>NC_134568.1:56211976-56816976 GCF_050947875.1 Dermacentor variabilis | reverse complement strand
TACAGCACGACGGAACAGGTCACGTTGTTACTGCGACGTTTTTTAAACGAGATGTTTTATTTATGTATTTATTTTGTCGTACTACAGAATGGGATGTTGCAGTATTGATCAGTTGAAGCAGAGTACAAGGGTACAAAGGTATGTTTCAGGCACTGTTGATACATTCCAAGCACACGAAGTCATAAATTATTTAAAAAAATAGATGCAGAGGGTCAACTTTTGTTGATGCCAGCAGTCACTGGGGCGAACACAGCCTCCGTCCGCCGAGCAGAGGGCCTATATCCTCTGGGTCTCAGCGGCTGCCTCGGCTAACTGGATGGCCGAGACCTGGTCTCCCTGGTCTGAGTTGAGCAGCAGAGTCTTCCACTAATGGCGGTTTTGAATTTTGAAACCCTCGAAAGAAGCCGCCTTCGAGCATACCCATAGAATATGTGGCGGATCCGCCCTACCCTAACATAATTTACATTGATCATCGCATTGCCCTAGATAGAACCTGCTGCAGGCCGTCGGGTTAGGATACATGTTTGTTTGCGGGAGGCGCCATGCCACCGCCTGTTTTTTGGTTAGCTCGTGATGAGCTGGTGGGTACCGGGCCCTTCCCCGCCGATAGTAATCGGTGATTTCTTTGTAGCTGACCATGTGGCCTCCTCCGGTTCCCGGGCGGACCGGCTCACTGGCTCGGCGAGTAAGTCCTCGAGCTACGTTGTCAGCCGCCTCGTTGCGAGGAGAGAGCAGTGCGTGGGCGCCCAAATAATTTGGATCGTCCCGCGATGATGGTCGCTGGTATTCTTTAATATCTTGAACTCCTCTGGCGAGATGCTTCCTTTCGCAAAATTACGAACTGCGATCTTTGAGTTGCTTATGATAATCCTAGCTTTGGTGGAGGCCACGACTACTGCTATGGCTGAGTCTTCCGAAACTTCGAGGTTGTCCGTTTTCACGGTTCCGCTCGCGAGGGGTTCTCCGTCCGCGCCTACCGCTACGGTAGATGTCCCTTTGCGTCCTCTATTTTCCGCGTTGTCTACGTACGCCACGCCCTCTGCGTCATGGTATTTGCGCTCAATGTGGCGCGCCCTTGCCTCTCGTCGCTCCTGGCGGGGCTTCGGGTGCAGTCGAGTGGATGAATTTGGCGGTGGAGAAATTTTAAAGTTCCTGCTCGTCTTTAATGAAATGCTGAGTTTTGTACCATGTTGCGCTTCGTAGTGAACGTTGAGTTTCCCTAGAATGTGTCTCCCCGCGGGGCTGTGTGTGAGCCTTTCGTATTGGGCGGGGGTGTGCGCCTCTATTGGTTCGTCAAGCGTGTTGTGTAGTCCCAACTCTAAGAGTTTGTCGCTAGATGTTGTGACTTGGACGCCAATTGCCTGTTTGAAAGCTCGTCTGATCATACATTCCATTTCGTCTTTTTCTGCCAAGCCAAATGGTAGGTACGGTGCCACATAGACGACGCGTTTGATGGCGAAGATCTGCACCAAGCGAATTAGGCCGACTTCCCTCATGCCGTAGTGTGGATTGGCAATCCGTCTGGTTAGTTTTAGTGTTTGCTGTGCGTTGTTCTCTAGCGTATTGATGATATCGAGGTTTCTGCCTTCCGGATGAGACCAGAGTCCTAAGACTTTGATATGGTCTACAACAGGTATCGGGCCCTCATTCGCCTTGATGTTACTGTTAATTCTCTGTTCCTCCGTATTGTTTCCTGTTCGTATAGGGTACACCAGCAGGATTCCGGACTTTTGCGAGGAGCATCTGCGCCACTTCTCCGCCGCGTAGCGTTCGACGGCCTCCGCGGCCTTCTGGAGGGTTTCCTCGATTTATCACTCGCTGCCGCCTGTCACCCACAACATTGTGTCGTCGGCGTACAGGCTGTGGTTGACGCAGCGGATCTTGCTGAGGATTTTCGGCAGTGTGCATAAATGACATACTCCATAAAGAATACAAAAAAAGCTATAAATCTACACTGAGATCAAGTGGGGGGGGGGGAGGAAGATTCATTCAAAGGAAAAGAATGAATATCCCAAGAATTACATAGATCAATAGCATTGGAAAAGCGTAAAACGATTTCAGGTTTATCATTCCTGTTTCCAGTTTCATTCATGATTACTTCGTGCCAGAGACTGTTTAGCAAAAGATTCATTACTTGTGCGGATTTAGTTCGCCCAACTTCTAGTTATAATCTCATTATTTCGTGTTACCCTTTGATACCAACATTGAAGGCAATGCCGCTGTGGAATATTTTTATGACGCTGTAACAAGTGATTCGTACACACGGTGAACTGTTTATAAAGGAGTACCGATATGGAAATCTTGTGTGTCGCATTTCTCGCGTTCACCTATTGACTCAGTAATTACCATATGTAGCTTAAGTACCTGGACAGCACACAAATAACAACGTTTCATTCGACAAGTAAAAAAAAATCCGGTAGGTTTAACTGCCGATGATTATCAAACAGAGCTATAGCTGCCTGGAATTCCGCTGCTGTAGTATGGAAATTTCTTTCAGCCGTATAATGCTGCGACAACTGAGCAGAATGTCTGAAATATATGGCTGAATTTGGTAATTATAGGGGATGGTTTCTACTAGAACTTTGTTCTCATGTCCCTGCTTCACGATTACGACAACGTTCACATCTAGGGCGTAGGTGTGGCTTCTCTCTTTCGCTCAAGAGACCTACGCGTTTCTTGCCAGGTTCCTCACACACGTTCCTGAGTTACAGCCTTCTTGGCAACATAACGTCGGCGAGCTGCTCGTGCACGAAGCTTAACGCGCAGCTCTTAAGCGCCCGTTCCTGCGGCGAGCGTCGGCGTCGGCGTAGCCGAGCAAACGAGCACAGCCAAAGATGAAAGCGAATGCGTGCGGAGCCCAGCGGGGGGATGAAAGACACGAGGAGGAAAGCGGAGAGGAGGGTGCAACAGGAGGCGAAAAGCGGTGGAGGGTATGGCGAAAAGGGTGATGAGGAAAGCCGAGTGCCGGCTCGACCAGGCATGCGGCCAGCGCGGAAACAAAGCGTTATCGTGGGCTTCGGACCCACTGCGCATGCGCTACTTCGCCTGCGCCAGAGAATGCGCTCCGCGAGAGCCACGCGTTCCCGTGTTTACTCTTTCTGTCTGAACAGTGAGCGACGCGACCGGTGGAAATGCTTGGTCTGGTGTTGCTGTTAAACGAGCTGCTCGAGCAGAGTCTCAGCGCTGCCGCCGAGAGCACCTTGTCCTTCAGAATCGAATTCTTTGCCATAATATATCGCGAATTAAGAACACCTAAACAGCTGCGTTCGAAATTCGCATCTTGGAGTATCGTAGTCGTCGGTGGAATTTTGTTTTCTATCTCAGCCGGACTAACTATGCGTTTAGGGGGAATCTTCATATAAACCACGCCAAGAGCAAACGAAGGACAAGAGCACGACACATCCGGAAAGCAGGCGGTGTAATAGAAGAAGAAAAGTATTTATTTATTTCCGTATCACAAAACACACGCAAACAAATACTTGTCGTACAAGTAGCCAAAGGCTTGTTGAAGGTCCAGTAAACAAAATACAGGCAGAACCTAGCATAGCAGTAATATAATAGGTAACACAATGATTAGAGACAATTTACCAAAACAATTCAAAAACAAACCAAGTTCGAAGTAGCGTACGTCATGATAACAGTAGATGAGATAAGAATGCTGTACAGAATAGTAACTATTGTGAATACATAACAAACAATAACATATGCTATGTGAATTACATACCACATGCAACTAGACAGCGACGCAAGCGCTGGCACAACTCCGATAAGAAATAAAAAAAAGTCAACGAAGCCGTTGGGTGTCAGACGCTCCTTCATTAGATAACTATGAGGGGACGTTACACGCACAGGTTATCTTTCGTAATTTAACATTTTATGAGGCAGAACGCAGAGAGAGGGAGCGAATGCTTTTTTATTGAAAACCAGGGTGGTTGTATATAGCTAGCGTATGTGTGCCTACATGCTACTCTGCCGACCATGTAATGGAGGGGAAGCAGCGGAGGAGCAGTTGGGCCATCTGGCCCACTGGCCGCGCCATGCAAGCCTGGGCAACGATAGCTTCGCTTTACAACACAGGTTGACGCTTCCGAACTCCACAGTTCCGGTACCTTTCACGACGTCACGTGATCACGCCCTCTGCTTCACGGTCCGCGCCTACACTTTTATCCACAGTCAACTCCACCTGAAAGACACTCTTCACAATCCGTCCCCCTCTCCACGTCTCTAATCCAATGAGAGGCTTGCGTATGCGGTTAGAACACAAACGACCCTGAAATCCCGTAATAGATAAAAATAAAGCTATCGCTTTAAAACGTGCGCCAAGTGCAGCATGACTTTCGAAGTGAAGCAGGAAGGTTGTTTAGGATAAAATGTAGTTTTGAAGTTAGAATATCTTGAGGTGATTTGGAAAGGTGTCACAGTATAGTTCGAGTCCTGAAATTATTTTCTCAATTGCGCGTATGGCAGAGTCACGGCAATACTGGTATTCACGAGGCGAATCACTATAATAACCGGTACCATTGCTCATAGATATGTGGCAGCGTTCACCTCGAATTCTCTAGCGATTACACTGGCACGTCTCTAGCAAGTGCAGGAACATTGGAAAGAATTTGATACGTTGTTGCCAAAAGCTAGGCTGGCAAGGGCTGGTCGGGCAATGTCAGGAGCCTGGCGGAGAATGTCCCAGTGAGTCGACTCGCTCCTTTTTTTGCCCGGTATTTCTGCGGGACCAAGCATCCACACGATTTTAGCAATTGTTAGAAGATTACTTTGTCGACAGACGAGAATGGAATCCGTCATGGTAATTAGCTGGTGAAGAAAGACGAGAGGAGCATAGTGGTAAACAGCTGCAACAGCGCGTACTTCAGCAAACATTGGATTGGCGACCAAGGGATTCTCCCGAAGTATATATAGTAGCATATGAACATTGGCGCTTTCTAGCAAGGTAGCCTGATGAAACCACATGGAAGAGCCGTGGGGAGAGTCGCTAGCTTCAGTGTAGTACACCTCAGTGTAGGATGGGAATGAGTATGAATGAAATGTTGATAGCTCATAGCGGATACGAGCCACGGGACTGTTTGTGGACGTTGCGGTTCATGTTGCGCGAAATACGCGATTAGAATAAGGGCCCAACAGCATAATGAAAATTGCATAGCACCAGTAGAAGGGAAGCATCCGACAATGGCGAGTAAGTGGCGTCCCGCCTACTATTTCTGAGGAACAGTTTCTAGTTTCGACATTGAGTCCAGAAGAGCTCTTTCCTTTTTTGAATGGCTATATGAGTAAGAGGCTCGTTGCTGCCATTAAACGGGAGGTTCAAAGCCATTCTTTATTGCTTTGCGTATGAGAGCAGCGAGACGATTATGGTTGTGTCATCGAAGGGATAAATAAGAGAGCTGGTAATGAAAGCGAGAGAGAATCGTATCCAGAAAATGTGAACGTTCAAATTCGAGCAGGTCTCTAACATGGTTCGTGACGAGGTGCATGAAGCGTTAATATTGATCATATATCTTCATTATGTGCAAGACCTCCGCAGAGGCTAGGCCGTCATAGTAAATGTGGAAGCCGAGCATTTTGGTGGAATTTACTACTATTAAACGATGGAGATACAGCAATGACGTTAACCCATCGAGGATGGCGGGCATATTTAAGCACAGGGGGATAAAGCACACTTGATGAAAAAAGCGCTACGAAGACGCGGACTAAAAGAACAACATATACGACGGACAAGCGCTACTTCCAATTAAGTATGCAAAACCAACTCGCCCACATCAACCTTCTGCTGGTTCGGATAAAGCACACTTGCTTGGGTGGCAGCCGAAGTAGTACCAAGGTCTTTGTATAAACGACCTTCAAGATCTCCTGGTGAACCAAGATAGCACCAAATCATCACCTTTCCGCATATACGCTGTACAGTGCATGGCTTCACTGGCACAATAAATGATACACATGGCAAGGTTGAATGAGATAGAACTCAGCCTAGGGCTACGATGCGTTTAGGATGCGAATATACGCGTGATAGCGGAGCATCGGTGAGTCGAAAGGTATAGGAGTGTTCGCGCAGCAAAGAGCAAGCCTAATTGCACATATTTCGAGCACCGCTGCCCATGCGAGGAAGTTCCCCTACCAGAGAACCGCATGTCACGTTACCTCCAAAGGTTTGGCAACATCAGAAACGTCAGAGGAGTCGATTCTTGGCCTCAGTTGCGTTGCATTGTTAAAACAAAAGGTGTTAAAACAACGAAGACACAGAGACAGACATGAACACTACGGCGATCTACGAGAAATGAAGTTCACAAGAGTGGATGCTTTGGCTTGGGAAGCAGCCCCGAGCATCCAATCTTTCTGAAGTGCCTTCAGGGCAACGCTAAACCTTAATTACTATTGGTTTCAATGCTTCGTAGAGTGGAACCGACGAGGAACTCTTGGACAAAGTGCGCGTCAAATGCTTCGGGGACACGAACCCAGCGGCAGATACAGGGGACTACCGGGGAAAGGAAAATCCAAGCTTAGACAGACCCATCACTCGTGAACAGGTCTATGCAGCAATCAGAAGCACAACTAAAAACACGGCAGCGGGTGCGGACAAGATTAACAACGCACTCATCTGCAATCTCAGTGACGAGATAGTCGCAGAACTAACCGACTTCCTCAATAAGCACTGGGCAGCGGAGACCGTCCCCGAGGATTGGAAACATGCAGAGGTAGTTATGATACCAAAACCGGACAAAAAGCTTCAAATCGAAAACCTAACACCCATCTCCCTCACATCATGCCTTGGCAAGTTGTACGAGAGAGTGGTCACGATAAGGCTACAACAATACATAGAGGATCACGAATTATACCCCCACAGTCTGTTCGGATTCAGGGCGAAGCTGTCGACCCAAGACGTACTATTACAGATCAAGGAAGAAGTCTTAAGCAACGTTCCCAGGAACGAGAGAACGTGATAATGGCACTGGACATTAAAGGAGCCTTTGACAAGGTGAGCCACGAAGCCATCCTAGCGGGCCTGGACGACCTAAACTGCGGTAGGAGGGTATTCGGCTTCGTCAAAGCTTTCCTCTCCAACAGAACAGCTACTATAAGGCTAGAACTCCGCTCGGAGAAGTTCCATACCCCCAACAAAGGAACCCCCCAGGGATCGGTCATTTCACCAACGCTATTTACCATAGCAATGATCGGCCTAGCAAAACAACTCAAAGACGTTGAGGGCATACACCATGCCATGTACGCCGACGACATAACCATTTGGACCAACACGGGATCACTCAAAGAAAAAGAAGAAAGACTACAAAAGGCTGCGACCTGCGTAGAGAACTACGTGAGGGCAAAAGGGCTAGCCTGCTCCACTGAGAAATCTGAGCTGCTCAGAGTCTGGAGAGGGAAACAGAATCGCAGGGTCCCGACTAGCGACGAGCTCAAGCTTGGCGTCTACCTCGAGGGAAAACTACTACCGGAGAAAACGCTCATAAGAATTTTGGGCATGTCGATACTGTCTAATCAACGCTGCTCACACATCCTCGCTCTACTCAAGACACCAACTCTACAAGCCACTCGCATGATAACGCGCATCTCCCACAGACGCTCAGGCATGCGAGAGGAAGACACGCTAAAGCTGGTTAGGAGTCTGCTGATCAGCCGGGTTATCTACAGTCTCCCGTACTACAACCCAATCAAGAGCGAGGTTCTGCAGATAGACGCGATCATACGCAAGGCATACAAAACCGCGCTCCATCTACCACAATGCACATCCACGGAGAAGCTCTTGGCACTGGGACTTCATAACAGTTTCGAAGAACTCAGAGAGGCACAACATGTTGCTCAGCTGCGCAGACTACAACAGACTCCGCCTGGCAGGGAGCTTCTGCAGAAGTTGGGATGAAGCGAACAGATGCAAGAAACCCAAAGAACCGCGACTATCCCGGACAAAATACGAAACACAATCAAGGTCGCCCCCATTCCCAAGAACATGGACCCCGACCTACACGATGAACGCAGGAAGGCGAGAGCCGAATACATCCAAAAGTCACTAGCCTCCCAGGCAACAACGGTATACGTGGACGCAACCACATACACCAGAAGGGCGAGACAGACCAACCCCAACGCAGTAGCTGCGGTGATAAACTCGGACATACGAGAAATCGTCAGCGCATCTCTACGGGACTGCACGGTAGTCGAGTCTGAAGAAGCGGCCGTCGCTCTAGCGGCAGCGGAGGGCTGTCGGACTAGGAGGTTCTTAACAATACTAACGGACTCCCAAACAGCATGCCGAAACTACATGTTAGGCAGAATAGGTCATAGAGCGCTCCGCATACTCCGCTCTGAAGATCACCACTCACAACACCCAGAAAAAGAACCAATTAGACACACGATAGTGTGGACGCCGGGTCACACGGACGTGAGGTCGACAGGGTAGCTCGAGGATACGCTACATACCGAGCACCGTCCGTGAATGACCTCGAGGAAACCGAGCCAGTCCCCAGAGAATACTTGGCTATCCTAAACCACTATAAGGGCAGCAGGAAGCGGTACCCCCCGCCGCATAGCTCCCTCACTAGAGCTCCCTCACTAACAATAGGATTTGCTTAACTTCAGTGACAGAATTGCATTAACAAGCTGTGTACAGAGCCAGATGGTTTTAGGAATATAGTTAAGATATCTTCTTGCAGGAAGTGTTCAAAACTGTCTCAGCGAATTATTGTTGCCTACTGAAAACCCGAAAAAAAAATCACCGACGATTACAACAGTTCCTAATGCAAAATTTCAGCGCAGCTCTATACAGGTTTTTATTTCGAATTATATTGAGGCATCGCAAAGATCACCGCACCGACTGGCAGAGGCGCGACGCTATATATAGGCCGGCCACGGAGTTGCTGCTTCCCGGCAACTGCAGCATATGCAAACGTAATCGTTACCAGGAAACGCTCGCGGCGAACGCTATGCGCGTAGGCGAGCTTTCTGGTTCTTTTTTTGTCTTTCTCCCGCACGCCCGGTGCCGCTTTACGGATGCGCGGACGTGAGCGCCATCTGGTTGTGCGTCAAGGAGGCTTTCTCCGTTTTCCTCCTCGAGCTCTCATTGCTCGAGGAGGAAATCTATGTTTAAATCCACCACTGCGCTCCGCGTTCTCTCTTTTTATCGTTCGCTGTGATCGTTCGCTCGGTTACGCCGAGAGAGGACGAGGCACGCCGACACTCAACGCAGGAACAGGCACCTGAGAGTTGCGCTCTAAAAATGTAGGTTACTCAGATTGGCAAGTGCCTTACTGCAATAGACAACATCGTTTATAACACGTCGTGTGCCGTTCGTGGGCCGCCGGTAGGCGGCGGTTTTGCTCGAGGATGGCAAGATACCTGACGCACAGAACATGAGGCCGGGAACTATTGTTGCAGCAGCCACACAGCGACGTGTCCAATCAGCGACAGTTTAGTCGCCCTGGCGTCGCCGGTAGCCTCACCACCGGTGATCCTCGAGCGGCAATATCACGGCTAGGTGAGTTCGTATATCTCCCAGGTAAACGGGAATCGCGTCACGAGCGCCAACTTCTCTCCTGGTGCTTGGTAGGTCAAGCTAAGAGAGGAAAAAAAAACTAAGAAAAAGCCGAGCCTGCTTCCATGGCAACGGTTTTGTTGATGCGCGAGGGGGAAACGCCATCCCGCTTGTCTGCTGTGAGCTCGACGAGCACGCGACTTTCTCAGCAGGCGCCAACGAAAACCAACACCGCTTGCACTAATTTTTTTCAGAATATTTTCCGCTTACATATCTTGTTTTCAACACCCTTCGGCTTCAAATTTTATTCTCCTACACAATATGTACAAGGCATCTGTGTGAAAACATTTTATGTTCAAGACGCCCGAGCGAGCATGCCATGCCACGTGACTATTTCGCTTCGGCGAAACATATGTAGGCAGAAAAATGTGCTTCACTGTTTTTTGTAGCAAGCTATCGCAAAGCAAGACAAAAAATTCCAGAATACTGTCATGTAGAGCTGAGGATCTCATTAGTCAGTACAAATGGGCGCATTCTGTACTACGATCAAACGTACGTAAGACAGCTTCCTACAATTAACCCTAAACAAAAGATTGCTGCAGAGACCATGTTTCTTTGCTGTGCAAAACACAACTGTACAAAAGCAGTTTTTGTCGCAACAGTTATTTGTGAATAATAAAAACATTACCAAGAGTAGGAGACCCACATTTTTTGCATACCAGTAACAAGAACTTCCCTTTTCCAGTCGAACTGCTAGAACATCGCTGGGTTTCCCTTGACGTGCGCAGCTTCGCCAAACTGGGGGAGAGAGAGCTGAGAGAGACTGAAAGCAGAGTATAAAAATAGCATCGCACAGCATAGCGACCAGCGAGGGTGGGTGGGTGGAGCCTAGCGTGGGAGAATGAGCGGCGTGGCGGGGACACAGTCGGTGTGACGTCATTGCTCTCCGATAAAAACCCGCGCGCTCGCTTCGGCGGTCCTCTTTCTCGCAGTGGGACAAAAAATGCGTGGCTCTGCTGTCGCAAACACAAGACACCAGCGGAGCTGGGGGAGACCCACCAAAGGTTAGACTAAGTGTGTGGTTTGGCACTACTTTACTGCCCTTCGCCCAGCTCCACTGGTCTCTGGTGTCCGCGATACCATAGTCCTGCATATTTTTTTTCCATACAACGGATATACTTGCTAGTCCAAACAACATGCTATACCTACTCAATCCTCTGCATAGCTCTCCTTGTTCTAATGCGCCCATAAATATCCAGCAATTTATATTTAAAATGTCTGTAGTCTTTTTCATATGTGCTTTTGTTTGGCAATAGAACATGCAAAGCCACTAGAGCTTCATTCATAACTATAACATTGCGAACACGATATCAATACGAAATTCCTCGCTTGGATATTGCAAATGTTTCTTAAAATTTGTAATGCTCTTGGTTTGTTCTATCGTCATCGAGGCATAAACGACACAGTTCAAAGACAATAACAACAAATAGCTCTAAGTTTTTTTTGTTGAGAAACAGTAAATGCAGGAGAAGCATGTGTCAATCGGCGGTTGATCGTCGGTTGATCGTCAGTAGAGGTTGGCCAAGGACAGAGTGATGCGCAAAGGTATTTTGTTGAACGCGTAGCTTTAGGACATGGAGAAATATTTGTTAAAAGCAACGCAAGTCGGTTGCATTAAATGAATCAGGGCGACCTGCTCAGAACAATGTCTCTTTTGAATGGTTTTCAAGACGTTCCTCTAATACGCTTAATTAAAATTACGCAATCTCTTTAACAGCCCCTATAGGCTCAGTTTCGTGCGAGTTATTTGGAGCATAGGACAGGTGTTAGAGCTATGTTACAAGTTTCAACATAGGCTCGAGGTCCTCCGTCATGACAATTTCAATGTCGACACAATAAGGAGCCAAAAGCATTTCAACTTTTCTAGAACACTCGTTTCTAGCACAGCATACTTTCTTTTCTTATTAAGATTATTTGTGACTTTACTGAAAGGAGACGCTCCCCCTCCCACTTGTGCTATATTAATGAAACCACTGCAGTCAAGAGCGTTGAGCAGAAGCATTACTTGTACAACTTTACTGAAATAACCTCAACAAGGTTATAGCATCCCAAGACACGTGTATGGCAGCTAGGTAATAGTCGTTAAAGAGGAGGGTGCAAGTGTGGGAGCAATAATTGTCTGCAGAAAGAATACGCTGGACGATATTTATACAAATGTTGAAATATGCCGAAATATCTTCTAAAGATAGGCTAATCAGGAGACCTCCCTAAGAGCTGTCGGAATTACAAAAAGAATAAAATATCACTAACAAAACTTTTCTTAATTTTCAAGATTTTAGAGCTTTGTTTTTGCAGCAGGTTTCCTCTCGCGCGGTTTTTTGAGATCCATATTGATGTCATTTATGTGTAGCATAAGCCACGCATAGCAAAACCACTGCAGCAGGTCTATGCGAGACTTATTAGAACAAAAGATTTCTTATGGTATGCTGCTGTTCAGCTTATCTTTCACTGCAGTGGCCACGCCGCACAGCTGCGCGACCACACCAACGTGCTTCGGATAACCTTTATCCGTGTCCTTCCCTTCCTCTTGCGATAATGGAGCGTCACCTGGCACTGCAAGAGTTGGTAGAACTCTGGGCTCACATGATGCATCAACTTCTCTAGTGCTTCCCTCGTGGTAATCCTTCGGCAGCTCTTTCACTTCGCTGACTTACGATACCTTTGTGTATGCCTTTGTGTAAAATATTTATTGCTTCTTTACAATTCAGAATAGTGTAACAGATTAGCTAGCAGTCATGGTGGTGCGGCGATATATATCTCTCCTGCTCTTACTTATCGCAGACGACATGGTCTACACTTACCCATCACTAATTGCGAATCCGTCTGCATTGAAATCGTTAATTGTTCCCCCTGTAATGATCACAGAGATTTCATATTTGGTTGCATTTACCGTTCCCCTTCATCATCAGTCGATGACTTTTTACAATCTTGATCATACTTTACATACCGCTTCACTAGAAAATAAATATGTCACTATAATGGATGATATTAACATTAGCCTACTCAATCAGAGGTCACCAACAGTTATTTCTTACACCAATCTACTACAAAGCTACGGATAAGAATGCTTAATCGATGTTCCTACATGACAGGTTATTAATGGCACAGGGCGTTAATTGATCACGCCGTCTCTAACTTACTAACTTCACCAGAGCTGAAAGTTCTCGATATTGACATAACTGATCATTACCCATTGCTTCTACTTTTTCACTATAACTCGAGTCCTTGCCCTCTTCCACACTTTAAATATGTTCTGTACAGAGAGCGTCATAAATTCCATTGCTAAACTAGACTGGTGTAAAATCGAAACTTTTAATGATCCTCAGAAAGCATTTTCTGAATTTCTTACTGTAATTGTATGACGTATTCATAAATTCACATGTAAAAGGAAATGTAAAAAAATTGCATTCTCTCACAATCCATGGATGTCTAAAAAAGTATTAGAAGCTTTGCGAAAACGCGATAAGCTGTAAAAAAAAAACTAAAAACCAGCCTTTTAATACCAAATTAATTGCCCGATATAAAAAGTTACGTAACTCTGTAAACATCCAGTTAAAAGCAGCAAAACGATTATATCTTGAACAAAAAACCTTAGAAGCAGGCAATAATACCAAATTGAAATGGAGCATAGTCAACTCCTTTCTAAACAGGGATTTTCAACCAGAACAGGCATAAGAAATTATGTACAATAACTCAGAGTATAACTCCCCTATCCAAATAGCCAACGCCTTCAGTTCCTATTTTTTTGATAATGACAGACCCTCTCCTTCACAAGACACTCAACTTAATTGTCTCCTTCACTCATTTTTGCCCTTCCCCACAACACCAGAAGAAATACATAAGGTTATATGTCACCTAAAACCCATCAGTGCGGGAATTCATGAAGTGCTACCTGCTGCCATTAAAATGATTGCGTTCCTAATTTGGGATATCTTGTTTTATATTACACATTTAATATACAGGACTGGTGTATTTCCTAACGATCGCTAAGGTTATTCCAGTTCTTAAAAAAGTGACAGCAGACTAATACATAAGTACCGCCCTATTTCTATTTTACCTTTTTTTCGACAAAGTTCTGCAGAAATTAATCGTATTGCGTCTAACCAAATACGTCACTAAATTTAATATTCTCTCATCATGCCAATTTGGCTTTCGTAATGGATACTCCACAGATTTCGCACTCATACATATAGCTGACCAATAAAAAAATACTGACGAAGGTCTACTTGCAGGTTCAGTATTCATCAATGTAACAAAGGCATTCGACTTCTCAAACCATAGTGTGCTTTTTTCTAAGCTTGAGGCTAGCGGTGTACGTGATCCTGCCCTCTCACGATTAAAAAGTTGCTTATCTAACAGAGTTCAGGTTGTGTTTGTGTCCCTAATTTCTAATCCAGACAACAAACCACTAACATTGGCGTCCCTCAAGGATCCATCTTAGAATCACTACTGTTTTTGATTTATATTAATGATATACCTAACTGTTTGTCGTCTACTAAGTGCATTATGTACACTGATGGCACTACCATATTTGCCTCTGATAAAAACATGTCAATTCTTATTGACAAGCTAAATACTGATCTAGAAAATGTACAGGTTGGTGTAATTCTAACCTACTATCTATTAATGCCATCAAGACTAAATTTTTTGTATTTTCCTCACATCAACAACATTCGGCATCCTTACCTTCTTTAACTTTAGGCTCACACTATCTCTCCCAGTCCATGCTCATCTTTCCTAGGAATTTCTCTAGACTGCAACTTGAAATATAAAGATCGCGTTTTCCACATAAAAAAGAAAATAGCATACAGTATTTGCGTTCTAATGAAAACTCATCCCTACTTTACACATGGTACATTAAGCTCGCTACACTACTCATTCATTCACTCTCATATTAACTACGGCATCATATTCTGGGGTAACAGTTATAACACTCGCTTGGCATTCCTCCAGGTAATCCAGAACCGATCCATAAAAATTACCGCAAGCGGTTCACGCTTCGCAAATGGAAAATCACTACTACATAAAAACAGCATCCTAACCATTTCAGAACTCACTAAATATAGTCTAGGGATTCTGTTCTACAAATACATGACTAAGGAACTACCATCGACCTGCTTCTCATCTGGTGACCTGACAGCTCACAGTCACACTAGCTTCGCACTCAATTTCCGTCTACCTCAAGTGCGTGCCAGCTACGGTAAGCAGACTGCGCAGTTTTCCTCGATATCGCTTTGGAATACTCTACCCCCTATAATCAAAAATGCAAAAAAATTATGCCAATTTAAAAGAACTAAAATCATTCATATTAGATGCTTACTAATATTGTAATTTTCTTTTTCTAATTTTATTATGTTTTTAAACTATCATGCTTTTCACAAGTGTTGTTATTACTCATATGCTATAAAAATGTTCTGATATTACTCTTAGCTCTCATCTGTACTACTGTTGCTTCAAACATTGTATACCATCATAAGTGTCTTTAGCAGGAGGTCCCGATACAGTCTTTGACTATGGGACCTCCTTGTGTGTACTACCCACATGTAATTTGCTGTATTTTTACCAGTAAATAAATTTTGAAATTATAAATTGTTAAATTATCATCTCTCAGTCGATCGATGACGCCTGCTGTGTCCAGGTGAGTATATTTTCCGCTCTTGGCCTCGCCGCGGCAGTGCAGAACCTGTAAAGACAGCAGATGCATCATCAGCACATATTGTCAGGCTAGCTGTCACCATTTTCACCAAACTTTCACGTTGTATAAAAGAACACTACACACAGGCAAACAAGTCAAGCTCAGCGCCATGTCTATGCTTGAGCGTCATGTTCCACTGTAAAAAGAATTCCATTGGCATCGCACGTGCGCCATATATGACATAGCCGCACGTTTAAGGAAACACGACATTATCAAATTCTAGTTCATTATCAAATTTCTAGTGCACGTGACAAAAAACAGAACTGTTTTCGTAATATAGTACTTTTAATCCATGCAAGTAAGTTCTGATTATATTTGCACACAGTATTTCAAGTAGAAATACGCCCCCAAAATTTATTAAACTAAGTTCCAATTTTTAGTGCAGCTATATATTTGTGTAACATGTTAAGCATTGCTGGTTGCTCAATACCTGGCTGAGAATACGAGGCATCAGTTTTTAGAGCTAGTTTTATTGATCGATGAAAGTTTTCATTCATCTTGTTAAGGATTAGATAATTGAGCGTTTTATTTACTTTGGCTTTATTCTTCTGCAAGATACCCATTAAGAGCAAAACTAACTTCCTATAGTTTAAAGCTGCTGGGCACCTGAGCACCGGAAGGATTTCTGCTACACGGGGGCAAACCAAACTTCGGGAGATGACGGCAGAGCGCGGCAAGACCTCACCTCGTCGTGTCGTATGCAGTAGCGTCAAGCGAGGTGCGACATTTTAGGAAACGTAAATTCGCTCATTGTCAGCGAAAACTGTTCGGCTTTTTAGTCTAGCCCATAGTCGGGAACATAGCGCGCCGCAGATGAGCAAGCGATAACGAGAAACATACAAGCACGCGGTTTCTTGGCGCACGCAGAGCAAATTGCGTTGCGTAACGTCAGAGTGCACCCGGCGCCGTAGCAAACGACGAGGAAAATACAGCGCTCGCCGTGCTCATGGCACTCGCGCCGTCCCCTGTCAAGTGGTTCTTGTACGAAAGTAATGAACTACAGAAACACAGACTGGCTACCGCTGATAACTTTTCTTTACCTTCATCGATCACTCTTTCACTCCGACAGCTGGCACAGCCGACCACGGCAGGGTAGGCGTACTCCATTCCTCTGAAATGGTTCGAGCAGACGCCGTAGCCGTTATACACCTGCCCCCATGTCAGCCCCACCAAGATTCCCCATTTAGAGTGATTTCGCCATGTGCCACATCTGAAAAATGGGCAAAATGTCGCGTGCTCATCGCTGAAGAACACTTAAAAGCGAAACCACACTTGAGAGCATGAAGGAGCGACTAAAAAATTCTGCCCTTCAAGGTACAGGTTGAAAAATGAAGCCAGCCTATGTCGTTACATAGGTAACTCGAACTGCTCGTAATTCAAAACACAAACGATGACTGCTACGTAATTGATTTTTTTTTACTGCTGCTGTGTTCATGACCACTCAAAAGGTGTTAATTCAATAACAAAAAACTGGTCACCGGAATGCTCTCCAGCGTAACCAATTTGTGCAGCAAGCATTCAAATGCCTTCGGCAGATATAAATTGCAAGCTTCTAACGCGTGGAAAAAAAAAAGAAGAGCAAACGGTAACATATACCGAAGCAATATTCCCGTGTGCTCGTCGGGTAGCATCAATTTGCCAAATAGCATCAGTTTCTTACAACACCGTAGAAAAATGCGTCACGCAAACCGAAAAAGATGTTCACTATAGAAAAGAACCGCGGAAGATCTTTCATCCTATAGCTGTTTTGATAAGCACAGCGCTTGTTTCTTCATAACGACTACAGAGAAAGTGCGCTTACCTCATCTCCGCTGGGAAACGGAAAAATTTCTCCCTTGTATTGTTGCTCGAGTTGACACATGACAGAGCCACGCAGCAAGCGTTGTATCCTTTCCTCAGTTTCCCGACATTGCCGGAACATTCATAGGCACAGAAAGGAAGTTTTAAACTGCAGAACATACGAACAAAATGACAACCATTCCACTCTGTGAAAATGGAATGGCAGCGAAAGCTGACCACAGTCAAAGCTCTCAAACGAAAAGCAAAGTGCTTTCGCTGCCATTTCATCTTCGCAAAGTGGCATGATTGTCATTTTTTTTTGCGTTGCGAGACTGGCGTCGTAGCTCGTTCGGAGGTGCCCGGGCTCGCGATTGTCGTTTTCGTTCAGCATCGTCGGAACGTTCTTCGTCGGTGGTCGTTTCGCGCCGGCGACGTTTACATTCTCGTTGCTGTTCTCTCCGGCGCTCCTCGTACGCATGTTGTTCTTCGGGTGTACCAACTATACGTGTCCGCCCCATCGATAACGCAGCTGTTCTTAGCGCCGATACCTCTCCTGCTCATATACTGCGACAACCTTGACGTTACGATATTTTTGACGCGAGCGTTCTAGTCTGTTCCGCATTTTGGCATCTGCGCCGCCGCACTGCGCCTGTACCTGATCACACACAAAGCAAACAATGAAACCCATTATGTATGGGTTTGTCAGAAATCGCTAAGCCCGTTTCTGTTGCCGGGCGCCGAAAAAACTGTGGAAGGCTAGTCATGTCCAGATTTCGCCGTAAAAACTTGCACGTGCATAGAAGGCGAAAGGAGCAGACGAAGAGAATGGCAGCCGAAGCGATAAGAGTGAAAGCGCTGCCCGTTGGTGCAACAAATGAAGGGAACAAATAAAGATATTAGATGGCGAAGAAGAAAATTGCCAAAAGCACATTTTATTTCTACACATAATTGCATCACTTCACTTTGTTCTTATGTAGTCTGAAAAGTTAGAGCCTCATACGCAAACGTTACTGAATCTTCCTTTGGTTACCAGTGTCATGGCGACGCTTTATTGCCAGTACCGAAACTAGTCCCCACTGTCAAAACACTGCCGATGTCGTCGTTATTGTTATGCTGCGTTCTTGTTGGAGCGAGCCGTACACGGGATCAGCCAAGTCGAGAGCAGAAAGTCGGTTTACTTAAAGGGAAGCTGAAACGGCTTTCAATTTCCATGAATTGCTGGGGTTGGGAAGAACAGACCTACGAATTTACGGTTCTGAAATTTTTTCGTTGCATTGTCAATACAAGGGGCAGAAATCTCTTTCTAAATCCCCCCCCCTCCCCGCGGACACGCCCCCGTCGCTTCCCGGATCGCCGGGTGAGGAGGCAGCCGGAGGAGAGAACCGGCGAGAGTGACGTCATTCCCGGGGACCGTATAGCGGACCGGCGTGCTGGCATGTGCTGGCATGTTTCTTTCCGTCCTGCGCTTTACTAAAGGACGCTGCGAGAGATCTGCCGCCGCTCACGTTTGTTTTCTTTTGCGATTTTCGTGAACTGTGCTTCCTTTCTGTGCTGCGTGAGTGTCTAAAGCCAAGGGCGCCAAACATGCCCTCGTTCTGTGCAGAATTCGGCTGTGTGAACACAGGCGGGCGAGACGATGTGGTGTTTCACATGTTCCCGAAGGACAAGAAACTTGCAGCGCAGTGGGTCCGTGCGCTGAGGAGAGATAATTTCTTGCCGACGAAATCAACTGTGCTGTGTTCGGATCATTTCCGCGACAGTGATTGTCATCGGAGCTTGACAACGATGCGGGCAATCGGTATTCCAATTAAATCGGCGCGACTGAAGGCCGGCGTTGTTCCGTCTATATTCTCCCACAAGAGAAACACCTCGCCACTTCTAAGAGCCGCCTTCGCCAAGAGGAGATAGGGTGAGGTAAGGGTTTTAATGTGCACACGGGCAATTTTTTAAACGGATGATCACCTGAGTGTCGAACAAACGGCCTTACAGCGGCCTATGACGAAGCGAGGTGGAGGCATAGCCGGGAATATACACATGCATGCAAAGTGCTTGCCGTTTCCATCCTGTTTTTCCATTCCGCTAACACTGTACTACGGCTGTTTGTTCGGCGCTGTTTTGGTACGGTGAAATAACTGTCCGAGGGTACGCTTGCGCATTCAGTGATATTTGCTATTCTTCCTACCACGCGGTGCCCGCAGGTTTAGCTGTTCAGTATTCGTGTTCAAATCGCACGGCATAAGGAGTTACGGTAATATTTTCATGCTCGCGTTAGAGTAGTTGAACTCGGCGTGTAAAAACTCCGTTCCGTAGATTTCGCACTCACAGCTTGCTACCAGCAGCGAACGGCCGCAAAAACGAGCGTAGGCACAACCGCGCCCGTGGCAAAGCGAACGGGCTCAAATAAAGTAACGTCGTGAGGTATTGAACTTGTCAGCGTTCGACGTGGTCTAGCCCAATACAGGCATCGCTGCTGGACAAAAAATGTTTTCTTGCCTTTAACTAGCTGTGCATCACGCATGGCAAAATTATTATTTGAAAGTAAATATAATACATTACTCATTATTCTCTTATTATGCTCATTGATTGGAATTACGTTACCAATTACCGCTTTCAAAAAAAGTAATGGTATTATTTTACGATTGCTTTAAAAAAGTTTTCATGCAAACAAGAAGCAAAAAGTAAAGTATAAAGGGACGCCAACCTTTCTTCAAGGTAACATATATTTGTCAAAATTTCATGCCCCCCCCCCATGTGCCTCCACGACACCTCACGACAATACCAACGTTCTAGCGCAGTACACAGCTTACTGGTGCATATTTAACGCAATTAATAAATTACTTTAGCCATGAAATTACAGACACCAAATAATTCACATTACTAAATCACTAGACAACTAATCCATCACATAAATTACTGAAAAATTATTTCAATTACTGTAAGTAATCCAACGGTTGTCATGTTTGCTGATATGCATGATATGCTGAAATTCATGACATCCATGCTTTGCACTCTTTCAGGTTCTAGCAGAGCACCTTGAGAACCGAGCCCCTGATGAACCTCTTCCACTACCATCACCAATCGAAGAGTTTGAAGCAGCCAGTGTGACACAGGCAGATAATATTGAAGAGTTTGAAGTAGCCAAACATGGCACTTACGTTCGCGATCGTGTATCAACACGCAAAAAACCACGGAACTTTAGACAAACAGCGGCAAGGTGCATGACATCGCGGAACTGCACCCGTGTTTACAATCTAATGATATTTTAGTGCTTCGGCATTCTTCCAGCAGCAAGTTGCCAGTGACACTTTAGCGCGTTTTTTCTCCCGTAATTGGAATGCGCAGCTACATGAAAAGACATATGTACCAGCTAAGGTTTCCAACGCGCGAGAAGGTGCACATATCGCTCTCGCTGTTGGCACACTCAACATCGTCGTTGCCCCCGTTGCCGCCATCGTTTACTGTATCGGCTGTCGGTTCGAACATGTACGGCGAAAATACAAGCTCTCCGAGACAGCCAGAACGTTCGATAATGCTTACAACTCAGCTGTGAAGCCAGAAGAGAACAGCGTGCTACGCTCTGAAACGGCGGCGCCGACCGGCGATCTCCGTGAATGACGTCAAAGCGGTCCCGACCAATCACGGACAACAGCGGCGTTCGCGCGATGCCCTGAGGCGCTGGTGCGCGTTTTCTTGCAAAAAACAGCCGCTTGCGTTTGTTTCCGCCCTTTTTAAACGAGATATTCGTGTTCAGTGGACTCAAAACTGTAGAATGCCGCAGGGAACTCATTTTTTTCGAAAAGTGTTTCAGCTTCCCCTTAAGACGCACATATTCAGGACGTGTTACATAAGCGGCACGAGGTGTCGGTTAACTTGAAAGACGTCGCATAACTGGCAGATGAAGAGGAAGCAATGCGCTTATATAACACACTATTCCTTTTAATCAGGATCGACTTTGTAGCTAACAAAGTTTAAGGGCAAGGTAGATGGGTTCCTTTACATAAAGTCGATCGGAATGTTATAGCAAGTTGTGAAAAGCTTTAGCGGCATTTACTCTAGTTACGCAACGTCGCTTCACGAGCTGGCGTATCACGCAGGAGGTCTGGTCCTTCTCGAACGAGTAGTTTGAGGTGGGCCTGGCCGAGGTTGAATTTGCCGTGCTATGCATGAAATGCCAGTGTAACTGGTGGAAACCTTTGCGTGCACGTCGATAGATTTGTACTTCTCTGGCGAAGGTTGGGTAATAGTCTTTTCTGCAGCTCTTGGTCGCAGGTGGACGTGGCTTCTAAAAAAAGATGCCTCCGGTGTCGGTCCTTGCGGCATACCTACAAGGTTCTGGACAGACATTGACCCCTGTGGCTTTGTTTTTTTTTTAACTTTTGGTTGCAACAGTGCACAGGAGGACCAGAGTGGCTGATATATTTTCTGCGGCAGTCACCATGTTTGCGCGTTTCCTTTCGCCTTTGCTGGAGGAGAGTATGATGAGTTGAAGTTGGGACGCTCGGTTTGAGTAATAAGTTCGGTGGGGCAGATAAGAATGTGCGCAGCTTTCTTCCGATTAACAGCTTAGGGATTATCCTCTTTTTGACGTCGAATGATAGTTAAGTAGCACTACTGCGAGGTCCTTTGCCTTCTTCGGCTACCTTTGTCATCACTGTTATGGCCCTTTCTGCTTGGTATTGCTGCGGAGATACAGTGGACGTGGCTGCTCATATCTTCCGCCAGTTTATGGAAGAAACTTCTAATTTCATGCTTGTTCGATGGCAGTAGTATGACTTTGATGGTCTTGACTATTCACCCGCCGTGGTTGCTTAGTGGCTATGGTGTTAGGTTGCTAAGCGCGAAGTCGCGGGATGGAATCACGGCCACGGCGGCCGCATTTTGATGGGGGCGAAATGGAGAAAACACCCGCACACTTAGACTTAGGCGCACGTTAAACCACCCCTTGTGGTTCAGATTATTCTGGAGTCCCCTAATATGGCGTGCCTCACAGTTAGATCGAGGTTTTGGCATGTGAAACGCCAAAATTTAATTAGTTTTTTCTTTACTATTCCTGCATCTGCATCGGTATCTTAAAGTGCGAGCTGGGGAACCAGCTACGTGACTGGGCTTTCAAACCTAACTGGAGCTTGTTGGTGTTCAACTTGAGGCTGTTGGCACGTGATACTTCGAGTACCTTCTTAAAATAGGCCTCATGCACTTCAAAATTTTGCGACGCCAATAGAACATTGCGGAAGCAGGGCTTGAGGGTGATTTGCTTTTCGAAGACCCTGTCAGTTGCTTGCTGGGAGAGCTCAGAAGTTGTTGCAATACTAAAGGGAACGTGGATAAATGAATATCTTCTCCAGGGCGTAGTGAACGTGCACAAAAGCGAACTTGCTTCATCCAGTACCAGTTGTACAGTACCACTCTTTGTGTCGAGAACGCAGAAAATCTTATTTAAGTAAGAAAGCCTTATTTATGTTCCACTGGTCTAAGCAATGTCAGACTCTGCCGTCTTTTTTTGTTGTTGACGACAGTCAAATGGACTTCACTCGCAAGGCACTGTGACTTTGGTGATGATTCCATTCTGTTCCATTCGTTATAATTCTCCCTTGATTTTGTGCTCTAATGCATAGGGTAGAAGGTGTAGAGCCGACACCGTGGGAGTTACTGCTTCCTTAAAGAGCCCCTCACCAGGTCTTAGTATTACATCGCTACGCGCCGCGGAAAGGGCTGAAATTTCAAACCGAACGCCGTTTTTGCTTCTCGCGGCCGCCGTGCTCCAAGCCGGACGGTGACGTATCGCGTCCCTGCGCCTACGTAGTTGTGTCCGCAGTGCGACGTCGCTCTTGGTGACACGTGACTTCGAGAAATATTGAAGGCAGCATCTGTTATCTGTGCGATCTGTTGCTTGAATTGACGAATTGAAGTTTAGAGAAATAATACAATGCACGAACAGAATGTCTGCGTGTTCTTTGTTTTACTTCGCACCGAAGCAAGAGAGGTGTACTTCCGCTTCGTCTGCTTGTTGGCACCGTCGTGCAGTTACGTGCGCAGGTACCGAAACTATGCCATATTTTACCGTGTTCCAGCGCGTGATCACGCTCTGCGATGGCCTTGTTCTGCCTCAGTATACGTGTAGCACTGAATTATACCGCTAGTCATGTTTCCTTGTGCACAGCGCGCAAAATCGTGCGCTGCGCGAACGAGACAACAGCTCGCGCGCGACGCCGTCAGTGGAAATACGTAGCGCCGGAAAAAAAAATAAAAGCGAGGATAAAAAAGAAATGAAGGCGGGGCGTGTGACGTATGCGTCACGTGATCCTCGAGGTCTGGTATGGGTGAACGCAGGAAAGGAATTTCGCTTGCCGAGGCTAGACGGGGCGAGTGGAGAGAGCGTCTCGCTTGGCAGTGGAACACGCCTGCTGAAATAGTTCTATCTCGGCTATTAATGAGCCGATTTGAAAACTTTTTGCGGCAGAACGCTCCCTAGAGGACACATAACAACTTACAGCGTATAACCAAAATTTGCCATGGTGCCTGGTGAGGGCCCCTTTAAGCTGTGCGGAATACACGCCAGGCAGTTTTCGGCTGCCTTCAAGTCCACCAGAAAAGCCATCGAGCATGTTTTGAAGTCTTTGCGTTGCTGAGCACGCAGCTACGCGTCGTTCGCTGCGGCTGTATTCTCGTGATGAGATTCAAGGCTTTGCATGCGCTGGCGCCCAAAATCAGTTTCAGGGGTTGGCTAACGATGATCGATCGACTGAAACTACTTTATTTTAAATCCGGCAAAATTTAACGACCCGGGCTCAGGTCTCCCATGAGGGGACTTCGAGGCGCTGCCTCGTCGCCGCCTCTCGGGACTGCTGGACTGCCCTCTTGCGTCTTGAGGTTGGAGCTGCGCAGAGCGGCGGCTCTCTTCGACGCAAGAGCCTCCGGAGCTACTGCCATTGTAGCTGATATAACGCGAGACTCCCAGAGAGAGCGTCGAGAGAGCGTCGCTCTAGTTTGAGGAACTTTAGGGTGAACTTCTTCAGTTGGGCAGCGCAGCTCGCATTCGACATCGATGGGAAGTGCCTGTCCCGCCTATGAACTCACTCATGGCAATTGTTGACTTGAATAGGGGGGGGGGGGAGGCTGAGACGGCCATGTAGTCGATTTGATCTTTGGGCATTATATTTTCGTCGGAGCCCGTGTGCAGTTAGAAGCTGACGTTTTGTGTCCATTTACGCTGACCTTTTCTATCCACTCCCAGTCTGTTTACGTTAAGGAGGACTAGACTCTCAAAGAAAAAATCTTGTTGCTGATCCTGCTGCTGTAGATCCTCAAGGAGTCCTATGTGCTAGCGGGGGATGTGTTGCTGCCTCGTTGGCATTGCAAACATGCTAGCGAAATGCCCGAATGTGCTGAAGTTGTAATAGTTCGCCCCATAGGCAGGACATTCGCACGGTCTGCACGTTGTTCCACAGCGGGAGCATTGTTCTTGCGGTTTCACCTGTGGTTTCAGTTGCTGGTGCCTCAATGTTACTAGTAGTTGCGAGTTTCATTTTTTTTTGCTTCTGCTTTTGTATGGCTCCTACTTCAAGCTTCGGCTTTTCAAGCGCGTTTACCTGCCTTTTCGAAATTTCCGCTGCCTTGTACGTATAGTTATTGCACGTAGCTGAGATTTCAAAGCGGAAGGAAAATGGCATCAGTTTCCCTTGGGTCGTCTTATCTGAGAGAGAAAAGAAAGAAGCTTTTATGTATCTGAACGTGGCAATGTCAGATGGTGTGTTTTACTCGCTTTCTTTCTCCTTTTCTTGCTTTTTCCCTTTTATTTCTCTTTTGTGCAGTATGAAGCCGTCTGGAGTATAACTTTTTGTGCAGCATGGTGGCTGTTGGCTCATATAAGAGGTCAAAAACCTGTGCCGTTCCCTTCATTGAAGTGCTCCACGCATGCATCCGGACGCGTATTTATGTATGCTTATTGTGCAATAAACGGACAGTTGCAGTTAGTCCTGGTGTTTGTTCACTCTGCGTTATGTCCTAGTTTCGAAATGCGCTGCCATATTCCATCGTGATCAACCAACTAGCCCACCATTACGTCTTAACCGATGGAATTTTTTTTGTTACTGGGGTATGATGTGGAAAGGTTGGACGCCTGTGCTTGCTGTTGCTTCTTTTCACTTTTACATAGGCTAAGGCGATATGAGTGATGAAAATGCCACATATATGCGCGAGGTTGAAGAACAAAATAAAATTCGAACGCAGCAGCAGCCAGCAGAGGCAAGCTAACTCCGAAATTCGAGAGTAGGACGCCGAGCAGAGACACTGACGCAGAGAGATTCCTTCCACGGGGGGGGGGGGGGGTGCCGATGGATGGTTGGAGAGAAGACAATTCCTCGACCGTGAGTGCGCCCACAGCTGCACGGTGTGTGATAGACTGAGGTTTGATCACAACCTTGCGCAACTGAAGAGTGTGCGCAAGCCAGAACCGAAGCTCGAATCTAGCAAAACGACGACAACGAGACACAATACTTTCATGAAAATCGCGCTAAACACAAGTTCAAACTTGAGACCAGCTTCGCTGTTTTGACAGCTTTCACTGCGTGGAACTGGCTTTATTTTTTTTTCAGTAGGCATGTTATGCTGCTAATTGTTTGGGTTAACGTGCGCTTCCGAAACTCTTTAAGCTCGTCGTAAACCGTACGTCGTCCCGAAACCATTCTTACAAGTATTGACGAGCAAACACAACTCCCGATTGTTATGGCTCCAAAAGACGGCGTAACTGAAAAGAAAAATAACAACAAACAAAATGAAATAAATTTTTAATAAATAGCCCGAATGTGCATTGAACCACTAAGCTTTCAGTAATAGCCTTTAGAGTACAATGCATCGAAGTTTCTTCTTTCTTTTACTGTTTGCATAAAGGTCATTGTACAGTCACTGACTGAGCTCAATATAGATATTTTTCACTCATTACTAAGGCAGCACATGAAATTTCTACAAGCTTACCCACCAATGGCCACACGCGTAGCAAGGAAAAATTGTTCGCGGAAGCGCGAGGATGAAGCTTTGGCTCTGTACGCCACTATCAACCGGTGATGATGGATCGCAAGCATTGCGCCACGACAAGCGATTTCTGTAACGGGAGCGGCTATTCACAGTCAGGATAGTACAGAACACTGTTCAGGATAAGGGCCATCGAAGCGCAACTCTAGACCCACAGAATCACGCATTCGTTTATTCTAAGGTTGCCAGGACTTCATGAACCCCGAGGTTGCTTGGGCGGGCGTTGTAAGTTGAGGAGGAGAAACAGAGACCGAGGTTTCGTGCAGATGCCGTAAGTGAACTGCGTTGCGGTTTATTGTTTAGTTTCAGCGCTTGTCTTAGCCTTCTCATGAAGCCGAATGCTATAGCGTTACATGTTCGGGATTTCTAGAGTGATAGTAGTGAACTTCGGTGACTCGGAAATTAAACTGAAAATGGAGGTTTCTTTAACGTCTAGGCACAAGCACCAGACTTATTTGTCTTCCTTGTGCGCGAGATCGCTAGGTCTGCGGCTCTCTTTGAACTCTGATCTTGCGTCCATGACCGCCTGAAAGAGGAGCCACTTGCGTGCCCTAATCGGCATTAGGCTGGCTGGTGCCAGTGCTGGAGGTATGCGTTGATCCTAAAGATACATAGGAATATAAGTTGGTACACATCAAAACATTGGCGTAGCCCGAGCATGACAATTGTTGCACGACGTCCGCTTCGAGATTTAGATCTATAGGAGGACAAGCCTGATATCAATGCAGCATTCTGCATCAGCGCCGGTTCATGGGCCAAAACATTTGCAGAGCTGTCTTTTACACGCAATATCTGTCTGCTTGCTGGCTCCTAGAAAGAAGTATATCGCACTCATGTGGAACCATGCCCAGTAAAACTGCATCTGCCTTTATAAATACGATGAAGTCAAATGGGGTGGAGTTCTGCGCAAAACTGCCGCGCGACTGGCCGCTGAGGCACTTTGCGTGTATTCGCGGGCTTCTTTCAAGCTCGCAAAAACACTTTTATGTAGCGCGTATTGAGCAACAGAAAGCTGTATCGGGAGTTTTTCATGTTGCTCATGTTTCTCATTGACACTTTTAATCTAGGGATAATATATGATAAGTTGATTAATTAATTAAGTCTATCTAAGTAAGCGGAATGAAAATAATTGCAGTATCTCCAAGCGACGGCAAACAACATTACCTTGCCTCTGTCCAGCTAAGTGGCATTCGCATATTTTTAAACTTTTAACTTTTAAACTTTATATATATATATATATATATATATATATATATATATATATATATATATATATATATATATATATATATATATATATATATATATATATATATATATATATATATATATATATATGTGTGTGTGTGTACATATATCTATAGCGAGAAAGGGGGGTCCGATGCTTTGCAGCTTGTCCCTCTCTCGAAAACAAGTTGGTACGCCACAGCACTCCACGTACTCTAGGCTTAATCGGCGAATTACTTGGCTCGCGGCATCAACCAGGTCCGGGTCCACTATGTCAGAAGGTAGAGCCGAGAAGGCCGTGTTCGGTTACTACTAGACACGTGAAAAACTCGCTCGCTCGACAACTGACTTGGCAGCAGCGGTGGCAGCAGACGTCACGTGTGCTCAAAGACTGTGCGCATATTTTATGCTGGCGTTGTTGATACATTATTGGGCTCCGGTGCTTCCACCACTGTGGGGGATATAACCGCCGTGGACGGGGAAACTGCGTCTTTGTTTTGGGCGTCACCCTTGGTCAAACGGGAATTTCGACTGCAGCACTGCTCAGGCTGCTCAGAATGGTGCATCAACAGCATAGAGGCTAGAAAAGCAGCGAGCGCGCGGTCCGCTCGTCCACTTGGCAGCAACGATGGTAGCCGACTACACGGGGGCTTACAGACGCTCCTCCGCACCTCCTACGCAGGTTTGAGAAGGTTGTCATAACTCGTTTTCGTTTCGAATGCCTTTTTTTTTCTTCTTTTGCTGCTCTTGCCGCTGCTGTTTCGGCCCTAAATATAATATTCTGTGTTCTTGCTATCTGTCCAATCTTTAAGATGTCGAAGCAGATCAGAGGACATTTCGATGAGCTAAATCATGAACTTACGGCAGACTTCAAAGTTTTCAAAGAAGCTATTGAGCGAGGCTTTCGTAAAGAACTGAGAGACATCAAAGAATTTTTTTGCTGCTAACAACAAGGAATATGAGAAAATTAACGATAAAAACAAAGCTCTCAAGACTCAGTGCCGTGAGGCGAGCTAGCTGGCTGCTGGAGCTCACATTCATCTCTGCAGCGGGTACTTCACACACAGGAAAAGAAAAATAGACTGGATGAGCGCTCGTCCCGTTAAGTATAGTATGTTTCTGTTTGGGTGTTTATAAAATTCCTGTCGCAATAATGAATGTGAGCATAAGTACATCAAACCCCGAGTTAAAAGCACACTCCTATAATCTTGCACGGCGAGTAAAGGACAATCCGCCTTTAAATCTCTGGTATTGCATGGCAGGAAAGACTTGAGGCGGACCAGTATTAGTGGAAAGCGAAGACTGAAATCAAAGGCATTCCAAGCGACGCTTCTGAAGACCTAGTTGAAATGGTAATAAGGATTGGTGAAAATGTGAGTGTTACGCTTGTTGTGGCTGACATTAAACGAACAGGCAGAGTTCCAAATGCAAAAAACACAAGCAGAAAGAACGCCGTTGCGCAATTTGAGCAGAGGTAGAAGCGGGGCAGACTTTGAAGAATGCGCGCGCAGCAAGCCTGAAGTGTTACTTTTGACCGTGGCATTGACTCTCAAGCAGCGATGTTCGTTATTGAACATCTGTGCCCAGAGTTAAAACGACTTCTTGGTCAAGCTAGACTGCGCAAACGTGATGCTGGCTGGAAGTAGGTTGGGGTTTGCGATGGCAAACTTTTTGCGAAGTAGGCTGATAACCTGCCAAAAGTAAAATTGAAAGCAGCGAGGACGGAAACAAAAGGATGGTTTCATCATAAAAGCAGAATAATTATGGCGTTCTCGGATAAGAAAACCGGTCAAGAAATTTTTTTATTGTTTCAATTTCTTAAGTATAACAATAGAGTGCGAGAGGAAAAGTAAGTCAAGTACTGGGGGTGTCTGCTCTCATGTCATTGCCTTCTCTGTTCGGTTTTGCAAAAGTTGCATTAGCGTCTGAAAAGATGATTTTAAATGAAATGTTAAGATTTTACGTGCCAAAACCTCAACATAATTATGAGGCGTGACGTACTTTGGGACACCGAATGAATTTTGGCTATCATGAATTGCTTAACGTGCACCTTTTTTGTGAATTTTTCTTTCTATTATAAAGGTTATAATTCACATTTCTTTGATAAGACAATGAGAAGTAATGAGGTACTTATATTTATCAAGAAAGGTATTATTTGTGAACAGGTTGGTGACTGAACTTTACGCAACTGAACCATTGAATATTCTTCGTTGAAGCGCAGAAAATGTATTACTGATTTCATACACGATTCCTTTTCTTACAGGAGCCCATACCGCAGGCAATTTCGCGTTTCTCGGAAGGCGTTGCATCGGCAGAAAGATTGTCGGACCACACATACCCAGGCCTTTCGTGTGACGCAAGGAATTTACCGAACTAATTGAATTTCTCAAGCTAAAATGCGTAGAAAGATCGTAAACTATGACATACACACAATCTACAGAAACGATAGCTCTGTGATTGTAATTTGAACATACGAGAAAACAATTTCGTGACGCAAATACTCGAACAAACTCCTTTTCCAGCGTTTCTACGAAGCACAGACCGAAGACGTTGTCCGCCATTTGCGCACGCCGGCGCGTAAGGATCTCAAGAGTCCACGGAGCAGCGCGCCCGCTTCCTTGAAATACTTCCAGACGGCACTCGCCTCTGCCGCATCGCGACCCCTGCAAGAGGCCGCGCTTCCACCAGAAAGCCCGCCTTCGTGCATAGCGTTCGCGGCGAGCGTTTCCCCGGTAAACATTACGGTCACATACGCTGCAGTTGCCGGGAAGCGTGAGAAGCAGTCAGGCATCTTTGAATGCTACCGCGTTCCACTCTTAAGGTGAAGCTTAAGCGTTCTCCAAATTTTTTTCTTATATAAACGCACATTAGTATAATTTAGTTCTACGAGGGGACATGAACATTTACATGCTTCCAAGACTTCCAAAGAGGTTGCGGTTTGTGTGCTCCTAGATTATTATTTCTGGTCGAACACCACACTAGTACCAGCGTGTATAGGAGAAATTATCACTGTTTTATTAGACATTTTTTATTTCTAATCTACTTCGTGAGTGTCTGTTTTCTGGTACGATCGACATTAAACTCAGTGATCATTTGCCCATATATCTTGCTGATAAGTGCGACAGGAAATCGAAACCAATTAAAAGATTTGGATGCCCAGGACATAACAAATTCTTTTTTGTGGTTTAGAGATGAACTCTTTACAACTAGCTGAGATGCGGTCTTCTTATGCTCATCAGCAGAACCCGGCATATGAAAGATTCAGGCAGATATCTAGAAGGCGATATTTTCCACAGAAAGAAATAAAAACGCTAAGCACCCACAGAAGGCGCGGATCACAAAGAAATTGCTAAAAACGAAGGAGTAAAACAAATCAAATTATTATTTAGCAGTCGGGGTCCAGACACATTGAAATTATTAAAGAAATAGAGAAATCGTTTGACTAAGGTTGTAAAATACGCAAAGCTTATTTATTAATAGTTCATGTTTGAACATCTTAACGGGGTTAAGTAAGCGTAATTCACTTCTATCTTTACATAAAGAAATTATTGTTGAAAAAATAACTGGCGGAGATCGAACGTTCTAAGGAGAAGCGCTGGCCGATAGATTCAATAACCATCAAACTTCATTAGTTGATAGTGTCAACGACCGTGCGGCGCTGGGTTATGTGCCCACGCGAGTCATTCTTCGGCTTTTCTATCCCCAGCATATGAATGGAACGTTATGATTGTTTGGAGAAAAGTTATGAAAAGTAAGTGAAACTATATCGATGATTTGAAAATGAAGCCGCTTTGTTTCGCTGTTGATCTACCTGTTGCACCTTTAACATAAGTCTACAATTAAACTTGAAGTAATGGCTCCTTTCCACGACGTAGGAAGCATGCAAAGGTGATAGTGCTGTTTGGGGTAGGGGAAAAGAATGATTTTAGTAACTATAGGCCCCCATCTGTCTTATCGCTATTTCCAAAGTAAATAAAAAATTAGTTTTCATAAGATTACAATTTTTTTTGAACGACACATAATATTCAAGCCAGCTCAGCATGCCTTCATGTCTGGGTTGCCGATAGAGACATCATTGTTACGGGAAAGGCAAAATATATTAAGAAATAAGGAAACTGAAAAAATTTCTTCAGGCATAATTATTGACTTCCCAAAAGCATACGACCGGAATCATCGCCATGCTCTGCTACAAAAAAAAAAAAACACTAATGCAGCGTTTGAGGCGTTCACTGAATTTAATTACGGGTTCTCTGAACAGCACTTCATTGCGTAACCAAACACAGAGAACAATCGCCTTCAGAAAAATCCGAGTATACTATCAAGATAATATATTCGGACCTTTACTTTTTATTATTTTTAATATTGATATTGTGAACATAAATCACTTGATCCAATATGTCATATAAGCGGATGACACTACCTCGTTTTTCACAGGAATGGACATTGATGGACCTCGTTTCAGTAGCTAACAAAATTGAAATTATTTTTATGCATGGTTGGCTCCTAACGGTTTACAAATTAACTGTTCAAGAAACAAAAGCCGCTCTTTTTCGTTCCAAGAAAAAAATAGAAGAAACCTGGGGGGTATTCTTTAAGTGTACATCTAGTGGACATGTACATTTTGTCTGCCACTGAAGTTATTGGCTGGGCTGGGGTACGCGTCAGAAGGAGACAAATGCCCCAACCAATCAGCACTTCAGCAGCAGACAAAATGGACATGTCCACTGGATGTACATTTAAAGAATACCCACCTCCTTTCTGGTAAAAAATAACATTTAACTAATACCATCATTGATTCTTTTTCGAGAGCTACAGCCTTTTTAAATTTTTTATGAGCATATGTGGTTGGCATCCCCGTGCTGAAATGGTGAGAAAGAATACTTAGGAGGTGTCAGTCGTTTCTGCCAATTATTCAAGAATGTATAATTTATTAAACATATTTTGTTCCCCACTTACTGTTTGATTTGGAGCATCGGTACAGGAAAATCTTAACAAAAATTACTCTTACTTCAAAACAGTGCATTGCGCTCTATTGCAAACGCTGAATGTAATGCTGATACGTCACCTTTATTTAACAAACATAAAGCGTTATGGTTTGATAGTCTAGATAATGGATTTTAAAATTGAAATTCACAAAACAAATGATAGCCTTAGCATGTCTAAAGCGAGACGCCTCGTCGCGATCCACAAGGCCCAGTGAGCACTGGAACATTCAACGGCGCCCAACGAACTTTGGTTTCCAAATGTTGAGAGAAAGATAAATTATTTGAAAGAAGGCAGAGAGGTCGGCCTGAGCTAACGCGCTCTGTAGCCTGCTACTCTGCAATTCCAAATGTTAAGATTCCCAGTTACACGCACACTCAACTAATTAGTGTTGCGTCAGAGCCACGGCGCCTTCTTTCGCGGAATTATGCGTTTGGCATGTTCTTTTGATTGAAGTGTCGGTAATACATTCTTCGGCATCAGCTTATACTAGGAAAAAGATCAACTCTTATTTTTGTATCCCTCGCACTTATTTGTCGCTTTCTCCGCAAACAGCAATCGATAATGATTTCACGTTGCCACGTTTCTTATTTTTATATTACATGGCGCACTTTGTGATCACTCCCTTTGTGCGTAATAATGTAATATGCAACATAGTGTGACATGTACGAATTTTCGAATACTGCCACTTTGCGACTTTGTTTTGCTAGGAGGCGAACTAGTCAAGCTGGGCTTAAATTGCAGCTTTTGTCCCACCCTTCTACACCACAGTTATTTTTTTTTCGTATGTGTATGTGTAAACAGCGTAACTGATTGTGGTGAAATAAACTCCAACTCAAGCGTAACAACAATTATACAAACGTTGATAAATTTTAACTTGCACATACAATACGGTACGTCTGTGCAAAACGAACGTCGGGCAATTCTGTCCACCCAGACCCAAGAAACAGGACGTGGAGACTCAGCGCTGCAGGGAGCATTGCGGGCACTCTGCTTCAGGTGCATCTCGCAATGCGACTGCGGAAGCAAGTTAGGTATAAGTGAGAACATCATCATCATCATCATCATCATCATCATCATCATCATCATCATCATCATCATCATCATCATCATCCTGGTTACGCCCACTGCAGGGCAAAGGCCTCTCCCATACTTCTCCAACAACCCCGGTCATGTACTAATTGTGGCCATGCCGTCCCTGCAAACTTCTTAATCTCATTCGCCCACCTAACTTTCTGCCGCCCCCTGCTACGCTTCCCTTCCCTTGGGATCTAGTCCGTAACCCTTAATGACCATCGGTTATCTTCCCTCCTCATTACATGTCCTGCCCATGCCCATTTCTTTTTCTTGATTTCAACTAAGATGTCATTAACTCGCGTTTGTTCCCTCACCCAATCTGCTCTTTTCTTGTCCCTTAACGTTACACCTATCATTCTTCTTTCCATAGCTCGTTGTGTCGTCCTCAATTTGACTAGAACCCTTTTCGTAAGCCTCCAGGTTTCTGCCCCGTAGGTGAGTACTGGTAAGACACAGCTATTATATACTTTTCTCTTGAGGGATAATGGCAACCTGCTGTTCATGATTTGGGAATGCCTGCCAAACGCACTCCAGCCCATTCTTATTCTTCTGATTATTTCCGTCTCATGATCCGGATCCGCCGTCACTACCTGCCCTAAGTAGATGTATTCCTTTACGACTTCCAGTGCCTCGCTGCCTATTGTAAGTGAGAACATAGACTGTCATATATATAGGAGGCTGTGCGGTGCTAGCTGGTCGAACAGCAAGATGCGTATTACTGGAAAAGTATCGTGCCGGTGAAATGCGATATCCGGTAGGTTAACAAGATGCGCATCTGCCGCGTTCATTTACACCAAGTGCGACTATTGGCTCATAGACTATATGTACGCGCGGAAGGCTTATTGTTGCGGCCCACTTCGCGCGGCGTGGTAACTGAATTAAGAGGGACGGCGTAATTAAACAATTCACGCGCTTTACGCTCGAATAACTATCCTGAACAATTCAAGATGGAAGTTATCGCGTGCCGCTTTCTCCAAATGCATGGTGCGCGACGCAACCTATCAAGACGGGCGCTTGAATCGAGCGTATCAATTTGCGCTGCCGTTTTCAGCCATAATCCGCATAGGTTATACGCAGTCACGGAGCATGCTGCGCACGTACGTAAGATAACATAGCCGCCGCCGCTCATCTGCATTCGCGCGTAGACCAAGAGCAGGCGAGAATGAACGGCTCCATTAGTATGTAAATCATCGGTGGCAAAGCAGCGCTCAAGCGCCACCACCATTCTTCTCCTCGTTATAGTGACCTAATATGCGCGCTTCCCAAAGCGAACAAGACCAAATGCAACACCAAAGGAAGACCACAGAGAGAGAGAGAGAGAGAGAGAGAGAGAGAGAGAGAGAGAGAGAGAGAGAGCGGTGTGCGGAGCGAGAAAGACGTTGGCAAGTAGAGTACGGAGCGTGCGAGTAAATGTCATCTCGGTATAATAAGCCTGGCGAGGGAACTGGCCAGCGCGTGTCGCGGGGAATGCAAAGTACCACAGCTCGCACGTGTCATGGGCGTGCCGTGCTCTCGCATGCACTGAACCGGCAATATGGTGGCCTCGTGCAATTTGCCGGTGCGCGCGGTTTGATGAACCAACTGCATCTTGCTGGTTGTGCTGCGTTGCGCAGCACGTGAAAGAGGACACGCCTGTGTTTGCGGCTGGCGCGGTGTTCTCGTATTCCTGTCACTCTCGTGTTGGGACATGCTTTCCGACTAAATGGGACTGAGTTGGTCGAATAAAGGGGGCGGCGGGTGACAGAAGGCACGCACGCACGCACACAAATAAACGCCTAAACAGTATAAACAAATACCCTCAAATGTAAAACTTCCTTGGAATCAAGGAGTATGGCTTTTCGTGGCCGGCTACCTGCTATGTGATAGGTTGGCTTGCCTGGTTGAAGCAGGTAACTCAGCTGCTGATGCTGCAAGTACACGTGACTCAGCTTGAATGTACAGGATGCTCGATGGCACTCCTGCAAGGAGTAATGACGGGCGAGTATTTAAATCGCGCGGACATTTGAATTTTTTTTGTGCGCGAGCTTTGCGTACGCATGCGAGTGTTCCCCGTGCGTGTTGTTTGAAGCTCTATGGTTTTGTTATGAATATTATGAGCACAATTTTCATGTCAGGCAAGAAGAGGGGCCGGTGCCACGTCTGGGCACATGCCTTTCTTGTTTAAAATTCGGCTAATAATAATAATAATAATAATAATAATAATAATAATAATAATAATAATAATAATAATAATAATAATAATAATAATAATAATAATAATAATAATAATAAACATGAGCATCCAACACATATCTTGGAATCTATCTGAAGCTCAATGTTCATAGAGTGCTTAATCATGCTCTATGCAATACGACGTGTCCAACTTTCTTTTCATCCGAAGCGCCGTGTAATTTCATACATTGTTAGTGCTACGCGCCTTACAGGTACAAGGTTTCCCAGCTGTCATGTACCGATTTAAAAAAAATACGGATTATTATACGCGAATGACTGACGACAGGTTGCAAGGTCCCTCTAATAGGTCGCGAAGCTTGGGATGAAAAGCGTGCCAAAACCTGTCGCCAGAGATACTAGTTAGTGGTACACGATTGAACCGCCACTAGGAGAAGGCGGAGAAACACTGAAACTAGAAACCCATGTGAAAGAAATGTTCGGAAATCTTAAATACCTATACTCTCATACGAGTAAATATTCCGGTTCAAATAATCTTGCGTTGCTAAAGCAACAAATGTTCATTTTGACTACTTCCACAGTTTATTAGTTCGTTTTTGGTGACGCCTACCAACCAGTGTGATTCTGGAGAAAAAACGTGGCAAGACTGTGCGAACCGGCTATTGTGTCGTGCGGAACGGCGTTAGCTTACTAGAACACGGCGGTTTCATCCGAGTTTTTTTTTTATTTCTTTGCACGTTTTTTCAAAGTGTGGCGTGCGCATCACTTGAAAATTTGCCTGACATGGCGCACGGCGTTGATTGGCTAAAGGCGTGAGTGCAGGTTTTTGGCTCTCTTGCGAGTTCACGCTGCGGATTTCCCACGCGCTTTGTCTCGTGGTGACGATAAATGCAGAACGCTCCGCGAACAAGCGTCGCGCTCTGTTCGTACACTCTCCGTAACACCGGCTCTGAGAGTCCGACGGACAGCAAAGTTAGCAAGTGGAATGTTTTCTGTATGATAATGTAGGGCAACGTTGACTTGTCTGATAACTGTTGCGTATGAATACATGTTGGTCGCACGGAATTGTGAATGATTCTGTGAAAAGGGTTTGCATGTGTTGCTGCTATACATTACGTCTGTGTGCTGGCCATAGTATTTTTCGCCCAGTGTAACGTGTTTTGTTTGGTCAAACATATTGGTTTCATCATTCTAGACAAATAAAAGTGAAGTTGCTTTTGAAGCCTCTGTGGCACTGTCATTTATTTATATCCTATTCACTCGCCTTCCTGAGACACGTACTGTAGCAATTTCCGTTAATAACAGCCTAATTGTGTTCACATTAAGACATACGCCACTCCTATATTTTAATGACACGCTGGCTCTTCAGCTGAGGTGAGTCGGAATGTCGCCTGAACCTCACAAGATAACTGCTGGCGTAGCGGTCAAAATACCGGACGCTAAAGAAATTCAAATATTCGCGCTAAGCAACATAAGATCTTGACGTCACTGCCATTTCCGATTGTGACGTCATTTTTTATTTTTTATTTTGTTTTTGCTTGGTGTTAGTTGTCCCCCCGATACGTAGATGATGACAGTTGCAATGCGCCGCCATTTTCTTGACATGTGGGCTTCTATGGAAACTTCGCTACCAGTTTACATATACCTTGCATGTTGCTTAGAGCGTTGTTGAGAAACCGCCAGTAATTATATAGTGACTGACCTTCCATTGTAAGTGAAAGCAATAAGCAAAGTTTTGAAGTATTGTTCTAAATGCCAAATATCAATTGGGGTTTTTAGAGAATTGTAAGAGACGTCAAAAAGAACGGTGCGCATCGCGTGTTTGCATTTTCCGGAAAATAGAGAAAGTCCGCGAAATATGAAAGTGCCATGTGACTGCGCGCCCCTGTAGGCGGGGCCTAGCGGCGCTATCACACAGTCTCATTGTGAAAACAAGCTGTTCATCTGTTGTAAGGCTAAGCGGCAGCGAAAACAGCGCTCGTGTTCTTTTCACGCCGCGCGTAATGTTCCCACCGACTATTGCGCATCGAGATAATCGAAATCATCATCATCAGCAGCAGCCTGGCTACGGCCACTGCAGGGCAAACGCCTCTTCCATACTTCAACTACCCCCGTCATGTGCTAATTGTGGCCATGTTGTCCCTGCAAACTTCTTAATCTCATCTACCCACCTAACTTTCTGTCGCCCCTTGCTACGCGTCCCTTCTCTTGGAATCCAGTCCGTAATGACCATCGGTTATCTTGCCTCCTGATTACATGTCCTGCCCATGCCCCCCCCATTTCGTTTTATTGATTTCAACTAAGACGTCATTAATGCGCGTTTGTTCCGTCACCCAATCTGCTCTTTTCTTATCCCTTAACGTTACACCCACCATTCTTCTTTCCATAGCTCGTTGCGTCGTCCTCAATTTAAGCAGAATCCTTTTCGTAAGCCTCCAGCTTTCTGCCCCGCACGTGAGTACTGGTAAGACACAGCTGTAATACACTTTTCTCTTGAGGGATAATGGTCACCTGCTGTTCGTGATCTGAGAATGCCTGCCAAACGCACCCCAGCCCATTCTTATTCTTCTGATTATTTCCGTCTCATGATCTGGATTCGCGGCCACTGCCTGCCCTAAGTAGATGTATTCCCTTACCACTTCCAGTGCCTCGCTAACTATCGCAAACTGCTGTTCCCTTCCGAGACTGTTAAACGTTACTTTAGTTTTCCACAGATTAATTTTTAGACCCACTCTTCTGCTTTGCCTCTCCAGGTCAGTGAGCATGCATTGCAATTGGTTCCCTGAGTTACTAAGCAAGGTAATACCATTAGCGAATCGCAAGTTACTAAGGTATTCGTCTTTAACTCTTATCCCCAATTCATTCCAATCCAGGTCTCTGAATAACTCCTTTAAATTAACACTCTGTGACTAGCATTGAAGAGATCGTATCTCCCTGCTTGACGCCCTTCTTTGTTGGGATTTTGTTGCTTTCTTTATGGAGGACTACGGTGGCTGTGGAGCCGCTATAGATATCTTTCAGTATTTTTACATACGGCTCGTCTACATCCTGATTCCGTAATGCTTGCATGACTGCTCAGGTTTCGACTGAGTCAAACGCTTTCTCGTAATCAATGAAAGCTATATATAAGGGTTGGTTATTTTCCGCACCTTTCTCTATCACCTGATTGATAGTGTGAATATAGTCTATTGTTGAGTAGCGTTTACGAAATCCTGCCTGGTCCTTTGGTTGACAGAAGTCTAAGGTGTTCCTGATTCTATTTGCGATTACCTTAGTGAATACTTTGCAGGCAACGGACAATAAGCTGATCGGTCTATAATTTGTCGTCTTTGGCGTCCCAGATCATAGAAATACTCTGCCCTAAACGGCGAGCCCGACGTGAACATCTTGCTTTCCCACTGAGGGTGTTAAGTAAAAATTAAACTCGTATCCAGCTTTTCTGCATGGGCACAAGGGGTTTAGTTCGCGTGAGTGCCACCACGTGGCGTACTGGCCTTAAACTTTTCAAACTTCCCGCGATGACGCGTGATGACGTCAACCAAACAAAAATAAAAAAATAAAAGCTATCCCTGCGCATTGAACTCCGCCACAATGCTTGTCCCGCCGGCGTTATCAGTGTTCTTGATAAAGCGTATTCGCTCGTCGCCTGGAAATTACTCGTCATCCTAAGAGCGTTTAGTCGCGACGAGCAATGGTTGAGTCTGGGATTTTGATGGGGGCTCTTTTTTTTTCTTTTTTTCTTTTCCTTTTCTTTTTCTTTTTTTTTCATTCTACGGAGTAAAGAAGCTAGCCTAACCGTCAGAAGCACTTCGGGGCAGCCTTTCTTCAGTCGGCACACATTGTTAACGTCCGAACATCGCACAGCGTCTACTAGAGACGCCGTCGTGGACGGACACAATTATTTTACTAGCGATTTTCAATGCGCACTCATGGGCTACCGCCACAGCTGCAAATCTAGATGTGCTTAAGTATTAAGACATATACATGGATATGTTGGGTTTTCACCTTGACACAAAAGTGACGACACAAGAGTTGAGCAACCTGTCCCTGTGTCGTGGCAGGGTATGAGACCGGGCTAGTTGGTATTCCATGCTAAAGTGACTAGCGCAAGAGTGGACACGGGACACTAAAGAGGCGACAAGGATAAGCGCAAACTTCCAACTGGGCGCTTGTCCTTGTAGCGTCTTTAGTGTCCCCTGTCCAGTCTTGCGCAAGTCACTCCATTCTGTGTCGTCATCCGTTAGCATGCTATGGCCGAAGCTGCTCGCAATATTAAGTCACATTTACTGGCCACCAGGCCAGGTACATCCTTGGGTACGACATATACAGTACTTGCAGTTAGTTTCCAATGTAGTCTCCAATGGCGGTTATCCACGTGCGTGACGCAAGAATGCTATTTAAAATTATTGTGCAGTAATATATGCGGGATTTGTATGTTCTCCACATTCTCTACCATGTTGCCGTTCCGCCTTTATTATATTGACACGTGTACTTATCTTTATCGGGCAACTACGTTTCGCCGCTTAACAACTGTAATCCCACAGCGAGGCACGCGCCTGCATGTATCCGACGTTTCTGGAAAGTTATCGACGCTTCTATCCGCGTGTCTGTTGTCGCCGAACCTTGTGTTATCAGATTTCATCGCGTGACACGAATGGTGTAGAACTTTGTGGAAGACACGCGGGTCCCATCAGTTAATCTGGAACATTCGACGACTGATCTATAAAAGCCGACGCGCTTGACCCGCTGATCAGTTTTTCCGACGATCGCCGACCGTGTTCGCCGCTATCGTTGTGCTATAAGTGTAGCCGGTTTTTGTGGGCACAGGTTCGCCCAATAAAAGCTAGTTTTGTATTCCACCGTATTGCTTCTTTCTTCACCGTCACTACCACGTGACAATATAGCCGCAATGTAGTCTAGCAGCTATCGAACGCCATAACGGCTATCCCCATATTCAACCCTTAATGACCATCGGTTATCTTCCCTCCTCATTACATGTCCTACCCATGCCCCCCCCCCCCCCATTTCTTTTTCTTGATTTCAACTAAGATGTCATTAACTCGCGTTTGTTCCCTCACCCAATCTGCTCTTTTCTTATCCCTTAACGTTACACCCATCATTCTTCTTTCAATAGCTCGTTGCGTCGTCCTCAATTTAAGTAGAATCCTTTTCGTAAACCTCCAAGTTTCTGCCCCGTAGGTGAGTACTGGTAAGACACAGCTATTATACACGGACTGGATTCCAAGGGAAGGGAAGCGTGATCTCCACAATTAATAGATGACCGGGGTTGTTGGAGAAGTATGGGAGAGGCCTTTGCCCTGCAGTGGGCGTAACCAGGCTGATGATGATGATGATGCTGATGACATATTCAAAGACCTCACGCGCAACTCCTGACACTTAACTGTACTCAAGAGTTGTGCGACTGCCCAGGACATCCTTAACGAATGTTACATAACACATTTTGAGGTTTTACTTGCCAAAACCACGATTTCATTATGAGGCACTGCGTAGTGGAGGATTGGGGAATAATTTAGACCACTTGGGATTTCTTAGCGTGCGCCTAACCATAAGTACGCAGGTTTTCGCATTTCATACCCATTTAAATACGGCTGCCTTGATTGGGATTTGATCCCGAGACCTCGTGATAAGCAGCCGAAACCAATAAAAGCTAAGCAACTACGGAGGGGAAGGAATGTTGGCAGTAGGTGGAAGGTAACAGCCGGCACGTGAGACAATTTGTTCCCATCCTCATTGCGCGAGAATCGGTACCATCTCTCGAAGAATGACACCGTAGAATGCACTGTATTCATTGTGATGGAGTCCGCGTCCAATATTTCAGACCCGAATCATACTGTAACTACTGACGACCAGGCATCTCGCTAATACGTGCAGTCGCTTGAGTGCTGCCTAGCGCTGGCGTCGGCCTCGGGACCTACTTGACCTTTGTTCAACTCTTGCCGACATTCTCGCCTTATTTTGCACCATTTAGTTTCAGCTGAGCTGCTTCAACAGCCAGTTTATATGTGCCGAAATTTGGCCACCCTGTCAACGTTATGGTTTCTTATTTTTAAGTCATCTTTTATATTTAGGCTAATGCTGTGCTGAAATTTCCAGCGGTTTCAACTTTCCCAAAATGCCCTCATTTTTGTCGGCCTCTGTTCATATTTTGAAGGATTTTAATAGACGTGGAAACCATTGCGTGGCCCCCTGACCAAGCTGCTCAAAAAGTCATTTTATATCCCTGAGGTCTTGTGCAAGCTTCTGCCTTCTTGCCGTTCATCAACCTTCTGATTTCCCTGTCAACTGTATCCCGTTTTGACGACTCCAATCCCACGGAAGTTGGCAACGATATATTGTCCATGGGATTAAAGCCATTTAAATCAATTCTACTGTGGATACGACAGCCGCTTTTGCTCACTGTGAATGGAAATATTACGTTAATGAACGCCATTCTTAAGCATTTAAATTGACAGTCAAGAGAGAGAGAGAGAGAGAGGAAAGGGGAAAGGCAGGGAGGTTAACCAGAGAGAAAGATCCGGTTGGCTACCCTACACTGGGGAGAGAGGGGAGGGGGAGGTAAAGTGGTAACAAAGTAGAGATAAGGAAAGGAAGGAGCCTAGACACACAGTCACCATCGGTCACTGGCACCGAACACTGTCATCGCACAGCACAGTGACACTTGCCACACTATAAACATTTGTTCAGGCTACAGCCGCCTGTCCAATCCTGTCGCCCTCAAAAACCGCAACAGTGCCCTCGTCGCCCTCTGCTGCGATGGCTTGTGATGGCGGTATTGTAAAATAAGTTCCTCTGTGAGAGGTCTTTGGTCAAAGCGCGCTATCGCGGTTGCGAGTGATTGTCTCTGTAAATTATATCGAGGACAGTCACAAAGAAGGTGTTGAAAAGTCTCCTCGTTACCACAGTCCTCACACGTGGCGTCGTCGGCCCATCCAATTCGGTAAGCGAAAGACTTGGTGAAAGCCACCCCTAGCCATAGTCGACAAAGCAGGGTAGCTTCGCGACGGCAGAGTCCAGCTGGAACACAAAGGCGTAGAGAGTAGTCAAGATTGTGGAGTCGGTAGTCGTGAAAACTTCCAGCGTTCCACAAGGAGAACGTGATGTCACGGCTGATCATTCGAAGTTTTCGAGCGGCATCTGTCCTTGATAACGGTATCGGCTCCTCTTCGTCCCCTTGAAGAGCCGACCGAGCAGCGTTGTCAGCGTGTTCATTCCCTATGACTCCGCAGTGACTTGGAAGCCACTGAAATGTCACGTGGTGTCCTTTCTCAGTTAAGGTATGAATGAGTTCTCTAATCTCAAATACCAGTTGTTCGTGTGGTCCGCGCCGCAGGGCCGATAGCAAAGATTGCAGTGCAGCCTTCGAGTCACTGAATATTGACCACCTTCGAGGTTGCTCTTGGCTGACGAGACGAAGTGCAGCGCGAAGTGCTGCAAGTTCCGCGGCCATCGGTGTCGTTGGGTGACATGTCTTGAAACTGATGGTGGTGGCTTTCGCTGGGAAGACCACGGCTCCAGAGGAACACTGGAGAGTTGTCGATCCATCAGTATAAATATGTACGTGTTCGGCGTACTTCTCGTGCAAAAGGAGCAGAGTTAGTTGTTTAAGAGCAGGTGATGACAGCTCAGATTTCTCCCTGATTCCTGGTACGGTGAGGCGCACTGCGGGTCGAGCCAAACACCATGGAGGAATCGATGGCTTAGTTGCGGGGGTGAAGCCTGACGGGAGGCAGGTGGAATACTCCGAAATCGTAGTACAAAATGCTGCCTGCGGCCTTTCTGACGGTAGTGTTGCCAGATGGTGGGAACAGGCACGGGCAACGTGCCTAATGTGCACTCTCAACACTTCTACCGCAATGTGTGTTTGTATAGGTTGGTCCCGAGCAATCGCAATAGTCGCTGCTATCGATGTGCATTTTGGCAAACCAAGACAAACCCTGAGAGCCCGAGCTTGAATAGCCTGTAGAGCACGGAGATTTGTCTGGCAGGTGTTGGTCAGTACGGGCAAACTGTATCTCAAGAAGCCCAGAACAAGAGCCCTGTACAATTCCAACATTGCATGCACTGACATTCCCCAAGTCTTTCCTCCCAGAAACTTGAAAAGTTGGGAGATTGCTGTCAGACGCTTCTTCAAGTAGGTCACGTGGGGGCTCCATGAGAGATCTCTATCAATGATTATGCCAAGAAATTTGTGAGTCTTCTCATAAGAAATTAACTGGCCATTTATTGATATGGCGTAGGGTGTCATTGGTTTGCGAGTGAACGCCATCAGTGCACATTTGTCTGACGAGATTTCAAGACCTTGGTTGCGGAGGTATATAGCTATTAGAGTAGCAGCTTTTTGAAGTCTTGCACGTATCTGAGGACGTGTCACACCTGAGGTCCATATACATATGTCGTCGGCGTACATTGATATCTTGATCGCTGCTGGCAGATGATCAACGAGACCAATGAGTGTGAGGTTGAATAGGGTAGCGCTTAGTACACCGCCTTGAGGAACACCTCGGTACGTGTAGTGTAGTGCGGTTTTACCATCACCGGTACAGACAAAGAAAGATCTCATAAAAAGGTAATGAGAGATCCATTGGAAAACTCGACCACCTAGACCAACCATCTCAAGAGCATCGAGGATAGCCTCGTGAGATACGTTATCGTATGCCCCCTTGACATCCAAGAACAAAGCTGCACATAATCTTTTGCGTGACTTTTGAAGCTGGACGTACGTAGCGAGATCAACAACACTGTCTACTGAAGAGCGATCTCGACGAAAACCAGCCATGCAATTCGGTAACATGTTGTAGTGCTCCAGGTACCACTCCAAGCGGGCAAGGATCATCTTTTCCATTATCTTTCCCACACAGCTGGCCAGCGCTATTGGGCGGTATGAGGTGGGTTCAAGTGGGGACTTGCCTTGCTTCAGGAGAGGGACCAAGCGGCTTATCTTCCATTCTTCGGGAACCATGCCATCCTGCCAAGATAAGTTGTAGAGATGTAACAGTTCTCTCCGTGCGCCATCACTCAGGTTGTTCAAGGCGCGGTAGGATATTCCATCTGGTCCCGCGGATGAAGAACGCCTGCATAGAGCAAGAGCCGCTTCTAGTTCCTCCATTATGAAAGGAAGATCCATGCGGCCGTCACGTGAAACAGGGATGCGACTGGGGGCTCGAAAGCCTGGACCGGTTGCTTGGCCAGCGATCCTCGCACAAAAGTCTTCTGCAACATCAGCCTCTAGCCGCCCCTGGAAGAGCGCCAGCGCTTTGAATGGGAAGCGTTGTTCACGGAAGGAACGTAGACCACGTATGGTTCTCCAGATGTGGGAAAGTGGCTTTCGGGGGTCTAGTGACTGGCAAAATCTTGCCCAACGTCGAGATGCCAATCTATCCATGCGACGTTGAAGTTTCTTTTGTAGTCGTCTGGCTGTCCTAAGGTCTGCGATGGATTTTGTACGCCGCTAACGCCGCTCCGCACGACGACGGAGTGCACGAAGTCGCTCCAACTCTATATCCAATTCCGTGTGCTTCGAGGAAACCGTGACCGTGCGCGCGGCGTGTAGCATTGCAGACTTGATTGCTTCCTCTAATCCAGAGGACAAGCCCTCTCGACAAGCATCCTCCATGGTGGAAGTAAAAGTGGTCCAGTCAATTAATCGAATGGTGTTCCGTGGGGTGGGACTGGACATTCCTTTGATGACAAGGTATGTGGGAATATGATCACTCCCGTGTGTCTCGATATCCGAAAACCATTTAACATATCTTGTGAAACTGCTGGAGACGAAAGCTAGGTCAAGACAGCTGCCATAATTCGGGATTATGCGGATCCTATGTATGTGCGAATTGATGTAAGCAAAGCTTTCTGTGTTTGTTGTCATTGTCATACGTAATCTCCACAGAGTAGACAGGCACTCTCTAATTAAATACTGTCAATGTTTGCCTGATTACGCCTGCCATTGTGATGCAAATAAACGGAACTTCAACTCATTTTCTCAGAAATAAACGCTGAATGAAATGCTGACGTCATCCTAAACAAGATCAACAAGCGCCGTAGTGCTCGATCTTATGATGTCCCTATTCGTAAGCTTATATTCGTGATTTTTTTTTCTAGGGGGGGGGGACGATGTGCTCTTGTACCCTAGAAATGTCTCTCGGACGTCTCTGATGTGCTCGTTTTTATTCTCAAGTACCCAATGAAAACTCCCATCGCTGCAACTTCATGATGTCCTGTTGGCAGGCCACCATGCATGGCGTGTCGCACAAGTATGACCACGCTGATTCATTTGGGTTGACATATACTATTTGGTGCGTCACACTTCGCCACATTCCTTTTTCAAACTATGCCAGAGATCGAAAAGGGCGTCCAACTCACTACGTCCCTTTCCTCTGTTTACTTCCGCAAAGTGTTTGTTTATCGCTGTGGTTACCAAATACGCCCAGTGATATGCTACCACTGAAGCCGTTCTGGCGGCTGAGCAAGTGAAGTCGCAGGCTTTATTCAACATGGCGTCGACGTTCAATATGGCTATCCTCAATTACTTTTCGCGGACTTCTCTCACCGCTTTCTCTCCCAGTGTCATCTCTTACACTACTCGCTTCTGCTAGACACAACACAAACACGCAACGACCTTAATGAAATATCAATTACACGCTAGTTGACACGCTGTCGATGTATATTTCCGCTGAGCACCGGGATTGGAGCGTGGTCCTGTATATGGTGACATTATCCGTCTGCAGCCTCGCTCATCAACACCGCTTGTTACTCATCACGTTTTTTTTGTCGACAAGAGCATAGTGTATTTCCTCTGAATGTGCTTTCGGCTTTAGGTGTGACCTTGCACGCCCGCTTATTCTGCTACGTTGACGGCGACCGTTGTCGTCAGGCTGCCGCCTCATTCTGAGCTTCGCAGTCACCAGAGAGCACAGAAAGCTCTCTTCACAAACAAACCACCGGGATTCGAGCCCATCTCCCAAATGCACCATCTTGCATTTGGGAGCTGGGCACGCTAACCCTTACGCTACCACCTGCCTCCACCAATTTCTGCTAATCTGCCTTCCCACTTCACGTTTTTGCCGCAGACGCAGGCAGAACGAATGCAGAAACGAAAAAAAGGTAAAGATTGCTTGAGCCGCCAGCTAACACATGGCCTTAACTTTGACAGCTTATTCTCATTGGAGCGCATGTAGGCTTGCGGCTGCGTGTGGGTCGCCTTAGCTTTATTGTAAATTTGCTTTCACCGACTCTTTTCAGCTAGAACTGAAATGCCGGACAAAAATGAGACCTACCGTTGAATATTTTTTCTTGTTTTCTTGTTTTCTAGGTTTAAACCAAAAACGCCCATTTACACAAACAGTGATTTTTTTAAAGAAATGGCATAAGGATACTATATCTCGAGGTCATGTCGCTGTGTCAATACGGGCCGGCACCACGTATCGACGAAAGGACATCACAGTGCCGATGCACGCGGCAGGTTACTGAATGAAGGAAACAGGAAACGACTGTTTTTCAGTTCTCGCAACATATTGTACACAGAACACAAGGCCCACACCACCATGACATTTTATTTTTGACAACAGCGACACACAATGGCGGACTGATATACTTCCTAAGGGGGTTTTATTTTATTTTTTCATCGCAGAACCGCAAGCACAGGTTGCGTCGCGCGTATATCGCAGCCACGTACGGTGGCCGCGCTCCTTTTCCTCTAAGAATGCGGCCCCCGGCGGCTTCACGCGCTCCCGTAGGTGGCGGATTGGACTGTCACTCCAGAAGGTTAAATACATAACCTCTTTGAATAGAAACGACGGCATGATTGTTAAAATATTGTTGGCTTGGATATGTTTGGCACGAGGCCCAAGACCCTGTCTTCTAACGCGTTCTTATGTTTGCGTTCGCGTCTCTGTCTTGAAGGGACGCGCACCAACCGTAACTTGCTGCAATGGTGCTTGCGTTGAGCGTATGTAAGGCGAAAAACGTGGTTCTAAAATGTCTGTTCACTAACTTGTGCAGTAAACCCATGTTTATAGTATTCGCGCAGTATAGTAGTAGTATAGTAAGAGTCACGAGTATGGCATCCGCAACCGCAAGCGTCACGTTATGGTCGTAACTTGTCGAGACAGCGTAGTTGTTATCCACAGACCCTGCCACTAAGGAATGCGTGGCAAGGCATGGCTGATGAATAAGTAATTGCGAAGATTGCTTTTCAGTAAAGGTTTGTTGCCAAGAACGGCGGCAGCTTATACTACCGCAAAGGACGGATGCTGGGCGGTGACTCCAATCATTTACTCGGCACGTCACACATCTACACTGGAATTCAACTGGTTTCGCCAACTCTTGCTTATATTCTCTCGCCCCTAAACTGCGACTTCGCCTGCAGCACGGGCCCCAGCTTTTCCCCTTTGTCCCCCGCTTCTTTCTCAATATGGTAAGACGTGCTTCCACTGATGCTTGCTCCTCATTTTTCTCAATAAATGGAGGCATTCATTCATGCATTCCTATGTTACTGCAGAAAATAGCGTGTCTTTACCTCTATAACCACCCTGTCTCTCACCTGGGCTCTCCGATCGCAAAACAAGGTTGCTGTGTTGCAAATGGCTGGGCGTCACATATGCAATTTTCTAGGAATGACCAGTAACAGGGCGGGCAATTTTCGGTGGGTGACGAGACAGTATATAGAAAACCTTCTCTGCCATATCCACACTCAGTGCTCTTCTTCGTGAGCTACTATTAGCCGCTACGACGAAGTACGAAACGAAAGAAACCTAGCTGGGCTGGTCGCAGGCAGCTCTTTTTGGATTTGTGATGCGTCGATTTAAAATATATATATTTCTTATCTAAGCCTGAATGACAGCGATATAGGCGAGGTGAGTTACGGTAGCTCGTTGGCTTGGACTAACGACGCTCTTCACGCAGCACTTTCGTCTTATGCGTGCTTGCGAACGGGAATGAAAGACAGGAGGGTAACACGCCTTCCTGAAATGAAACATTTGGAATAACCCTTTGTTTGGCGATTGGAGATATGTCGAGGGTCCCCGATACGAACCACCTGCAAGTCTGTATCACCTTGCAAAGGGGAACTCAGATGAAACCTTGTCAAACGGGTAGGCTTTTAATTATCATAAGTATGTCTTTATATAAATTCCTTACCATGAGGTGAAAGCCGTCTAATAAGCATTTAAATTTTCTGTCTTATTAAAACATCGTGTTAATAAAAGGTTGCTGTGCTTTACATCCCCCTAAATTAAAAAAAATAGGTTATGAAAAATAAATTGGTGCGGTAAATGTGTAAACGCAGACGCAAGAGTAGGCCTAGTCCCCCCGTTTCCCAGTATTCACTCAATGAAGATGTAGCACCTCTACTCTCACGTTGTAATAATGTCAAGAACAAAACACTTCCAAAAGTGTCAGTCACGAATGTTACTCATTATAAGATGAGCTTGCACTGGAAAAGAAAATAACACTCAAACATAACGATGGCTGCGCGCAAAGTGCTTCCTCTGATTCCGATCTACGGATCAAGACGTCGGTTCATTAGATTGGAATGCTCGTAGATTGCAGCGCGATCTCGGGTGATCAAATGTGATGGAGAATGTACGCCAGTATTCGCTTCACGCGCGCAATCTGATAAGATAACGCTCTTTCGCTATTGAATCCGTGACAACATACTGGATATCAGAAACACATGCAGGCGCATCTTGAGCTAACTGATATCTTTGGAACTGTGGTTAGACGCTGAAAAGAGCCCCCTCTCCCCCCCCCCCCCTAAAAAAATAGCAGTTGCTTTCAATATTACCTGAAACATAGTGCTTGTGGTTTAAAAAGGGCCCTCAACACTGCACAGCGACGCCGACATACAGGAAATATAAGAGCGAACCACTTTCCAATTACTGGTATTTATCAAACCAGCATATCGTGGTTCAATGCAGCCCTGTAGTCCAGGGGCCAGTTCCACCACGGGTACTGTGTCGGAGCTCATGTTTCATGTCAGCATTAATTGCCACAAAATCACAGTATTTTTTTCTTTAGATCTTATCATTAGACAGCTAAAGTACAACCACGTGCTCTCACACCTACGTGTGCGGTAAACCTCCCCCGCGGTCTTACCCGTGCAGAGGAGGTTGCGCTTCGGAGGATCCGGGTCGGGGTAGCCCTCACTCCTGCCGTGACTAGGAAGTGGCCGCACTTTCGCCCGTTATATCCTCGCCCTGGGTGTCCACTCTGCAAGTCGCGAAATGCTGAAGCCGACATCCACCACCTGCTGTGGGTTTGCCGTGCACTGAAACCGACGAGGCTCCGGCACCTCGCAGCAGCGGGACTCTCGCCGCATAATCCGAGCGATTACGCTGCTTGGACGCAGGGACCGCATTATCGATCCCTCTTGGAGTTCATTAGATCAGCAAATCTTTTTTCTTTCATTTAATCGTCCTTATTCACCCCCATCCCATACCCTTGTATGTCCTGAGGCATTTACCCTCGCATTAAAAAAAAAACAAGGAACCAGCGAAACCCTCACCTTAATATTTCAGTACTTTTCGTTCTAACGTACATATCCGTGCTGATCCCTGTGTTACAAAGTACTGAAAATGTACCCAATGCTTTCCTCCAGGAAGCTGTTTTTATTCCCTATGATGCCAGGAAACCGAGCTTGATGCCACCAACGCCCAGAAGCCTAATCGGGAGCGCCCACAATGTTCTCGCACACCTTGTGGGATGTGCCGTAGCGCTGAGGTGCTTCTTGCATAATGTATGAGAATTGGTTGTAAAGACAGATGTGCAAGGTTGGGCCATGTGCTTAAGCTCATGAAGTTGATTTTTGCCAAGATAACCTGTCCAAGCTTTCACACTTACTTTATAAGAAGTCTACAACACCATCAATATGCCGGCTGCTTTTGACTGCACGAAACAGAACTATTGAAACGATACAAACAATGTTAACATCATTTTATCATTCGACTGTTCAGATTGGTAACCTATAGATGCGGAGTAAGTTGAGAAGTTGTTTGCGTAATTAACAAAGCTACGTTAATTAAGTTTTCAGTAATGGTTCTTACGTGGCTAAAGAAAATGAGCAGTTTGGAGCCCGTCCTCGAGATTATGCAGCCAAGGGAAAAAATTTCGACTGAACATGCTTCTGTAAGAGCCATGCGAACAAAAATTTTCCAAGTAAGCACTCTTGGAAGACGTAACTAACGCAGAAAAAGACCGTCTGTAAAGTCACAGAAAGAACAGCAATTCACGACGGGACACAGAGGAACCACACACAAACTGCCCTAACTTTAAGCGCTGTTTATGTGACAATGAAGCAACTAGCCCGTCAGTCATCTCTTCGCAACCTGTAAAGTCAACCTGACCACATCTAGCCTTTTGTGATGCTGTCATCAATAGTATGGCCCCGTGGATATGTTCTGCATGGCCACATAGTCGCGTTCCATTTTTATTCATGCTGCTTTCTCGAAGGCAAGCATTTTAAAGTTTTAGTGTTAATACGGCAGTGAACGTGTGCTGCCGAAAGCTTGCTTGGTCGCAGAAGCGATGCATGACGGAATGATGGTGCAGATTTAGCGCGTCGCTGGCATCAAGACAATGCGCTGCAGCCGAGGGAAGGAAGATAACGAAAGTGAACAGCTTGGTAGCTGCTCACGGAGCCGTGCCGATGGTGGCGGTGCCATCATGACGAAATCTGAGGCGGCGATATTGAGGGCTGAGGCGTTTTTTTTTCTTTTATTCTTTTATTCCTTTTTTTTACAACGAAGTCGTTAACAGTAAGCTTTAACTCGGGGCCCAACTCCGACGCGGCCTATTCAGATAGATGTAAAACGCCGAAACTCTTTTCTGAGATAACCCCTGGGCCGATTTTAATGAAATTTGCTGGATTCGGGAGAGAAAGGTAAATTCTAGTGACTATTGGAAGCGGAATTTCTATTTAAGGCTTGAATTCTGGTGAAAGATTTTCAAAAATTCGAAAGTGCGAAAAATACAGAAGCACGAAGTTTACAAATTAATAACTCCGCATCAAGAACTGATATCGCGGTTCTGTAAACAGCATCCTTTAGACACTTTAAAGCGGAGAAATGCAATATGCCGATTTATATCTTACGTGAAGTCGTTAAGTTGTGAACAAGGGTTGTGGAAAAGCTGTATTTCCACATTACTAATTTCTTTAGATTCATGCGTAATATATCACTTTTGACCGCTTTGATGTGCTGTTAGATGCAATGTACAGAATTGTGACAGTTTTCATTGCCGAAAGACAGAGTTCTGAACTTGATGGTTTCGTTTTCCGAAAATGTGCGATTGTTGCCAATTTTGAATAAACAAATGATGACCTAAATCAAAAGTGCTAAACCAACAGTCACGAGATTTTAAGTTTTTCTTTTAAGTGCAAGGAACCTTGTAAAACTTGATGCAGTGGTTGTGGAGAAAAACGAATTCTCCTTTTACATGTATTTAGATAGGACCACCAGAGCGAAAGGTTCCTCTTAAGGTGCATTCACACGACCGGACGGAGGAGGAATTTTCGCAGTGGATGGCGCATCACATGACGCGCGCGTCATCAAAACTTGCCGTCCTCGCCTTGTCCGGCCTCCTCCGCTCGCGGTCCGGATTGAAAATGCTCGCCGGCATTTCCATCCGTCCGTTTGGCGGTCGTCTGGCCTCAATTTAACGTAGTCAGCGTCAAATCTGCCAACATTGGATGGGATGGCGTGGCTACGATGGCGTGTTGTCGGCTTGATGCATACGTGGCTTGATGCCACGCGTGTTTTTGTTGTGCAGGAGTGTGCAGGAGTGACCGCATGTGCTTTTGTTGTAGTGCAGCGGGAAAACGAGTCGTGGTTGCGCGCGCATTTCTATTTAGACCGCGCAGCCTGCGTGACCTCAACATGAGTGAGGTGCACAAGAAAATACTAAGTGATGAAGCAACCGACACTTTTTTTGCTCTTGTTGATGGATTCGCCGCGCTATTGAATATAGAGCACGCCGATTATGCTAGCGCGCAGCTGCGTAACAGGCTATGGCAAGAGATCGCTCTCGAAATGGCTCAGCGCCATGCAGAATCAGCGCCTTACTCTGTCGATGTGTATTATTTGCTATAACTTCATTCTTGGGATAATGACGTGCTGCGTAACCAAAAAATAAAGAAAGAGAGAGGGCAGGGCGTTATGTCATTTTTGCGCTCAGCCCTGTCTCTTTTTTTTCTTTTGTGGTCAGCAGCATGTTACCAGTTCAATATGAACCATGTAGCCGAAACATTTACATCATTTTTGGGAATGCTGTTCTAGATTTGTACCATTATGTTTTCTTCATCTGATTGAACCTCTGCAGAGTTTCTAAAAACGGTTTTCGCGAACAAACGCCGCACCTTCAGGAATTTTCACCCAGAGGAAAAGCATCATCTCCTACAATAACCGGGGGCTTTTGAAGATCCGGCGAACTTGCCACTTTTACGGTTTTGGGCAGTCCCGCATTTTATTTAATCAATTGCTTTTCGCAGAGGTGTTGACTGCCAAATTCCGCCATCACCTTGTTAACCAGGGGCGCCAATGTCCAAATAGCGAGACCTATAGTTCGCATCAACAAGCGTAAATAGCACTATGCTGAAGGTTTTATTGTAGTTGAAATACAAAGAGCCTGAATCTTTGGCTTGATGCACACATGCTTTCCATCTATCGCACCAATACAATTGGGGAACTGCCAATTTTCTTTGATGTCTCACATGGCTCTAGACCACTCTCTGTCAGTCTTGGGAGTCTTCAAGAATTCGTCTTTCAGCTCCAGGTAGATTGCCACACATGTCTCTTTTATGAGATGGTTGACAGTTGAGTGTCCTCCCTGAACTGTCAGCTTAAGGAGTAGTGCGTTTCTCCTATGAAAAAAAGAAAAACAAGAAATTGTTGGTTACACTAAAAATTAACAAAGAAAGACAGAACTCCACATTCGAATAAAATATGCACATCTGATGTTCACACTGGAATCTGTGTAAAGCGAATCTCTTATAAAGCGGCTATTTTCATGCTATGAAACTAAATTACATACACACAGTTGTCTTTATTTCACCATATTTCCAACATTCTTATGCAACATGTTTATACGATGTTCATACGCCGTGCCGGTCAAAACAATTTAGTACTATAATTTTGATGCGCCGTAGCATTCGCTATATCTACGCCGAAATACACGAACTGTTCATTGCGAGAGGTAAGGGCAGTCATGTCACAACGAAGATGTGTTTGTCATTGTACACACTGCACAGAGATGTAGGACGCTAAAGAGTGGTTTCGTTCTTTTTTTTTCGTTTCATTCCTGCGTCCACGGGCTAACGGAAATAAGTGCACGCGGACATTACACGCGACGTGAAGCGCGCACTTCCCAAGAGAGCGGCAGCAGTCGCAGTCGAGAAAGCTGGGGGATGCCTTCGATTTAGAAGTCAGCGCGCCTCATGAAAAGTAACACTTGATACTTCAAATTGAAACAAACGCTAGTGCTTACCTGCGGCGAGAAAGCGAAGAGTGATTTGAAGCCGTGTCTTCGCTGGCACAGATGGTCTCACGATGGTTTCTTGCCGCTCGATTGTATGTTGAACGCGGGCCAGAAGTTAGAAAAACTGCGTGCTGCTGACGCGCAGTAGGCGCTTGTATTCGTCCGGATCACACTCGAGTAGATCTTCACAAAGCAAGCTCTGAACACAAAGCGTATTCTTCGACATCCGTGATTTCTTCCAGCATAATCGTTTTCTTTTTGCACCCTACACCTAGTCGTCTTCACTCACTTCGAGTAGAACAGCCAACGCGGACGAACGCCGCCTCCGATAGCTGTCTATCTTGGAATGCGCGCTCGTACCCAGCAATTTGGCAACGTGCGTGGCGTTGGCGTCGAGAGTAAGCACGCAGATTCCGCAAACGGCGCTCCGGCTGTGGGAATGCGACCTAACTCGGCTGCGCCGGATTCAAGTGATGACGTCACTATTTTGTCCGCGGAGCAGGCGGGATTTTGCCCTCGCGTGTGTATCCACCTTTAAGGGCTACTTTCCCCACTATCGCCTCCGCGTGTGGAGCAAAATCCCGAAGATAGCGTAACACCGGCCTGACCCGCAGCGGAGGTGAAGCAAGCGTTCAGCTTTCCTCATACGTGGGCTGATCCGGAATGTAACGCCATGCCAGGCCGACCTGCGGCGCAGGTGAAGCAGGCATTAAGCACTCCCCATACGTGGGCCGATCCCGAAGACAGTGCAATGCGGGGCCGACATACGGTGGAGGTGCAGTTCGCCATTAAGGGGCCCACATACACAGCTTTGCTGGTAATCTTTCTTCACAGAGTGGGAGGGCACTGAGATTTTTTACTTATCAAACATCAGGTCATCGACGGCGAAACCAGGGACACCAAAGCCGTCCTCGGGATCGACCTAGAAAGCGCCTTCGACAAAGTGACGCACTCCGCCATCCTCGCGCAGATGTCCCGTCTAAACCTAGGCGAGAGGTCGTGCAAATATTTCAAATACTTCCTCACCGGCTGAACGGCGGAGCTCAGAGCCGGCGACCTGAAGACGGACGAGAAGACATTAGGGAGCCTGGGCACTCCCCAAGGCTCCGTCATCTCACCGATGTTATTAAACCTTGTTATGATTCAAGTTGATAAAAGACTATGCCAGCTTGAAGGACTGAAGCACACGATATACGCGGATGACATTACGCTGTGGGTGGACGGGGGCAGTGATGCCTGCATAAAATCCACACTACAGACGGCCGTCGACACGATCGAAGAAAGCCTGGAAGGTACGGGACTGCGTTGCTCTCCAAGTAAGTCAGAGCTCCTGCTTTACCAACCGATCAAAACGCACAGAATTAAGAAGCAAAGGAAACACGAAAAGATCAAGATCCGCACCAGGGATGGTAACACAATACCGACGGTCAGCAAGATCCGAGTCCTGGGTGTGACGATCGAAGCGCTCGGCAGGAACGGAGACACCGTCACCCGCATCATGGGTAAGGCGGCCAACGCCACCAGACCGCTCAAGCGCGTTACCGCCAAGAAGGGAGTCATGAAGGAGGAAAACTTCATCAGACTTATACACTCCTTCGTACTCTGCCACATAGTGTACGTGGCAGCCTTCCACAAGTGGATGAAAAGCGAAAAGAACAAGCTAGACATCCTAATCCGGAGGGCTTACAAGACACCCCTCGGTCTACCCGAAACTACCAACACGAAATGTCTCCTCCAGCTGGGCATACACAACGCGCTCGACGAGATCGCCGAAGGGCAAAGAGCTGCTCAGTTGGAAAGACTGTCATCAATAAAAGCCGGCAGAAAGATCCTGTGCAGTCTAGGCATCGGTAATCACGAACAGCAGGGACCAAAATGCCCCGTCCCCGATCACGTACGACGGAAGGTGCGGGTTGACCCCTTGCCGAGGAACATGCAGCCGGAATTCAATGAAGGCAGAAGACGCGCTAGAGCCAAGGCACTGACGGACCTGCACGCGGAAGACACCGGCGCCAGATACGTGGATGCAGCCGAATATGCCGGCCGCAACGGCTTCGCGATCGCAGTGGTCGACTCCGGAGGCAACGTGCGGGCGACCACCAGCACATCGAGCAAGCAAGTGGAGGAAGCAGAAGAAATAGCCATCGCCCTGGCCATCGTAGACCGAGAATGCCACATGATCCTCAGCGACTCCAGACAGGCAGTGAGGAACTACGCAAAAGGAAGAATTGCCCTAACGGCGGCACGCGTCCTGCTCCAACAGGCAGACCACGACAAGAGGACTCGAATCAAGTGGTTACCGGCGCACGCAGGACAAGCGTCGGAGAAGCATGCTGGTACGGAGAAGCAAGCAAGCACGAAACGGCACACGCCCGAGCGCGAGGACTAACCGACCGCGCCCAAGGCAACGGCTGCCCGCTGTGGTTCAGCGCCAAAGACCGGATGACCAGCTATACCGAACTGACCAAGGCTTTCGGCTGGCCCCCAGACTTCTCCCGCCGCCCTGCAAAGGGTTGAGCAGGTCGCAAGCCGTGCTGTTCAGGCAACTACAAACGAGAACGCTTCCAAGCCCGGCGCTCTTGCATAGGATGTACCCAGAATCGCACCCCCATGACAAGTGCAGAGCGTGCTGCAGGGAGACGGCCACATTCGAGCACATGCTATGGGATTGCTCCAAATAACCAAGCGAAGCGAACTCAGGACGTATACCGCCGCAGCTTAAGGAAGCAACGCGGAGCGACGACCAAGAAAAACAACTCCAGGCCGTCCAATAGGTCATCGAGGCGCTGGCTAGGCAGGAGCCTGGCGAGCCGGCAACGGCGAGCGGGGATCCTCGCAGAGCACCCGCCATGATGGCGACGTAGGCTACGTCCGAGCGCGCCTTCGCGCTTTACTGCAGGCTCAATAAACGTTTTCCCAATCCAATCCAATTACTTATCCGCGTTTGTCCTGCATGCGTCTGCGATGAAAACAAGTAGCAGGTATGCATAGAAAATCTGAGGTGGCGGCGGCAGGTGGTAGCGCAGAAGTTAGCATGCCCAGCTCCTGCAAGTACTTATATCTACATTGACATGGCTTCGCGGTAGTGATGGCGACCAAAGCTCTACGTTTTCACTTCACTTCACTTCACTTCACTTTATTACCTTAAAGGCCCCCGGGGTTGGGGGTGTTACATAAGGGGTGGGTTACATGTATGAATCATAATAAACAAAGAAAACACGTAATGAACATAAATTATTCGCGGTTAAATATAGTAGTTATACAATTCAAAAATTTGGATGTACAGATGATTGCGGCGATGTCGTGTGGAAGGCCGTTCCAGTCCGGGGCTGAGCGTGGAAAGAATGAAGATGCGAAAGTAGCAGTGCGCGTACGAAGCCGTGCAACTTGAAGGGGATGACCAATGCGGGGGGAGATACGTGCCGGCGGATTGATGTAGGGCGGATGACGAAGTGAGCTGTAATAAAGTTTATGAAACAAGCACATACTAGTAATACGACGTCTACAAGCTAGAGATGTTAAACCTGCCTCTGCTTTTAATGATGATATACTAACGTTATATGAATAGCATGAATATATGAATCTTGTGGCTCGACTTTGTACTGATTCTAGGGAAATTGTTAGATAATTTTGGTTAGGGCTCCAAATAGCAGAGGCGTATTCTAATTTAGGACGGACAAGTGATTTGTAGGCAAGTAGTTTTACGTTTTGTGGGGCATGTCGTAGATGACGTTTTAAGAATCCAAGGGTTCTGTTAGCGGATGATATGATTTTTGTGACATGTGCGTTCCAGGTTAGATCATTGGACAATGTTACGCCGAGGTATTTATAAGTGTGAGTTAATTCTACCGTGGCGTGCGAGATTTTGTACGAGAAGAGGAGAGGATTACGTTTTCGGTTAAAAGACACGAGTTTACATTTATTGGGGTTTAGTTCCATGAGCCATTGGTTACACCAGTTCTGTACGCTGTTTAAGTCATTCTGGAGGGCGTGCTGATCAGAGGTGTTATTGATTGTGCGATAGATGACACAGTCGTCGGCGAAAATACGGATGTTACAAGAGACATGCGTTGGTAGGTCATTAATGTATATTAAATATAATAGCGGGCCAAGGACTGATCCTTGCGGGACACCTGATGTTACGGGAAGAGTACTAGAGGCTTGATTATTAACGTAAACATACTGGGTGCGGTTAGCAAGGAATTCACTTATCCACTGTAAAATGTTAGGATGAAGGTTTAACCATGAAAGTTTTAGTAGCAAGCGTTGGTGGGGTACTTTGTCAAATGCTTTCGCGAAGTCCAGGAATATTGCATCAGTTTGAAGGTTACAGTCAAGGTTCATATGCACGTCATGGATGAAAATAGCCAATTGTGTATCACAGGATAGGTTTTTACGGAAGCCATGTTGAGCAGGATGAAAAAAATTAATAGAGTCAAGAAAATTCATTACGTGGTAATAAATGACGTGTTTCATGATTTTGCACGGCACGCTTGTTAAAGAGATGGGGCGGTAGTTAAGGGGTGATTCTTTGTTACCTGATTTGAAGACCGGAACAACCTTCCCCACCTTCCAATCGCTGGGAATGCTACCTGTGGAAAGTGATTGTGCAAAAAGTTTTGATAGATACGGTGCGGAAGCATGGCCAGTATTTTTGAGGAACTTGGGGGTGATTTCATCAGCACCCACTGAAGATGACATCTTGATATTTTTTATAATACATATAATGCCGTGCGCAGAAAACGTGATTGAAGGCATAGGCAAACTTAGGTTGGTAGTTGCGGTAGAAAGTGGCATATCGGTTTCGTGTGTGAAGACGGATGAGAAAGCGGTGTTAAAAATATTTGCACAGTCAATGTCACTTGTCATCTCGCCAAGTGGGTTAGCTAGTGTGATGATCGGAGCCTGTTGAGGATTTAGTACTTTCCAGAACTTCCTCGGGTTATTTATTAGGATCTTGGGGAGGTCAGTTTGGAAAAAATCGCGTTTTGCGTTACGGATAGATTGCAGGTATGTTGATTCGGCTGTGTAATATTTCTCCCAGGCGCATGCGCTTGGGTTGCGTTTTGCTGCACGGAAAAGTCTCTGTTTTTGTTCTCGAGTGTCTTCAAGAGCTTTGAAAACCATGGTTTGTTGTGACTTGCACGAAATGTGATGGTGGGAATAAACTTCGCGGTGAGTTCGGTAATTTTAGTTTTGAAAGTGAGCCAATTATCCTCCAGGGATCGATCATCGAAACCCGTCTCAAAGTTTGGAAATGACGCCGTCAGGTGATTATTAATTTCTTCGTAATTCCCTCTGTCATAGAGGTGAATTGTTTTGTGGAAAGTTTGACGCGATTCAGGGGTGACGGTGAAAGTAGCGTGTAAAACTTTGTGGTCACTTATTTCGCGGAGGTAAGTAAGCGATGATAAGCTTTCTGGGTGACTAGTTAGAATAAGATCCAAGATGTTGGAGGATTCATGTGTGACTCGTGTGGGTTCAGTTACTAACTGGGTGAGATTGAAATTCAAACAAATGTCAACGAAGTTAGTTATTTCGGTGTTGCCTGTTGGTGTTAGGTTCAGCCAGTCAATGGAGAGGTAATTAAAATCACCAAAAAGAATAATGCGCGCGTTGGGATATTTGCCAGTTATTTGATTCAGACATCGTTTAACTGCGAAGAAAAGATTGCATTACTGGAGGGGGGTCTGTAGCAGACGCCTAGTATGACGATTTGTGGTATAGAACGACAGATTACCCATAGTATTTCAAGCTCCGATTGGATGTTAATAACAGAACAAGGCAACAGCTGGTTAGTGGCAATAAGAACACTTCCTCCTCGTGAGCTCTTGCGGTCCTTGCGAAAAACGTTAAATTGAGGCAAATCAGCCAAAACTTCCGGATTGGTGACGTCGTCTGTTAGCCACGTTTCTGTTAGTACGAGTATATTGCTGGCAGATGAAGAAACAAGATTACAGATGTGTTCACGCTTTGGGAGGAAGCTACGTATGTTGGTAAAGATAATGGAAAAAGAAAGATTTGGCAGTTTACCGCGAAGGCTTTTACAAGGAAGATTAGTAGTGCGGCGATAAGTCGTATGCTATGAGATTTCATGTACAGATTGTGATGACTCGTCGAATGCATAACGTTTAGTACCGATACACAAGGTTTTATAGCGCAAGGAAAATTTAGTGTTAGTAGCTTCGGCAAACTTTACAAGGTGCTTTCGCGCTTCTCGGACAGGGTGTGAAAAGTCCTCGCCTATGCTGTAATTGGTGCCCTTTAACTTACGGCCATTTGAAAGAATCAGCTCCTTGGTTTTATAAAATGTAAATTTGACTATTATGGGTCGTATGCGATTAGCAGAATGGCGCCCGAGACGGTGAGCCCTTTCAATTTCTTTGGGGTCAATGGATAAGTTTAAGTGATCACGGCACAGGCGGAGGACTGTTTCTTCAGATTCGGGGTATGTTTCGGATGCATTCTCATCTTTAATGTTGTAAAAAATTAAATTGTTACGTCGTGAGCGATTTTCGGCATCATCCAAACGGGCTTCTATACCTCGGATTTCTTTGGTTGTTTGGGTGGTGTTAGCGCAAATGGTGTTTATGTCGGTGCGTAGGGTTACAACATCTTGATAATTAGTTTCCAGGGCGGATAACCTGTTACTCAGATCAGAAATAGCTTGTACCGTAGTAGTAAGTTGATTTCTAAGTCCTTGGACCTCGGCGATTAAATGTGACTGTCCATCAGACAGTTTCTTCAGTTGTTCTAGCACCTTTTCGGGGCCTGGGTTTGATTCAACGTCGCCAGCCAAGAGCAAGAGGGTAAGCATGACATCAGCACATTCGAGAGCAATAGAAAGGCAGCACTGTGGGCTCGGCAGCTGCAGGAGACAGTAGTTGTTCGATTTTTTTGCGAAAAGAGAGTATTGCTTACTAACCTGCGTAGCGAAAACGAGCGGGTTGAATGACTGCATAGTGGCACAGCCACCGAGCCCACAGAGCGCCGAGCGCGGATGATGCGCCTTTATAGTCGTCGTGTCTGTCGCTGTCGATGACCATGGGAGAGTCCGGGGGCAGTCGAGGAATAGCAGAGGTAGCGCCGCCGGGCAGGCTGAAACTGCAGGCAGCTGTGCAGCAAGGCCGGCGGGAGATTTGAAATGAAGGGATTCGATGGCACAGGTGGCATGCACAGGTTCTGCGCGCTCTAGCCATTGTGAAACTAAGAATGTAGTTAGCATGTCCAGTTACTGATTGCAAATTGCAGCAGTTACGAGTGGTGGAATCCCGCTGGGGCTGATTGTGAAGAAAGCTTCCTTTCTCTGTCCACCCTTGCGATGGTGAAGCTAAAATGAGGAGGAGACCTGACGGACACAACGTTGATGGTAACCATAACAGAATGGAGGGACGACGTGCGGAAAGGACAAAACACACCACGCTTTTAGCACTTGTCCTAGAGTAAAGCGCTACAATGGCTAGTATGCCCTCATGGGGATGGTAGACGGAACTGCTTCTCACTGATAATACTGGACTGATACTAAGAAAATACTCCGTTCGCAGACACCATGCTACTCTGAAATTAGCAAAACGATACCAGTTTATAAACTGATAGTGCCATTATCTGGTGTCCTTCTTGTGTGTTTGGAGGGCATAAAGGTCCTGGCAATGAAATGGTAGTATCTTTGTTTTTGCTGCAGTTGCACACAAACAAAATTCGTTGAAGTGATCGGACAGCGATCTACCAGCGGAGAAGACCAACCCGCAAATTAAAAATAATTGCTGGTTTCAGATCTTCCAATGTACTTTGCGCTTAGCTACTATCTGTAATATTTTTTGTGCACTTATGAAGAGGAAAACTCCACATTACTACAATATCAACAACAGTACAAAAAATAGACTGGCTTTGAAGCTGTGACCACGCACCGCACTTTTGTACATTTAGCCCATGTAGTATTGGGGCAAGAAGTTTGAGCAAAATGATTAGGTTTTCGGTCAAAGCACTGTGACAGGCGGGAAGAAATCGTTGTCATGCCCGGTCGAAACAATACCATCTGAAATCTTATTATACATATTTTTTTTTGAAAAATCACTATAACCCTTTATACATTTGCTTCGTATGAGTTATATACTAGCTTGCCTCGTCAATCTCAAAAATGTATTCTCTTTGCGGGAGAAGGCTTTCGTAAAAAACGACGCAACATAACAGTAAAACAACCAGCAAGGTTCCTAACCAGATGATTAACGAAATTGTGCACTGAGAACGTGTCGATTAGCGTGCGATTGAAAGTTGAATTATCACCCGCCGTGGTTGCTCAGTGGCTATGGTGTTGGGCTGCTGAACACGAGGTCGCGGGATCTGATCCCGGCCATGGCGGCCGCATTTCGATGGAGGCGAAATGCGAAAACACCCGTGTACTTAGATTTAGGTGCACGTGAAAGATCCCCAGGTGGTCGAAATTTCCGGAGTCCTCCACTACGGCGTGCCTCATAATCAGAAAGTGGTTTTGGCACGTAAAACCCCATAATTTATAAAAAGTTGAGTTATGATCGTTGTAAGCTTGTGTTGCGTCTAGCACGAGCGAGTAGCGTTAGCGATGACATTGGTGTGAAAATGGTCAGCTCGGTCTGCGATTTGTTCTTGCGGATCTCCACATTGAACGTCGCAGTCGTCACGATGAGAGCAATCCTGTGACATTATTAGCTCAGTGGGCTGGGAAGGCTGGAGTGGTAGCTCACCTTGAGGGGTTTTGGTAACAATTATTATTATACGTATTTTGCGATGATGAAAAATATGCTGAAACACCACTGGGTGTTGTCTAACTATTCGGAAACAGGCCCCCAAATTTCAATTCGCCCATCCCAAACATCAAGTAGGCCCACCCCCAAATTTCAAGTTGGCACACCCTCAAATTTAAATTTTAAATTGGCCCACCGCCAAATTTAAAGTCGGCCACGCCCGATTTTCTTTTCGCCCAGCCTTAAACTTTAAGTTGGCCCAATCCCAAATTTCAATTGGGCCACCCCTAATTTTCAAGTTGGTCCACGCACGAATTTCCATAAATCGTCCTCCAAATTTCGAGTCGACGCACCCCAAAATTTAGGTTGGCCCACCCTCATATCGCCCCCAAATTCACATTGGCCGACCCCGAGATTGCCCCCACATTTAGCTAGGACCAACCCCATATCATCCCCAAATACAGATTGGCCCGCCTCCCCAACACCACCAAATTTAGGTTGGCCCACTCCAATAACACCTGCAAATCGAGGTTGGCCCACCCCCATATCCGCCCCAAACTAACCCTGGCCCACCCCTCGATCACCTCAAATTTAGGATGGCCCACAGCAAATCACCCACCAATTAAGGTTAGTCCACCCATATATCACCACCCGATTCAGCTTGGCCCAGCCGCACATCACCCCATGGTTAGGTTAGCCAGTCCCCATATGTCTCCCCCAAATTTAGGTTGGCCCACCCCCATATCATCCCCAAATCCAGGTTGGCCCACTCCCATATCAGCCCCAAACATAGCCTGGCCCACCCCTCTATCACCTCAAATTTAGGATGGCCCACCGTAAATCACTCCCACATTTAGGTTAGCCCATCCCCATATCACCCCCATGGTTAGGGTGGCCCACCCCCCATATTCCCCCAAACTTAGGCTTACCCACCCCTATATCACCTCAAATTTAGGTAGGGCCACCCCCATATCAGCCTCAAATTCAGCTTGGCTTATTACCATTTCAACCCAAATTTAGGTTGGGCCACTCCCATATCGTTACCAAATTCAACTTGGCCCATCCGTGTATCACGCCCAAATTTATGCTCATGCCACTTCCAATTTCAAGTTGGCCACCCCAACCCTTTTTATAAAGACCTATGTATTCATATGGGAAATGCGTCAAGTTTTTTGGCGTTACAGACACGATTTTGCACGATTTTGCAACCAAATTGCTGGGGTACACGCCAAAGAATGCTGCGCATTAAAAGCAAATGCCCCGAACGAGGGACGCCATACGTTGATCCTAAATACTGACGGCTAGCCAAGCTAGCTTCTCTGTAGAGCGACAGGGGCAGACACAGCACGGTATATTTATTCAAATGGTTTTTTTACGGCCACACCTACGGATTCATACCACTTGGCTGTAGGGAACACATTAACAGTAGCTATTAATCCACACGCTGCACATCTTCTCCTAGTTTGTGCATTTCTTATTTGGATGAATCTTTAGAGATAATTAACGTTCGGGCAGCGACTCAGCCTAGCAGACCCTTTGTTCCACACGAATGTTGGATAGGAATGGCACTGGCCACCGGGTGGCATTGTGGCCCAGGTGGACCTGATTCGCTCGGAGTATGTGCCATTAAGGACAGGCGAAAGTCGAAGAAAACAGACCTTCGAGAAGAACGCAATAAGAATAGCCATTTTGCTCTCCGAGGTTCCACGCTACAAAGCACGAAACTTTTATTTTACATAACACAAAGCTATGCGCAAGCTTCTAGTTATGATGTCCAATGAATAAAATCTGGTACGCTCATCTTTTTATATATACTACGTGAATTTTCACGACAGTGTTACAAAAAACGCTTTTGGGAACAGTGTTGCGCCATGTGTGGAGAGTCGAGATAGGCATCAATCGAAAGCTGAGTCTCCGGTCTACATACGCCGCACTGGGTATTATGATAGGCGCCGTAGTTTAACCACAGGCCTCGTTATTGCCTCGTAAATAGAGTAAACATTTTCGTCGTTTCCATAGGCTTCCATTGCTAAATCTTTAACCGCTGTGGGAAGAAAATTCTTACGTGCCATAGAGTGATCACTGCATTTGGCTCGTGTGGATTGTCTTCCGGAACACGTCTGTCACCTGCCTTTTTTGATAATCGAACTGCAGCTTTTGTTATTCGCGAAAAACCCGCTCGTTCCATTGAAAACGCGCTAGCTTCGTGCCGGGGCCGCTTGGGGCGCTAGTTGGTACGTGTCCACTAAAGCTGGATATGCTGGGGTTTTAGGCAGCCATACCTTGATATGATCATAACGAAGGCCGTAGTGAACGTCTCAGCATTAATTTTGACCACCTGCATCTTTTTTAACGGGCACCAAATGCACGGCACACGGGCGTTTTTGCACGTCGTCCCCAACGAAATGTGGCCGCCGGGGCCACGTGTCGTCCCTTTGCGCTTAGCAGCGCGACGCCCAAGCCACCACGCCACCACGGCAGGTGAGAGGGTTTGACTGCGGTGCTATTCCTTGCCCGCAGGCGCCAAGTCACGTGGTATACTTCATCTTTCCCGGGCTTTCTCTGTTTTCTGGAAATTAGTTAACATGCTCTGTTTAATATGCTGGATACACCTCATTTTGGTGTGTCCTTCGATTACCTACAAGCGCCTAACTGACATACTAATACAGAACAATTAAAAAGTTAGATATAATTACTTTTATATAAACATTTCGATGTGAGGGACTAGCTTTCTTACTGAAACTCAAACCACACGCACTAGGTGTTATTCAGGTAGAATTATCTGGGTCTCTTCAAAACTCAGTGCATGATAGCTAGGACACACCGTAATACCGGGTGTACCGATTTTGTACCGATTGCACAGTATATAGCGGCAGTCGTGTGTACTTACAACCATGATTTTTTCATCATGAAGTATTAATTAATTATATGCTTTTAATCAGTGAAAATTTTAATTATTGATTGAATCATAAACATGTCAATTACAAAGTTGTTGGGCCCCTTAAATAACCTCCGATTGAAGCATTTATTTCGTGCTGAAGTGTGTCTGGTTTTCTTTTTCAGGAAAAACCAAAGGCCCGCGAAATACGCGAAATATGATGCTTAGAACAGAAAGCTAAGCCAGTTGGTAAGGATTCATATTGCAAAGAAGTGCTAAGGCGTGCAGAAGTGGACAACAAGAACGCCGACTATCAACTGAAGGAAGCACTCAGACGAAAAAAGAAAGAAGACCCAAACTCCTCTGCGCATGCTCTGGAAAGGTAGCACCACGTGTCAATCGGGTACACGTGCCGGTCTACCTGTGAGGTAACTTAGTTATCTGCAATATGGACGAATTTGATTCCGCTGCTACCTCAGTAAGTGAGCAATTTAAACTTAATGGAGAAGGAATAAAGTTTACCAAGGAATTTCCCCACAAACACGTAACGCAGTTTCTAGACATTTCCTTGGTCTTTGAACAAAACCAGGTGTGTTGGCAGTACTCCCCTAGATCTTCGAAGTCATTGTTAACCTTTAATCCAAGCATTCCAAAGTAGTTAAAAACAGAATTGCCATGTCCTGCCTTAAGTCTTCTCTCACCAGACCGTACATGCACAAAATGAGCGCCAGTTTTAATGCACAGCTCCGGCGCCTATTAGAAGCAGGTTATCCTAGCGTAGCAGTGGCAACTGTGGCATAACGCCTAAAGAAGTCGATTTCGATGGGGACGGACGTGATTACGAGAGAGAGAGAGAGAGAGAGAGAGAGAGAGAGAGAGAGAGAGAGAGAGAGAGAGAGAGAGAGAGAGAGTAACAACTTTATTTGCCAATGCAGGGTTGGAAGTTAGGGCAGGTAGGCCTAGCGTGGCTCCCAGGTGGGGGCGACGTCGTGGGCCCACGAGACGAGTGCTAGTTGTGTTTTCTTGTCCGCTCTTGTCAGCAGCAGGTTCCCATCCTCCTCGGAGGGAGCTGACAGTAATGATTGTGGGGAAGGATTGTCCTCGCATCCCCAGAGAATGTATGCTCGAGTGCTGAACACTGCGTGGTCGCTCTTAGTACTGACGGGGTCGTAATCCCCGCCAGTGATTAAATAAAGCCTAGGAGGAGGAGGAGGAGAAGTAATCTTAATGAAGAGAATGGAGGAGAGGTCGGCCTGGATAGCGTGTCTCTAGCCTGCTACTCCTCACTGGGGAAAGGGGAAGTGGGAAATACAGGGAAAGGTAGGGGGGGTAATTTTGTTATGGTACAACGAGATACTATGAACACGTTGTCCAATATGCGGATGTTCACTGTAGACGCAATACACGCAAGAGTAACCTTGTCCACGCAAAAAGTAATCTTGTCACAAAAAGTTATTGCGTAAACACATTTCGCACTGACTGCACGTCTCACAGGTTCTACACGCGATCGGCTCAACCTCACTTAGCCTCAAAGACTCACTTAGAAAGTTCAAAAGTGATTTTATGGCACGTTGGGTACAGTCAACACTCCTCCACGCGCCCAAAAGCTTTTCTTCCGAAAAGGGGCGGGAGTACAAGCAGTCAACAGTAGATTTGAGTGTCCTTCGTTCGGCCGCATATTGAGGGCACACGCAAAGTATGTGAGCTATTGCTTGTCCAATCTTGTGAAGGTATCGGTGGGTGTATGCCACACCCAGCCGTAATCGATAAATGAGTGTTTCCTGGCCTCTCCGCAACCGAAGTGGAAGCAGGAATTGTAAACCAACGTCAAGTCTATGGAGGGGCTCTTGCCGATGTTCGGGTTTGTCCCAATGTCGCGCCATAGAAGTTTTGATGGCGTTATGGAACAAGGCGTTAATGTCATACCGGGAAAAATGAATTTTGATAATGGTTCCGTCAGTGTGGGCCTTTTTTGCTTCCGCGTCAGCTTGTTCATTTCCAGCTATTCCACAATGGCTAGGAATCCACTGCAGCACGATGGTATGCCCGGAATGAGACGCTTCAGCAAGCGGAGACATTACGTCATAAACCAGAGGACTATATGCGGTTCTGTCATTCATATAACTGCTGATGAGTTGCAGTGCTAGTTTTGAGTCACAGAACACTGTCCACTTCTCGAAGCTTTGTTGCAGTATGCAGCGAATTGTTTCTCGAACCCCGGTCAACTCAGCTGCTGTAGACGACGTCCTATGTCCTATCTTGAACCGTTGTGCGATCCTCATTCCTGGTACCGCGTAGACCGCCGCGGAAGAGGTCTGTGTAACAGAACCATATGTTCGGAATATTCATACATGTAAGCAATGTATGATAACGCGAAATGCATAAGCCAAGCAAGCGGCATTTTCAACTTCTTCGTTATTCCAGGGATTGTGAGTCTCACCGTTGGCTTTGCCATCGTCCAGAGTGGAACTTTGGGTATGTTATACGGTTCGAAGTCCGACGGCAATAAGTCTTGCTGCGACAACATGACTTCTGAGTAGGCGGTGACAGGCCGTATGCTTGTGACGTTCGTGAGTGGATGATTCCTGTGTTTAGTCAGTAACCTTAGATGGCACTTGCAATGACTCATGTTGCAGATAAAATCGAGCTGGGCACGCACGTGCCTCTGCAATAGTGCCCCAAGTAGATGCACATCGTGGAAGTCCTAGGCAAATTCTCAGTGCGCGAGCCTGAGCACTTTCAAGTGTGCGTACAGCAGTTGTACTAAACCGAGAAAGTACAGGCGCACTGTAGCGGAAGTAGTCAACAAAAAGTGCCTGGTAGAGCTGCAGAAGAGATGATTTGGATGTACCCCATGGTTTTCCAGACATATGTCTAATGATCTGAGTAAAGCTGTCCATGTTTTTTCTTAATCCAGAGAGGTGCTTCGACCAAGTTAAGTCACGGGCGATGACGACACCGAGAAACTTGTAGTGGGTTACCGAAGGTATAATCTTCCCATCAATCATAACGGGGTAGCAAGCCATTGACTTCCGTATTAATGCCATGGTTACACTTTTTTCCGGTGAGAGCTGCATTTCGCGACTGTTAAGGTATGTCGACGTTATTGACACCGCGCGCTGCAGCTTCGTTTGCACTTGCAAGCGCGTTAAGCTCGTGGTCCATACACAGATGTCATCTGCGTACACAGAGACCGAGACTGTGCCTGCGTGTTCTTTGACCAGTCCAATGAGAACGACATTAAAGAAGGGTGGGCTCAATACGCCTCCTTGAGGCATTCCACGATAGACGGGGTGGTTCTTTGCTTCACCGTCTGGAGTTGTCATGAATATCGTTCTCTTTCGAAGATAGCTGGCTATCCACTGATGAATACGTCCACCGATGCCACATTCTTCTAGGGCATTTAAAATTGCATCATGTAGAACGTTGTCAAAAGAACCCTTGATATCAAGAAAGGCAGCAGTCGTTAATCGACGGCGACGTTTCTGATCAACAGTTGTTACAAGGTCAATCACGTTATCGATTGACGACCTACCCTTCCGGAAACCTGTCATTGCGTCAGGATATATATTACGCTTCTCCAAAAACAACTCCAGGCGCGTCAAAACTGTGCGTTCCATGTTTTTACCTATGCAACTGGCAAGCGCCACGGGTCTGTAGGAAAGCATAGCATGGGGTGTCTTGCCTGGTTTCAATAATGCCACGATTTTGCTTGCCTTCCAGTGTGCAGGCACAGTTCCCGAGGACCAAGAGAGATTGTATAAAGCCATAAAAGCTCTTCAGTCGCTCGAGGGCCTAGATGGCGCAAAGTAGAATAGGTAATGTCATCAGGCCCAGGCGCACTTGAATGTCTTGAAGAGGAAATCGCTGCACGTAGCTCTTGCAGCGTGAATGGGAGGTCGAGACGGTCGTCCATTGTTGGAGGAGCACACCTGAGCACTGAAGCTACCGATGTTGTAGTTCCGGAGAGGTGCATGTAGAAATCTTCCGCGATTACCTTCTCACTACGCGTCTGGATGATAGCCAAATCTCGGTAGGGACGTAGTTGTTGTGGAGAAGATGGTAGTGCTCGTACAACATGCCATATTGTGGACAACGGCTTTCTTGGGTCCAGGCTGGGGCAAAAGGACCTCCAACGTTGTCTGTCGAGCTTGTCCAAGTATCTTTGAATTCTCTTTGGAACCCGGCGTGACGTCCTCAAGTCTGATATCAATTTAGTTCGCCTGTATTTCCTCTCGGCGTGACGTCGGACTGCCCGCAGCTCTTCATACGAGGTGTGATACAAAAAAAAAAAAACGAGACTGGTCCAATAACTCGGTCTGCAGTCTGCGAAGCATGGAGGCTTGCGCTCGGTGGAGGTGGGGGTGGGGATGCGGGTACACGCGTCTCGTCTCCTTGTAGAAGTTAGTAATTTCAGCATATAGTTTGGGGGCCTCTGCGAGATCATCCGGGTTCGAGGGGCCGGCCGCGCGGTTAGTCAGGTCTTGGGCTAAACGGCCGACTCCTTCGTTCCCAGTGTTCCCCGCGTGAGCAGGTACCCACACTAAGCTTTCAGTTCTGTCGAGAGCGACACCGTGAAGGATGCATGCGGCGGGAGACAAAGTGAGTTTTTCGAGAAATTTTGGATGGCTTGTTTAGAGTTGCTGAGAACCGTGTGTGTGCGGGGATCCGCGATGGCTAGCGCAATCGCGACCTCTTCGGCAGCGGTGGAGGAGTGTGTGCGCACTGTAGCGGCGCTGATGAGAGTGGTGGTTGGCGTCGCTACGCTGGCCACGTATGTGTTAGAGTCGCGTTTCGCCGCGTCCACGTGCATAGCATGTTCGTCGGTGAAGTAGGTGACGCCTAAGGCTTGTGCCTTCAGTTGGCGGAGCCTATCGTGGCGGCCGGGTAACACATTCTTGGCAGTGGGTTTGATGAACAACCGACTGCAGACTCCAGTCGGGAGGGGAGCAATGGGGTGGATGTCATCTCTATAGGGTTGATGTTTCGACGGTTAAGAATGTAACGATCGCGTTTGGTGCGAGAAAGACGGTGTATCTGTGCAGTCTTATGTGCCTCTATCAGCTCTGTGAGGGTGTTGTATACTCCAAGCTGAAGGAGACGCTGTGTGCTGGCGGACTGCGGCAGTCCCACTGCCGCCTTGTACGCCGAGCGGATGACGCTATTTACCGTCTCTTCCTCTTTGCTGGGGAGGTGGCAATAAGCGTATGTGTAGACAATACTACTAATCAGGTAGGCTTGTGTGAGGCGGCAGAGGTTGGCCTCCCGCATTCCCCTGCGGCGAGTGGCGATGCGGCGGATTAGGCCGTTCATTTACGGGAAGCAATAATAGCAAGAAAATAGTATTGGCTATATCCTACATTCATTCAGTATCGCACAGGATTAAAAGAAAGTTGCAAGTAGATATGTTGGTAATATTGTTTTTACTGTTCCCGATAAGCTAGGCAAGATATGCGCTGCCGTGCAAAGAAAAAAGGAGCAGGTGAAAGTCAAAAATAGAACAGATATTTGTCCAGTGAAGCACATCAAGAACAACCATTTCACTGACTGTCGTATGGGTGTGGTATATAATGTTCCCCTTAGCTGTGGCCATTTCTACGAAGGGCAAACGGGACGGTGTATCAATCAGAGGCTAATGGAACGTAAAGAGTCATTAACCGCTGGATCGCCTTCTAATCTTTCCTTACATTGCCAAGACTGCCAAGATTGTAACTGCAAGCCTGAGTTAGATGAATGCGCGATATTGTACAGACATAGGAATGAAGATACGGGTCTTATGGTCGAGGCATGGCATACCAATAACGGTGAAACTGCGCGCGAAAGTCAGCCTTCGATGACTTTACATAAGGAGGAGATTAAGTGCCTTAACAGCTATCTCTCACGTATACCGGCTCATGTACCCCATTGACGAGCGGTGCTACCATTTCCGAGCATGCGCAGGTGAGTTTTGTGTCTTTTTTTTTTTCGCCTCAGTGTTTCCTTCAGTTGATAGTCGGCGTTCGTGTCGTCCATTTCTCTTGTGTCCGTGTCTGCACGCCTTACCCCTTTTTTGCATTGCGAAATATGAAATAGATGCGCGCTCAAGCGCCTCCAAGCAACCTTTGAAAGATATATGGCTGCATTCGTTTATCGCCGCATCGTATAATGCTTCGTCAAGTAGGATGGCTCGAGAGGTTTCGCGACATATAACTAGCGTGGTGCGATACGCGTCAGCATCTGTGGACGCAATAATGTTGTGTTCAATCGTGAAGCACTTGTCATAGTTTTAACCTTCGCGTATCATTAAACAAAGCTAAGAAGAAATTTAACTAATGTTAAAAAAAATACAGCGCGCAAAGCAGCGCGGAAAGAGAAAAAAAGGCAGCTCTTGTAAGGACGAAAAGAGCTCGGAAATTTGTTTCAATAAAAATAAACCAAAAGCACGTAAGGCGTCTCAGCCGCCCACATAGAAACATCCAAAGGTGCAACTGGTTTAGCCATTTACCCTTTCTGTCTCTTGAATTCCAGAAAAGAGGCAAAAGAAAGCAGTTTTTTTGCATATTTGTATCTTTGTCGCAAGTTTTTTTTATGTAAGGATAGGGTGGCATCATGAAGGTGCGTTAAATAGTCACGTTTTACACCAGTTTTCAGTAGTTATTTTCCACTGCCACTTATAGCACGTGCTCAACAGGTCACCGTCTGAAGAATGCAGTACTTGCTTCTTTCCAACACTTGTGCTTTTGAAGCTTTAACCAACGACTAGGCACGTACCCAGGGGGGGGGGGAGGCACGCCCCCCACCCTGAAGTTAAGACGCATACCCCCTCCCCCCCCTCACGCCACCCACCCCACCACTTCTCACACACATTCCTAAAGCGCCGCCAAATCAATGTTGAGACTTGACAACTATTAGGCGGTCAACATTTTGCTGCCTTTCTTACTATTTTTTAATGGCGGTAGTTATCGGGGTCTCTTGGGATGTAAAGGCCAGTTTCCTCATCAATTCGGTGCCCGCGGGATTAACTCCAGATGCATTCAGCTGTCACCGTCTATTCAATGGTCATGCGCATCACTGTTGCTTCGTTAGTTTAACCTTCGTTTAGACTGATCCAGGGGGCCAGGAAAGGGATTCAGTACCCACGTGGAACGAGTTGCGGCCGGAGAAAATGCCAATTGCCTTTGACGTTTCTTTTTGTTTCGTTCTTTTCTCTAGTGACGGCTCGCCGCGACGCTGACAGATCCTCGGAACCGGGATATGGGCTAGATGAGGTGCCAAATAAAATAATGCGAGACAGCGTCCATCATCGATCAAAACCTGCAATAAAGCCCTTAAACTCATAGGCAATATGACTGTCACCCGTTAACTCGTATGGTTTTTCCCGAATTGTACAGCTCTTTTCGTGCAAAATTGCCAATTGGAAACAAGAGTCGCAAGGATTTGAGAAATTAAGCGATCTACTAAGGGAGAGAGCCAAGCCAAGAGCGAAACAGGAAGGAAAAGCGTAAATGAACAAATTTAACCGTTGTTTATGGAAATATTTATGGATCAACATCCTTTTATTTAATAAGGAAGTAGAGAAAACGCCACCGGAAGTGAAGGACAATTTCGTGTGTTCCGAGTCACGCGTCTACAGTTATCATTCGAGCCGCCTAACGTAGCCACTTCTCTGCTGTGCTTATGTAGGCGTTTTTCTAACCTGCCGCGGTGGTCGCAGTACGTGTAGAATCGCAGCTTCCTGCTCCATATGCAGTTGTACGCGACTGGCGGCCACGCATCCTTAGGTAACTTCCCAAACAACAATACGAGTCTGTTTTGGCACCTAACTTGTTAGAGCAGTAAACGAGGGATCCAAAAAAGCTGTGATTGTTCAACAAGTATGTATTTCTGTATACTTCTTCCGGAGCTAATTCAAACAACGCTACTTTAGTTGCATACAACTTAGGTCTGCAATGAAGCCCCGCCCACGCCCTCATAACCGCCAGCCACTGTTCCTCCGCGAGGCTGCAAAGAATTCCTACTTCAAACTTTTTCTGTTACCCAAATGAGGCGGTAACTACAAAAATAAAATTATTAGCGCGTAATTTTATACATTTTCTCTCGCCCATTATAGGGCAATGGCGAATGGCTAATTATTTATTGAACTGAAATAACACGCTTGCTTCGCTACAACTATTTGTTGTGAAATTTCACTTCAGTTCGTAGTGAAGTTTCATGAGTAAAACGGGTTCATTAGTGAAATGAACTGCACCGCAGGCTTTTGAAGAGCGAAATGCTCTATTCCATACATTTTGTCCATGTCTGTTGCACACCTCATTGCTTCCGCCGATGAAAAGACTATTCAAAAACAGCAGACGCTCCGGAGGTATCAAGTACGACGCCATCAAGTAATCGCCATCATGCCGCCTTTGGCCGCATGACGGCGATTTTGTTTGCTTCTGTGATTGTCTGCCGGAGTAGCACAACTCCGCACGGTCCGTGTGCCTTTGTTTCCAACTGCTGTTTTTTTAATTTCTATTCTACTAAAGTAATCTTTATTTTACGCTTTCGCTTCTTTACATGTTCTTGGCAGTGTTCTTCCTGCGCCATCTGATGTGGTTCTTTGTTTGCCTAGTAAAGTAGCGGTGATTCGCACAGGTGTACCTGTAAAATACACCTTATCTCATTTCTGTTTTGTGGGTTTACGCGTTTTTATCGTTAACTATGGGCATTATTCACGGTTGTACTAGTAAAAGTACACCCCCCCCCCTTATTTTCATAGAACAGTTACCTTAGGTTGCCCCCCCCCCCCCCTCTGCCCCTGAAAAAAAAATCCTGGGTACATGCCTGCCAACGACGTTGGAATCTGGCTACAGACTCTGCCTATTTTTGCCTTTAGGGCGTCCGGTGTGGTAGTTCCGCTGCTATATACGCGATCTTTAACGTAGCCCACAAGGAGAAGTCCAGCGGTGTCATGTCCGGCAACCTTGTAGGCCAGGGTACAGGTCCGTGCCGGCGAATCCTCCATCCAGGAGAAAGCTTGTCGAGCCACGATCGAAACTGACTTTTACTATGCGCAGGAGCATCATCGCGCTGAAATACGATGTTCCGAAGGTGCGCAAGTGGAACGTGGCAACAGACGTCATTCAGGGGGGCCATCGAGTATGTCGTTGATGTAGCCCTGCGTCGTTAGTATGTTGTCAAAAAAGATGGATCCGATGATGTTGACATTAAAAATATCGCACCACACATTAAACGACCACTGGTATTGGTGTCGTATTTGTGCCAGCCAGTGGGGATTCCTATCATTCCAGTACTGAGCGTTGTGAAGATTAACTTGTGCGTTTCTGGAGAAATTAGCCTGATCCTTCAAAACACGGGAGTAAGAAAGTCTGGTTCTTTTTCAGATATCGTGAAAATCCAATTCAATTGGCAACGCCTGTTTTTAAAATCTTGGTCTTCAAGTTTTTGTTGAATATGTACACCCGTGAGCAAAAGTATACAGACCACAGGCTGGGTCGCCGAAGAAATTGAATTTCTTCGCAATTAACAAACGTAAACTGGGATTAATGAGTGCACTGAAAAGTTCCCAATGCCAAGTTTGGACGGCAGTCCTAAAGTTCAAGTTGCGTTCAGAGACAGAGGGATATGTGGCTTTATCGCGCAACGCCTGGTCCGTGTACTTTTGCTCACGGGTGTACTACATGGTACGGGTGCACATGACCTTTTTTTGGAAATCCTCCACCTTGATGACCTTGAGGTTCCGTTTATTTTTTCCGGCTGATAAAAAAAGCTCGATAAGAGAGAATGGCCGCATCAAAAAAGCAGCGCCCTTAAGCAAGCTCCATAGCTGTTAGCGACAGAGCTGGCGCTTTAGCGTGACGCCTTGGTGTTGATAAGGAAAGAGTGCCGATAAGTGGTGGTTGAAGCGTCGTGGGAAGAGTACGCTCACTAACTCCTGTGGAGCATGCTGGAGGGCGCTGCTTTTTGACACACACACACACACACACACAAACACACACACACACACACACACACACACACACACACACACACACACACACACACACACACACACACACACACACACACACACACACACACACACACACACACACACACACACACGCACGCACGCACACACACACACACACACACACACACACACACACACACACACACACACACACACGCACGCACGCACGCACGCACGCGCACACACGCGCGCACGCACACACACACCCACATTCCGCAATGCCCCCACTGGAATACCCACATTTCATCCCCAACCGGGATCAAATCTGCGACCTCGAGCTCAGTGACACGGCGTCATATCCACTAAGCTACCGCGGTGGGTTATTGACACATGCGACCACCAACTCCAACAGCCTCCAGTGAGCTTAGCATGTCTTCATGTGCATCGTTCTTGCGTTCGCCTTAACTGTCCAAAAAGAGCGTAAAGTTCCGCGTTCAGTGAACACTGAGATGACCTCGAGGTCGTGCCCTCATATCTAGGTCGTTACATACGTCATATGCTTCATAAATATCTGGGTTGATCTAACCATTCATTTAATGAGTAGGTGATTGAATGAATGATTGTTTCATTCATTGATTAATTTGAAGCATTGATTAATTGAAGCATTGATTTGAAGCAGCCCGCTTTCCGGTCACACAACTGAGGGTGAACAAGAATTATCGCCACCTACTGCCCCCCCCCCCCCTTTATTTTTTCAGAAACACTGAAGCGCGCACGTGCTTCGACATATTAGTTTGCGCTATTCGGCCGTTTCATTTGAGGTGGCGCGATATAGATATAAGACTATCTCAGAGAGTGCAAAGATAAGAAACAAAATAAAAGATCACCTCCGTGCACTCAACTATCAGGTATTTAGGTATGCGATAACCTTCTAATGATGACTGTGCATCGCAGGTTGAGTTATGCACCAAGTTCGTAGGCGAAAGTTCAGAGGCCTGTGCTTGTTAGCGTATGCAAAGTTGGAACAAATCTGCTTGACCATGGATAAAAAATTATGTCTATATATAGCCCAAACCGCCGTCTCAGCACCGTTGTGACGCCATGGTAGTCGTTCCAAAGGGGTCACTCCAGTTTGGTCATCCGACTTAAGTCGTGCTGTCGTCGTCACGCTAATGTCGTCAAGCAGATGTCGTGACACAGGCGACACGCCATTTTCGTCATGCTCTCGTCGTCATCCCATTGTCCTCATACCGTTGTCAGCCTATCATCGTCAATTTGTCGTCGTCACGCATTCGTTGACATACCGTCGTCGTGAGGCCATCCCGCTCATTTTAATGTTGTCATTCTGACTTCGTCATCCGACTCTCGTCATGCCGTCAGCGTCATACCATCGTCGCCATACCATTGCCGTCATGCCCCCTTCGTCGTCATACGGTCGTTTTACCATCGTCATCACTTAATAATGTCATCACGTTGTCGTCATGCCGTCATCGCCATACGGCCTTCGTCGTTCCATCGACGTCAATCTTTCTTCGCCATTCTATCGTATAACGCATTCGTCATTCAATCGTGTTAATGCCGCCATTCTCATATCATTGTCGTCATGTCACTATAGTCGTTGCGTCGTCGTCAGATAGGCGCTATCATGCATCTGTTGTCATGCCGTCGTCAGGCTGTCGACGTTATGTCATCGTGATACACTCGTCGTCATACAATTGTCACTGCACGTAAGTCATACCATAGTCATCACTTCGTCTTCGTCGTACAGCTGTCATCATGCATTCGTTCTCATACCGTTGTCGCGATGCCGTCACGATGATTCTATCTTCGTCACTCTAACGTCTACATCCGACTCTAGTCATGCCATCGTTATCACGCCATCATCGCCCCATAGTCACCGTCGCCATACCCATCATCATCAAGCTGTCGTTTTACCATCTTCATCGCTTCAATAAGGTCATCTAAGTGTCCTCATGCCGTCTCTGTCACGTCGCTTTCGTCAATTCATCGACACCATCACTTCTTCGTCAGTCTATCGCAGTCATGCTGTCGCCATTCAATCGTGATTATGCCGCCGTTGCGACGGCATCGTCGTCATTGCGTAGTCGTCAGGCCGTCGCTATCATGCATCCGTTGTCATAAGGCCGTCGTCATTCCTTCGTGGTTGTACCATTGTCGCCATATGCTCGTCGTCATCGCACTGTCCTCATGTCGCTGTTGTCACGCTGTCCTCGTCATACCATTATGATCTTTTAAAAATCGTCATCTCACTATCCTAACGCTGTCGTCGTCATGCCACCTTTGGCATTTCGTCGACTTCATTCTGTCTTCGTCATTCCATTTCCGTCACTGCGTCAGCGTCATAGAGTCATCGCCATGCCGTCACGCTCACAGGCGACCTTGGAAAGCGTGTGCCACAAGCAAAGTGGGACACTACCATTATATTTCGCATGAGGTCGACGCGGCGGAAAGCTCAGTATGACCACTACATATGTTAAATCAATGTAATTTCCAAATATGGTGTGTTGCTTCATTGCTCGAATGCTAACCGTATTACCATCGACAGTCAACGTGAGATGAGTTTTCCGAATTTTGTTCCATACTCTCTTCGAGTACTCAAGTAAGCATAATAAAAATATACAGTGCAATGCATTGCTGTTCTAGATTATATGCTTCTGTTTCGCAGAAAATTGTAAAGAAGAAAACTGTTAAGTGGAACAGCAATGCATTTCTTGGCAGACTTGCAGTCCGTAACTATAGAAACTTCTGATAGGCGCTTTATAGCAAAAGGTAATGTTTTGAGCACTGCCTGACTTCAGTGCTGCACTATGTTTCCTAAGAGCAATAATTAAACAGTCAACTTATGACGCTTTCTTACGTTATATTTGCATTGAAGATTCCCTCGTAAATTCTGAAGTTCGCCGCTGTTACAAAGCTTGGTCCGTAAAAAAATCATTATATTGTCTCGAATACTTACATTTTTTTAGAACGCGTGGTACAATTAAAAGAGCGCGTTTTGTACCATGGAATTTCACCGGAAAGTTGGGCAATCACCACGGGAAAGAAAGAGCGCGGTTCGTCATTATACATTTAGCGTGTATGCCTTCGGCGTTAGAGCACACCGTAATTTGAATGCGTAGAATGCGAATGCGCATCAATCTAAGAGCGGGGCAAATTTGTGATGTCGCGTCATATTCGTCTCCACGAGCAGTGTCTCTGTCACGCGACTTGAGCGGATCACCTAAACAAAGGGAATCGGGGCCTGAAGATAAAACTAAGCCGCGTCTTGGTGCCTTAGCAGGAGTTGCACAATTTTTTTTTCTGCTGATATACAGGGACTGCGTTTTGTATGTAAGCCACTGAGTGATGAGTAAAAATGCGGGGCTGATTCCACCCCTCACAAGAGCGCAATGAAGATCTGATCGTTTGCCACTGCCATTGCGCTTATACAGCCTCCGCACACTTAGTATTCTGCAGGCAGCAGTATGAGAACAATAAAAGACACGCAAGGAAGCCTTTTTCTTTTGCGCACATATCGAATTTAATATTTTTTTGCACTTCTTGTGACTTTACTTGAAGTTCCTCACAGTACTGTCAATATGTTGTGTGACATTTTCGCTACCTACGTCACAGGGAATCTACACTCCCACTCCCCCAAGCGAACTGTGCAAACCACAGTTCTCGAGGGGGACTCGAGTACATATAGGGGACCAACATTGGCCAAACAATAACACGCTGTCAGGGGCGGAGCCGCTACGTGTTCTTCATTGCACTGCATTGTAGCATAGTGCATCCATTTTTAAAGCGAAGCTTTCTATGTCTCACTGATTCGTGCGTGAGCGCCGAAAACGCACTGCAGGAAAGCCAACTTACACATCTGCGTAGAACACTATACAGTTTACATTCGCAGTACCACGTCAGCGTCGACTGGCCGGCCTGTCAGTGCCTGAAAACGGCACGAAGCGACGAGCTCAACAAGAGTAGCGCATGCTTACAAAGTTCACTGGAAACGTAAGTTGCGTCTGCTAGGCATGACATCACCCCTGTCACCATTAACTGACCTTCCCTGCTTATAGGAGACAGCAAGTGCGTGTGACCGCGGGCTCGTCTTAGGATCTGGAAAAAAAAGACCCTTTCTTAAAGAAAGATGGTTGAACGCCACGCTACCAAGACGAACTGTATATGTCTGCATGGGCAGGCTGCAGGTGCAGCGCACGGCGGAATAGGCTGCCGTAGGCGAACGTAAGCGCGAGCGTGATCGTGTCCGTAAGGCCGATCCCGTGTAGCGGCAACGGCATGTAGAAGCCATGTGCGAGACGCTTTTGCAGTCGAGATGCCTACTGGTCATGTGATCGTCAGCGTGTACATCGGACCAAACACGTCTCGTTGTGACGCGGAAACGTTCCTGGCAGAAACGATGAAGACCTTAAAGCCGTATAGTATACTACACCGATCCTCGCGTGCGGTGACTTTAACATCGGTAGCGTGAAAAAGCACGGCAAATAAATCGAGAGTTTCATGCTAGATCGGTACTCGTTGAAAGTGAAGACCCTACAAAGACCCACGACGCAACACCGTTACTGCATAGATCTCGCGTTTGCAAACAGGCTGTGTCACGTTACGATTGCAGAGCCTCTGACCGTCTACCACAGTGGTCACAAGGCGATACTGTGCAAGTGCAGAGTCGTCCGTTAAAGTGTGAGTGTTCAACAAATACAATCTTAAACAAGCAATCAAATCACGTATGCATACAATCGGGTTGCTCAGCATTTCTTGGGTTCGCTGCGTGGTCGTTGGCTTTGGACTTTGACTCAGTTTGCATTGGGGGAAAGCTTCGCGTTCAACATTGTTTCTTTAAGAAAGGGGTTTTAATTTTTTTTTTCTCGTCAGTGACTAGGATAATGGAGAAAAATGGCAGCCGCCACTTGGCCAGGAGGGCGGTAGGTGGATGATGCGTTCTTTCTTTCTTTCTTTCTTTCTTTCTTTCTTTCTTTCTTTCTTTCTTTCTTTCTTTCTTTCTTTCTTTCTTTCTTTCTTTCTTTCTTTCTTTCTTTCTTTCTTTCTTTCTTTCTTTCTTTCTTTCTTAATTGACATGTTCGAATAGTTTGTTGTTTGCTTGTTTGTTCGTTTGTTTCAGTATGAATTCTATAGTTTCTGCATCTAAAAGCAAGTGCAACAGGAAACAGTCGTTAGTTGTTTGCTTTGTGCAGCTCCCAATTATTAGGCCAATGCTATAGTGCAAATAACAGAATTGGTGTTCTCACTCACTATTTGTTCTAGTCTGTTGTCAAGAAAGGCGCAAGATACCATCGCGCTGATTAAATTTAATTGCATCAATCAGGCTTTGACGCATGATGCCGTCTTTACAGCTCGCAGGACTCTAGGCAGCTGCTGTGGTGGATAGGGCGGGTAAAATGCTTATCAGTCTACATGCTAAAAAATATTTGCTCTCATGGATGCTTTTTTAATCGAATGGTTGACACCATTACCCTCAAGGAGTTAGATATCGATGTGTTGATAGGGACAAATGAACTTCTTTTGAGGACTTTTTGAGGCATGTAAACCTGACGATAAGACAGTTTTCAACTATGGTTTCCGTCATCGCACGTGCAGTTTACGCTGGCTCTCGGGTACAGTAAAAAAATTGAGAGCCCTTGCACTATGTGAAGATGGAAGACCAGCGAAGCTGTTTAGCCCACGACACAGAGGTGACGCAGAGTACTGAACAAAGGTACGAACACATTTATTGTCGTAATCAGGGCTCATCGTGGCGATATAGGTACGCACACATATAAGGGTATCACCTCTGTTATTAAGTGTGTCCGTCAGGTAAGACAGTGAATAGCTCATACCTCCTTAAGCAATGGCTCATGCCCCCGTAGACACCACACTCGAGCCATTGCTGATGATGATAGTTTTTTGCACAACGGAGCCAGCTGGGGAAGAAGACGACGACGACGAACGCGCCAGCAGTGGCACTAGCGCGTCCGTGCGATTGGCGCCCAGAATTTTTAAACAGTCATTTTTGAAAAAGTTGCACAAAGCATTAAAAGAAGTTCTGTGCCCTTCCACTCTGTGAAACAGAATGACCAGCGAAGCTGTGCATATGGGCCTTTTTATGGCGAACTGCACCTCCGCCGTGGGTCGGCCCGGTATTGCACCATCTTCGGGTTCGGCTCACGTATGAGGAGTGCCTAACGCCTGCTCCACCTCAGGCGCGGGTCGGCCCGGCATTGCACTAACTTCGGGATTGGCCCACGTATGAGAAGTGCTTGGGTGCTATAACGTAAAAATATTCCAAACTTTTCTATTCCAATTGTGCAATCAGCCCTCCGCGATTGGTCAAAAACTTTTTTGGACCACCCCCACTTCACCTTCTGTCACGCGACGTCACGGAAACCGCAATAGCTCCCCATCTGATATTATGTATAATTTGACTGAACAAAAAAAAAATAGTTATTTCTCATTCGACGCCTTTTCGCCATTAACCCGCTGCTATTGGTCAAAAGGTTCCTGGCAGCATCCACTTCACCTGCCTCTCACGCGACGTCACCAAACCGCATAAACTGACCGCGCCAAGGTGACGTTATGCGTTAAAGATGAATTAATATGCGGAAAAAAACTGAATTTTCTTCTGAATAGCCGCAGGCTGCCCCGTACAAAAAGGAATAAAAGATGGCTGCCGCCGATCGCTCAGGCACTGGCTGCTCACACCTGCCGGAGAGCATGGGTTTATTTGCGTGTAATAAAACATTTTGCTTGGCCGTGTAATGTTTTGGAGAACTTTCGGCATGTTTACTCCCTCGTTCTGCCAACTCTTCTTTGCTGAGGATCCGTTTTAGCGTCATTCTTAATCTTCCGTTGCATGCTGCCGCAATTGTAATTCCACTCCACTTGAGCGTGCTGCTCGGGTCTTGTGAGCCAATTAGATAAAACAAGCCGCTCAGTGTAGGCTATGTTTCCGCAATGTTAATTAATGGCATTGGCAATAATCTATCTGCAAAAATTACACTGTACGCGGATGACTGTATACTATATGACGAAATTCACTCACCCCAAGATCAAATCAGGCTAAACAGTGATTTGGAAAAATAGTTGCGTGGTGCCATCAATGGCAAATGGCTATTAACTATGAAAAAACCGTCTTTATGAAAATAACACTAAGAAAAAAGCCCCTTCTCTTCCACTATTTTGCCCAGAACTCTTATATCTCCAAAGTAACTCACTATAAATATCTATACACATATCCCACAATCTTTCCTGGTCAAAACATACTGACACTGTAACGGCTAATTGTCTTCGCAAATTGTTCACCCTCAGACGGTCGCTAAAATTCTCCACACCAACTGTCCGCCTCCTGGCATATAATACAATAAGTTCGTCCTACTTTAGAATATGCAATAATCATTTGAGACCCCTACACAAAAACAAATACTGAGAAATTAGGAAGAATTCAAAAGAAAGCTGTCCGATTCATCTACAATTCTTACGGTCGAACTTCTATAACAGATCTCCTTAAACGGAGTGACTTCTCTTCGATTACAAAACAAAATCGTGTTTCCCGATTAAAATTATTTTTTCAGCTAATGAATGGCCACTATAATATTGATACCTCACACATCTTAACACCTTTAACTGATTATGCTACTCGTCATAAACACTCCCTAGCAGTAACTCCGTTAGCACCGCACAGCAGCTTCAAATACTCTTATTTTACAAGAACAATAGTTGATTGGAATAAACTTCCTGATGAAGTCGTTACACAAAATTCTTTATCCCGTTTTCAGGCTCACCTGCATTCATGACTTCACCGCACATACTTTATTTGCTCCTTGCTTCATGCATTTTGTCCTTTTGCCATTTTGAATTCAAGCGTCGGTATGATTGCTTGAACTGTATGTTTGTATGAACGTACTTGTATGTTCCCACCCTGCTAAGATGTTGTAAAAGATCGCAGTTACTATAAATAAATAAATAAATAAATAAATAAATAAATAAATAAATAAATAAATAAATAAATAAATAAATGTTATTCGTTTTCAAAGCAAACAAAAGTGACCTCCTACGAACGAGGGGAGCGTTTGATTGGTTTGTTCAGACAACCCTGGGGGTGACTGCCCGATGCTTGCGTCGGCGCTTATGCAAGTTCGACGTCAGGAGATTGGAATAAAACATATTGGAATAGTTTTACGTTATATGGCCCCTTAATGCCTGCTTCACCTCCGTCGCGGGTCGGCAAGACATTGCACTATCTTCGGGATCGGCCCATGTATGAGGAGTGCCTAACGCCTGCTTCCCCTCCGCCGCAGGTCGGCCCGGCATTGCACAATCTTCAGGATCGGCCCACGTATGAGTGCTTAACGCCTGCTTCACCTCCGCCGTGAGTCGGCCCGGCATTGTATACTATCTCCAGGATCGGCCCACGTATGGGCGTGCTTAACGCTTGCTTCACCTTCGCCGTAGGTCGGCCTGGCATTACACTATCTTGGGGTCGGCCCACGTATGAGGAGTGCCAAACGCCTGCTCCACCTACGTCTCGGGTCGGCCCGGCATTGCACTATCTTCAGGAACGGCCCACGTATGGGCGTGCTTAACGCCTGCTTCATCTGCGCCGCGGGTCGGCCCGGCATTGCACTATCTTCGGGATCGGCCCACGTATGGAGAGTGCTTACAGCCTGCTTCACCTCCGCCGCAGGTCGGCCCTGCATTGCACTATCTTGGGGATCGGCCCACGTATGAAGAGCGCCTAACGCCTGCTCCACCTCTGGCGCGGGTCGGCCCGGCATTGCACTATCTTCGGGATCGGCCCACGTATGGAGAGTGCTTACAGCCTGCTTCACTTCCGCCGCAGGTCGGCCCTGCATTGCACTATCTTGGGGATCGGTCCACGTATGAAGAGCGCCTAACGCATGCTCCACCTCTGGCGCGGGTAGGCCCGGCATTGCACTATCTTCGATATCGGCCCACGTATGAGTGCTTAACGCCTGCTTCACCTCCGCCGTGAGTCGGCCCGGCATTGTACTATCTCCAGGATCGACCCACATATGGGCGTGCATAACGCTTGCTTCACCTTCGCCGTAGGTCGGCCCGGCATTACACTATCTTGGGGTCGGCCCACGTATGAGAGCTTACGCCTGCTTCACCTCCGTCGTGGGTCGGCCCGGCATTGTACTATCTCCAGTATCGGCCCACGTATGAGCGTGCTTAACGCCTGCGTCACCTCCGCCGTGGGTCGGCCCAGCATTGCACTATCTTGGTATCAGCCCAAGTATGAGGAGTGCATAACGCCTGCTCCACCTCCACCGCGGGTCGGCCCGGCATTGCACTATCTTCAAGATCGGCCCACGTATGGGCGTGCTTAACGCCTGCTTCACCTCCGCCGCGGGTCGGCGCGGCATTGCACTATCTTCGGGATTGGCCCATGCACGAAACAGTTTTGAGCGGTCGTCGGGCACGACTGGAACCCAAGCTTAAACAGCTCCGCTGTTAAAACATCTGTTCTTACCCTAGCGCCTGGGACCTCCTTGAGTCCCACGTGTGACAAGGGTATTTCATGGACGCGCTGAAGGTCCCCAAGCGCACAGGGGTATGTGCCATTGAGCTTGGACCCTTTCTGCACTATCACCAGGATCGGTCCAATTGATTTGTTTTTGTCAACATCTTTGACACATTTTTTTCCCAGATCCTAGCTATAGACAGCTTCACTGTAAAGATGTTTTTACAGCCTTAATGTTAAGGGCGTTAGGCATGGGACAAACCAGACAACAGGGGGGAAGGAGAATTAGCTGCTAACATACTTTTTCAGAAATTCGTAACTTATTTGGTGACACTAAAGATAATTTCGACGTATCGCATATACATATGTATTCGTAGCGAAGAGGATCAGACAATGCATTACACGGTGTAGAAGGTATGAACGTTCACGGCTAACGCCACGTTATGAGCAGCTCATGCAGCATTTCTAGCTGAAAAACTATTTTCAAAGATAGAAAGAATGCTATGGAATATCTAGAAACATTCATGAGCTTCTTGCCAGCAATGAAGTGCCTTAATTCGTGTAAAATTGAGTGTTATTAAAGTTTGAAAACCACGCACTTGGAATTTTACCTTTAATTATGGGTTAACTGGCCAACGAAATTGAGAGAGACGAAGCAGCTCGCTTCTGTGCCGGGCTAAGCAAGTACAGACAACAGTTACACGTAACCACAAGGCAAGCACGAGCTTTACTAAGAAGAAATAGTGTATGCATGAACCTGCGTTGTGTACCGATGGTAAATATTTCATAAGGAATTTTTATACACGCTTCATAGGCAGACGTGGCATAGAAGACGCGTTCGGATGGTCGGGCATCAACGTTCGGAAGGGCAACAACTGTCGGAGGGACTAGATCGAACGCCAATGCCCAAGGGGACTCGCTACTCTCTCGTTGGCAAGTAGACATGACTATCTGCGAGAGCGCGCCTGCCGTCTCTCCTCGACCATTCAGTGACGCGGCCACGTCAGTTGCGTGGAACAACACAAAACGTGAGCGCACTGTGTTACTACGGACGCTTTGTAGCGGCGCTTCACTTTTTGTTATTGATATGTAACTGAAGGAGAATTGTGCGCTTTTAATGGCTCCGGATACTCCCTTTCGCGGGGCAAGCAGAAGTAAAAGCACGAAAATATTGCGACGGTCGAAAGTTACAGAAAGGGGAAACAGATCGAACATTAAGAGGCAGACAGTTGCGTAAACACAACTAAGTTCCAAACAGCCTCATAAGTTGTCATTTTTTTGCAGGTGAAGCGGCTGACGAATTTGCACATGCATATATATAAAAGACACAAACTACGCCTACTGTAGTCATCGTATGTCCAATGCCTTAAGTTCTTGTAATTTGTTCCTTTGGTGTCTGAATATATGTTTGTGTGCCGTGTCTGTCGCCAGTTCTTGCTGCCCTCAGAAGTGTCTGTGGCTCTCCCCACCATGCATGCTCCCGTAACCAAACCATAACAAATGGTGTCTGCAAAGGGGACTTTCTGTCTAGTTTATTATAAAGGTCAGAGGCAGTGCAGTCAGAGATTATAGCTGATGACGGCATGACAAATGGATTAACTAATTGCGGCGAATGGAAAGCCCAGCTTAGAAGGGCAGGTGAGGAAGGAAAGAATGCGGGTGACGACAGACCGGAATCGCGTGAAGTGGACCACAAAGCGTTTGATGCTCAACCGCAAACCATGGGAGAATGCATCCCGGAGGATCGAGTTAGAACTCGTCCCTTTGCACCACGAACTGCGTTTGGAAGAGATGTGCGCCAGGAGATTGATGACAAAAAGAGGTTCCGAGGCTGAAACCAGATGTGTGGGGTTACGGCATGGTGAGGAGTGCGAGTCACATTGGAGAACACGCTACTCTTAATTGTACAAGTTCACTTCCAGCATAAGAAATAGCAAGGACTTCGTGTGTCCTGGGATGTTCGTGAATGAGCACAAGCTTGACCTAGCGTTCTTACCAAGAAAGAAGCTATTGGGGCTGAAGGCAAAGAGGTAGTGGGTCCACTAATAAGTATACAATACAAAATGAGACATGGGGCGAGAAGCATCATGCTATGGATGGAGATGTGCAATTTTTTAAAGGTAAATTTTGCCTTTTTTAACAGGACAACGACGTAGTCACAAGTTGTTTCAATGTGCTCCATGGCGAGGCTATATTCAAAGAAAGTAGGAGCGAAAAACAGTGTGTAGGCAGACAATATGACCGTGAAGTTAGCCTACGTACCAGCTACCAAAATATTTAGAGAAAGGTATGGTTATGCTTGTAGAAGCAGAAGAGACACATCCCACTCAGAGCCGAGAAGGTTAGATTGTCCCCTTTAACGACAGCGAATGGTTCCGTAGAGAACTACGAAGTATGTGCCAAATGGATGGCTGCTTCTTGAAATTCGTCGTGGGAAGTTTGCGACGCCATTTCTATTGTGGGTCATCCGCTCCGCCGGCACCACTCTCCGCTCCGGGAGCCGGCCAGTTCTGGGCGTATGTTCACGCACGAAATCAGGAGCGACGAGTTGCCGTAGACTCTGCGACTAAGCATTCAGGAGTAAAAACGTTTATATTTTCTGCTGCTATCGTACGTGCTCCCTGAAAAACGAAGTGGGTGCAGCACGGTGTATGGATACCTTGAGCATGGGCTGGCGCCCATCAATGAGGCAGGTAGCGCGTAACAAACGAAGGCACGCGCATAGGTGTGTCTAGGTTTCAATTTTGTCATTTTAGTTCGATAGCAACTGTATGGACACTGAAGGCCCATTTCTGCAGTCGCCGTGGGCGTCGCCATGAGGTTCCGTATAAACTCCAAGGGCGATGAGATCGTCGCCACGCGCCGCATGCTGTCTGCGACGGGGACAGAGCCCACCCGTGCGCTGGGTTTTCGCGGCTTAGTTCCTCTTGGGGATGCGAGACGCAGCACGAAGGCATTCGCTCGCTGCTGCTGCCACGCTTCCTCACTTGAGCGTTTCGACAGCGAGTTTTCGCGGTGATCGAGTGAGACGTGTTCATGTTTTCTTGTCCGCGTGTGACCCCATGCTTGTTAATTTAATTAGTAAGTGAATGTTTACAAGTTTATACGCCCCATAAAACTACTATCCTTACTTTGTATAGCTTCTGCTAATTTGCTATCGCAATCGATGCTTCCGCGTTCAGGTGAAACTGCTACTTTTTTTGGGCTTGCGCTAAAATGTTATCCTATAGTTCACTGAAACAACCGAAAACAACTGAAAATTGGCGCTACGCGTGGCATCGCCTCTCTCTTATGTCCTCTTTTATTGTGCGCTACCTTTGCCAAACTAAACAAACAGTGCGCCGCAACAACTCAGACGGATTGCCGTGGCAATAATCTCGCATCCGGAGAATGCACTTACAAGGTTTTATTACCCTTTCTAGATGTACTCAAAAAGAAAAGCCTGCCAGACTGGTTGATTTTCTAAACTGTTGCAAAGAGGATGTTGTGCGGTGGTTTCTTGCGTCTATTTTCCTTTCCTGGTGCCCTTCTCGAGCTGCTGCACTATACCTTGTGTGGCGATATTGTAGAGCAAACATCCATTCCTGCGCTGCTCCTGTTGTTGATCTTGCGCTTTCAGCCTCGGTCGTCGGTGCGAAGGCCCCGGATGCGGCTCTCTATCACTTCGTACAACAGCAGGTTTTTTTTTTCTTCGCGGAATACTACACTGAAAGCGACAGACGGTGCGAAACTTTTCGTTTTTCTACTCATTACTGGGATCACAACATTCATGTTATTCCTGCTACTTGTGCAACACTCTTTTCCTGCCTACTGTACATCGTTCTTTTCAGCCGGCGACTGACATTGACAGCCTATTGTTGAGCTTCTAAAGTTTAGACTTAGTTGAAAGCGGACGTGGAGCATTGCTTTGTGTACTAATTTTAGAGATGCCGATGCGCTGGTTCGATTACTGAAATCCCCAAGCATTTCTTATACTGTATGTGAAAGATGGACACATTCAGCCTATTCTCCAGCTCACTGATTTTCGTAGTAGAACTACGTTTTAAGATATGCAGTTGCGCCATTAAAAAACAAAAACTTTTTGCTGCTAATCATTACAAGGCTCTCTGAATGCTTGAACTCATCATGTTTAGTCCTACATGAAGAAGGCGCCCATTAACCTGTGTGTAGACGCGATTAAGATGCTGGACTGACATATCTGTTGCAGGCAATTCGTCGCGCTCGCCCGCCACCGTGGCTACGTGCCGTCAACTTTCAAAATAAGACAATTCGGGACGGTGCTCAAGCTCGCTTTAAGAACGGAAAATAAAACAAACGAAATAAGTTCAGCAGCTACATGCATCCGCGAAAGACCATCGCCATAAGGTTTACTGCCACGTCTAGTATGTTCGTGGTGTCAGCATTTTCAGGCACAAGGTTCTTGTAATATCCTGGATAAAGGGATCCACAAGGATATGCGGCTTATAAGCTTTATGAAGCATCGTTCCTGCGCACCAATAAACACGGACTAGCAGAGGAGGACAACAAGAACGCCCGTTCACCGGTGTTCTTGTTGTAGTGAGCCTATAAAAGCTCACCCTCTCGTCCTCCATTTAAACCAAATGTAAACAAGGTAAATCGTTTAGTTCACCGAGGAAACGTACTATGACGTAATGTTACGTGGAAACCCGCAAGGTGGAGAGAAGTAATTAATAAAGGAAAAATGAGACATTCACCCAATAGTAGCAATTGCTATGAAAAAAACCCATACGGAGCCACCACCCCGGAAAGGCGTGATCCCAAGTTCGAGTCCCGGACCACGACGAATTTTTCTTCAATTGCGAGGCTTTTCTTTCGAGGAACTCGTGTGGGTTTCCTTTGTAGCAATTGCTACGATTGTGTGGATGTCTCAGTTTCCCTTTATTAACAGGAAACCTACTGAGTCTCGCGTAACGCAATAAAAACACTTGGGATATTAGTATTCAGTAATTATTTGCAAATCTTCTACTTAGGCTAGACTCATTAAGCGTTTGCCGTACACTACCCATAAACCCCACTTCTCCTCTCATATTTCCAGGAGTGTGAAATTAACTTGACCGTAGTTCACTCAGGACCGCAGGCATCAGTGGGGACGACGACCGTATAACACACTCGAGCACTTGCCTACGCAACTCGTAACATTCCCCACATATAAGCCATGAGATTGCTGCTGTTTCCTCTGAATATCAACTGCACGGCAGATTCGTGTCTTTCAGGGCGTGAGAAAACTTCGTATGCGGTTCGTAAAATACACTTGTAACAGTCTGCAATGCTTGTGGAAGTGATACTCCGCAAACCCTGTAACGAGTGACACCATTTAAACTTTGGTTGTACATCTCCAGCAACATGTCTGTAATCCCCATGCAAATCTAATCTCTTTGCCACGTTTAGTTCTCCCACGATAACAGCTTAATCAGTTACGTGGTTCGTATAGCTCTTTTGAAGAGGACAAACAAATACCATTTCTCGCTTACTTCCAAAGAGAGACAGAGAGAGAAACGGAAAAGGAAAGGCAGGGAGCCCAACCAGAGGCGCGTCCAGTTTGCTAGCCTACACAGTGGGGGAAAGGAATTAAATGATAAAAAGAGGGAAAGAGACAAGAAAACACCGAGGGGGCCGCTTCAAACGGAGGTGCACATCAGAGTTGGTCACTGGGGTCTGTAGAAGTCGGCCTCTGAGCTTCAGGTACTGGCTCTTAGCACGGGGCTGCACCGCCTGGGGAAGTAATATGGGAAGTCCGGCCCGTGAACAGTTTGCTTAAGAATTGGCAAAGCTTCGAATTAATGCGCAATCATCAAACTTTCGATGTATTGTACCCATACCATGTCCCGTATTCTCTCTAAATACAAAATTGTTACCCCTTTTGATTCTCCTCGAGCAACGAGAAAATTTTACAATTTTTATATAATGCTTCCAAACAGGCCGGAAGTGAGAGTTTAGCAATTCTCGTTTATCCTATAGATAACCCACAAACGTTAAAATGTCCCCGCACACTACGCCTTACATGTCCCCCATTCCATCCAAACGTAAACTCAGTGAATTTTATAGTTCTCCAAGGACACCGGGAAAACACGCGTATTACGTCTTGGAATGTTTCACAGGTTCCCTGTATACAAGGTGCCCCACGTAACTTCAGCCAAGCTTTAAAAATATGCAAATCCCATGTAGCTGGATAGAACAAAGGTAATGTTTTTTGCCGTCGCTTGCAGATACTCATTTTTTTTTTCATTCCGCCTAATTAGAGAATTAGTCTTAATTAATGGATCAACTTATCAAATTTTATAATTAAATTAAAAGTTTCAATGAGAAAATTGTACAGCGACATGAAAAACTCCCGATACACCTTTCTGTTGCTCAATACGTGCTACATAAAAGTGTTTTTTCTAGCTTGAAAGAAACCAGCAAATGCACGCAAAATTGCCGCGCGACTGGCCGCTCGAGGCACTTTGATTCCGAAATTTAACTAAGAAACAACCTGGGAATACATAATTTTCGGTCAGCAGCATCGAGGGACAGGAAACAAGAATAATAACAATGCCGCTGTCAATTGTGTTTTGTCGGTAGGTTCCTGCGGAGTATTGGCTTCTCCACAGCGTACTGGGACCCGTTTTTGCTGCGTGGTGGGGCCCGGCCAATAGCGGCACTAGTCACAGGTTTTGACGAGAATTATGTTGGCGACTTACTGCTCGTCCAATGGCTTTCTTCGGGGACGATGGGCACACAGGAGGTCAGTGTAAGTAGTAATGAAGAAGAGGGTTTCCTAGGGAACTTCAGACTAGCATCACCGTCAATAACAGAAAGAGGAGGAAAAGAAAAAAAGAAGAGAGCTCGCCGTGCAGTAGGCTACATAACATGCGGAGCGGCAGAAAAAAGAAAAAAAAAGTGGTTAGAGATTGAAGAACAGATATACAATAAATAGGTCTGTATGCGGTTACACAAACGCACCTTAGGAACTTAGAAGAGCCACCATTGATGGAGGTTTATGTTTGTGAAGGGTGCAACAGAACTCAATCGGAAAGAAAGGAAGGGGGGGATGGAATGTTTATGCATCCGGAAGCCAATCGGGAAAGAGTAAATTCAAAGTGTGAAGGGTATCTTTGGTTATCAGGCATAGTGAATAGAAAGAAAACGTGGCTGGGCGTAACGTATCTATGGACGGGAAAAACTTCAAAGGAAAACATCAAGAGTTAGCGGGATGCCAAAGTTCTGACGTTAAGAGTTTTGGGAATGATGCTGAAATGATCCTGATAGATGAAATGGATACCGACAACAACGAGAATTTAATGCTAGATCTCTATGAGCAAAGTAACCTCGTCAGCGTGGATACGGGGCCTAAATGTGATGGCCAGACCACATGGGAAGTCGGAAATAGGCAAGCGACCATTGATTACTGTCTGATGACAGAAGGAATTTACGATAAGTTGAGAGAAATGATAATTGACGAGGAAAGGTATAACAACATAAGGAGCGACCATAAACATATTACATTGAAAATGGGATATCTAGTTGGAAGAGAGAGCAGGAAGGACAAAATAGCCAGTTTAAATTTGCGCGCTGAACAAATAACAGATATAGTCGCAAGAGTCGAGGAAGAACTTGGCAAATGGCCAAGCAAAGAGAAGAAATATAGTGAGCTTCTAAGTGTAATGACTAGAGAAATGAGGAAAGAGAAGCAACGCATTTGTTGTAAAGGAAAAAGAAAACCGAAAAGCTGGTGGAATAATGAAGCTGGTGGAAAAAAATGAGAAATATAACAGGACAAAGAAACATAGTTCAAATACTGGTTCAAGAAAAGATTAAAGGTGAAAGTGAATGTTGCATGATTGCCAGAAATACGTGAGAAAAAGAATGCCGCACCTAGAATATTTTGGAACCACATTAATTATTATGCATGAAATCTGGAACAGTACAAGAACATATCCCTAGACAAAAAGGGAAACAAACTGGAAGTGGATGCGGCATTAAATTACATCCGCAGAATAACTGCCGAATCATTTCGAGGCAATGGTGAGGTGGTTTTTGAGGAAAAAAAAAGTGGAGCATGAAAGAGAAGCAGATGGAAAAGGAGCTGCTGTTGAGAAATTTCATCTGGCAGAAAGCGGAAGAGAAAATTCCTAAACGCACAGTCAGAGTGTTAGACGAGGTTCGTGCTAGGCTGATTAATGAACTGGGACCAAAAAGTAAGGGAGCTCTGTTCAAAGCACTAGAAGGAAAGCTTGCAAGATAGGTGAATACCAGACAGTTGGCGAGAAAGTATAAATAACTTAACTTGACAGACCGTTGACAATTGCATGGGTAATATACAGGTAAACAATCCAGGTGATTAAACTAATAGTGCGAGCATGGGCATAACAGAAACCGCATATTGGGAGAACTTCAGAATGGCTTTATAATCAGCAGATGTCTGGATGATAAATTATTTGCGCTTATTCCGTGTTCTGAAAAAAAAAAGAAGTCACAGGCCTGCTCTGCAAACGCAGCACAGTCACAGCGTAAGCTGGAGGAGCAGCTCCATAGCAGCTCCGTTTTTGGCACCACGCACTGGAGCGTCTTCGCGGCGAAGTTTGGGTCTGGGCGAAGTCGCGGGCATGCCTCTCCACGAACCGGCACAGGCGCCTATGACAAGCATGGTGTCATGCACGCACAGGTAAATTATAAACACATCTCACTCGTTAACCACGAGCACTTGCTGTCACAACGCTGGCGTGATGAAGAGCGCTGGCAGCGAAAAGCGAACGCTTCGTGCTGTCTCAGTTTCACCGCGAGAACGCCTTTCATAGCCAAATAAAATAAAGCAGTCTTTAAAGTGCAGGGAACCTCAATTGCACTATTTAGGTTCAATTGCACTATCGACAGACCAAGTAGCCCAAATTAATGCTTAGATCAAGGCTTGAAAGCCTATACTGTAGACTTGCAGAGGTGACGAAATTTACCAGCTGGAATCGAGTAGGCGGTCTGTGTTATATACATAACGGTGATGAGGGCGCTGAAGAACCAATGTGACCGAGGCTGGGTACGGTTGGTGGAAAGGCCAGACCCTCATTATCAGGGCTTCAAGCGACTTTCTATAGAATTGACTGATCTCGGTCGGGACTACAGGCACGTTGAAGGGCATCGTTGATACACTTCAACGTTGATACAACGTTGACACACGTTGAAGTGTATCGCCGACACCACTCTGCTCTTGGTAAAGTGTGAACATAGCGTGATGTGCTTGACAGGGCGCCAGACACGCTGTTAGCCGGGTACGCGGATGGGTCCGATACCGAGCGACGTCATATCTCGCGAAAGTGAAACTGTCTCCAAAAATGATAGCCCGAGAATACCGTCCGATATCGTAAGGTAGCGTTTCTGCCCCCAAGTGTTAACGTTTTTTTCGCCGAAGTGCAGTAACACAGTCGCCGTGCCATCGTCGTCATCGTCGTCGTCATACTATTGTCGTCACAGTCAAGCCAATGCCGTCGTTGGGCTGTTGCCTTTCGTTTCTCGTCCCAAACACGACTGCTCGCGTTATACGGACAGGTTGCCATGTGGACGCAGTTCACGCACACTCATTTACGCTTACCTAGCACCTTCCTAGCGTGTTTAGAGAAAGCGTAGGATTTTGTGGTATGGAAGAAGAACCACAACTGATCCAGCCCAACTGATGCGATCGATAGTTCTTCAAAATGTCGCCTGGTCACGTGAAGGCGCCATTAATACAACAGGTGGGGAACCCCATCAAAAATCAAACTAAAAAGCTTGACGTTTTGGGATTTTTACTGAACTCTTGTTCACAACAAACCGCACACTAGTCTACGCTTATAGCGCTTTTCGTTAGCCGGGTGTTTACAAAGCCCGTCAGGAGGCAGGAAGTCATTCCATGCCCCAGGCGACAACCAAGCAAGCAAGGAAGGTAGTGCGTGCGTTAGTGCATAAGTCCACACTCCAACTGATTACAATAACCGTAGAGTTCCTTTAAGACGATCAGAAGTTTTCTACGTTGTTATTTCAAATGACATGAAGCCAGTGCTTCGCTACCGCATCATTAAAAATGGGACAAGATCGTGTCATGTTCTTGGACGCGTATCAGTATATAAAATAAATTAGGTCCAAGAATTCAAATTTACATATTGCATGGTCTTCATCAACAGCACTTAAAGTATTGTTTGGTGCCGTCGAATTATTAAATTGAAAGGTGATATACTCGTTGCTACTAGGAATTGTGAGCGTCCTGCACCAAATTAGCTCTTTTTTATGAAAAACGCTGCCCCGGCATTCTAGCAATACAACATTTATCCTTCATAGGGAGATTTTTTTACAGCATAGTTTTGAGTTGGCGCTAATACAGTGAAAATCGCAGCGCTACTCATACTACTAAATATGTTTTCCTTTCTTCCTGCTGTACGTCCTTTGAAATAATTTTTTTGGCAAAAAGAAATCTCATGCCATAACTCACTTCGCCGAGTAACAGGGATTTAGCGTGAGTTTTTGCGTTCCTCAAATAACACCCTATTCAAGAAGCGGTAACACTGGCTTTAAGTCGCGTATCTCAGGCGGGTAATTGGCCAAACCTACTGAGCTAGTGGCAGGCGACAAGGCAGTTTATAATGACTTCAGCCATGCAGAGGTACATGCTCTGTATACTAGGTAACGTAATGAAGCCGGGATTACGGTTCCTAATTGCAGGTCTCCTTACATGACCACGCTAATCACCGGCGTGGGATTCTAAGGTTTCCTTAGCGGAACCCACCATATCTGGCCGGTCAATTCTCGTCAGTAATGATGAGACAAAAGTTGTCGTCAGACTAATAGTAGGAGACTGTCACCAGATGTAGTGCGTGACATAACTGTATTGATTTGATCTGACACCAAGCAGTCTTAACCTACGCCTGTTTTAATAAAAGCTGTCTTTTCCAGGTTTATAGTTTTGAAAGAAACTTCGGACTTCCAATTTTGAAGACGTCTCCGTGTTCTCATTTCGCAGGTGCAATATGATGCACACGCACACAAATACGCAAACAAACAAAATGAGAGCCGGTATACAGGATCATATTGTTTCGGTTCGCTGAGAACGAGGGCATTAATTGCAAGAAATTGTCCGGTCGCAGTGCATCGGCGCATCCGAGAATAGCGAACGCAGCCCTCTACTATAGAGCCGGCGCACACTCTCGAGCGGATCGTCTTTGTCGTCACCCTTGCAGCTCGATGCAGATGGGAGCGTCGCAGTATTATCAGCCGTTGGCCTTGACGCGCCTCACAGTTGTCAAGTACTATCTTTTCAGCGGCTGCAGTGACTTCGACCACTACGCGCACGAGCCGCATTTTTAATGCGTTTAGATTTTTGGGGGGAACATTAACCAGTCTGCGGAATGTATCTGACCTCTTACTTGTCCAGTGACCCAAGTTGCCTTATAGCTTGGGCCACTAGGCATGATCGCATACCACTAGGTATGCTGTCATACTCATCGAGAAAAATGAAAGCACAATGAAAAAGAGTAGAAACACGCGAAAAAATACTCGGATTCAAAGTCAAATTACTCAGTGAGGTTCCTGCAAACAAAGTAAATTGATGCACTTGAAGAGAACATTAGGTAAATTACCACTTGGGTGGAAATTGAGCCCGGGCCTCCGAGCTGCGAGATGGGCACGCTTGCCCAAAGCCACGCCGGCTACACGCTTGTGATTGAGTAAACATGTGGCCTAATGCGCGCGTGGTTGGGCACGTGGCGGCGCAGCCAATAGGTCGGAGGTGGCGCCACGCCATGAGTGTATAAAATGAGTGTATGCAATAAAAAGCATCAATGTCCAATTGAACGTCTCTGAGCGGTCCTTCGAATTATGAAGTCCTCGTGGGTGAGCGAGTGCGTTAGAGGCGCTTGGCGCGTTTTGATTTGGCCTTACCGAGGCACAGTTAAAATGCAGGCGAGAGCTTGCGCAGACAAGAAGCCTTATAACGTAAAACTATTCCAATATGTTTTTCTTCCACTCTCCTGACGTCAAACTTGCGTAACCACCGACGCAAGCATCGGTTGGTCACCGGCAGTGTTGTCTGAACAGACCACTCAAACCCTCTCCTCGTTCATAGGAGGTCGCTTTTGTTTGCTTGAAAAACGCATAACATTGCCTACACTAAGCGGCTTGTCTTATCTAATTGGCTGACAAGAAGCGAGGAGCACGCTCAACTGGAGAGGGATATTATGGGGCCGAGTCACTGCACTAGAAATCGATAACCGGACGAAGAGGGTGGCGCCGGTGTTTGCGATTGGTTGCTTCCCATTACTTAGCTGGCGGTCGCTGGTCGAAAATCGCGGCGGCATGCAACGGAAACACAAGAATGACGCTGAACCGGATCCTCAGGAAAGAATAGTTGGCAGAACGAGGTCGCAAACGTGCCGAAAGTGCTCGAAAACGTTACACGGACACGCAAAAAGTTTTATTACACGCAAATAAATCCATGCTTTCCGGCAGGTGCTGGTAGCCAGTGCCTGAGCGGTTGACTGCAGCCATCTTTTATTCCTTTCGGAATAGGGTAGCCAGCGGCTATTCAGAAGAAAATTCAGTTTTGTGCGGCATATTAATGCATCTTTAACGCGTACACGTCACTTTGACGCGGTGAGTTTTTGCGGCTTTGTGACGTCGCCTGACAGGCAGGTGTAGTGGGTGCAGCCCGAAAGCTTTTCACCAATAGCCGAGAGCTAATGGCGAAAAGCGTCGAACCTCAAATAACTATTTTTCATCTGTTCGGAAATCATGCGTAATCATTGTGTGCACGTCATATCACAAGGGGGAGCTAGCGCGGTTTTCGTGACGTCGTGTGGCAGACAGGTGAAGTGGGAGGGCTGATTGCAGAATTGGATTAGAAAGTTTGGAATAGTTTTACGTTATAGCGCCCAAGGAACGAGTAAAAAAAAACATTTCATCAAAAGGGCTATAATGCTTTCGCATTGCCCCATGTAAGTAGTCTTAAGTGTCTCTGCCGAATTGTTTCTTCATCCGTTATTTATTTTTGCTAAAATTTGACAAGCATGAGCTTGACCTTTCGAATCTGTCTGCGAAGTCATTCTGTCAGCCGCACCGACTACCCTATTCGAAAGGCAATGTTTTTACAGTGCAGCTCTATATGGCTAGGGTTCCATGTATTTTTGTTCTCGGTGAATAAAAGCTATCATCATCAATGGTTTATACCCCCGTAAGTATTCGTACTCCCGTAAGCAAGCAAAACAGGCAATCGCTCATAGACCCGTAAGGTAGAGGCTACAAGCACTCAGCAAAGTGGTCCGAACAGTGCTTAAATTCTTTCTAATCAGACATACAGCATACAGAACAGCATGTCGAAAACTGTCATCATCAATTGCTCGTACCCCCGTCAGCAATGACTCATACCCCCGTAAGCAAGCAAAAAATGCAATGGCACATAGTCCCGTAAGGTTCATGGCTACTCACTTTGAGTGAATTAGCTGCGATTACACTGCCCCTGTTGTCGTTGTCGGTGATCCCAATGTGAATGTGTCGGTACCGAGAAGGGAGCGGTTTACGCGTTCCGTGTTGCAGATATGTTCCTTGCGATTCCATACCGATCCGGCCCAACCGACCACCCAGCGGGTACGTGCATCGATTTGACATTAACAAAGAATGTGGTTGCAGTTGCGAGTGAAATAATGACCAGCGATAAGGAGAATAAATGAGTGTGCGTACCTTTCATCACGATTACCACCCATCAAGATAATTAAGGAGTTGGTATCTTTGTTTAAAATTATGCGTCCCCTCCGGGTTGTATGCTAAACAGCTTCGCTGGTCAACCACCGTCACAGATTGGGTTGACTCATGATCTTTAATTAGGCACGCTACATTTCACCAAAAATTTCATCAAAGGACTATAATGCTTTCGCATTACCAAATGTAAACAGTCTCAAGTTTCCCTGCCGAATTTTTTCCTCATCCGTTCTTTCTTTTTTTTTCTAAAATTTGACAAACATGCCCTTTACCTTTGGAATCTGCCTGCGAAATCAATCTGCCTGCCACAGGGACTATGCTATATGAAAGGTCATATTTTTAATTAAACACGTTGCAAGAGCCCCTGAGAGCAACGATGAAATGCGGTGTCTCATATTCCGATTTGTGTTTATCCACTGTACTGTTTTTCAGTCGTTGAAGGGAACTCTGCCACGTACGAACATACGGCCTTTGTTGCATGCATTAAGCTTCGGTCGATGCCATTCATGAGACAACCCAAAATTGTTTTTCCCCGAAACATGGTGCGAACATGATCTGCTTCGTGTGTGCTTAAGCAATTTACCTACCTGTCACGTGCCTCGATTGATTAGTGTCTTATTTGTTTCTGAAAGCATGAAATTACACTGCCGCTTATCTCATTTATGTGGCAACAATGATACATGTTTGATACATACACTGGGTACATACACGCGGGCGATGATGATAATGATAATGATATATACACGCGGGCGTTGACACGTGCTTGATATTTGGCCGGGTCACTGGCCTTGTGCACTGCGCTCCTTTATTCTCAATTCGACACGCTGACATACCTTCACTCGTTGCCGCACCCACCCGCCTTGCATCTTCTCCCATTTAGAAGAACCCCACGTATATATACTGCGGCGAGGAAAGCATATGGTCGCCTTGAAGAAGACAAGTCCACTTGTCCAATCGTTGGTCCTGCTTTCACCTTGTTCTCGTTTTGCTCATCGTGTTGAATTTCCATCTCCCGCCTTCCTGGTGTTTTCCCTGGATTTCTACCGACGGAAGATGAAGGAACAAGTTGAGCGCCCTCTGCTTTCCTTGTCACATGTGGCACTAATTGGAGACAGTCACTACAAGTACATGCACGAACACTTTCCACCAGGCCAACACTCACCACACATTAGCTTTAAGAGCGGCGCCACAACACACACCATCCGAGACCTCATTGCTGCAGCACCACAGCACATCACACATTTCGTCATTCACTGCGGGACTAATGACCGTAACCACGACACCGGTGACAACAGAGTTGATGCCATGAAAACGCTCATAAACGATTTGCACACCAACAAACCAAACGCAGAAATCACCCTGACAACAGTACTTCCCAGGATCGCAAACAAACACAGGACACTTATTCAACAATCAGTGACATTCCTAGCTCACGCAGTAGGGACACGTAAGCTCAGTGATTTTCTTCTTGACAGTGGAAACCAACACGAAAACGTCGATGTCATCCACCACGCTGAAATACACCAGGACCCCGACATTCTGCTCGCCCGGGACGGACTACACCCCAATTTTCTTTGCGTCGAGGTAATGGCTAACAACATCAACTACAGGCTCAGGAACTCTTTTAAATCGACGCAACCAACAACACCAATAAATCATGCGTCCCAGTTAGCTTCAACACAGAGACACACGCCTGAAATTTTCAACACCAGCTCGCACGCACGTTCCACCAAAGCTAGAACTCAAGAAGCATCTACACAGACGGTGGACGCGGAACCAACACCACCCTTACAACACCCGCTAATACGGAAGCCCACAACCACCCGCGAAACCTTCACGCGAACAGCTACATACACTAATAAGCAGACCATTACGCAGACAGATACACAGACAGACATCGGTGCAGGCCTAGAAAATAAAATTAAGCGTAAAAAGACACCGCCTGAAAATTTTTTGTCCCGGAGGTCTGCCAGAACCAAACAGAAATGACTACCACGCACTAGGGATAGCACACGCAACAACAAATCTCGCCATTCCCTCCAATCCCTCAAACTCGTCGCCAAACAAATTACAGATTTCACGTAAAAACTTACACTAGCTGCATTAAACGGAGGAAAATCCCAAAAGGTCTCAGAATTAAGGTTAGATGCGCCCTCGGTTTTTTGCCCTCCAGGCTATTATTAAAGTGGAATGCTGTCCTAGAAAATGCATCGCTCTCTCTTATTGATATTCTTGAAGAACACTGCAAGGAACAAACTTATGATAATTGCTGATCAACTCGACTGTATAAATTATCTGAACCGGAAAGAAGAGAACTTAAACAATTCGTCCAAACTAGGGAAAAAATACTAGATAAGTACCAGCGCAAATATATTAGAGCTGCAGATCGACCCAAAGACACTAATGTAACCCCTGCAGCACGTAGCTCCACCTATAGTCCTACAGGCGAGCATCCAGAACACTGCAGCAATGCAGTAGACATATCCCAGAGTCTAAGCCGCGAGGAAGTTGATCTCCTGAAACGTGGTCTAACGTTTCTGTCCGACGAACAACGCAGTAAACGAATACAAACTCCCCAAAGATATAACAGAGTTTTCAAAACGCATGCGCACCAAGGAGTTCTTTTTCGATAGACTAGATGCAGGAAAACAAGATAGAGACTCCCTTAGATCATCTAGCACGTGGACGCCGGTAACTGAACAATGCCCTGACCTGGATTTACACATACAGCCGATATCAAAGGAACTTCTATGGTCAGGGCGGCATTGCCGGAAACGCAAAAATTTGCCCCCCGTTCAACACGAAATCCTTAAAGAACTTGCGAAAAGGAATGATATTGTAATAAAACCAGCAGACAAAGGCGGCAGTATCGTAATCTGGCCTATAGAAAAGCACAAGAACGAGGCCTCTAAAAAACTGAGTAGCCACACCCATTACAGAAAACTCGACTCTAACCCAACTTCAGATTACAGCAATACTGTGATAAACACAATAGCGGAGCTCCTGTCCAGGGAACTAATCACGCAATCTGCATATCGCTTCATGATGCCCAAGAACAAAACAGCAGGCCGCTTTTATCTTCTTCCTAAAATACATGAAGTTCCGGTCGAAGAAATATTTACAGCAGAAATCCCAGGTCGGCCTATTGTGTCTAATAACAGCACACCTACTGAGTCACTATCTAAATTCTTAAATCACCACCTGTCAAACATACCCACCACCCTCCCATCTTTCGTTCAAGACACGCCGCACTTCCTTCGAATTATCGACGGCATCAACGCCAATCAAGTCCTTTCCGACCGCGTTATTCTTGTCACTTTGGATGTTTCTGCCCTTTACACCAACATTCCCATGAGTGAAAGAATTGAGGCTGTTTCTAAATCCCTTGCAATCAATCCCCAAGCGCCGGCTCCTGAAGTTTACTTATCGCTCCTCAGGTTAGTTCTCACGCTCAACTATTTCGAATTCGATTCCATTTACTACCTGCAAACTTTTGGCACTAGCATGGGTACACCATTCGCTCCCAAGTATGCGAACATTTTCATGGGACAGCTTGAAGCAGACCTGTTGAAATGCTACCCGTTAAAACCTCGCACCTATCTTCGTTACGTTGACGACATATTTATAATATGGGAACATGGCACAAACGCCTTAACCGACTTCATTAGCCATTTCAATCGCTTTCACCCGAGTAATAAATTTACTGCTAACCACTCTCCTTGTCAGATCGACTTCGTGGACACGACGGTCTACATAGAAAACGGAAAACTGAGAACGACACTTTAGCGGAAGCCTACGGATAGCCAGCAATATTTAGACTACAGCAGTCATCACCCTCGACAGTGCAAGCAAGGAATTTTTGGCAGACAAGCGAAACGAATATGAAGAATCTGCAGCGAAGACCACGATTATATCCACCACCTAAATGACCTTAAAACAACGCTAGCAGAAAGGAACTATCCCGAAGTTGCCCTCGATAGAGCTTATGATGCCACGTCAAGGTTGGAGAGACAGTCGGAATTGGCGAAGAAACAGGCCACACCAAAGTCTGACAGACCGCCGGCCTTTATAACAAAATATCCTAATGCACTTCCAAACATAAAAAAAAAAACATCCTACAAAACTACCACGTAATATTATCAAGTAAAGAGCGTCTGACGAAAGCCTTCCCGGATGTACCTAGGGCTGCCTATCGCCGCAACAAGAACTTTAAAAACATGTTAGGGCACGAAAAAGTCCGCCAACAGCATTCCCCCGTTATAAAAGCATGTTGTCGCCCCAGGTGCAAAACCTGTAGGCACCTTCAAAGTGACATTAAAATTAAAAGCACCGCAAATAGTTATACACACGAAGTCAAATCTAGTTTCACTTGTACAAGGTGGGATGTGATTTATATGCTTGAATGTTCCTTCTGTAAGAAGCAATATATCGGTGAAACAGGACAATCAATGAACGTCAGACTAAACGGACATCGCGCGGACACAGCATCAGGCGGCGCCTACGTGGTTGTCTCGTGTCTCCTTCCTTCGTCTGTTGTTTTATTTGGCGCCTTCTTTGTAATCATGCATAACCAACTCGCCCACCAGCACGTGCTCAGTGCCAGCTAAATAGCTTCCCAAAGCCTCCACGGAGCATTTCAACCAACCAGGTCATAACTTTGATGAAGTTAAACTCTACATCTTACAGACAAATTTTCGTTCTGAACGAGAAAGAAAATACAGAGAATCATACCTTATCCATAGGTTCAAGACATTGCAACCAACAGGCATAAACGCTTGAAAGGGAGCTTTAGAATCTATTCGCTATGATAAATTTCAAGTTGTAGACAAGAACACTTAGTTCGGTTTCTTAGCTTTTTTTTCATGTTTTTTTCTTTTCCTTGGAGCTTTAGAATCTATTCGCTATGATAAATTTCAAGTTGTAGACAAGAACACTTAGTTCGGTTTCTTAGCTTTTTTTTCATGTTTTTTTCTTTTCCTTGGAGCTTTAGAATCTATTCGCTATGATAAATTTCAAGTTGTAGACAAGAACACTTAGTTCGGTTTCTTAGCTTTTCTTTCATGTTTTCTTCTTTTCCTTCCTTTTTTCTTTTTTTTCCCCAGCCGGCGTGTCAGACGCGTTGACGCGTTGGCACGTGCTTGACATTTGGCCGGGTCACTGGCCTTGTGCACAGTGCTTCTTTATTCTCAATACGACACGCTGACACACATTCGCTCGTTGCCGCACCCACCCACCTTACAGGCTCTCCTCTTTACAAGAACCCCAGCTATATATACTCTCTCGAGAAAAGCATATGTCGCCTTGAAGAAGAAAAGTCCACTTGACGAAACGTTGGCTCCTGCTTTCACGTTATTCTCGTTTTGTTCATCGTCTTGAATTTCCATCTTCCGCCTTCCCCGTATTTTCCCAACAATGATACAGGTTACTTCTTTTTTTTTCATTTATTTACCCTAAAGGCCCAGCTTGGGCATTACATGGGGGGGAGGGGGAGAACAATTGATATACAATATAAAATGATATACAACATACATTGTAAGTCGAATATCCTTATATGAAGTAGCACATGCTATGCAACCTTTACATCACTTCTAATTCGACATCATACACCAATAATTCTTACATTATCCAAACAATAATCTGACATCTGAAGAAATGCACGAAGAAATGCTAATGTTATTAATTTCCGAATGTTTCATTAAGTGCTTGTTTGAATATAATATGGTCAGTTATTTCAGCTGTATTACTTGGGAGATGATTCCATTCCGAAATGGCTAAGTGCAGACATGATAACTGCAATAGTTTAGTACGTGCAAATGGTTGTTCGACCTTAAATTCGTGATCAATTCGCGAGAATTTTCTTTTGGCTGGTAAGATGTGTGCCTGAGAGAATATATTTGGGTAATGAAAAAGCTGATGGAAGAAAGTTAGCCGAGATATCTTTCTTCTAGTCTCAAATGGGATGAGTTCTAGGTCATGTTTTATTTTGGTGATAGTTGAATGTTGTGAATAGTTACCTGTAATAAATCGCGCTGCCTTGTTCTGGAAAGATTCTAATTTATTATTAAGATGCGTTTGGCGCGGGTTCCATATAAATGAGGCATACTCAAGCTTTGAACGAAGTAGGGTGGTATATGCAAGAAGCTTGGTATCACTATTAGCCTGACGAAGCGTTCGACGAATGAAGCCAAGAGATTTGCGTGCAGCGGAAACAATACAACCCACATGATTATGCCAAGACAAGGTCGGAGAAAAATGAACACCTAGATATTTAAATGATTCTGCAGTTTCTAGAGCCTCACCATTAAGAAAGTATGTGTGTTTCGTAATTTCACTGCAAGTAGTAAATCTCATAAGTTTAGTTTTTGAGGTATTTACGCTCATTCGCCAGTCTGAGCACCATCTTTCAATCCTGTTCAAGTCATTTTCTAATTTATCACAGTCAGCCTTTCATTTTAATGGCCGGTACAGAACGCAATCGTCGGCATATAAACGGATTTCTGAGTCCATACCCTGATGAATATCATTTATATAAAATAAAAATACATCTACATCCACGCTACATGCTACATCCTCGGTAGCACGTTCGGGGTGTGTTGTTAGAAGTAGATCAAGAATAGCATTATGCCGCGTAGGGATTTGGATAAGTTGAGACAACTGAAAATATTCTAAAATGTTAACAAAATCGGCACAATCGCGTGTCTGGCGAGTGCTAGGGGATTTCAAAGCAGACCACTCTATGCTTGGAAAGTTAAAATCGCCGGCCAAAATTATGGGAGTTATTATATTCGGATTCGACGGAGCCTAATACAGACTGCAGTTCCTCAGAAAAATCTTGTAGAAAGTCAGGTGGCCTATAGCATGCTCCAATAACCAAAGTTACAGCTGGTAAATAGCATGGAACGCAAATAGTTTCAAGAATGCTGTCAGTAGGTATGTGTTTTACCTGGCTATTACGACACCACCTCCTTTTCTACCCACACGGTCTTTACGAAAAACAGTGAATGAATTTGAAATTTGTGACTCGGAATTGCTAGCTTCAGGAGTTAACCACCTTTCCGTTCCGATTATAACATCTGCATTACAAGCGTGAATGAGGGAAGTAAGCTGATCTTGTTTGTTACGGATGCTACGAAAATTGGCGGAAATTATAGAAAATGTAGGTGTCCCACTGTCTCTCTGCACGTGGCGACTGCGTCATGGGTTTGCATTTCGCTGGACACATTCCATGACCTTGTCGTCGGAATGCTGGTACCGATATAATCTCCCGCCTATCTTTAGCTTACCGAAAGATAGCTTAAACCTTTCATCGGGTTGACAATTCGATCGAGCAAAGTCGCGAAGCTGTTAGCGCACGAATTGTATTCGAGGTGAAAAGTCCTCATCTATCCAAACCTTTAATTTCAAATTTTTTAGCTTGAACGAATTAGCCAGCATAGTGCATTTTGCCTTGTAGTGCAGAAACATCACTATAACTGACCGGTGCTGCCCTTGCCTGTGAGATCCAATGCGATGTGCACGTTCAATATCCGTTACCTCGAGGCCAAGGTGATCTCTGCAGAAGCTTTCAATGACAACTTGAGAAGTCTCGTAGTCTTCTTTCTCGGCCTCGGGCAAGCCTTTGAATATCACATATTTTTTCTGCGCATGCTATTGTTGATCTCATCAATGAGTTCAACTATGTTATGTTCAGAATCCCGCCTATCAGAAAAGGATGAAAGATCGCTTTTTATGTCATCGACACCTTTTTTGACTTCGGATAACGCTGTGGCATCTCCCAAAGAATCGTCTAGCGAAGCTTCCACTTTCGAAAGGCGTTTCTTAAGGTCAGTTATACCTATTAAAGTGTCCTTCATCTTACTGCTAATTTCCCTTTAAAAATTTTTGCCCGCAGACTCGGCATCCTTTATGGCATTAAGAACCTTGTCTACCTTGTCAGGGCCGGGATCGACTTCAATGTCACCGCAGCAGATTACGAGATGACCCGCAGAAAACGTAAGAACAATCAGTCGCCCTCTCGGGCACCATGTAGCAAAGAAACCAACAGCGGCATGAAAACGAAGCCCTTCACTACAGCTACACTGTAGTCTGCTTTAATATATAGAGTTCTTTATTGTAATAGTACCTTTAGTGGCTGCATATGTTTTTCTTTACATCAGCTTGAAGAGTAAAGAGTCTTTGGTAGTTTGCGAGGTATATCTTGAACATGCTCTCAGGAACGGAGGAAGCCTAAAAGCAGTGAAGAAGAAACTAGGAATAGGCAAGAATCAGATGTATGCGCTAAGAGACAAAGCCGGCAATATCATTACTAATATGGATGAGATCGTTTAAGTGGCTGAGGAGTTCTATAGAGATTTATACAGTACCAGTGGCACCCACGACGATAATGGAAGAGAGAATACTCTAGAGGAATTTGAAATCCCACAAGTAACGCCCGAAGAACTAAAGAAAGCCTTGGGAGCTATGCAAATGGTGAAGGCAGCTGGGGAGGATCAGGTAACCACAGACTTGTTGAAGGATGATGGGCAGATTGTTCTAGAAAAACTGGCCACCCTGTATCATCATTATTTATCATTTTTTTTATCTTCAAATACTGTTGGCCGTCTTGGCCGTAACAGGGTGGGTACAGCAAGTTTGCACATAGCGTAAAAAATGTAAAACACCTTACAAACGTAAATAGGACATGAAGCAATGAATGTTGGAAATACAATGCAAAACAAATAACCAAATACAAATACAATATTTTGGCTAAGAAATACATGTGACAGTGACATCGGAAGCAGCATAAAAGGAAGAGTATTGTATGTATTTCTAGAATAGTGTAACAACGTTTGCACGAAATTACTAAGATTCAATTTCATAAAAGGTTTTTAACGCGTTCCTCAAAGATTTTAATGCTACTCGACTGCAAAACAGACACCGGCAAACTGTTCCATTCCTTAATCGTATACGCAATGCCTCTGTATACGCAATGCCTCATGACATCGAGCGTACCGGAATTCTGGAAGAACGCTAACATAATCCTAATCCATAAGAAAGGGGACGCCAAGGACTTGAAAAATTATAGACCGATCAGCTTACTGTCCGTTGCCTACAAAGTATTTACTAAGGTAATGACAAATAGAATCAGGAACACCTTATACTTCCGTCAACCAAAGGACCAGGCAGGATTCCGTAAAGGCTACTCAACAAAAGACCATATTCGCACTATCAATCAGGTGATAGACAAATCTGCGGAATATAACCAACCCTTATATATAGCTTTCATTGATTACGAGAAAGCCTTTGATTCAGTCGAAACCTCAGCAGTCATGGAGGCATTACGGAATCAGGGTGTAGACGAGCCGTATGTAAAAATACTGAAAGATATCTATAGCGGCTCCACAGCCCCCGTAGTCCTCCATAAAGAAAGCAACAAAATCCCAATAAAGAAAGGCGTCAGGCAGGGAGATACGATCTCTCCAATGCTATTCACAGCGTGTTTACAGGAGGTATTCAGAGACCTGGATTGGGAAGAATTGGGGATAAAAGTTAATGGAGAATACCTTAGTAACTTGCGATTCGCTGATGATATTGCCTTGCTTAGTAACTCAGGGGACCAATTGCAATGCATGCTCACTGACCTGGAGAGGCAAAGCAGAAGAGTGGGTCTAAAAGTTAATCTGCAGAAAACTAAAGTAATGTTTAACAGTCTCGGAAGAGAACAGCAGTTTACGATAGGTAGCTAGGCACTGGAAGTGGTAAGGGAATACATCTACTTAGGGCAGGTAGTGACCGCCGCGGATCCGGATCATGAGACTGAAATAATCAGAAGAATAAGAATGGGCTGGGGTGCGTTTGGCAGGCATTCTCAGATCATGAACAGCAGGTTGCCATTATCCCTCAAGAGAAAAGTGTATAACAGCTGTGTCTTACCAGTACTCACGTACGGGGCAGAAACCTGGAGGCTTACGAAAAGGGTTCTACTTAAATTGAGGACGACGGAACGAGCTATGGAAAGAATAATAATGGGTCTAACGGTAAGGGATAAGAAAAGAGCAGATTGGGTTAGGGAACAAACGCGAGTTAATGACATCTTAGTTGAAATCAAGAAAAGGAAATGGGCATAGGCAGGACACGTAATGAGGAGGAACGATAACTGATGGTCATTAAGGGTTACGGACTGCATTCCAATGGAAGGGAAGCGTAGCAGGGGGCGGCAGAAAGTTAGGTGGGCGGATGGGATTAAGAAGTTTGCAGGGACGACATGGCCACAATTACTACATGATCGGGGTAGTTGGAGAAGTATGGGAGAGGCCTTTGCCCTTCAGTGGGCATAACAGGCTGATGATGATGATTATGATTATGATTATGATGATGATATTCCACAAGCTTTTTAAAATTTTGTCACCCATGGCAGAAACTACTAGTCTACTGATTTAATATCGCTATTCAGATAAGGATCTTACTAGCAAGAAAAACAGTGTATAATTGATTATTTACGAAATTTCCCTAAATAAATTAATGAAATCATTTTTTAGGGAATATATAGAAATTTACGAATTGAAACCATTCAGCTCACAAAAGCATATCCCCTCAAATGTAACTCTGAGGATGTATGAGTTTCAAGATATAGATTCCTAAATTATTCGACGAAATGCAGTGGTCCTATAGTCGAACTTTTTGCTAAAGAAATGTTCAGCAACAATGCATGAGACGCAGGCTTGGCGGCACTTATTTAGACACTCTTATGCTCGTTGTAGCGAGACTCGTTGCGAGCAGACGTACCTAGAGTAATGATTGGCTTTAATTCGTGGATGTCAATATGGGCCCCAATTTATTTATTTAAAATTTAAAGGTTAACTGCAATGAAATATTGAGCACCGTAAGAAGCCTCGTTCCAGATAGTTTAGATATATGAAACACCCTCAACATCCAGACATCCTGTCTGACAATATCTGAGGAAGTGGAGCTTCTTGCGCTTCGAGCGGCACTCGAATTTATTTGTCAGGGGCAACCTCATCACTTGGACTGTTCGTCTGCGACTTAATGGCAGCGTTCTTCTAAAGTATACAAGGTTCAGCAAACTGTGGATAAACTATCACCGTGGCAGAACGCCTTTGTCACGACGTTGTGATTGCCACAGAGTTGCTGTTGCGACGTCAGACTTGCTGTTGCAACAGAAAGGTTCTGTTGCGACTTCACAATTCCTGTTGTCGCAACAGAATGTTTCTGTTGCAACGTCAGAACTTCTTTCGTGACGCCAGAAATGTCTCGCCATTACAGGAGCATGATGTCGTATACGTCATGAAGTTCTGTCGCACGACAGACTGCAGAAATCGCTGTAGTGGCGACCGAAATTTTTGTTGTATTTTTAAACCAGGCAAGCCGGAAGCGTAGTCAAACGCTCACGCGCTGCAGCAGAAGTAGCAGGGTCACTCAAAGCATTGGGTCGCCGTTGGGCGGTCGCAGTTGGCCACGGCTGATTGGCTCCTCGTGCCAGATTCTCGCCAAATAATAAATTGGCCGCAAACGCCAAGCAACCCATCCTCCAAAGAGCCAGGCCGTTGGTTTTGCTAGCCTATTCAAACACTCTACCTTCCTAACGTTTGCTTCAACTACATTTTAGCTGAATGCTCGTGTCGGTGATGCTCACGCCTCTGCATTCATTTCGCGAGGAAATCTTACGCACAGAAGTTCATGCTATGCGATTCCGGGGGAACAGCCTTCCGAACGGGCAAGTGTACAATCGTGTTGTTCACACCGTTCGCGCGTATTGGTGATGACACCATGAACGCCCTGTTTAAGAGTTTAGCGACTGACGCGAACGATCAACATGACGAGCAGCACAGGCAAATGGGCAAGGAGATACAAAAAGGACTGATACGTTGTACATTTTCTATATCAGCGCAGGTTTCCTGTTTGTACAGATATCGTACGGCCGTGGTTAGGCGCCTTTCGCCGTGTCAAAAAAAAAAAAATCTAGTCTAGCTTCGAACTTCTATGCTAAAAACGATCGGTTCGAAAGAGATTGTTGTGCTTCTTTTGCGCCCAGTTATGCCCTAGGGCACAATTGAAAATGTAAAGGCATTTTTCTGGATGAAATCCAGGATCGGCCTGCAAAAAGGGTCATGTCTTCATAGGGGAAGGTCAGGAGGACGGCCGCAATGTTGGCCCAATTAAGCTTCATAGGGGGCGGGCACGGGCTGTCTGAAGGCACGGTCAGTTTTTTTGAGGAGGTGGTCTGGTACTACTCTCATGGTAGGTGCGAGACTGAAAGGACACGATCTGGGTCAGCCTGCGCATGTGCACCAGATGTCCACGTAACCTGGACTGCAGGAGTCAATGTGGCGCCCACGCGTATCCTCCTGAGCACAGCCTCCCGTCGACGAGTTAAGCACTAACAGCAGAGTTGTCAGAGGTTCTTACTTAAATTACTGCCCATCAGAATGCAAAAAAGCTTTTCTTTATGTGATAGGGCAAAATGCAGTATTACGGGACTGGAATACTGAAACGACAGCCTAAGACCATTAATTGAAAGTCGGAAGTTGCGTAGATATTCATACGATGGCTGAATGGACCAGACCTAATTGACTTTGCGCAACTAACTTTCTTCCTTTAACATATTGTACTCAGTTCTCGTAGTGCTTATATACTTCACACTGTCGTTTTCGCCAAGGCAACTCTTCTGACTAGTTCATAGAACCAGTGACGTGCTGGGGAAGGAGTGTGAAAGCCTTCCATCTGGAAAATGTAAACTTCGAACGCGGCTAATAAAAAGAGGACAACTCTCTTCACAGAGCTGGCTTCGCAACAATACCTTGATTTGGGCGACTTGCTTCATCTTGACAGTTTTCATAAAAAAGCGCTCAAGACGAAGACGAAGTCGAAGGAACACATAGACATAAATTTAATTAGATTGCTTTGGGTGCCTGGACATAAAGGATTAGTCATGAATGAAATGGCTGACAGTCTCGCGAGAGCGGCCCTCAGTGGCCCTGTATTACCATTACTTCCTACAATAGCTTACCTGACGACTACTAGATTCAGGAGATATACAATTACTCAAGACTTCTTGAACCCAGCTGTAGCAAATTTTTCAGAATATCGACACCTCCTATTCCCTTGGCCTAAAAATTCCTTTCACACCAGAAAAACTGAAGTCATCTTTACCCAATTACGTTGTCGAATACCAAAATTAAACTTCTATCGTCACAGGGCAGGTCTGGTGCCCTCCCCTCTGTGCCCAGTCTGTGGAGAAGATGAAACAATAGATCATTTTTTCATATTCTGCCGCCGTTTCACTTCTTTAAGAAAAAATCTAGAATCAAGATTTACACAGCTTGGTTTGAGCTTTTCAATTATAAATATCCTTTCTCTAGGAGCCTCCTCTCTTGGACAGTGCCACAGGGATATTTGCTCAACCGTGGAGGATTTTATAATTGCTACTAAGAGATTGTCTTGAATTCTTAAACATTTTATTTTTGTTCATTTCCTCCAGTTAGCTTTACCATTTTCAGTTTTTTAATAAAGATAGCCTAATTTCATCCAAATCTTGGCCAATCCCCCACAGTGGGTGTGCGCCATCGCATAAGGAATACCATACCATACCATACCATACCAACAGGACTGGCGCCAGTCCTGTCGCATGTGTTCCTTCGACTTCGTCTTTAGCGCTTTTTAATGAAAACTGTCAAGATGGCCTCGGTTCTGCCATGCTTGGTGGATGCCTGCCATTTTGTTTATCACGGCGACCGTGATGTGGTGCCGGAGCACATTGCAAAATAAGGATTTTCTCTGCTTTTGGGTCTCCAATCAGGGTGTGAACACATGCGCCCTCGTGGTCACTGCTCAACGCAGTCACTGACAACGTTTTTTCAGGTTTTTTGTTTTGTTTTACCTCTTTCTTGTTACCATACCTCTGGTGCTTTCTTTGATATCGCTGTTCTTTAACAATGCACAGTTTAGTGAAACAGAAACAGTGGGTAATTCACACTTTGTTGTGCTGTTTTTTGTACTAAAATTGTTACAAACACAGGTTCAGAAAATATTGAGTCTTGAAGCAAGCGAGCGCAATCCCTAGAATTTCACATAGATAAAGAAGTGACACTGTGAGATCTTCTTTTTTTTCTCACTCGCTGAACTTTGCGGCGAAAAGCACGGACATTGCTCATGTTTCAGATGCTAGAATATGAACAGTCCACCGCGGTGACTCAGTAGCTATGGCGTTGCGCTGCTAAGCAGAAGGTGTGTGTGGCAGATCTCATCTGCAGCGGTCGCATTCCGATGGGGACAGAATGCAGAAACGCCTACGTCTTGTATCATGCTGCACGTCAAAGAACTTCAGGCGGTCCCAATTAATCTGGAGACCTCCCGTACGGCATCCCTCGAAAGCCATGCTGTTTCATAAGGGTAAACCGGACGATTTAAACGAATGAGAATATGATCAACCCTACCCGAGACGAACATGAATGTATCGTGAGCAGAAAGAAACAGCCTCCTTGAACTATAGCGAAAAGCGAAGCGTCCTTGCTTACTGCAGTGAAGTGTTTGCGGGGTGCTTGTTGTGTTGCAGTTGTCATCTTCTACAAATGTCACGTACACACGAGACCACGGGCCACGGTTCGCAATGGAAACTTAATATTAAATCCTTGCTTCCTGTTAACTTAGTGGTCCGTGCTACCTATATTTAAATAATTATGATTACAATTTTTTAAAAAGTGATCATACCAATTTTTGACGAAGTTGCTAGGTTATGGGAATAAAATGTGATCTTAATAATGAGAAGAAGTTGTTTAACATGAGAGTCTCCCTCTTTGCAGCGCGATTGGCGCTCTCTTCTCTTCTATACTACCCGATATCATAAATCTGAGCTGCCCATGGCGCAAGCCGCGACCCTTCTCAAGAGCAGACGCTTGACATTGCATTTACCAGTTATTCAGGTCTTAAAACCCGCAGAGCGAAACCACTCGAACCACCATGTATGTACTTCGTACCTACCCCCCGTTGTCTGTCTCGCATGCTATTCGTCGTGCTGCGGCCGTTGACGGTGATGTTCGCCAGTGCGCTGCTGACATTTACGGTGACTGCCCTGCTTCTTATTGGTCGGAACAATTCCACAACTTCTGTACCACAATTGTCATTGTCAAAAGTGGATGACTCATTCACGCTAAGCGCAAGCTGGAGTTAGCCCTGTGCAGCCTGATCGTATCAGTAATTAAATGCTCTTAAACTTGTTCACTGAACGAACAAGAGCTTTTGATCCACTTCACTTATTTCTGGCAATTTGGTAACGTTACACAGTTGTGGCGATTGGTATGGTTACTACCAGTTCCTAAGTGTCGGAAATGGGCAGCGGAGCTTGAAGGCGTACCGCCGAGCCTCGCTCACGTGTTGCATAAGAAAGTGATGGAATAAAATTGTTTCTTCCAGGCTAAACTGGTACGTCGAACGCAAACAAAACCTCCCATCATGCATGGCCGGTTTTCGGCAGTGGTTTTGTGCAGAAGAACACATTTTATATCTTCTCAGCTACAAAAGCACAAGAAAGAAGAACCTGTCCACACTTGGACTGATCATAGATATTTCTATGGGGTACGAGTGTGTGATGCTGGCAGCTATTCTCAATCAACTGAGAGCCAAGGGCGCAGCACAGCGCATAATGCATTTAATGTGGGCGTTGTTTCACGACTAGGTAATTCAAATCCGACTAGCTAATAATTAGCGAAAAGAGCGATTCATTTCCCGTGGAGTGCCGCAAAAGAGTGTTCGATCACCTCTTCACTTCAGCATCACTTTGACTGGCATTTTGCAGGTGCTATGCTACCGAACACCAGTCAAAATGTCAGTATGCGTGGGTAATATCTGTCTGGATGTCAGGATTTCAGCACAGACGTCTAGCACTGACAACCCAGGTTGCTGTTTCGTCACTTCAATCCCCCCCCTCCCCCTTTAACCAGTGGCCTTTCCTTAGAAGCGAAAAAGTCAGCTTTTGTACTTTTTCATGTAGCGGGTAAACAATTAACGCGACTTGAGCTGGATGCAGAAAGCCATCCTAAGAGGAATGTTACTAGCGTCTGTTTATTGACAGTTCTTTTGTACGGCAGAATGCTATAGCGACGAGCTGTGGACTGCATTGCACCGTCCTAACAGCTGAATATGCTTAATCGCATGGCTGGTGATCACTCCGGCAACCATCCAACAACTATGCTGACGGTGCACTGTGTATTCGTTGTAAGAGAAATTTTGTACCAACTGTCGCTGATGTCACCATCCCGGAGACAAAAACAAAGCTTGGAAGCTAATCTCTAGGTGGTTCCCTAATCATCGTCAAGCAGAAACGTAGCATATGATGTGCAGTCTCTATTTCTCTCCGCCTTCTATCCTTTCAAGCCTTTCTGACACAACTCCTCCGGTTAAGTGAGAGCACAAATTAAAGTGTGTTGTTTTAAAGAAAGCGTGCTCGACCTCACTCCCATTTCTATTTATGCCTGAATACACTCAGTGGTCCTTTGCTTTCAGCAACTTAAATGAAGAAATAGAGTGAACCCACCATAGCTACTTGAAGACATTACGCGTAGCCTGACTGATCGCAGGCAACTTCCTAAATGATTGATTGCTTATGAGTAGGCCTATTCATTGGCACTTTGGAAGCATCATACCATTAAAGATACGTTTACACAGACGGGTGCATCAGCGCAGATGGAGATACCTGTGCTGCTGCATTTTGCGTTATGCATCACGGTTTTAACTATGCTGAACTGCTAGGCAGCTTATTTTCATCGATGGTAACAAAGGAGGCCGCTTATGGGATGCTTTGCGAAAATTTAATAGGAGTCCTGCACAGAATAGGGTCATTTTTTCTGACTGAAAGTGTGTTCTTCGTTAGTTATCGCATAGTCAGCCGCGAAAAGAATTTTTTTTGACAATCACTAGACCTTTTGGAAGATCCCCAAAACAAGGTATTAATGACCAAGTTTAAATGTATACCTTCATAGGCGCCGACAAGGGGGGGGGGGAACGTCCGGGGCCCGAGTCCCCTCCGGAGGTTTCCCCCCTGGCGATGCCGAAGCCTGCTCCTCCCCTGCCCACACACACAATAACACACCTAAAATATCATTGCCAGAGTTTTGCCATTAAATGTCATTACCGACCTTTTCACTTATAATTTTATTGTGGCTAATAGCTTACTGCTTCATTGTTGGTGAGGTCGTGCACGGCTTTTAATTTATACTTTGGCTTTGTTTCTGCAAAACCTGAATATAGGAGGACAAGCGCATTAGAAGCAGTAGTGGCATCTGCTTCCGTATTTTCTCAATTCTACACTGTTTTCAATTTCCACTGTAAACACCATGCACATATACATTATATTTAAATATGCACACAGGACAAAGTTTTTTACATTTTTGAAAGAGAATGGGGTAGCCAATTAAAAATTATTTCTGGAAGTATGGTAGGCTATGCCTAGAGAATGCATATGTTGCTGCATGTTCACCACGCTTCAAATGCTTTGCGTGCTTTTTTGACTCCGAAAAAAAAAGAAAACCCTGCAGACTTCCGTGACCCCTCCGGCAGAGTCTTTTATCAACAGCGTGTGAAATGCACGTGAGTGATGTGACTCAGTATTGCTTCTCTTTCAGATGTCCATGCAACAATACTAAACACGTTGAATTATTTACTGTATCAGTTGCTTAACGTATGTGGGTATTTTATGGAATGCAGATGACATGACGGCTTGGCGAACTTCTTGATGTCACAAGTTGCTTATAAACAGTTTCTGGCAGGTGCCTTCAGCTGAGCATTCAGGTCATGAATTTGGCTTGCAGAAGTATTGCACTTCAGAATTAGTTGCAAGGCATCTAATGTTTTCTCTGCAATGTAAAACTCTATTGTGTCAGCCGACCATCCTACGGCACTGTTAAGGTATATCTGCAGCTACCCTAACGACCCTTACCTTCTCTAGGCATACTAAATGTGGCATTCCAGTCCAAGGTGACGAAGAGTTGTGAAATACATCAATCAGTTTGGGAACTAGAACACAAGGTGGGGGGGGGGGCAGTTTTATGGAAATGAATGTTGGGGTTAACTCAGAGTAGCACTAAGTTACAAGTTGCCGCACGAGTCAATGAGCAAGCTTTGTAGTTGAAGAAAATTCTTCCTAGACCGGGAATCGAGCCATGTTTCCTCTAAACCTGCGTGCCTTCGTTCTGTTTTATAATTCCTCGCAAAGAATAAGGAAATTTACGTCAGCATTCACTCGCGTAACTTGTGCTCTCGCGCGCATTTTCACCGAACGAGGCCTACAAGTTGGCCACCAGGAAGCTTTAGCCATGACATCTGAGCATCGGCCGCATGATTTGTTTTAAATATGGCAAGTTCCCATAGCTATGGGTCAGCAGAATAAGACGATACTCACTGATACCAACGCACGCACATTTTCTCACTCACACTCATGTGTACTCACACTCATCGGCACTCACGTTCCTAATTGAACCCACTGACGCTCACCGACACTGACGTGCGTTCATAATCGCCTTCATTCACACTTACCGGCCCCCATCGACTCCCATACCCACTCACCGGCGCCCGCTGACTTACATGCTCGCGTCTACTTACACTCGCAGACAGTCGCCATCATACTCACGTCCGTTAAAAATCAGCATTACTGACGTTCGTTCATACTCAGGTAAGCTGGCACTTCAGTTTATAGTCGCGTCACTCCCATCCATCTCACCTGCACTCACGCCCATCGTCGCTCACCAACACTCTGTCTCAGACCTATGAAACGAGTGTGGAGGGACAAGGAATCAGTGCACTCGTGATTGCGTATGCCGATGTATGCCCACAGCTGCATGCAAGTGATAAGCGTTGTGGTGGCCAAGAAAGTCAAGGGAACGTTATTTGTGGTGTCTGTACCCTTAAAAGAAGGATTATGTTCTCTATAACATGCATGAGAGTGGGATCAGCATAAAGGTTAGCAAGCGATCAGTTGTGACAATATAGTTTCAGATTGACAGCTTTTTTTCTAGATTCCTCCATAATAAAAAAAACCCCAAAAGGCCAAAACATCTGATAAGCAACTAAATTAGCTCAATTTGAGCAAGACTTATTTCTTAAGCTAAGCGGTAAAATTTCGCGTGATTCGCTAGCAGGTCATAGGCTGGTTAAGGCAAATATACTGACTAGCTAACGAGGAGTGCCGAAAATGTCCTTCGTATTCATAGCTAACCTTCTACGCTTCTTGTTTTTCAGCCACTAACTTACGCAAGACCCCCTCGGTATATGCAGACACAAGATGCGTTTTAGCTGGTGAAGAATACTGCTACTTCTTATTTCCACAAGCCGCGAATGATGCAGCTTTTTGCATTCAAAACCGCGGAAGCGATCCGTTGTGAAAGCACGCGAAAAGGATTTCACCAGGGGAGAAAATAAATCTGAGGTTTCCGTATCTCTCATTTTTCTTGCCGTTTACTACTTATCCATCTACGCATTGTACACCTTTTTAATGGTTATTTGAGAGTCCGCTCGCAGCGTAATCGATACGCGTGTTGGACTCGTTCCAACAGTGTTATGGAAAGTGCTCCTCTCTGCTGTGGAACGGGCAGAAGCCGTCAACCCGAAAATCTCTGTGCATCCCCTGGCAGATTGCCAGATACAAACCCAAGGACTGAAAGCAATGTTGCTTACACGAGCTCAGAAATTCAGCGAATATCGCCAGCTTACGATATTCCACTGGATGCCCTGTGGATGTATGGTGCAAGCGTATTTTTTTTCTTTGTTCGTTTGTCTTTCTGTTCAAGGTTGACGCTACAAAGTTCGAAAATGTCCTGTAGTACCCTATTTCCGGAGCTGAAATAACGGCAACACGCATCCACGCTAAGTTGCAAATTTTCTCGTATCGTTACGTGTGTATCTTCGTGGATACGTCTCACAGTTGTCGAGCCACGACAAGAAGCCTGGTACGCGGTAATCTGCGGAATGGAAAAGCGATCTCCGACACTTGCCTAAAAGAACCTCAAATATAGTGGGAAACATTATTTAGAACTCCTACCAACTTTCTATTTACTTTACTGACAGCGTATTTACATTTACGTTCTAGTAAAATTTGTTCATACACAGTCAAAATACTTCTTTCTTACTTTTGTATAAAGAGTATTTTAAATACACCGTTAACGGACTTTCTTCTTACTTTTGTCTAAGGAATGATTTAACTACACCGTTAAAAGACTTCCTCCTTACTTTTGTACAAAGGATGTCTTAAAGACACCATTAACGGACTTTCTTCGTTTGTCTAAAGAATGTTTTAAATACACCGTTAAAGGACTTGCTTCTTACTTTTGCCAGAAGATTATTTTAAATACACCGTTAAAAGACTTCCTTCTTGCTTTTGCACAAAGAACATTTGTTCATACATCGTTAAAAGGCTTCCCACTTACTTTTGTGTAAGTAACATTTTAGATACACCCATTAGCGTACCTTCTTTTAACTTTTGTCTAAGTAACAGCTTTAATACCCCGTCAAAAGGCTTGTTACTTTTGTGTAAAGAATGTTTTGCTTCATACATCGCAAAAATATTTATTTTTGTGAAGGACATGTATCCTCAGTACGTCAACAGCTTGTACTGTTTGCCTAAAAATATTTATAATGGGGAGTAACTTGGAGAGTTTTTGATACATTTTTCTAACACACATTAATGTCGATATATGACACACTCAGGAATCAAGGTCTTTGTTCTAAATCACAGTACCAATCCAAGTCGGTGGCGAATTGTTGACGTAGTGCTACTTAAAATGTTTAAAGAAATGTCTCCGTAAACTGTTAGAACTAATCTTTTTAAAGGTTCTACTGGACTAAGTAAGCCTGCGGTGACGTCAGCACACTTCGAGAAAGTTAGCTGGCGCTACACCAACCGGCCAGTGTGATAATAGCGGAGTTCTGTGCAGGCCTTATCGCGGCCTTAGGGCTGGTTATACTTAAAGGCCGATCAACGCTCGAGCCGGGACACCGCCCGCTTGCCGTGCGTGTGCGGTCGTGCGGAAAACTGCACTTTTCGCACGCAACAAATTTTCGTATACACTGGGCTCGCACATGCAGTGTAAACCGAAATGCGTGTACCAGTCTGCGAAATGTGCAAATTTTCACCCGACTACATGCGTGTGGACAGGCGGGTGGTGTGGCGTGGGGCTCGAGCGTAAATCGGCCTTTACCACGCACTGCTATTGCAAGGCCATCAATTAGCATTGCAACGAGATAATCAGGTCACTGCACTCGGCGATATAAATAGTACGCCCTACGCTGGGACGTGTCAGCACAGTAGCGTCACGATATTTGTTAAAAAAAAAGGAAAAGAGCCGAAACTCCGAGTAACACGTTGCTGAAACGTTGCCGCTCTAATATCCAGAAGGCTGCAAAATACAGCTGCTGCTCAGTGAGAGCGAGTGTTGACCGGAAAAAGCGCACAGGTCGAAGACAAAGAAAAGCTGAACTCGTTGCAAGTGTCACCTTCCTGTGAAAAAAGAATGAAATTGCCCTTACCGTATAAAAAATATAGCTTTGTTCGCGTCCATATTCGCGCGGTTTCGTCCCTTCCTCCTACCGATGGCGTCTGCACATTAAAGGAAACTAATAGGACCTTGCATCAAAGCGAACGCAAAGTAGCTATCTCAACTGATCTGCTTTATGGCGATGGTTGCTTGCTAGGAGAAAACAGGTCGAAAAGTGATAGTTATGCACTCTTAATGTTCAGTTCTTTCGGTTCACAATACGGCGACAAAGTTCTGAGCTGCGATAAGGTTTTGCGGTGGCCTTACGGCATTCGTAATTATGGCATTCCGCGGTATCAAGAGCCGAGATATCAAAGGGCATTGCTTTGCCATGCTTCGGACGCCTGAACCGGTAACGTAATAGCCGCCACGCTTTGGACAGCTACTTAACTATAAAAAGCATTATTTTGCGCTGGGCGCCATGAAGCAAACTTCTGTCTTTGAAAGCGGCAAGTGCTAAAAGATGTTTTTGCGCAAAATAGAATAACTATATAATTTAGCCTATATGATCCTATTTTTCAATTTTTATTACATTTAGAGAAAAAGTCAGTTTTCAGAACAATAATTGTCTTGAAAAATAAAATTATCCAGCCCCTAACTGCACAACAAATTTAAGCCGGCTCTCTTCTCAACCACGGCCATAAGGTACATTCCTCCCTCTAAATGCAGTTCCCAGAAAGTTCCCACACAAATGCCCTCTACACCTGTTACCGAGAGGCGATGAATGTCTAGGTGTCACTGAACCCTCGCAAGGTATGGGGGGAGGGGGGAGGGGCATGGTTCGGCGTAAAGAGGGGCTTTAGTTCGACGGCGGTCAAGGCGAAGTGAGTGCATGGAAAGAAAGTCATATGCCTCTCTCGCGCGTGTGCACAATTTGACAGTGGTCCGAGTCGAGGCACAGAAGGAGCCCATCGCCATCGATATCAGTTCCTTTGAGACACCAGGGTGGTACGGTCGGAGAGATGTAGGTGTTTGGTCGTGCATTGTATGCATCAATCTAGCTATTTTTGCGGCTGTTCATGCTTATGCTGTGTTGTGGCTGATTCATCGATACAAGCCAACCAGCACCGTGCTTGCGAAGCCCAAGGCGCTTTCTTCGTTCCGTGACGTGAAGGTTTCTGCAAATTCTCTGCCAGCTGCGATGCAGTGTCATGTGATGTGATAGTGATTTATTATTGGCACTGTTCGTGTTTTAAACCGCACACTGCACAAGTAGCGAACAGCTGTTCCTCAAGACAGCACTGCGCCGAAGTTTTGTCTGTCTCCAAATTATAATAAAAGGTATGTTCTTTTCCATCATTTTTCATAAACATATTATTTTGATATTGTTTTGATTTCAGTTTTCCCTGTCGTATTTTGGCAGGTTATTAAAAGCGTGAACTGTATTAACGTGAAATGTTTTAAGAAAGATTTTCTTACATGCTTGAACCACGCCGCGTCATGCGGTTCGCTTGAACTTGCTATAAACGCGAAGCGTACAAAAACTACGTTTTCGCAGTGGTCGCAATGACTTAATGTGGAGTAAATAATGTCTGGTCACGAACTCATTCTTTGCTATTTCTTTCTCAGACTGTACCGGATGAGAGGTAGTGAAATATTTATCATATGGTTTCACGCCCGCGAGCTTAAATCATTCTTTTTTTTTTGTCGTACTTGTCTAAAGCACACATGTGGTGATCAGGCAGTAATGCACAGCTAACTGCTACTCACTTCCTTTTTCTTTCAGGATACAATGTCCCGAATCCCACAGCAACAAGCTCACAAAACGAAACGTATCCATTATAGCTAAGGTGCAACTGCAACTAACGCCCACAATCCTGAAGCACCTTCGCATAACTACAGTCTCGTTTCTGCTGTTCCCGAGTTTGACTGATTGAATGTAATAAATGATGCCAACTTCGCAACGTTTCCAACTTGCCGCACCTTTATTTGCAGTAGCTCCTTTCGCACCCTGTGACTTCAGCTGGAGAGCGCGTCAAGCGCTTATAATTTATCAATGCCCCAGTAAGATCGCATAAACATCCTTTAGGCGCCCAATGTTAATGAGGCCCAAAGAATGAAATGAATTGTTGAGGCAGTGAGCATTATAGGGTGGTATGCTCGGTGATTTAAAGCTATAAATTTGCAGGTTAGTATATATTTTTAATCAAACACTGTGACCGATTCTGGTCACTGTTTCCAAAATGTCTAAAGAGAAAATGTTGGCAGGAGGTTTTAAATAAACGACGAAGTCGTAATGAGGCCTAAGAGACGGTTTCTAGAATGCTGGTAGGATGTTGACAATGTCTAGAAACATGCCTCTATTCAATCTAGGAGGCTAATTGTTGGTACAATGTTACTAAGTGTCTGAAGAAAGCGTTAGTAAATTGTTAATAGGATATTTACAGATAATCTGTGAACATGCTTCAATTTGATCAAAGTTAACAGAAGGTTTAAAGAAAAGTGTTTCAAGACCGTTAGTACGAAGTTGACATACAGCCTATGATTGAATGAATGAATTAATTATGGGGTTTTATGTGCCAAAACCAAGATCTGATTATGAGGCACGCCGTAGTGAGGGACCTCATAATCAGATAGTGGTTTTGGCACGTAAAACCCAATAATTTAATTTTTAATCTGAAGTCTTCGTCACACAGTTGTCGTCATACTATTGTCGTCATGCTGTCGTTTTATTACTGTCATCATTTAAGTAACGTCATCCCATTGTCCTAAAACCTTAGTTCCATCGACGGCAGTCATTCGTCATTCTATCGTAAGCATAATGGCCTCATTCCGTCTCCAATGGCCATCGTCCCCATTGCGTCGTCATCCGACAGTGGATATCATGCATCCGTTGTCATACCACAATGCGGCGGTGGAATCGTCGTCATTGCAGCTTCATCATCCAAGTATCGACATGCCATCGTTGTCACGCCATTGTTGGCATACATGCTTCGTGTTACAGACGTCATCACTCATTTGTCGTCATATTCTCGCCGTCATCTCATTGTACTCCTGCCTTTTGCCATGCCATCCTCGTTATGCCGTCGCCGTCACGCAATCATGGTCACATAGTCATTGTGGTACCATTGTCGTCAAATCGTCGTTGTCGCTCTGTCGTTTTACCATCGCTATCCCTTCAGCAACATCATCCCATTGTCATCATGCCGTCTTCTTCATACCGCCTTCGTCGGTTCATCGCCGTCATTCTTCGGCATTCTATCGTAACCATGCTGTCGTCATTATGCGTGATCATGCCACCATTGTGAAATCATCCGTTGCCTGCCGTGTGGACAGTTTTCAGGCCGAACTAAAGAAAGTTCTTGAAGTAAGCAAACAACTGAAAGTTGAAAACATAGATCTCAAAAATCGATGTCACATGCTTGCTGCTTAGACCGTGACAAATGAAGGGAATAAGAACATCCGCGCAGAAGGCCTTACGCGCGTTACTAAGGTTCCTGCAGTCTACGGGGCTTCACGATAGACTTAAGAACGCCGTGCCCTACGGCTCTATAGTGTACGTGGTTTGTTCGTGCTCGTTTCTCTCTCTTTCTATCTCGCCTTCCACAGTCTTTCTCTTTTCATCCCCTTTAACCCTTCTCCGCGTGCAGGGTAGCCAACCGGAACTATCTCTGGTTAAACTCCTTGCCTTTATATGCATCATTTGCTCTCTCTCTTGATACAGCGCGAATGCTCGCGTAATGTGAACATTGAAGCTAAAGGAATACCAGTGGAAGTTGGCGAAAACTGAGATAATGTCGAAGACTGGTAACCCAATCGGTCAAGACATTGCCGCGGCAGACATTGCCATATGCCACAGGGTCGCCGTCCCTGGTAACCCGTCAAAAAAAAAAAACATAATTGTTCAGTTCGTTCACCGGGAAAAGTGGAACGCTGTTCTCCACAACGCCAGAAAAAATTGGTTATTATGGGGGAAACTTGGCTTTGCAACAAAGGCGCCTGTATACATAAATGAGCATTTGTGTGCGAATCGTAAACGCTTGCTTGCACAAGCGATCGACAAGAAACGCGACGCAGACTGGAATTTGTCTGGGTTCGCGGAGACCAAATCTATGCGAGGAAGAGTGAAAGTACTCGCGCACTAAAACTTTCAAAAACAGCCGATATGGCAAATATAATCTAAACGCTCTAAACACTCAAGATGGATTCTCATGAGCTTGTCGCGCCACGGGCGCTAAATGAATTCATTGGTGAAAATCGCTTAAAAGTTTCTCACATTAACTGTCGCTCGGTGAAAAATAAAACTGACGACTTGCAGTGCCTTCTTGACGCCTTCAATTTTGATTTGGACGTTATTATGTTTAGTGAGACTTGGTATGGCAGTGAATCAATTTATTTTGTATTGGAAAATTATACGCATTTCACGGAAAATAGACTTGGGCGCAGATGGGGTGGGGTGTTACTGCAAGTCTAGAACACACGGAAGATTACGGAAAACGAGAACTTTATGTTGTCCAGCCCAGGACATTGAAATGTTATCAGTCAAAGAAGCACACAATGTTTTTTTCTGTGCTGTACCGCCCCCCAGACGGCGACATAGAAAATGTCTTAGTCTTTTAGAGGGTCTCTTAGATTACGTGTCAAGAAATCAGCTTCGTTTGTTCTTTCTAGTGATATTAACATTGATGTACCAGGTCTATCACCGTCACAGAAAGAATTTGTATCATTGCTGCATGCTTACGGTTTTTCTAATCTTACTGATACCCCGACGCGTGTTGCATGACACAGTTCCACAACCACAGATATTATAATCACTAATGCTGATGGCCAAACGACTTCCGGTACAATAATGCCTGAAATCAGCGATTATCTTCCTGTATTTGCTCTCTTTTCTATGTGCAGTCTCCACCGAATTCCTACCAGCAATCCTGTGCAATATCAACGAATCAATACAACTACTTTGAACCGTTTTCGAACTGCAGTTACTGCACTTGAGTGGTGCGACGTGTTGTCTGAACGATGTAGATGATTCGTACAATGCACTTATAACAAAAATCAAACCTGTGTATGACAAATGCTTTGCGTTATAAGGCACTGCAAAACAAAAAGCCAGCAAGCCTTGGATCACGAGCGAACTCATGCGCGAAATAAAGACCAAAGATAAACTGTTCGCTCAGTTTTTAAAATCTAGAAAACTTTCAAAATTGCAGACGCACAAAAAATACCGCCACCTGGTAAACCGGTATCTCAGAGCAGCTAAAATGCTGTATTTTAAGAAGGCGTTTTCATATTCACCCAACAAAAGTGTGAAAAACCAATGGGCCATCTAAGTAAAATACTAAGCGGCAGATCTAAAAGACTATTACGTCGCTTATGAAGGATGGGCTTGCGCTAACGGAGACGACCTCTCTAATGAACTTAATAATTTTTTTCATTAACATTACCGAAACGCTGAGAACTCCCACAAATTACGCCCATCACCCCCTGGCGGTTCACATTCGCTTATGTTTTCCACAACGGAAAGTGAAATAATCACAGTGTTTTCGAATCTTAGAACAAGTGAAGTGGAAGACAAAGCTGAAGCTAAAGACATATACTTCAAATAAAACCTTTCAAGTACGTGGACGACTTGTTAGCCCCAGTGTTGATGCATATTCATAACCTCGCTCTTTGCACAGCAGTTTTTTCAGAAGAAATGCAGGTAGCGAAAGTTACCATCATCCAAAAAGGGGGTTACGCATCGACCTTGTCTAAGTTTCGACCAATCTCGATTCTTGCAGTGTTATCAAAAGGCCTAGAAAAAAGGATATATGTCTTATCTGATGGTGGTGGTGGTGAAAAACGTTTATTTTGCTCTGTTTACATATGGAGCTAGCTGTTCTTCAGATGGCTTCTTCCATCTTGATTTGCAGGGTTGGTGCCCCTAGTCCAGGGCCCCACTGAGGGTAGCTGCCGTGCGAGCACGCCTTACTAGCCCTTGATGGACTTTCAGGATGTCGCTGGAAAGCATCCTCTCCCACTGCTCCGCACTCGGGTTTTCTATTATGGTTATTTCTTTTGCTTTTTCGCAGGCCCACTGATATGATATAGCGTGGGCTTGTCCCCGCACCAGGGGCATGTGTTCTCGTATTGGGTAGGGTAAATTTTGTTTAGTGCGTATAAGTTCGGGTATGATGTAGTAGGTCTGCGGAAACCCGCAAGGTGGAGTTCGGGTATGTGCCCGTTTGTAGTTGCCGCCAGGTTACGGCTTCTTCTCTGTTGAGTTGTTTGCCTGGTTCCGGGTATCTCATTCTGGCGCCCCTGAAGTATTTTAGCGTGTTAGCGTATGTTTGGCCTACCGGTTCTGGTTCCTCTATGGCGACAGTGTTCTTGGACGCCTGGTTTGTTGCGTACCCTCGAGCTATCCTATCTGCCTCCAGATTTCCCTCGACACTCGTGTGTCCCGGTAACCAAACTATCGCGTGATTGCTTTGCTTGTCTGTGGGTCGGCCGTTAGAGCGGAGAATGTTCAGCGCTTTGCGGCTGATCCTGCCATTCATGTAATTCCGGCATGCTGTTTGCGAGTCTCTTAAAATCGTTAGGGATTTGCCTAGTCGATAGCCCTCCACTGCCGCTAGAGCTACGGCCGCTTCCTCGGCTTCAACTACCGTGCAGTTCCGTATTGACTCGCTGGTGATTTCCCTGAGGTCCGAGCCAATCACCGTCGCCACTTTATGCTTATTGCCTTCTCCTTTGCCGGTGTATGTTGCGGCGTCAACATACACCGTTTCGTTCCGGGTGGTCAGTGTCCTTTGCACGTACTCTGCCCTCGCCTCCCTGCGTGCCTTGTGCAGGTTCGGGTCCATATTTCTGGGTATTGGTGCTACCCTGATGCTACTGCGGTACTCGTCCGGGATCGTCATGTTATCTTGTACTTATCGTAGGGTTGATTCGTCGCCGTACCTGACTAGAAGTCTTCTACCGGTTTCAGTTTGCTGTAGTCTTTGGAATTGTGCGATCCTTTGGGCTTCTTGCAGTTACTCAAAGCTGTTGTGCAGCCCTAGGGCTAGCGGCTTCTCGGTCGACGCTGTTTGGGGTACTTGAAGCGCCGTCTTGAGTGCTTTCCTTAGGATGGTATCGATTTGCTGGATTTCGCTTTTGACACAGTTGTAGTATGGTAGGCTGTACACTACTCTGCTGACTACTAGGCTTTTTATCAGCTTGAGTGTGTCTGCCTCCTTCATGGCATATCTTCTTTTCGACACCCGGTTTATCATTCTGGCCACTTGGTTGACTGCAGTATTGGTTAGTGCCAGGGCGTATGTGCAACGCTGGTTTGTTTGCACCCACATCCCCAGTATTCTGCATTGCGTCACTTCCGGGATCTGGTGTCCCCCCAGGTAGATCTTCAGGGGCTCGGCCTCGTCGCTGGCCTTGCGTCTCCGGTGTACTCTCAGGAGCTCAGATTTCTCCGTTGAGCATGCGAGTCCTCTTGCCCTGACATATCTTTCTACGCATGCTGCGGCCTCTTGCAGCTTGAGTTCTTGGTATCCTAACGGAGCGTTTTCTGCCCAGATGGTGATATCGTCGGCGTACATCGCATGACGTATAACTCCAATTTCCTCTAATTGTTTGGCCAGTCCTATCATTGCCACGTTGAAAAGAATGGGCGAGATAACTGACCCTTGCGGTGTGCCTTTGTTTGGAGTGCTGAACTTGTCTGATCTTAGCTCTCCTAGCCCGATGGTCGCTGTTCTGCCCGACAGGAATGCTTTGACGTAGCCGTGTGTCTTTCTGCCGCAGTTCAGGTTGTCTAGGCCCGTTAGTATGGCTTCGTGACTGACGTTGTCAAAGGCCCCCTTGATGTCGAGTGCCATGATGATATTTTCTCCGTAGCGTGGGATTTCGCTGAATATTTCTTCTTTTATCTGCAGCAGCACGTCTTGCGTCGACAGCTTGGCTCTGAAGCCGAACATGCTGTGCGGGTATAATTCGTTATCGTCCATGTAGTCTTGAAGCCTCTTCGTAACCACTCTCTTGTATATCTTGCCCAAGCATGATGTGAGAGAGATTGGTCTGAGGTTCTCTACTTGGAGTTTCTTTCCTGGCTTTGGAATCATGATGATTTCAGCGTGTTTCCATTCTTCTGGAACTGTTTCCGCTCCCCAGTTTTTGTTGAGGTAGTCGGTTAATCTTTCGACTAACTTGTCACTGACGTTGCGGAAAAGTGCGTTGTTAATTTTGTCCGCACCCGCTGCCGTGTTTCTTGTTGCTCTTCTTATTGCTGCATAAACTTCTTCCTTACTTATGGGCCTGTCCAATGCTTCGTTTTCTTCCCCTTTATAGCTTTCTGTGTAAGCGGCCGGGTTGCTGTCGCCACAGCATTTCTTGCGTACTTTTTCTAGCAGTTCTTCATTCGTCCCTTCATACTGGTGAACCAGTCGATGGATGGCTTTGTTATTCTCTGACGTGGTTTTGGTCGGGTCTAGCAGGGCCTTGAGTATGCTCCACGTCTTTGCTGTGTTCAGGGTCCCGTTCAGTGAATTGCTGAACTGCTGCCAGTTTTGTCTCGCAAGTTGCTCCGCATACTCCTCCGCTTTCCTTGTGATCTCTGCTATTTTTATTTTGAGCTTTCTGTTGAATTTCTGCCTCTTCCACCTCTTCGTGAGTCCCTTTCTTGCTTCCCATAGTCTGAGTAGCCTAGAGTCCACGTCCGGTGCTTGCTGCGTGCGTTCTACTTCTTTTGTGAACTTCCTTACTTGTTCTTTGAGTTTTTCTCCCCATTCGGATATCGACTGGATTTCCCCTCTGGTCGTGTCGCTGTCCGACTCTCTGAAGGCTCTCCAATCCGTGATTCTGGCTTTGCCTATTTGCCGTCTGATTTTATCTGATGTCGTGATTTCTGTTCTTATTATATAGTGGCCGCTTCCTAGGTTTTCCATTAGGTTTTCCCATTCTGCTTGTTTTGTTCGCAGGACGAAGGTGAGGTCTGGGCAGGTATCTTCGGTTACGCTGTTCCCGGTTCTTGTCGGGTTTTCGGCGTTGGTGATTAGCTCGCACCCCGTGTTATCTGCCGCGTCGGCTACTGTCCTGCCTTTTATTTCTGATGTCTTGTACCCCCAACTTTCCTCGCTGGCGTTGAAGTCGCCTAATATAACCAGCGCATTTCCTTTAGCGATTTTGTTTGCTCCTCTAAATAGCTCTTCAAATTTGGCCTTCTTTTGCTTAGGAGAACTATATACATTGACTATGAATATCCTTCCTCCTGCCATTTTCTTTTTCGGAATTATTTCGACTATTACATGTTCTACGTCCGTGTCAGCTATCCTGTCGCGTTGTATGGCCGTGAGGCTTTTACTAACTAGGGTCGCTGTCCTTTTCCGTTCTTCGTCTGGATTTTCGTAGCACGTGTAGCCTTGTAATTTTAGTTCTACGTTTGTTTCTTGTAGCGCAATTATGTCCGGAGGTATTAATCGCTTGTTAATGTATTGTAGTAGTCCTTGTTTTCTTTTGTAACCTCTGCAGTTCCACTGCCATATTTCTAGTTTTTCTTTTTTCTCTCTTTTGGCTCGACTATCCATGATTATATTTTGGAGTCGTCTCTCGTACTGTAGTTTTCTAGCATTGGGCGTCTCTGATTAAACTTGTCTTTGGCTCCCTCCGTAATTTTCTGTTTGCACATGGTGCGGATTTCCGTACCCTGCATCATAATTTGCTGTTTCATTTCTTGCATTGCTTTTTGCATTTCTGCCATGAATTGGGCAAAGTCTGGTTGGTTTGTTATCTCAGGTTGGCTAGGTGGGGGGGTTGGTGACGTGAGCGATCTAGGGGGGCTACCTGATCTTAGCTCCTGCATCTCTTGCATTAGTCTATTAATTTTCGCGTCCTGCTCTTCGAGTTTTCTTTTGAGGACCTTATTTTCCTCCTCTAGCTGTTTCTCCCTGTTGCTTATAATGTTATTTCGATTTTGATTGCCCAAGTGCGGAAAAAGGGATTTGGGAGGGCCTGCTTCCCAGCTCACCTTTGTGCCGCCGTTGGGCTTCTTCTTGGCCATCTTCTGCTGCTGCTGGCCCTTGTCCTTGGTGGCCGGGGGCACCAGTGGCGGGGATGACCTCGAGCAGCTGCATGAGCGGCTCCGTGAGCGGCTCCGCGAGCGGCTCTGCGAGCGGTCCCACGACTGGTTCCGCGAGCGGCTCCGTGACCGGCCTTGTCCTCCCTCCGAGCTAAACCACCTTGGTCTCCGTTCCCGTGCCTTTCTATTCCGTTGCTGGTGCAGTTGCTGCTGTTGCCGGCCTCGCAGCTCTCTTGCTTTCTTGAGTCGGTCCTTGCAGTCCCTGGATCCCGTGGCATGATCGCCTCCGCAGATCAGGCACTTGGCTTGACATTGGTGGTTCTCCGGCGGGTTCTGCATTCCGCACGCCCTGCACGCCTTTGTGCTGGGGGCAGGGCAGACGTCGGACCGGTGGCCTTGCTGACAGCAAATGTAACACACCTGCCTCGTCGGTCTGTACGGGTAGCATCTGAATTCCCCGCCGGCGAAAAGCACGTACTTGGGTATGGTGGGGCCGTCGAAAGTGATTACCGCCGTTTCTGACTCTCCTAGCATTCTTTCCGTGAATACTGTGACTCCTTGCGTGCGTACCTTGATTCTTGCTTTGAGCTCTTCCGACGAGGTGCCTGCGTCGATGCCATGTATAACGGCTCGCCTGACGTCTTCCGGTAGAGCCACGTACTTGTTGATCTCGTAGATATGTCCTCTGAATCGTAGATTAGTCATCCCCAGCATCGTCTTCGATGCTTCCTCGTTTGAGGTACTTGCGATGATGATGTTGGATCCCGTTCTTAGTCTGACAGTAACGTCGTCTTCTTGAAACTTGCCGTTGCATGCCTTTACGATAGCTCTTGCAACCTCGGTCGCTTTTAGCTCTCTGATTGGTAGGCTGTTCCTCGGGCGTATTATAATCTTCGCGTCGTCCTTTGGGAGCAGCGGTAACCTTTGTCTCGGCTGCCGTTGACCTCTGCTCGCAGCTGCTGCTCCAGCTGTCTTCGCGCTCGCGCCACCCTCTGCCGAGGCGGACGACGCCATCTTGCTATTGGTCTCCCCGCTCGGGGCTTCCTTCTGATTCAAAGTGGCAGCGTTCCGGGATCCGCTCTTCTGTAGTTTCTTCTGAGGTTTAGAGTAGTAAATCTGCCAGTTGTCGTCGAAATTTTGCGTACCTGAGGTACTGGGCTGGTCTTGCTGCATGGCGGAGGCCGCGAGCTCTCCGTCTCCGGTGGCCTCGGTGCCGGAGGAGCTGCTGTAGCGATCGTCCTCCATATATTGAGATTCGTGTGGTTTTTGGGCTGGGCCGCCCATGAAAAGCTTGGGGTTCGGTAGACTCGGTCGGCAGGAGTCCATTTCGGCCCGCGTCGGTGTCGTCGACGCGGCCTGGTCTCCCTCGAGTGTCGTGCTCGTGCGTTCCTAGCCTAGCGTTCGGCTTAGCTCCACGGCCACGTGGAAGCTTCAAAGTCCGGTAAAACGCTGAAAATTGGGCCTACCGTCTTGAAACTGGTATCCGCGTGGTCCAGCTTGCGAGATGTATCAGGTTCTAAAAGCTTTTGTTGGCCCCGTGGGTCTTGATGGCATGGGTCGGTCGAAAACTGCGGAGTGCATGCGGCGCCCGTCCGCACTACTCCGCTGCCACGACGGAACGATCTATCTGATGGTAAATTCGGTTTCCAACAAAAATGTCCACCGAAGCAGCACTGATGAAGCAAAAGGAAATTATAATTGATGGATTGAAAGCAAATGAATTAGTACTCGGGATGTATGCAGACTTTTCAAACCCATTTGATTTCCTGAATCACGACCTAGCAATACAAAAACTCCAACGTTATCTACGTCTAGATCCTAAGCCTAAGATTACTGGAATCCTACCTGAAACACCGAAAACAGATGGTTGTTCATAACCGCGCATTTTCTAGACTAGCACCCATCCAGTACGGTGTATCAAAGGGCAGCATATTAGGGCTCCTACTGTTCCTTCTATACATTAATTATATATTTTGCCCCCCTTGCATTAAATATCACAGTGTATGCCGATGACCTAACAATGCTAATTTCAGGTAAAACAGAACGAGAAGTTATATAATAAAGGCAATTATTTTCTGGAATACTCGCAGCAATGGGTACTCAAAAATTAAAAATGAGTACAAACTCAAAGATTAGTACAAATAAAGCTAGAGGCCTGCTGAGACTGAAAAAGAGAATATATCAGTGTAATTTTAATCTTATATTATGGAATAGTAAAACTGAGATCGTACACGCTATAAAAAAACTAGCGTGGTTTTTAGTGAATCGCTTAGTTGAGATGCGCATGTAGATAGCGTAAGGTTAAGAATAAGCAGAATAAACGGTATAGTAAATCACCATAGACACTTGCTTCTTCAACAGGCAAAGATTTTGATATATAATGCTATATATTGCCACCTGGTGTTTTGAGCCAGCGTTGCGTGCCCAGCAAAAACGGCGATTGAAGATGACGAAGTCAAAGATCACGCGTCAGCTGGAGAACCGTCCCTTTTGTGTCTGACATTTTCGTGTCTGGCTTCTGATACTGCTGCTTACTCTGGCCTTAGCGCGTAACAAACTGGTGGAGGTGCGGGGTAATCTAATCTATGCACCAAACCCCTCCGAGCAGCATGAGCCCCAGCCCCGTACCGGTGGTTACTCCTGCACACCGCGCCAGCAGAAGGATCCGTGGACAAGCCCCTGAGTTTGGACTCCTTCCAGAGAAAATGGCAGCTCCGACCACCCCAACCGGGATGGAAGGCACAACGCCGATTTATTGTACGCTACTCGATCCGCGAACGCCGAATCCCTTCCACGGCGCCATACATGAGGATGTTGAAGATTGGCTGGTGCACTATGAACGTGTTGCCGCGTTCAACAAGTGGGATGACGCAGACAAACTGAAAAACGTATATTTCAGCCTTAACGATGGCGCACGTGTTTGGTATCAGAATCGTGCAGATGCCCTAACTTCATGGGCAGAATTCAAACGCCGGATTCTTAAGACGTTTGTGAGCCCTGATCGCCGAGAGCAAGCTGAGCGTGATCTCCAGTCCCGTATACAAATGCCGAACGAGGGTGTCGCAATGTATGTCGAACACATGACGCGTCTTTTTCGACGAGCCGACCCCAGCATGTCGGAAGAAAAGAAGCTGCGGTACCTGATGCGCGGAGAGAAAGAGCAGCTATTCGGCGGTCTCGTGCGCAGTCCTCCCAAGACTGTGTCAAAATTTCTTTCCGAGGCCATCGCAATGGAACAGACTCTTCGGCAGCGGATGCCATCATACGAACGCCAAGTTAGCACTGCCTCACCTACGGACTTCTTCGGAGCTCTCGGGGGCCACGTCGATTTCTTTCGAGAGCTCATTCGTTCCGTAATCCGCGAAGAACTCCAGAAACTGTCGGTACCCTCACAGCCGACGCTCAGCTCCTTGTCCAGCGTTCTCCGTGACGAAGTCCAGCATGCGCTAAGAGAACTACCCTTCAACACAGAAGCTCCACCGCTAAGAAATGACCGCCCCCGTATGTCATATTCGCAAGCTTTGGGGCAACCTGCCCCACCTCCCTCCCCGCTTCGCGCCGCGCGCCCGGCCATCCTAGAGCCCGTCCAAGCTGCCTCGTATTACCAGGACCACCGACAGGCCCCAACGAAATCAGACGTGGGGCGAGCACCTGATCGCCGTCCCCTTTGATTTCACTGTGGCGAAGCTGGGCATGTCTACCGACACTGCTCCTATCGAGATCTCGGACTATGCGGATTCTCAGTGAACTCGCCGCGACCCAGGTTCGGCCAGTGCCGTCCTGAAATTGAAGAAAGCGTTGCCCAGCAGCGCGGATCTACATCAGCTTGACACCAGCCACGTTCCCCTTCGCCGCGGTGGTTTTCTCCGACTTGCCGTACGTATTCGAGTGTGGTGCAGGGTCGGTCGCCCAGCCCACGCCGGGAAAACTAACCACAGCGACCTTTGGGGGCGAGGCCGCTCAGTCTGAACGTCCTCAATGACCTCTACTGACGCGTACGCGGACCGACAATACATCGACGACGACAGTACCTGCTGATTACGGAAGAAGAATTTCTTTGGACATTCCTGCACTGCTCGACGGTCGTGAATTGACTGATTTAGTGGACACTGGAACGGATTATTCTATAATCAGCGAAAAACTGGCCACCCTTCTGTAGAAAGTGACAACGCCTTGGAATCAAACGCCAGTTCGTACAGCAGGCGGGCACATTGTCACACCACTCGGCATGTGCACGGCACGAATACAGATTCGCGGCTCTACGTTTTTTGCCAGTTTGAGCATTCTCCCTCAGTGTTCTCGAGACCTAATCATCGGCATGGACTTTCTCAGGGAGCACGGAGCTATCATCGACATTCGACAACGCCTCGTCACTGTCTCGACAAAGAGCGCCACGCCTACGACCAACACCATCCACCCTCGAGCATCTCTTCGTGTCATCGATGACGCTGTCACGTTACCACCGCGTGCAAGTGTCGCGGTTCAAGTGGCATGGGACAGGCTCGTACACGGTGAAGCGGTCGCAGAAAGTAATCGCTCTCTCCTGCTTTCTCATGGTGTTTGCGTAGCAAGAAGCCTTGTCGATCTCCATGATGGCCACTGTGAGGTTCTTGTCACGAACTTCAGCTACGAATACCGGCACCTTTTCCCCGGTACCGTCATCGCCTACGCCGACCCGATCGCCGATGTCACTAAGTGTTTTGTTTCCGAGGCAATAAGCACTGCTGAAGCACCTCTACGCAACGTCGACATTAGTTCAACGCTTCTTGAAGAGAACAGACAACCCCTGCGCGAGCTGTGCTTGAGTTCCACTCTTGCTTTGCACGGTCGTCGAAGATACGTCAAACATCGATTACGAAATACCGTATCATCACCACTGACGACGTGCCCCCCATACGGCAACAGCCTTATCGTGTTTCCCCAACCGAACGACATGCGATTCAAACGCAGGTGAAGGAAATGCTTCAAGACGGCGTAATCCAGCCTTCATCCAGTCCCTGGTCATCGCCAGTCGTTCTTGTTAAAAAGAAAGATGGCACGCTTCGATATTGTGTTGATTACCGGAAGCTAAAGAAACGTCATAAAGAAAGACGTGTACCCGTTGCCTCATGTCGACCATTCTCTGGACAGGTTGAGGCGCGCGAAGTATTTCTCCTCTATCGATCTGAAAAGTGGCTACTGGCAAATTGAAGTAGATGAGTGTGACCTAGAGAAAACTGCTTTAGGGACTCCGGACGCCCTTTAAGAATTTAGAGTACTCCCTTTCGGCTTCTGTTCCGCTCCAGCCACATTCCAGCGAATGATGGATACCGTTCTCGCTGACCTAAAATAGAAAAGCTTCCTCGTTTATCTCGATGATGTCGTTGTCTTTTTGGAAACTTTTGACGAGCACCTTCGACGCCTTCGGAATGTACTCGAGGCCATTCGATCGGCTGACCTTACACTCAAGCCTGAGAAATGCCATTTTGGTTACGAGGAACTGAAGTTCCTTGGTCACGTCGTAAGCGCGGCAGGTGTTCGGCCCGACCCCGAGAAGACTGCTGCCATAGCAGCTTTTCCCGCTCCAACGACAAGAAAAGTGTCCGACGATTTTTGGGCTTGTTTGCATATTATCGATGCTTCATTGAAAATTTTTCGAAGATTGCAGAGCCGCTATTTCGGCTTACGCGTGACGACAGGCCATTCCTCTTGACTGATGAATAACAGACCGCCTTTGCGGACCGCCTTCGATTGTCTTCTCTTCCCGTGCTCGGTCATTTTGGTGAGAATGCTGACACAGAAGTACGCACTGAGGCCAGCAATATCGGTCTCGGATCTATCATAGTGCAACGGCAAGACGGCACTGAACGAATTATCGCCTACGCGAGCCGCACTCTTTCACGCGCCGAATCCAATTATTCCACCACAGAGAAGGAGTGCCTCGCTGTTGTTTGGGCTACTACAAAGTTTAGGCCGTATCTCTACGGGCAGCCATTTAGAGTTGTGACCGACCATCACGCTTTGTGCTGGTTGACCAACCTCCGAGACCCTTCTGGACGATTGGCACGTTGGAGTCTGCGACTCCAGGAATTTAACATCACCATCGTATACAAGTCAGGCAGAAAACATGAAGATGCTGACACATTATCACTAGCACCTGCTGAATCTCAGAATCCTGACGAGGAAGACGACAGCGCCTTTCTGGGAGCCCTCAGCGGGCCGGATCTGCTCGCTAAACAGCGATCGGATGCCGAGTTAAGACCCGTCATCGATCACTTAGAAGGCGGCATCGCGTCCATTCCTCGCCCTATTTCGCGACGGTTATGGTCATTTTGACTACGAGGGGCCATCTTATACAAAAGCAACACAGGTGTCGGCGACAAACCACATCTTCTAGAAGTGCCTCAAGCCCTTCGCGACGACATCCTATTAGCCTGCCACGACGAGCCGACATCTGGTCACTTGGGTTACTCAAGGACTCTGGACAGGGTACGGCAACTGTACTACTGGCCTAGACTGACTGCTTGCGTCAAACGCTACGTGAAAGGATGCCGTGAATGCCAGCGCCGAAAGTCGCCACCCTTCAAGCCTGCAGGCCTTCTACGACCCGTCGACCCTCCGCGTACGCCGTTTGATCAAGTTGGAATGGACCTTCTTGGACCATTTCCCTTGTCTTCCTCCGGCAATAAGTGGATTATTGTCGCAACTGAATACTTGACGCTTTAGGCTGAGAGGAAGGCACTACCACGCGGGACAGCATCTGAAGTTGCCCAGTTTTTTATGCATAGCATTGTGCTTCGGCATGGCGCACCGTCGTTCATCATCACTGACCGAGGTACGGCATTTACGGCGAAGGTTGTGGACGACATCTTCAAGCTGAGTTACACGAGTCATCGAAAGGCCACTGCATACCACCCTCAGACTAGCGGCTTGACAGAAAGACTAAGCAAAACACTGGCAGACATGATCTCTGTGAACGTGGACGTGCAGCACAAAACGTGGGGCGAAATCTTGCCGTACGTAACGTTTGCCTACAACACTGCCACGCAGGAAACTACACGCTTCACGCCATTCCGCTTCGTTTATGGTCGAGATGTCCAAACTATGGTAGACGCCATGATTGCGTATGAAGATACCGACCAGCTCGACCAATTAGCTCCTGACGTCGAGGAGTACATTCAGCGCTCCGAGGAAGCACATCAAGTGGCCCGTGTGCACATAAGACAGCAGCAGTGTACAGATACAATAAGGTACAATCTCCACCATCGACAAGTTATCTCAGCACAATGTGTTGGCGGGCTAGTTGGTGCGGATCCATAAATACTTCGTTTAGCGCAAAACAACGGACACAAGAAAAGGCGACAGGACAAGGCGCTACTCTCAACTGACATCATTTTATTGCGTCACTCCTTTATAGACAGCAGAAACTAGAGGAACATGCGCAGTGAGCACCGTATGCAGGAACCACCAACATCCGATCACAAGAGCGCACTCATGCGACAGCATCTAAAAAATCATATTCAGCACTGTACAAGTTTAAAGAAGGCACACTAACGCACTGTGACCCTAATGACTGTATGAAGAATGCTTCCGATAACTCTCGGGCGGTCGTGTCGCGGCTCTTTTTCAAAATCGTTGTATCACGAAACATGGGTTTGCATTTGCATATCTTACAATGTTGCGCCAAATGGGAACCTGTGCCTATTGGTATGGATCGCTCATGCTCTCTAAGGCGCTCGTTAACACAGCGGCCTGACTGCCCTACATACACTTTGCCACATGACAACGGAATCTTATAAACCACACCAACAGTGCAATCTACAAACTTCGCGTGGTTCTTTTCACAGTCTGGTTTTTATTTGTTTTAGAAATACGGCTGCACAACAATGACAGTTTCTGAGGAGCAGAAAACACTATCGGAATTTGGTATCTAGTGGCGACATTCTTTAGATTGTGAGCCACTCTATGGCAATACGGCACAACTTCAGGCCTCTTTTGTGTACTACAATTATTTTTGTGCCGCTTCCCTTTCAGTTTCTGAAGCAATACCTCTGAGACTGACGTCACCACCACACTTGGGTATCCCGCAGCCTGTAGCCTATTTAACTGTGCATTGAAGCTCTTGTTCGCAGAGTGATGGCAAGATTTCATTAGCGAAGATTCTAGACACATCAGAGCAATGGCACGTTTCACGATCTTTGAGTGCGCAGACGCGTAAGGCAAAAGTTCCTTGCGTGCACGTGGAGAGTACATCCAACAGGCGTGACCTGCGTGTAAGTGTAGCTGCAAATCTAAAAACTGGAGTTTACCGTCCCTAGGTAGCTCATGTGTGAAAGTTAAACCTTTGCCATTGTCATTGAACCATTTTCTGAACCATTTTTCTGAATAAAAAGCTTATTGTCGAACCTGATAAAAGTTGCACTTAAATAAAATTCAAGAAGGGACATAAAACTTTCCGAGGACAACCCGGTCGCATTGCGAAAAGCTACCTCGCCACTTTCTTCGATGCACATCATCACACTGCGAAACAGCTCATCGTGTGGTATTGAATAATAAAGATCTTCAACGTCAACAGAAAAAATGTCGGCTACTGAAAGGTTGTCTTCCAGAAAGGAAACAACATCGAAAGAATTCGTTATGCCGTAAGGACCTTATGCCGTAGGGACCTTTATGCCGTAAGGACTAAGTGCAACTTTTATCAGGTTCGACAATAAGCTTTTTATTCAGAAAAATGGTGTGTGTATTGGTTCTTGTGTGGCGCCTGCTCTTTGTAATATATTTTTATCGTTTGTCGACCGCGCTCTTAAGAGTACTTTAAACAATGACTCAGTTCAAATTTTTAGATATGTTGACGATTTTCTTGTTGTGATAAAACAGACTAACAACGAATGCTCCGTTACGGTAGCTGACATTTTAACTCTGTTCAATGACAATGGCAAAGGTTTAACTTTCACACATGAGCTACCTAGGGACGGTAAACTCCAGTTTTTAGATTTGCAGCTACACTTACACGCAGGTCACGCCTGTTGGATGTACTCTCCACGTGCACGCAAGGAACTTTTGCCTTACGCGTCTGCGCACTCAAAGATCGTGAAACGTGCCATTGCTCTGATGTGTCTAGAATCTTCGCTAATGAAATCTTGCCATCACTCTGCGAACAAGAGCTTCAATGCACAGTTAAATAGGCTACAGGCTGCGGGATACCCAAGGGTGGTGGTTACGTCAGTCTCAGAGGTATTGCTTCAGAAACTGAAAGGGAAGCGGCACAAAAATAATTGTAGTACACAAAAGAGGCCTGAAGTTGTGCCGTATTGCCATAGAGTGGCTCACAATCTAAAGAATGTCGCCACTAGATACCAAATTCCGATAGTGTTTTCTGCTCCTCAGAAACTGTCATTGTTGTGCAGCCGTATTTCTAAAGCAAATAAAAAACCAGACTCTGAAAAGAACCACGCGAAGTTTGTAGATTGCACTGTTGGTGTGGTTTATAAGATTCGGTTGTCATGTGGCAAAGTGTATGTAGGGCAGTCAGGCCGCTGTGTTAACGAGCGCCTTAGAGAGCATGAGCGATCCATACCAATAGGCACAGGTTCCCATTTGGCTCAACATTGTAAGATATGCAAATGCAAACCCATGTTTCGTGATACAACGATTTTGAAAAAGAGCCGCGATACGACCGCCCGAGAGTTATCGGAAGCATTCTTCATACAGTCATTAGGGTCACAGTGCATTAGTGTGCCTTCTTTAAAGTTGTACAGTGCTGAATATGATTTTTTAGATGCTGTCGCATGAGTGCGCTCTTGTGATCGGATGTTGGTGGTTCCTGCATACGGTGCTCACTGCGCATGTTCCTCTAGTTTCTGCTGTCTATAAAGGAGTGACGCAATAAAATGATGTCAGTTGAGAGTAGCGCCTTGTCTTGTCGCCTTTTCTTGTGTCCGTTGTTTTGCGCTAAACGAAGTATTTATGGACAAGTTATCTATGAGCCTGGGGACCAAGTTTGGGTTTGGACACCCATTAGACGGCGAAGCCTCAGCGAGATACGCCTGAGCAAGTACTTCGGACCATACACAGTACTAAGGCGTGTAAGCGACGTGAACTATGAAGTGATTCCAGACGGAGACCTGCCATCGCCCAAGCGCCGTTTACCATGCGCAGAGACTGTACATGTCGTCCGCCTCAAGCCGTATTTTACACGGTGATGTGAAGTGTACTAGTGAAACAACCTTTCTTTTTTTGCTGTCGTCGTGTCGTCCTCCAATGAACTGCGAAGCGTTTTTTTTTTGTTCCGGACCAGAGAACACATTTTTCCGTGTGCATTTCTGTATGTGTGCTAGCGCGTTTTCCTTTTTTGTCGTACCTAATTTGTGTACTTTCCGTGTACGTTTTGTGTTTGCGCATCGAGTGGATGCTCCATTTGGGAGGGAGAATAATGCCACCTGGTGTTTTGAGCCAGCGTTGCGTGCCCAGCAAAAACGGCGATTGAAGACGACGAAGTCAAAGATCACGCGCCAGCAGGAGAACCGTCCCTTTTGTGTGTGACATTTTCGTGTCTGGCTGCTGATACTGCTGCTTACTCTGGCCTTAGCGCGTGACAATATGCTACCAAAAATTATTGTTGCTCAAAAACGAGCAATACGTCTAATCGTGAATGTACCACTGTACCTCCCAAACCCGTGCTTAAGTGCTTTTCATGTTCTGAAATTCACCGAGCTGTATCCCTACAAGTCATTGTGCATGTGCAAAACCGCAGTTCTGACAAATAATGACAGACTCTTCTCCTTGTTCAAACTAAACCGTTTCATACCATGCCGCTACGATACCCGACATTCTGTGCAATGGTACCAACCTTTTTGTCGCACTGCATATCGTCAACAGTCTCCATCCTATATTTTACCTAGGTACGTTAACATTCTTAATACAAATAACTTTTCTGTTGAACAAATTCCAAAGGACAAGCCGATTAACCCCCTTTACATGTTTGAAAATGTGTAATAATTATTTCTCTGACCTGTTTCTAGCTGATCAGTGTTGTAAAAATCACTTCTTTACTTATCCACACAAATGCTTGTATTAATGGCTGACTGTATGTTTCAGTAGAAGTGTTTGTGTGACAAGTTTTTACATCGTATTTATTTTATTTGTTTTTCCCTTTCTTTCTTTTCTTCCTGTTTTTCTTTTCGGCGAAAGCAAGTCGTTGACTTCTAAATCGTTGTCTGGAAGAATCGTTGGAGTTGCTGTTCTCCATTTCGTATGTACGACTTATCTGTCGGAATGACGTGTGACCTATAGAGGCGCAGGGCGTTTCTCAAGCTGCAGAAAGCAGCTTTTCGCTCGACGCCCGCTCTTTGTGGTCTTCAAACTGTAGCACAAAGAGAAATAAACTTGTATTGTTGTATCGTCGTCAGCGCGTCGTCGTCTAACGTTGGCTATCGCGCATCCATCGGTACCTGTCAGTCGTCGTTATGCCGGCGTTATGAAACGTTAACGCACTGTTGCGAGCACCGCTCCATGCAAGCAGTGTAACGAGAAATTATCACCGAGCTGTCGTGGCTCCGATACGCGTCGAATGAATAAAGAATGAAATTCAAATGACGCAGGAAACGGAGAAAAAAGAGCTCAAACATGCATTTTGACGTCCCAAAGCTGGCTGGACTCAAAGCTTGTCTGTGCAAAGCTGGACACAAGGCGGACTTTTTCTTTTTCTACATATAGCCGATTGCGACAGCAAGCCATCGGAAAAGCGGGGCTGCTCAAAAGAACGGCGCATGCATATAGCCTCAGTCCTCAGGACACGCACTGCGATGCGCAATTCCGACTTCTTCTGTTTCGTTAAATGAAGCAGAATAAGCCCGAGCAATGGTTTTCTCAGACGCGGAAAACAAATGCAGTCGTCGGCGCCCGGTAGCAAGCATAAGATTAGAACAAACAGTACCCATCCTTGGAGCTCACTGCTATGTAAGGGGAGTCAACGGAGACGATCGCCAGCAGACGCTTTATGGGCGAATACAAGTGATGCGGACGTCAGAAAGGTTTATCTTTGCGTGATGCGTGGTACGTCAGATCCCGCTGCGCATGAGTAGCTTATACCGCTGACGAGTCCTGCAGATTGCCGTGGTTGCGTAGGAACACGGCAAGGCCAAGACCGGCCCGGACTACCAACTTTAACCCTTATTCGCCCTTACAATTTGCTCATCGTCCGCGCAGCAAGAACTAAATAGTAAACTAAGCCATGGCTTAGTTCCATCTCACGCTGAGAAATAAGCGTTAACGACGTTTTGTCATTGCTTCTTAGAGAGGCGTCAAAAGTATTTTGATTTCCACCTAGTAGGATGCTCCAAGCATTAGCGTTCGTGCTGCGTCGGCAATGTGGAACGCTCGAAAGGCACAGTTCTTCACTGCATCAGTGACTTGATTATACACTCTAGCACACAGCGCTGTTACGGTACGCTAAAAGAATAATTTGGCAAAGAGGCGGCGAACGTGCACAGGGCCTAGCACATCACGCATCACGCAAAACTAAACACTCTAATCGTTTCGTATCATTAAAAATATTAATTACGGGGTTTTACGTGCCAAAACCACTTTCTGATAATGAGGACGCCGTAGTGGAGGACTCCGGAAGTTTCGACCACCTGGGGTTCTTTAACGTGCACCTAAGCCTAAGCACAGGGGTGTTTTCGCCCCCATCGGAATGCGGCTGCCGTTGCCGGGATTCGATCCCGGGACCTCGTGCTCAGCAACCCAACACCACAGCTGCTGAGCAAGCACGGCGGGTGTTTCGTGTCCTTCTTGCGCGGTTTTCTTACTAACTTGGATAACGCATGCAGTGACCTTTGAGCCGAAGAACAAAGTAGAAGCACTGCACCATTACAGAATCCTGTATTCCACGTACAGCAAGAATCACCAATGCACCGCAGCAATGAGCTTGACATACAGGTTGGTGGAGAGGACCGTCTTTGTGACGACTCTGCTGCGAGTAATTTGTTAACTTTAGCAATTGTCCCGAATAACTTTGTCGATTTCATGCAAGGAAAATAGTAGAATTGGTCGAGAGAACCGCGCAACACTTTAGCGGAATAGAGAGTTTTGACAAAGTGCTCATTAGATTCAATATATTAAACATCTTTTCCAGAGGTCCAAAGATGAAAAAAAAATTACTGGTGAAAAGAGCACGAAGTAAGAAAATGCTGCCTTTTCGCCATTTCTTCCCCTCGTCAAACAGGTTGGCGCAGCGTCTTGATAAAACGCATTTCCTATATATTTTCGCGTTTTATTTTATGAACCCTATATTACGCGGGGACAAAGACCGCGACATCAATGGCAACCATAATAAAGCCAATCAGTGCTTACTTGAGTGCCCAGGGACTGCTTTGAAGCATGTGCACCGGTGCACTTTTCCTAAGGCACTTCTACATTACCTACGAAAAAATGGGTGGTTTCGACATGTCGCGTATGCACTGATTGAAAAGAAAGTTAATTATGTGGTTTAAATGGCGTTGCGGGGCTAAAACCGCGCTATTCGCCAGAAAAAAAAAAGCATTTTATGATTTTTTTTCTTTTTGGGTTCCAAGACTTATACATGATCTCATCAATAAGTTTGGTTGCAGCCTGCGCCGTAGAAAAAAGAAAAGGAATTCTCGTAACCGTGGCGCGCGCTGACCGTCGACAGCGCCCATGAAAGCCGTGTTCGAGACGCGGCCAAAGGGTGGCCAAGAAATGAAACACGGAGGGAGTGCCCTGGACATTTTAATCATGGGAGACCTTCTTCGAGAATACGGCAGAGCGCAAAGTAAAAGCTAAAAAAACGTCAAAGCGTAATTCTGGCTGCGGCGCCCTCGCCTACGAGCGCAGACAAGGACCACTCTGAAGCGGGGAGAACAAAAAAAGGCAACGAGGAGTTGAAGCAATTTCCGCCGAGCGGGTTCGACTTGAATAGGAGGGCCAAACTTATGGAGAACGGCATTTTGCATAATTATTTTTTTCCAATTAATACAAGCGCCTGTTCTGAAATACTTCAGCTCATTTTTCTCTGAACATTTTGGCTGAACAAAACCTGCAAGAAAACTATCATTTCTATACTGATTCGCCAAAAACCGGCTGTCAAAGTGTTTTCTAGGCTGAAATTTTTGTCAGGAACGAGATGCGGCACTTATATTTCTACGCTCTTATTAACACACAGGAACTCATGCATATCGGACTTATGACAACAAAAAGTTGAACTTAGCCTCAAATTGATGGCGTTTTTATAGAAACGTAATGAAAAGCACGCGACTGGTCTTATCCTGCACTACAGCCACCGTACCAGGTAGCCAAGAAAAACGATCAGTGTGCCTTAATCATATCTGAAATTAACGTTTTCCTAAGGCGACATAATTAATTGGTTCGTATGAAAACCAGAACTTTCTTCTATTTCATCTGTATTAATGAACTTTAGAATGCACACCTAAACCAAGAACATACACAAACCTGTAAATTTATGACATATCCGTACAACGGTGTGAAAATTAATTTTCAGCCCCACATCCCCCCTTTACGCGGGGGAATAAAAATTAACACTGAAAGACACCATAGACATGGTTTCGGGTAATATCAACCAGCAGAAGTTGTTGACAGCACACCTGAGTACAAGATACGTTTCGCCATTCGCCGCCATCACAATGAAACCATCGCAATGGCTGGGAATCGTACCCGCTACCTCGTGCTTGGCAGCAGAACGACATAGCCACTAAGCCGTCGAAGCGGGTACACGCAGAACAGAGAAATGCATTTAGGAAAGGAGAGAATTGGGCAAGTTGGTTAAGATTTGTGGTTAGGGACAGCGTAAGGAACGCAGACGAACAAAGCGAGATCACAAAAGCGGCGCTAAACTATCAATGGCAAATGGAACTAACTTCAACTTTGTTCTAGAAGCTAGAACTAGCAAATTAAGCTGCTACTTCAGCGCCTTGTTTGTCGTCTTGCTTTTTTCGTCTTCGCTCTTTGCGCTGCCCCCAATCATGAAAGAAAGGGAGCAAACACGGAGAAGGTAAACACCATGTGGCATATCTGGAAGTTAACTTTAAGCACAAGTGTGTATGAAAAGAACAATTCCGCTTATAATGTCACTTGAAATCCAAATTTTGACGGCCCGGTCTGGCTAGCAAAATACATGTTGAATAAGCGCGAAAACAGGCCCAGACCAAGATAACAGAAAATTTAATGACGTTTCGGCTCCTCATACGTTAGCCTTGTTCACAATAGAACCAATAACAGCGATACAGGGCATTTAGGTACGTTTCAGTACATGACGCGAGCGGCGAGTGTACACCGTCGGAAGTGTCCCGCTATTCCTATTCAGCGTGTGCGCCGTGGTCTGTAGTTGCAAGGATTCTGGATGCAGGCGTGACGCAAGCTTCGTTTCTTTGGCCAGGACACGTGCACTTGCCCAGCGAACATTGACACGTGGACATGTTTATCTTTCCCGGGTGACCACTTTTCACCGCTTAAAAAATGTTATCACGCAGCGCAGGACGCCCCTGCATGTAAAGGAAGTTTCTGGAATGTTATCGTCCCATCCGCTGTCTGTCACCGGACCTTGTCTAACCTGATTGCATGTATGCTCGACGCAAACAGTGTAGAACTTTGTGGAAGACACGCGGCTCCCAGCGATTAATCTGGAACATTCGACGATTGATGTATAAAAGACGATGCGCTTGACCCGTTGATCAGATTTTCGACGATCGCCGACTGTATTCGCCGCTATCGTTGCGCTGTAAGTGTAGCCTGTTTTTGTGGGCACAGGTTCGCCCAATAAAAGTTAGTTTTTCTTTCACAGTATTGCTACTGTGTTCTTCGACGTCACCACAACGTGACAATATTGTGGCCTGTAGATTCCACATGTTCACCAAGGGCGCTCGAGGCCACGTGCCATTTTTCGACGTCATACTCATGCTGTTACACACGTTTCTTAAAGTCACTTGCCTCGCCGATATTCTTGCCATTGCCGTTCTTTCACATTATGGCACATACCCGCCGTGGCTGCTCAGTGGCTATGGTGTTGGGCTGCTGAGCACGAGGTCGCGGGATCGAATCCCGGCCACGGCGGCCGCATTTCGATGGGGGCGAAATGCGAAAACACCCGTGTGCTTAGATTTAGGTGCACGTTAACGAACCCCAGGTGGTCAAAATTTCCGGAGTCCTCCACTACGGCGTGCCTCATAATCAGAAAGTGGTTTTGGCACGTAAAACCCCAAATATTAATACATTATGGCACAGACTACACCGGGGTGATCTTTTTTTATCTGGCAGCTTGTCTGTTATGTTTACTAAAACGTTTCTTAATTTGCGAGTTGGCACATACACAATTTTGACGTTGTACCTGAGCATGATACGAACGATGGTCTCGTTTGCGCCAGGGACATATGGAACGGCAGCTTGCTTCTTCGAAGACGACGTAGAACGCTGTCTTTCTGGGAGTGACACTTTTTTCCGTACCGAGGACAAAAAGGACGGAGGATAGCCACAGGTTCTTAATTTTCACAGGTGCTCCCAATATCACGCGTGCAGTCCTCCTGTCTTGTGCAAACAGTTTTTGCTCTCTGGAACAGCGTAGCAGGAACATACCTTTTGTGTGAAAGCGGAAGTACCGAGTTAAAATGCAGGTACCGGCCTGTATGTGTGGGCTTTCTGTAGACGTTGAAGGAAAGGTCAGACTCACCGCGCTGGACAATATCATCAAGAAACGGTAGACAACTCTTCGCTTCTTGCTTGACAGTAAACTGAATCGCCCGTTCCACGTAGACGAGGAATGACGGTATTGAGAGCATCCTTGTGAATTATGCAGAAGCAATCACCTACATATCTCAGGCAAACCTTTGCAGAAGGGGTAAAAGGTGCAAATGTATGACGTTCGCCATCCTCCATGACAAGATTCGCAGATGGATGCTTCTATCGGAAGACCAGAGGAGGAGCCAATGTTCACTACGGCGTGGACAAATGTGGAAGCAACCGAACGGAGCAGTAAACTCCACCTCACAAGACATGTCGTTCAGAGCTCTACGGCAGAACTATATGCCATCCTAGATTTTGCCAAGCATGCTGAACACCACTGCCAACAAATTTCCAAGAGATGCTAAGCACCACTACAAAGTGTTTACGGACTCTCAAAATGCCTTTAGAGCTTGCCAGGACACTCGCACAACCACTGCTGTGGTCCAACAACGCCGCCTCCACGTGCGTCGTCTGCGGAACCAAGGTCACGATTTTCAGTTACACTGGATCCCGGGGCACACGCGTATACCAGGAAATGAACGGGCCCATCGACTAGCGCGCGCCACGCTACTATCCGCGCTGTCGAAACCGCCCGCGAAAATTACTGAACAACGTACCTGAAGACGCGGAAATACACAGTCAGTGGTACGATCCCATGGAAGCAATAGCCGAAGCCAAGCGCCACCGAGGCAGCTATCTCTTCACTACGTACAATTCCATGGACATTCCGCCCCTTCCCTCCCAGGCTGTTACTCGTCGGCAGCAGGTTCTGCTCCGGCAGGTACAGACTGGCACCCTCCTTACTCCCTTCCTCGTGCAGCGTTTTCGCAGAAAGGAGGACCCTCGTGGCCTGGAATGTTCGCGTGCGGCTACCTGCAGCCCCTGAAACACCAGGATGGACCTCGAACACTGGGTCTGCCGGCTGTATTCTGGCCCCAGGCAAAGGGCCCTTGCTTCGCGCCCAAAGGAATGGCGACCAACCTCCCTACAGACCTGGGCGCTAGCGAGACACTGCAGTGCTGCGACCGCCAACGAGCTCTGGCGTCACTGTACGAATTACTGGATGATCCTGAGGCACCAGCAACTGGGACCAGGCTCCTTCATCTCGAGCGTACCAGCGAAAGCATCAGACCCCATGATGGAGATAATTAAGTCTCCAATTATTTCCCTTACCTTCTCACTCCCGCCACTCCCCACGCCAATTCACTGCAGCCCTTTAAGGGCAAAAATGTGAATAAAGACGTGTAAACAACAACAACAACAACAACAGATTCGCAGCAGAAGCTGAGATACATGCACCCATATCCGCACCGTGCGTTTGCTGGTAAACATTATGTTGGAAGACAAAGTATGTATTCGACAAACAGAGCATAAAGTGACGGGATAGCTAGGTCCTGAACGTCAATTGGAGACCTGTCGGGCAGCAACCCGTCAGACTTGAGGGCAGTAGTGGAAACCTTTGCATCCAGTTCCACTGGAACGCTTAGGAATAGTGACTTTACATGAACTGAAACCGAATCCGCGGTGGTTGCTTAGTGGCTATGGTGTTGGGCTGCTAAGCACGATGCCGCGGGATCGAATCCAGGCTACGGCGGCTGGATTTCGATGGGGCCGAAAACACCGTGTACTTACATTTAGGTGCACGTTAAAGAACGCCAGGTGGCCCAAATTTCGGGAGTCCACCACTACGGCGGCGTGCCTCATTATCAGTTCCTTACTTCATCTATGCCCGGGTGATTAGGCGTAACTATACTTCTTTCGGGCGTAAAATTTTCGTTTCGAGCACAAATTGTTTTCGCTTGACGTATTTAGTGCGAAAAGTTTTCAGAAACATCATACAAAAAGAAAATTTGAAATCTGGCAACTTTATCTAAGTTAGGGATGCGGTGTCAAATGACGACACCAGAGCTCAAAGGTTTTCAACGCGCGCGTCATGTATTCACTGTAAAACGTACAACTTCTTAATATTTTTGTTGCAGGGGCTAAAAAAGTTTAATTTCCGTAAATCGCTGTGTTGGCTGTTTTAATGTTTAAGCAATTAGAACTGAACCAAATAAAAAGAAGTTCATCACAGGGGCCGAGATCTCTTGTTCTCAGTAGTAGTTTGTGCTGTTTGCTTGATATTTTAAGTCGAGCTCATCGAAGCGATCTTCATATTCTTTTTATTATCTAGCGAACAAGTTGCGCACACGAGTTCCCTGAGTTTTCTTTATGTTTATCTACAAATAATCTCTATGCACCTGAATATTGTACGGAATTATGTTAGATTTTCAGCTAAATAGCAGTCCTGAACGAGTAATTATGTGCAAAAACTACAAAATTGCGGACTTTGCTCGTAAAAAATACTTCGGGCAACATATGGACGCAAACGGAGTGACTACTCTCAATCTCGATTTCACAGCCACTCAGCCTTGGTGGCTTCAAAGTCGTACACCGCAAGGTGAGCTTTTACATGAGTTGCGGAAAGCATTTTGCCCCTATTTTTTCGCATCATCATCATCATCATGATCATAATCATCATCATCATGGTCATCATCATCATCAGCCTGGTTACGCCCACCTCGCTGGATAACAAAAGAGTGGTCGCCCAAGATGATCGGGCACCCACTCTCGTATAACTTCGGCCACAACCGAATATACTCGATTTGTGTTTTCAACTTCCTTCCTGCCTCTCCATAACAGCTTGTTCAACAAACAACACTGCGTTACTTGTTCTGTCTATGGGCAGGTCGTCCCAACACACACACACACACACACACACACACACACACGCACACACACACACACACACACACACACACACACACACGCACGCACACACACACACACGCACGCACGCACACACACACGCACGCACGCACGCACACGCGCACACACACACACACACACGCACACACACACACACACACACACCGAAAATCTCAGGCCGCTCTTGCTCTGCCTGGGCAGTTCATCCATGACGAACCAATGGAACAGGTCCGCTCGCACTTTGATGGACGATGAGATTTCTCAAGAGTTGATACTCTTGATAAAACCTAGCGGCGGGAAATGAGTTTCTGCGTAGTAACAAATCTACGCTGCACCAAGATGCGAAGAAAAAGAAAACGGGGCAGAGCAGAGCATCGGAGAGGCAGCCGTGGCTATGGCCAGTGTAGCATGTGCGTCCGCCCGTCCAGATCGTGCCATATGAAGAAAGTTATGAATGGTTCACACATACTGAAAAACAAGAAAGCGACGATCAAACAGCAGCTTCTATGAAGCATGGGTTGTCTACTAGCCAACATGCCAAGAAAGAACGGCAACGGCTGAGTAGCGGTTGGAAAAGAAGTTGCAACGGTTAGACGGCTTATTTGGTGTCAGAAGCGCTCTATGCCTGATGCTTATAAAAGAAATGTTTGATGAACATATTGGTAATGATTATTAACGAAATGTAATGTACATAAATTTGTGTGGAAGCACGCACATTCGCTTCGCGTTTTAAGGTGAATTGATACTTGGGATGTGGCCCACACACACCCCAGTAGTTCTAAAGAGCTGGTGGGTGATGGCACAAGAGTGAGAGAAAGGGTGTTAAGTCCGCTAGACCACTGTTAGATGTACCACATTTACTGTCGCAAAAACACCGTACTTATATCACCTTGCCTATACCCTGATAATTTAGTCGAGCTTGAAAGCTGATTAAAGGCACCTATGAGCACGAAAGTGAACAATGGAGGAGTCAGTAAACCGCCATGGATGATACAATGAGGATAGCAGACACAGCATGGCCACTCCGTGCGTATCACGCAATAAATCTCGGTGAAGAACACGTCTTACAACCGTCATAGGCCATGGACACTGACTTGAGGGAAGCCTGCCACAAAAACGCGTCCTGTCAGTCGCTTTGTCTAAAAAATTGTTGGCTCTCCCGTAATCGAGAGCAGACGTAACAATCTTAAAATTGGTGTTATGCATGTTCGCAGCGGCAAACCCCACCGCACCACCCCGCACCACGTCATACTGTGCGCTGGTCTATATGGATGCTGCCCAGCTATAAGAAGAAAAGCGGCTGAAGGCCATGCGACAGGCAGCGAAAGACGTGACGAAGACAGAGCGCGCTGCCCTGCTAGAAAAAGAATGATTTTAATTCTTAGGTTTTACGTGCTAAAACCGCGATTTGATTATAAGACGCGCCGTAGTGGGGGACTCCGGATTAATTTTGACCACCAGGGAATTTTTAACGTGGTCCCACGGGACACGGTTGTCGTTGCATGTAGGCGCCATTGAAATGCGGCCGCCGTGGCCGAGTTTTGATCGTGCGACCTTGTGCTAAGCAGCGCAACGCCACAACCGCTAATGGCGTTTTTCGCTAGTCGATTCGGAGCAGGATTTCTTGCTCCGTCGCTACGAATCCGAATTTCACTGGTCGATCTGGAGCGGCTTCGCGCTTTCCGCTGGTCGTTTCGGATCAACTCGCTCCGCGCCGGATCGCTCTCACTTGCTCCGCCACCGAGGCGCGGATTCGGGCGGAAATAGCTCGCGCCACTTCCGTTCTTCAAGCGAAATCGGTACTCGGTCGGTACGCACAACAACGCCCTCAACATTGCGTTGGTTCGGAAAATGGCTGCGTTCGGTGCTGCTGCAGAGGTCGCGTTTAGCAATGAGAGCTCGGACGACAGCGATTACGAGGTGACGCACGTGCTGTACGAAGCCTTCTATGCGCGTTGTCCCTGCACAATCCTTGCGGGCGCGACATGGAAATGACGGACTCTGCGACTGCCGCGGTCAAATTACGCACGGGGGACGTCGACTTTGGTTGCCGTGGAAACGTACAGAGCGGAAGTCGGGCATGGTTTCCGGAAACGGTTTGTGTCACGTGCACGCAGACTTCCTGTGTGATCCTCGCGGGGCGTGTTTGCGCTCCGCTGGTCGATTCGGATTTGTGAAACCCGAGCACTCGCTCGAGGATTTTTGGCAGCCGCTCCAGATTGACCAGTGAAAAACGCCACAAGTCACCGCGGCGGGTAGAAGCGCCTGAAGAAGGCGCCACCCAGCGTGGCGCCATCTCTCGAGGCAACGCAAAACGCGCGTCGCGGAACTCGCGGATTGCTGGCGTTTAGCGCCAAATGATAACAAGGAAGTGTTAAAACTAAATTATGGGGTTTTACGTGCCAAAACCATGATCTCATTATGAGGCACGCTGTAGTGGGGGTCTCCGGAGACTTGGACCAGCTGATGTTCTTTAATGTGCACTGTAGTGAAGAGGAATGCCCAGCGCCGCAGCCACATCGCCACTCGCCCGGGAGGCGCGAGCTCGGGATTGTCTGAGCTGCTCTGGTTGAGACGCGTTGCCTGATGCTCTCTTGTGCCAGAGCAGCTCAGGCAATCTCGAGCTCGCGCCTCCCGGGTGACTGGCGATGTGGCTGCGGCGCCGGGCATTCCTCTTCACTACAGCACATAAATCTAAGTACACGGGTGTTTTTGCATTTTGCCCCCACCGAAATGCGGCTGCCGTGGCTAGCATAACACAAAGAAGTATACGGTACCCGGTATCTGTCTTTTGAACGTCGCTTTTGGAAATGACAAATAATACTTCAGTGTACACTAGAAGTACTAGAAGTCACAGCTTAAGGGATATTGTGAACAAGCATTCGGAAGATCTTGGACGCAATTTTATTCTTGTAACTCATTTGGGCAGTAACTAGCGTATCTATTGCGGTCCTGTACAAAGGGTTGGAGGCCAGAGACCGCATTTTTAAAATGTTTTGACTGGTTGCCTAGATGATCTCGTTTTGTTCTCGCAACTCTCCCGGATGTTATCGTTTGAGTGCCCGGATAACGGCGCTGGCTTTTGACTCAAGGTCACCTGAAGGTCGCAGACAACATTAGCTAAAAACAGCTGGGGAGACACATCGATCATTGGATCACCGCCTGGCTTAGCGCGCTGTGCTTCAGTAGTTTTACAGGGAAGCAGAACATGTCCCCGCTAGCATCGTAGTTGTTCCACTGGATCCACAGTAAAAGTACGTGATATCGTGGTTCGGCGGCATTACATACGCCCGCCATGCGGACCCGCTTTTTAGGTGCATATAGCCGCAGGAGCATAACTTTCTGAGCACAATATCGCACATGAAGAACCAGAGAAGACAAACGGAGGTGCGAGATCATTAAAAAAATACCAAGAACACTCTACCAACCGGTTATCCGAATTTGCATACTAGCACCTCGCCTACATTAAGTGTTCATGCAGCTGGTTGGCAGAACATCGTCTGCTTTATAATCTTACGAAGAGCGCGCTTGTGTTACGTGGTGGTTAAACTTGTGCTTTCTTGTCTAGCACCAGAAATGTGTGTGCTCGGGTGCGTGGTAAGTGTTGTGGCTTCTACCGCTCAATGTACGGATGAGCGCCTCTCTTGCCACAATTCTTTCCTCAGTTGCTTCGTGAGGCCTTGGGAGCAGCGTCTCCTTTTGCTTTCTGCGCCCGTGCTTCGGAAATCAATAGCTTCGCGGCGCGTCGCAACGCAGAGCTAGTTCTGCCACGTTCACCCATCGCCTCCGAGCATCAGATCCTGCTGGCGACGTGTTTTATCCCAGTCGGCGGCGCATTTACTAAAGGGATCCGCTCCGGTGGACGGGAAACGGGAGCTCAGGGACGCAGGCGACAGGCGACACCGCTCTGTGGCACAGCTGCGTGCTCGGGGGCAAATATTGACTCCGAATGAGCGGCCGTTGGCGCGCGCCCTAAGTGACCCTACATCCATCTGAAATGGGGCTTCCTTGCGTTTGTACCTTTTTGCTTTTTCTCTCACCGCTATTCTTTTTCCCCAGGAAATGAAGTCTTACGCTGGTTCCCGATCAATGAAAAACCGAAAGATCGGCAATGGCCCGTGGTTATATTCCCCGACAACAGGTTACATGGCAGTGTTACGAGTGCACAATTAGAACAAAATAAGCTGTTGCGGACTCTAGCACTAAATCACACATGCCCATAGAGCGCAACAAAGCGATTGTAATATTTTTTTTCAAAACTGCAGGTCTTAGTGAGACTTCTTGAATAAATTTAGTGATTGTACGTGTTCGTTGCCGAACGTGCCGTCTTTGTGTGAATGTTTTTATTTATCATTCAGAATATCATATATCAGCCAACAGTTGGAGCAGCGTGTCATACCATTAGCTGCGTAAGCATCTCCAGCCTTTCATTAAACTCAGTATCTCTCTGAAAAGGAAAATTGTCATTTACTCGCATGGACGACAGTTTTTCCTTTTATGAATTTCCTTTCCTTTCGGAAGCCCCACCTTCATGGAGGGCTTCCGCTGAGCTGATACGTCATCAGCATCTCTTCCTATGCAGTTGCAAAATGGAGCAGTGAGTCTTTACTTTATGATCCTGTGCTTACAGTTTTTGATAAATTCGACTTCACGCTGCCATCTGCTAGACGCCTTGTTAGCTCAGATGGTGCAGCCACTGTCCAGCTTAATATGGGGAACTCAGGTTCTATCCCCAATCAGGGACGAATTATTATTCTACTGTACACATTTCTTTCAAAATGAACTGTATGAATTTTCCTGCACCTACCTGCTATTTTCATGTTCATTAAATTTTGCCTAAATGAGAGATTAAAAACAAAATTACCGACATGGCGCCTTTCCGCTGAACTCACTCGGATAAGTCAACAGCAAATGTAGGTCCGAATTCACGAAGTCCTTTGTTTGCATACTAAGTTATTCCCCAAGAACGAACGAAGGCGTATTACAATAGCAAACGAGATCAATCAGTGCTGCCAGCGAGCACACGTAAGTAACTTTAGGAGCTGTCAATATCCTAAGCTGGGTTTTAACTCTAAAGTTGGCCTCAGCCACACTGTGTCAGGTTACTGATGTAGCATGAGCGTCGCCTGTGATTTTGAATTGGATCACCCTGCCGAGGATGAAGTTCGGCGAGGTAAGTCATCCCTGAATGTTGGCATAGTTCACTGTTTTGCGCTTTACATATTTTTTCTTTAAACCCGGCGCCAGCACATGTAAAGTGGTAAAGCCAACGCTCGCCTGGTTCACTTCTCTACATTTTGTCCTTGCTTTCCATTTCCTTCTTTTCATTCTTATGTTTTCTCAACAGTGCTTGTTGTGTCTTTTGCGTTGCTCTGAAAAGTGACAATTAGACATTTTGTAAGAGAAACCGAACTGAAGTCGGTGACAACCAATTGATTGCTCAACGCAACGTTAAATGAAATTCGGAGACATTCTTGTCCATAATTTACGCTATTAAGATGTTTGCCGATCGTCCTGCAAGAAATAAAGCTTAAGAATAAATACTGGCCGTTCAGATTCTTGTGCTATGGGAAAGCGAATAATGGTTACTATATGTTCTGTTTACGTTCATTCATGAGCAAACATTAGGTAAGTTTGCTGATAATTCAAAAGACGCACCAACAATGTTAGCACATTAAGAATAAAACTGGTGTCAAGAGATGATGATTTCAGCTTCAGAACCTCACCTTCAAAATATTGTAAGAATTGAATATTTATTTTCACTCCTTCACGAACCAATTGTAATTATTGTAGATCGTTAGCCTATACAAGGAAGCTTTTTATTGTAATTTTAACAGGTTTTAAGCGCGTCTGAAGAAGAAACCTATGAACAAACTTGTAATCACTCTCAAACCCGCATCATTAAGCAGGATACGTTAGGGATTATCAGACACATAGTTTCCTGCATGTTCCGTATTCACGTACAGTGCGCAATGTACACGAAAATAATTGTCTTCCTTCAGTATTTCGCGGCTGCTGAAAGCCTCCAAGTTGCGCCAGCTGTAAACGCAAGGCGTCACCCTCCTGACAGCAAGTCTACCTGATAACTTGTGAGACAGGCAGAATTTCCATGTTTACCCTTTGTCTGATTCAGTGTTTTATAGTGCCAACCAAAGTTGCTCGTGGGATGCGGTGTTCATCATCAGAAAAAGTTGAGCAGAAAAAAAGAAAAATTCGTGCGTCGGGGCAAGCTTCGAGCCTGGCGTTGCCGTCAAGTGCTGCCACTGAGCGCTGCGGTGAACAATGCAAATGCAATTGGACGCATCACTTTGCGCGTGCTTTGCGAGAACTACAGAGACTGTCGTTGCAAGCTGGAACGATAAACTCGGCAAGGAACAGGTATCTTTCATTTTGCGTGCAGCCAAGTTGCTCGTGTGATGAATAAATAAATTTTAAAAACCCTGAAGCAATTTTCAGAGGAAATGTCAGTGAAGGAGCAGTCTTTTCACATCGTAGTATGGTGTCAACGCAGTTTAAATGACGTAAAGAAATAGTGAAGTGGCACTGTGATCGCAATTATCAGTGCAAACGTAGGTTCACCTCGGCTCTAGTGCGAAAATATTCCTCGTTCTCTCTCCACAGTTTCTCGTTGTGTGTTTTTTTCACTTTCTGACGCATACCAGGTCCTTCGTGGTAGGTTCCAGTCTTGCCTTGTTTCCGGTCTCTCCAACGAAAAGAAATTGTGCGATTCTAATGCAGATGCTCAAATTTCTCCGAAACAAGCTTTTATGGAAGCGGGTAGTTAAATGCTGCGCAACTAAACGTAGCGCCAACAATTGCGCTTATTTTCGTTTTATGCAATGTCAAATCTGATGCAATATTTACGTTTATCCATTACATAGTATACAAGTTATTTGAAAACGAAGCGCTAAATTTACGTGGGGTGTGCGCGAGAAAAATCCAGTTTGTCGTCTTAAAGATACGGCGTAGCCACGAGGAGAAAGCTCCTCAGGAACCACGTTCCGCGAAGCTTCGCACTACCTTCAGATTGCAGTGGTCAGAATACGTACAGAGCTGCTTATCATATGCACATACAGACGTGCCTTCCCTATGTCAAATGTGCTAGGTGGGATCCTGCTCAAACATTCTTGAGAATCTACGTGCCGTAGCGCACTTCGACGGCACTTAGTGCTAGCACGGCGGAGCGCTGCTTTTCTAATGAATGAGGTGTTTAGAAGTGGCTCTAGGCCTTAAATACGTTATAGGTTTAATGGTAAAGCAGAATATACGGTAAGTTCCCAAGAATCGGCCTTCGAAACGCCGAAATCAACAAAAATGATGCTGCAGAAGCCCGAACAGATTTTAGGTAGTGTTTAATATTAAAACTGGAGAAGCAGCTATGCAAGCTCTAGCGCTAGCGTTGCGGTAATATCTCTGGTTCCCCATCGCACTTTTATATCGTTAGATTTTTTTTTGCGGGAGTTTCACTGACGTGGGGGAACCTTTTCACCACTTAGATCTGGCAATAGCAAATGACAACACGCAGCGTTTCCTCACTGCCTCTTGACAGCCGTTTCGATTGCACCGTCGATCCTGGGGGCGGCGCAGGATTCTTGGAACTCGCCTCGGGGCAGGGTCGCTTCTCGCTTCTGTCGCGGTGGTGCTTCCTCCAGCTGAGGAGCGGTGGTGGGTCGATTGTACAGAACAGCTAGGAAGAAAGAAAATCTGCGGAGATTGTCTATTATCGAAGCCTTAATGATGCCAGAACGTGGATACTCCTATTTCTATTCTGACTTACGACCAGGATACTGCCAAATACCGATGCCCCCGGAAGATAAAGAGAAAACGACCTTTGTGACTCCAGACGGGATTTTAGATTTTAACGTGATGCCTTTCGGCTTACGCAACGGGCCAGTAAATTTTGAAAAGTCTGTGAACAGAGCTACACGGAATAAAATAAGAGATCTGCGTGTGCTATTTCGATGATGTAATCATTTATGGAAAACTACTTAAACTGCCAAAACATCGACCTGGCGTCGCACTGGACCAGATACAAAGCATCGGGTTGGTTTGCGACTCGAAGAAGTGCGACTCCGACGAGCGCCCAACCCCCGTGCTCGGTCTTCTCGTCAGAAAAGCTGGCACGCGACTTGAAAAGGTTGCGGCTGTGCGCGATCTGATTTTCACCAACCAGTGACAGCGAAAGACGTCCGGAGTATTCTGCGCCTGCGCTCGTATTTCCGTCTGTTTATTACGAATTTCCTCCTAATTAGTCGCTCACGTGCCGACTTCACAAAGATACTCCGTGCGTAAACGAACTAAAGAGTGCTAGGCGGCGTTCAGTTGGCTGAAGTATTTACTAACTTCTCGACCATTGTGGCGCCATTTCGATCACTAGGCCGTAAGTGATCTATACACTGATGTTAGAGGTGCGGCTGTTGGCGCCTTTATCGTTGAACTTAATGGGCGCCAATACGTGGCTGAGTACGTAAGCCCGATATTAACGAGAGCGGAGGGAAACTAGACTGTCAGCGAATTGGAGTGCTACGCAGTATACTCTTCGCCACCAAGAAGTATCGGCCTTATTTGTATGGTCGAAACCTCAGTAGAGTTGCAGTTGAAGTTTACTGTAGTCTTTTTAGAGTACATTGCATTTTTACACTCTTCGGGACCCCACGATATTGTGAAAGGGTCTCGAACGATATTAATGCCATGAAGAAACAGTTTAAAGAGCAACAATGGGTAACAAGGATATTTCAAGATTATAACATCGCAAGTACGGACTAACATAAACCTGTAATATGGCATAATATCAAATGGCCACTGTTATCGAACAATATAAGCATCAGTGATGTGACAAGTTGATGAAAATGTTAAAGGAGGAGCTAAATATATATATATATATATATATATATATATATATATATATATATATACAGGGTGGGAATCAGTCAAGCGTTATATGAAAATGAGCTACAAATTAAAATTATTATGAAATGAATGAATCTGTTTGGAGTGAATCTTTTATATGAGCCAGGAAAAAGTGAATTGACGGGGCTACCTTTACATTAGTAGTAAGGCTATTCCAAATTACAGTTCCTCTGAATTGCAACGTTTGGCGACCTTCATTAGTATTAATTTCTGGTAGGAAAAATAGATCGCGTGAAGTAAACTCGTCAGCTCGAGGTGACTGACGAAGAGACGCTGACAATAGCTCGAGATTACCATTAAATATTATGTATAATATATAAGCAATATTGTAAGTAACTAGATTGTGTACGTTTAATACGTTAAAGTATGTAAACAAGTCGTCGCCTCTCATATTTACATTAGGCGTTATTACACGAACAGCTTTTTTCTGGAGAGATAGAACTCATTTAAGGTGAGATTGGTACTCGCGACCCCATGTAGCAATGCAGTAGTTCATGTGTGAATGAATAAATGCATAATAAAGATTAATTAGTATTTGCGTTAAAGAAGTGTCGACATTTGCAAAGAACATGCAATCCATAAGAGGCATTCTGAACAAAGTTGCGTGCATATAAATGAAATTTCAGGTGACAGTGCGTAGCTACTCCCAGAAATTTTGTGTGATTGGCATGCTTTATTAAACAGTTGTCGTACATGTTATCATTATGCACCAGGATTTGCCGTCTTTCGGAGTGAAAAAGAATGAAGACAGTCTTCGTAGGATTAAGTATGACGGCGTTAGTTGCGCACCAGCGACGAAGATTGTGGAGTTCAGCATTAACTTTGCTAATTAAGGAAGCTTCGTTACAATGTGATAATAGTAGATTAGTGTCATCCTCGTAAAATATCGCAGTGGCACTGACTAGCTGCGAAGGACAATCATTAAAACAGAAAAGAATAATGATCCGAGAATGGAACCTTGTGGCACCGCGATATTAATTTATTTAGCAGATGATAGGGACTTACTGACATGGACGATTTGTATTCTGCCTTTTAAATAGCTGCTGCTAAACACTAGAGGTTCTCCAGCAATTCCACATCGATCAAGCTTGCGTTTAAGGATATCATGATTTAGAGAGCTAAACGGCTTTGCGAAGTCAATCAAGACTCCGGCTACTATTAAACCGAAATGTGACTAGATCATGATGCCCTTTGTAATTGTAGGCTCGTTAGGCGGCGGGAACCCTTTGGAAGGCTGGCGCATTAGGCCTTACGCCTTCAGGGATGCCGTCAGCTCCAAGAGCAGTTGGTGTCATAGCGATGCCGACTGTTCATCTTGTCTTCCGTCGCCACACTCCAACGCAAACAAGGACGACTTCGACGACTATCTAGCCAACAGGATCGAGTCACCGGACGCCAGCAAATTCATATGTGAACGACGCGTTCACTTACACTGATACCCCTACTAAACGTCCGCCGGCACCTCAGATCTGACAACAGCGTGTGATTATCGCATGCTTTACAAAAAAAAAAAAAAATTGGCGCATCTCATTCACTGTGGTAATAGGTTTAGCCCTTTAACTGGCACGATATAAATAACTTGGCCAAAAATTTTCGATTCAACTATTTCCTCTTCATTATGCATAAATAGATACACACTGAACTATAGGAATGTTTCTCCGAAAACTAACCTAGATGCAGTAGATTAACAATATTGTTGATGTGCTATTAAAGGTAAATGTGTGGTCCAGTACAGGTGTTTTTTACTTGCTCATGAAAACCAGCAGAACATCGTTGTTTAGGTTTCTACTAAGTAAAAGTACCCAAAATATGTTGTTTGTACTTTCAAACACAGAAACACATTGTATTTTGAACATTCGAAGCAGAAGCACCTTAGTGCCGAAGACCACAGTGGCGTCTCTGCTAAATACTGGCTGGATGGGAATCGAAGGATTCAATCCCGCCGCAACGCAGCCTGCGACAACGTTTTGAGCCACAGGCATTTTGATAGAGAGAGAGAAAGAGAGAGAAAACGTTAAATAAAAATGAATATGGATGGCTTTGTTCGACGTTCGAGGTTTTGTCAGAGGTACTTTTTTTCCTACGTTGTTCTCCGTGCTTTCCTTGTCGGCAGTATCCGGATTTAATGCAAAGCTCCAACTCATTGGTGTAATCGAAGACGTGCGAGTTTGCTTAGCCTGCTGGAACGTTTATTACGTGGTGGAGCAGATACGCCAGCAAAGTTAGCCTAAGAATATTCTTGCCGCGCGCCGACTGGTGTGACGTTTCAGAATCTACGGAATGATCATTGTAATGTTTTTCGGAAATTTTAAAAAGCTCCTGCGGCAGAATGACAACGGTTTGGAGATATCCACAATCAACTTGCTGTAAAAATGCATTGTTGTTCCTCTTTATTTTTAAACAAAAAATTATCTCATGCATTGAAGCACAAAATAACCTTGAAAAAGACAAGTCCACTTGTCGAAACGTTGGCTCCTGCTTTCACCTTGTTCTCGTTTTGTGCATTGTCTGGAATTTCCATCTCCCGCATTCCCCGTGCTTTCACTCGAACGCCCATGTATATCACTCAGCACATTTAGAAGTAATGTCTAGAAACCGATGCCATCTTGGAGATTCATTTCAAGTGGATACGTCTTGCAAACTCACCGGATACAATTCGTAAATTGTAACATGTGCAGTAAGGTAATTAATTACGAATCTGATTACTGAATTTTTGTCAATTAGTAGTTGAATATGTCTTTTTATTTCTCGTGCTAGTAATGTTTGCCTCTTAGAATAATCCCGCTAAAGGACAAGAATTATGCTATCTGCAACAGGCAATATTTAAACATTCTCGAAAATTTAAAAACGATGATCCCTGCAGGTATCCTACCAAAGGCTTCTGCTGGTGCTCGTTCTCAATATATTGGAATGATGACCGTTGATATGGCAAATAAATAAAGGTGAATTTCATGTCCCAGAGTAAAATTTGAATTTGTTTTGTTCTTGCGGCAGCTTTTGTCGTATCAACAATAACGCTCATCTGCCAGTTAAAGGGTTAAGTGAAGCTTTCTTTGGTGTTTGAGAAGATAGCAGTTCCTGCTTAGCGACAATTTGCAAGTAGAGATTACAAGGCCAAGTTGGGTGGGGGGAACATTTTTTTTTTTGCTGGGAACCACCCCGCTCAACGTACATTTGTTGTGCTTGATCATGCACATGCCACGCACAAAGACACTGGAAGGGCCCCCACGGCATGAAGATGACTGTATGGTGACGATGCAATGACGACGAGGCAATGACAGCGATGGCACTACGGCAATGGCATGACGGCACTGGAATCACTACGACAAAGCCCACAGTAATTGCTCAGTGGCTAGGGCGTTGTGCTGCTAAGCACGAGGTCGCAGGATAAAATCCCGGCCATGGTGGCCGCACTTAGATGGGGGCGCAATGCAGAAACGCCGGGCGCACTTTAAAGAACCCCAGGTAGTCAAAATTAATCAGGAGTCCCCCCATTACGGCGTGCTTCACAGTCAGATTCTGGTTTTTGCAAGTAAATACCCAGAAGTTAATTTTTTAACTATGACAAAATGACGACGACGGAACGACCACAACGGCACGACGAAACTGTATGATGGCGATACAATGTGGACAACGGAATGATGAAGACAGTGTGACTACGACGATAAGACGGGACAGTTCCACGTGTATGTCTCTGCCTGGTACGCTTGGTTATCTTAACCAAATGACATATCAACACAATTTGCTGCAAAAACATGAACTTCATTGAACTAGACATTAAATATGACAGAAAACAAGACCTTCGAGGTGCATCAAGTTAAACTATAGAAACAATCATTTGACAAGTAACCAGTCTAAACTGTTTAAGTTCTGCTCTCTCTATCTACTGCCGCATCTACCACTTCTTAAAGCTCAGAGCCGCAATTGCGCCTCTATGACACTTACGGTAGCGATGCGCCCGAGGGGAACAGCGTCGTTATTACGGTCTGTAGTCCTCCGTCATCTTTGTCCTGTCGCAGCGTCGTACCTGAGGACTTCTTGAAGACCACGTCGCTCGGTAACTATTGCGCTCTGGCAGATCGGCAGTCGTGCCAGCTGGTGCTCCTGACGCGCACCGGGACTGGCTGCGGCCGGCCGCAGCGCATCCATGGTCAGCGTCGCAAGCGCTGACATGTTCCAAGTTCTTGGGTCTCTCGGGACTAGCAGCAGTTCTGGAACAAAAGGTCACCGCCGAGCCTGGTGCTGGGATCCTCTTGTTCACCATGACACTAAGCCGGAACCCAGAGTGGCGCTTCACGGCTGGCTTCACCGGGAATGCTGCGCCCAGCCACCACGTTCTTCGCTGCGCGCGCCCGTCTGCCTGTCTGCCAAGAGAAGTTCCTCTCCGCTTTCTTCATCAGCCACCCGTAGGCAAGGAAATAGTACGACGACAGCGGCATGTTGACAAAGGTATGTCGACAAAGGTATGACAGTCGGGGGGGGGGGGGGAGGAGGACGACGACGGCATGACGATAACAGGATGCCGATGCTGGCCGATGCAGCCCACGCAGTGCATTTCTCCGCGCCAAGCTCACTCTTTCAAAGTTCAATCCGTGGGCACGACGACAATGTGATGAGGAGAGCGGAATCAATGCGTCAGAATAAAGATGTTGTAACGACCATGACATGACAAGGCAGGAATGATAACAGGTACAGGTTTAAAGGCATGAGTGCCGTCTTGATTGTCAACTATTCTGCAAGACAGCAGCAAGCCAGTAGGAGCAGTAGTGGGAAAGTTGAAGGAGGGAGGAAAAAGAAAAGAAGAAGGCAGGGAGGTTAACCAGGATAACATCCGGCTGTATACCCTACACGGGGGGAATGGGATAGGTGAAAACAAAGATGACAAGGAGAGAGAGGAGGGAAGGAAAGAAGAAACTTAGCGTTGAGTTTGCTGATGCGTGTGGTGTAATAGAAATTGCATTAATAGTCACACATATTCATACAAGCCCGTCGTCCTCAAGAAGCACAAAAACGCCTTCACTGCTTTATGAGCCGACGAGCGACGGGGGCGGTGTTCCAGCAGCACCTGCACAGAAAGCGGCCGATGGTCCAGTTTTTGGAGAGCGTTACGAAGTTCTTGTCTTTCAGGGGTATATCGTGGTCAGTGTCACAGCAGGTGGTCGATATTTTCTTCGGTGCCGCAGACCCCGCATGCTGCACTGTCAGTCACTCCAATTAATGTAGAGTATGCCTTTGTGAAGGCAACTCCTAACCAAAGGTGACAGAGAAGCATAGCTTCCCGTCGAGGAACTCCGAGTGGAGGTCGGAGTTGCAGTTAGGGGTTTAATCGATGCAGTCGTGTAAGTCTTAAGTTTGGCGAGCTCCACTCGGTCAGTGAGAGTCTGCATGCCATGTGTTGAAGCTGCCTTGCGGCGTCTGTCTTCGAAAGCGGAATTGGAACGCTGTGCTCTTGATGAGCTGTGCGAGTAGCGTTATCGGCAGAATCATTGCCACTGATCCCACAATGGCCAGTAGCCATTGAAAACAACCTCGTGACCTTTTTGTTGGATGTGATGGGGAAGTTTGTCAATTTCGTATGTCAGCTGTTCATGATATCCGCGTCGGAGAAATGACTGCGTGCACTGTAATGCCGGCTTTGAGTCGGAGGACACAGCCCATTTTCTAGGTCTTTCAGAATAAATTAATTCCAGTGCACGATGCAGAGCCGTTAGTTCTGCCGCCGTTGAGGTCGTGACATGTGATGTCTTCAACCGCAGTGTTATTCCTCGCGTTGGTATAGCCTCCGCACTACCAGAAATGGACGACGTAGTCGACCCACCGGTAAAAATGTTCACGTGGTGGCTGTACTTTTCATGCAAAAGAAGTAAGCTCAGCTGTTTTAGAGCAGGGGCCGGTAGATCTGTCTTCTTCTCTAGTCCTGCAATCATTATATGTACTTGTGGACGACTCAAACATCACGGGGAAACACTGGCTTGGCCGAAGGTGCATTACCTGAAGTAAACGACGCACGATGTGCACTGACAGGAGCGCTAAATGTCGAGCAGGGCCTTTCAGCAGTGGGGCTCGCTAGGTGGTGGGAAGGGGTCCTAGAATAATGTCTGAAATGCGTAGGCATTGTCTCAACTGTAATGTGCGTCCTGATGGAGTAATCCTGCGCAATGACAATGGTTTCAGCCGTTGATGCAGTGCGTGGTAAGCCAAGACATATCTTAAGGGCATGGGCTTGAATGCTCTGAATCGTACGCAGGTTAGTCTTGCAGGTGTTGGATATTGCAGGCAGGCTGTACCGCAGGAATCCAACGAACAACGCCATGTACAGCTGTAACATAACGGGTATAGATACGCCCCAACTTTTTTCCTGCAAGGAACCTGAACAGGTGACAGATAGCAGTCAGCCGCTTTTTCACGTAATTCACGTGCGGAGTACAAGATAGGTCTCTGTCAATTGCGACTCCCAAGAACCTGTGACTTCTGCTGTATGGTATAAATTGCCCGTTAATTGATATGCCGTAAGCAGACATTGGCTTCCTCGTGAATGGCACCATTGCGCACTTACCACGTGAAATTTCAAGTCCTTGTCGACGAAGGTAGCAAGATGTCCTTGTGGCTGCCTTCTGAAGCCGAGCGCAAAGCTGAAGTCGTATTACACCTGATGGCCAAATGCGGATGTCGTCCGCATAGATGAAAAGTCGTACGGTGCTTGGGAGGTTGTCAACTAAACCAATGAGGGTCAGATTGAAAAGCGTCGGGCTAAGCACTCCGCCTTGAGGCACTCCTCGGCTACCGTAATGTTCGGATGTCGGGCCATTTTTTGTGTGCCCGTAGAATGGTCTCCTCTGTAAATAGTTGCACACCCACGTATATATCTTACCACCAAGTCCGACGGCTTCTAACGCGCTAAGGATGGCTTCATGGGTGACATTATCATAAGCCCCTTTGACGTCTAGAAACAGGGCAGCAGGTAGTCGTTTACAGGCCTTTTGGTATTGCAAAAATGTTACCAAGTCAACAACATTGTCTGCTGACTAATGGCCACGCCTGAATCAGGCCATAGCATCTGGGTAGATTTCATAGTACTCAGAATACCATTCCAGACGTGTTAAAATCATTCTTTCCATTATTTTTCCGACACAGCTGGCAAGTGCGATCGGACGGTATGAGCAAATGTCCAAAGGCGACTTGCCAGCTTTGAGAAGTGGAATGAGGCAACTTGACTACAATTCTGGCGGAACCGTACCCGTCTGCCAGGAGTCGTTGTACAGGAGCAAGAGTGCCTTCCGAGTTTGGTCTCCTAGGTTACACAGGGCACGGTATGTAATGCTGTCAGGTCCTGGCGTTGAAGAACGCCAGCACAAAGCCAGCGCAGCTTCTAGTTCTTCCATAGAAAAAGGGCATTCCATGCGGGGATCGCGCGAGAGCAGTGGGTGGTCGAGCGTTCCCGTACCCGTTCCATCGGAATTTGCTTCGCCAGCAATCTTTCTGCAGAAAGATTCAGCGACGTCAGTATCTCTACATTCTAGATGGAGTGCCAGAGATTTAAACCGGTGGTGCTGACCAAAGGTTGTGCGAAGGCCACGAACAGTTTTACATATAAGCGACAAAGGTTTTCGCGGATCCAGGGACTCGCAAAAGGATACCCATTGTCACGAAGCCAGCTCGTCCATGTGACGCTGTATTTTCTTACGCATTCGTCTAGCCAATCTCAAATATCTTCGCTCAGCACGACGGCGAAATGCTCGAAGTTTCGCTAGTTCGATGTCGAAATTGGTACGGGCAGAACTCTTCAAGAACGAATGCGTGGTTGTTTGTATGGCGTCCTTTATCGCGCCCTGTAGGTTATAGGAGGTGCTGTCACGACAACAGTCTTCCATGATTATTTTGCATTTAGGCGAATCGGTGCACTGGACGGTTCTGGAGGACTTGGAGCAAGTCAACCATTCGATCTTCAGATAGGTTGGAATCTGGTCGCTACCCTGCGTTTCTAAATTCGAATACGAGTGCACTCTCCTCGACAGCGAACGTGAAACTAAGGTATGGTCCCAGCAGCCACTATGCGCTGATCCACGCAGATAAGTAGGACTTCCATCCTCTGACAGACAAAATTCGCGTTCAGAGGCAAAGGACACCAACGTTCTGCCTCTAGAATTCACTTTGGGGCTTCCTCATAGGCAATGGTGCGCATTAAAGTCGCCAGTAATCAACCACGGCTGTGGAGTCAATGTCGAAATTCCCCGTAAGCGCTCACAATCTAGACGGCTTGTTGGAGATAAGTAGGCTACAAGAATTGTGAACGTGAGCTTTTTCTTCTTCACGTTTAAGCAAACGTATTTATTTACTTCGGCAGGAGGCACTCGGTAATACACATAAGCCAAGTCACTGCGTATAAAGAAAACAACCTTTCTGCACTCTCTATGAGTAGAGGACATAAAGCACTCATACCCGGACAGTCTGATGGGAGCAGACGGGTTGGGCTTGAAAATCATGATAATGGGGAATGGGTGTCTAAAGACAAACTGTCTAAAGTCGGACATGCGTGAATTAAGCCCTCTGGCGTTCCACTGAAAGACAGATGCATTATTGACCTCCTCTTGAAACAACGGCATCTCTCGGGCCGTGGCTTTACCCTAGAGCCGCAAGCACCGGACTCAATGTGTCCAGCAGTACGCTCTGTGCCGACGGGGTTTACATTTTACTCAGTAGAATGTGCATGGCGTCCATAAGTGCCTTCAACATCACTATGACTTGGCGATCCTCAGTGGTCGTCGCATCCGCTGTTCGTGAGGTCATTGAGTGCGGCGCAATTTGATGTGACTCCGAGGCAGGTTGTGCTCGTGGAAGTGTACGACACTCTTCAGGAGGTGCGAGTCTTGCCCCTTTCTTCGTTTTCGCAGTGTCCGTCTTTGTGGTAGTCGGCGTTGATATGGTAGCCGCTTTGCCGGAAGATGGTATATCTCTATCGGTAGATGCAACTCTTCGTGATGCTCTTCAGTGGCGATGTCGTCGTCACCTGAGAGTAGCAGCAGCCTCTCTGTGTGTTGAATGGTCCCGTACCATACGTTTGAGTACTGCTCGCTCATTCCTCACCCGCGGGGAATCATTGGCTGAGGCCTCATGAGTACCATGGCAGTTAGGGCACTTTAACACATTGGCTCGGCAGGCATCCGCTGAATGAGATTCAGCGCACCGTTTTACGTGTCCCATCTTTCAGCATTTGTATTGCAGGGGCTTCGGTACGTATGGGCGGACTGGATGGCGGACGTGGCCAACTTTCACGTGTGAGGGAAGGCTGTCTCCCTCAAACCCAAGCTTCAGGCAACGTGTGTTGCCAAGTCTTGTGATGTGCGTGATAAGAGTACCTTCTGTAGTTGGCTTTATTAATATTGGCAAGTCGTCTGTCGGTATAGAAATATCGACATCATAAATGACGCCGACAGTGCCACTGCAGCCTGTAGGATTCATGGATGGCACTTTCACTTTGTCGATCTCCTTTACGTGCCGCAGGCTTTGCAGCGCACTACGGTGTAGAACTTCTACTGCGAGGACATTCTTCCGTGCATTTATTCTCACGTCCTTTATCTCCTTTGGCGCGATTTCCTCAAGAAACGCAGAAAGTACTTGCCTGTTTAGGAGCCGCAGATTGGACACAGGGTCCACAGGCATGAAGAGCATAGCGTACGGCCAGCGCTGTGGTGTTTTCTTCATGGTGGAGACACTTGGCGACGATGACCTCCGTAGCAGTCTTCTTTTTGTAGTTAGGCTAATGACAAGCGTGATATCGTCGTCCGACGAGGCGACGCTGTCCGAGTACAACTTGGTTGCCTCGCTGTCCATGTCACGTGACGCGTTTCCACGTTTCCTGGACGCGACCCGACGTGATGGCTGAGCGCCAGGAAGGTCCTCGAGGGCTTCGTCATCCATTGCCTCAACAAGGGAGTGGCAGCTCCCAGATTTTGGAGAGAAGTAAAGCGAGACAAGGGTACAAGCGCTCTATGAAGGAAACACTTCGTTGCCGTATAAAAAAAGGGAAGGAAGAGGCGAAGAAAGCTTCGCTCTAAAGCCTCCCTTGTGGCCTCCCCCGATAGCATAGGGCTTAGCACAAAAGTTTTCATAATTTGTTCATTGTGCCTCAACAGCCGCTCCACTTCTCTATGTAACTGAGTATCGCTAGAAATTAGAAATTATGCAAGTTCCTGCATTGTATTTCAGTACTTTTTTCTTTCTTCTTTTGTTGAGCCTATTGACTTACGGTGTGGCAATGCTTCCTGCGAAATGAAACGAGGTATAGACAAACAATGTTTCTTCAAGTTAAGATAGACGCTTCCCGATGTGTCAACACTTCCATTTAGACACCCTGTCATTTTATTAATTCATTGTTCATAGCGTCACGCCGGAAGGTCTGGATGCATCGAAAGGCATTCCTGCATGCCTCACGAGGGATCGAGCGCTTGAATGGTTTCGCCAGACTTGCCCGTCATCCTTGCTAGCGCAGCACTCACTGATGTCGCATATCTCTGCAACCAGACACGAGCGCAACGTTTCTTCCTCGCATGTCTTTTCGAGCCTTTCCTCCTTCTTCGTAACATGAGAATGGCTACTGGTTTTTCCATGTTTTAGGACAAGTGAAGAAAATGGATCAAGGAAAGCGGCGCGGCGCCAGCCACTTGTAAGCGGTTACAGTGCCTTAGCCCAACGAAAAATTGAATGGGAAACCCGACCGGCGCAAGACGAGAGTAAATTGCGACAGCTGGTAAAATCCGATAGGACACTCTGAGTCTAGCCTGGCAGTGTACATAATGAAAATGTAGGGAAAAAAAGCGAAAAAATAAGACCAGACGTCAGTTTCACGGTAACAGAATAAAATGTTTTTTTTTTATATTTTGTTCTGGTTTCTTCCATAAATGATCGATATTGATTGCGCTCTGGCAGGGGCTAAAAATGAAGAAATGAAAAATGGCGACCCCTATATGTATCCATGCCACAGGCTTGTTCATAAAAAAAAAAAAAAACCCTTTACGTCAACTTTTCATGGTACACTTTGACAGCTCGGACAACAGTAAGTGACATCTGGAGAAAGAAAATGAATGGCAGATGGGCCAATAAGTGAGCCTTTCCTTAGCGCAGGGAAACGTGCCGCAGCTAAGCTATTTCTACCTCGATTCGAGAAAAATAAGATCAGCGGTGCCGTTCGACTGAACTGGTCACATCATTTCAATGAGACTGCGGTGATTCAGGAGCGAAAACTCTCGTAACCAGGCGCTCTAAACAGCTACTCAAATTCTCCGGAGGGCATACATGGCTGTCAAGAAAGTCTGTGTTGCATGAATCACCGAGGAGCATTACTGAAGCCCAGTAGCGACTTCATCCAAGCGGCAGCGTTGTCTTGCACTCGAGACGGTGGAGTCCAACAAGACATTCCAATCGATGCGCGTTATGAATACGAGTGCTGCATCTTACCTTTCACATTGCGTTCAATTCGACAAATCCACCGTGGGAGGCACTCGTGAAAGAAGCAAGCATATGGTTGGTGTCTGCTTAAAATTAAATATGTGGATTCAACGATTATTTTGGAGCACATGGGAAGCGAAGCTTTAGTGAAGCGGTTAATGGAATGCTTTACAAGTAATGGCTATGTGCACAACTTTGTTTACTTTCGTCGTATGCAACGTGTAATCGCATGCAACATTTGCTTTAATCCCCTACCAAGGTCACAACGTCTTTGGCATGGAAGTTTTATATCTATGCACTACACCACTCACGAGATATATGGCAAAATGCAAACTCCAAATCAGGCGGATGCACGCAGTTAAGACGTCTCCGCAGCGATATCAGGAGGACGAAGGTGATGCCTATTTCTGGGTGAGGGAAGAATGATGATGAAAGGTGCATATTATAGATGATGACAGCAAGATTTATGGATTCTGTACCTTTTGTATCACAGCGGCGCATCCTCATTCTGGACGATTGGCCAAGAATCGGCACACATGCACTGGTGCATACCGAATGGCTAAATTGAAAAAAAAAACACAAGTAAATCAAAGAACCCTTTCATTATAATCCACCATTCCATTAACCGGTCGCTGCGCTTTAGAGATTCCTGTCAGCCGACGTTATAGGTTTGTGTTTTACGTCGCAACATACTTTGTTTTGTCGTGCAGAAGACAGGTGCGCTTACTAGCATTACTTTGTCATTCAGCGTGCAGTGATTGCAAGACCGTTCGATGGTACTTTCGTTCGGCGCGCGCGCATATCACCTTAGTATATATACACACACAAAGATATCAACGGAGGTACTGACCGACCCAGGAGTAGCCAGCAGGAACGCCAAACCCGGGAGGGTAGCCCCCCCCCCCCCCCTCAATGAAAGCATTGCTTCAAAAATACATAAAATCGGAGTAAAGCGCACCGTAGGCACTGGATAAAATGGAAACATAACGCTCCTGGTTGAATGCAACAGCCCATTCTGAGAGATAAAAGACCGGAAGAACAGACGAAGAGCGGAGAAAGCTGGTATTACAATTGAGTGGGACAGAGGAGCGGGACGATGAGCTCCTCAACCACCGCGATAGCTTAGCGGCCATAGCGCTGCGCTGCTAAGCACGTAGTTGCGGTTTTGATTAAGCGAGATGCAAAAACCGTTAGATTGGGCACATGGAGGTGACCAAATTGATCCGGAGGCACTGGGGCGTGCCTCATAATCATGTCGTGATTTTGGAACGCATACAACCGCAGAATTTAGTTTACATAGTCTAGCTTTTTCCATACCCGTCGTGGTTGCTCAGTGGCTATGTTGTTGGGCTGCTGAGCACGAGGTCACGGGATCGAATCCCGGTCACAGCAGCCGCATTTCGATGGGGGCGAAAACACCCGTGTACTTAGATTTAGGTGCACGTTAAAATCTCCAGGTGGTCGCAATTTCCGGAGTCCTCCACTACGCCGTGCCTCATGACCAGAAAGTGGTTTTGTCGCGTAAAACTCCATAATTTATTTTTAGCTTTTGCCATTTGATTATTTTCTTTTCTTTCGGCACTACTTTTAAGGGCTGTTCAAATACGCCGAAAATACATCGTGTATCTAGCAGCGTTCATGGCCGCTTGCGTACGGGAGACTCCGAAACTACGACGTTAGAACCATTCAGAAATACTATGCAGTACTACGCAATACTGCCGCGATAATCAAAATCCGTATACCGCGGATTATTCAAACATGTTTTCAGGCATTGGAGATATACTAAATTGACTTAAACTGACTCTACCGACATACCTCACGCTGACTGTTTAGTGAGAGCCACCCCCCCCCCCCCCCCAATAAAATAAAGGAATTGTAGCGCTAAAAGAAGAGAAAAATTGGTGAAAAGGTCGGCAGTATCATGCAAGCAATAAAAAAATAACCTAACAACAACAGTTGCAAACTTCACATACAAATTTTCATCAAGTAAAAAAAAGATTAAAAAAGTCGTAGTTTGCGTCCACTTATTTCTTCTACATTTGCACTTATATTCGTTTTCACGGGTTTCCGTTTGTACTCCTGTTGATCACGAACATGAATTCGCCGCTCTGAAAGGCCGTAGGAAAACCTGTATAGTTTGCCTAGCCGAGTTCACGGCCGCTTGCGCACGCGAGAACTCCGGAACTATAAGGCCAGAACCGCTTAGAAATCGTTCTATATTGAGTTACCCGTCGCAGTTACCAGTCAATGAAGTTTTGAGGCACGTAGGGCCCCGTACAAGCTGTACTTGTTGGCGATAAGGTAGCCTCGCCGCTTACGGGATCACCTGACTGAGCTATGTCCAACGCTCGGTTGCCATAGTCGGAAGTTCGAATCTTTCTATAATGCTTTGAACTTCCGGCTATGACAACTGAGCATTCGACATAGCTCAGTCAGGTAATCGAATGCTCGGCTGCTTGAGGGAAGAAGAAGTCGCCGAAGGGAGCGGACACATCTCACGTCGGCTCCGTTTTCCACGAAGAATTTCGCTGTGATTATCGGTCATTCAGCCCATGAATTTAACACCAGCGTATTCAGGAAGTCACCAAGATTCTACTGCCACAATATTCAAGGTGGGAAACGACTTCCTTCCCAATTACAGGCGCTTTTGACCGGCTCCACGCTAACCCTCACCGGAGTATTTCGCACGCTGGGCCTCACCAGCCACCCGAGGGGACGCGCCGAGCCCCTTCGCTCACGCGGGCGCTCGTACCCAAACAATGATGCAAGTTCAAGTGAACGGGGAGGACATCTCCCCCGAAGAGTTTCTCGAGGACAACGGTTGGTGCACCATCAGATACAAGACCCAATTGAACCGTGAGACCGCGCAAAGCAACACCCAGAACGGAGCCCACTCCCGCACCGGCGAGGGAGCGAACGGCGACCGACAGCGTTCGCGTCAAAGACAGCGTAACGTCAAGCAGCAAGTCACCAGGAACAGCAAAATGCCACTACTCCCACGAAGCGATTTTAAGATCGTGATACGACCAAGAGGAGGCCTCGACGTTGCCACCTTCGGAACCATGCACCTCGCATCGGCCATTTACTGGGCGGTGTTAGGGTTGGCGTCTGGCATCACGTGTTGAAAGGAATTTCAACCGTCCATCTCACCCTGCCTCGTCGAAATGAGGCGTGAGTTCGCCTGCTATGGTTGGCATGCCGATCCACGTGCAAAAAGAACTTTCTCTCACCCGACCTTTTTCCACCAGGCCTCGTAGAAACGAAGCGTGACTTTCTAATTCGCCATGACCGTTTCGAGTGTCTGCTTGTCTGCCGGAAGCCCCGCAGTGTACAGGCCTCTTTTGTGTGTGTATGTGTGTGTGGGTGTGCGAGTTTAGAGAGACCCTTTTCTCGAATTGGACCTAGAGGAGAACTTCCACGAACCCGCAACGCGCAGAATAGGCGGACAGGCGTCTACAATTCCAAGAGGCGGGACGACTTCTTCCTTTCAGCAGGCTCGGTATAACCAGAGGAGGAGGGGCCCTCTTTCTGGGCCGGTCACGTGACGTCGACGGAAGCAAGATCCCGCCCACGATTGTACAGAACCTATCTAAGGGGCTCCGAAATTTACTTTTAAAACACTTCATACTCTTCTCATTTTCTTTCATCTACCTTTGAATAAACCATGCAAGTTTCGCACTAGAAAATCGTCTCGCCCTTGCTTGGTCGCCATGGTCTGCCGGATGCCTGCAGCCCGCCGACAACGCCACGCTACCCAATAAGTAACGTCGGGCGAGCTTCGTTTGGCAGGCGTCGCTACTTCTCGGCAGCAGTACGATGCGCTACCATGCAGTACGCAACAAACTGACTGGCAGCGACTGGGATACGAAACCCTGGAAACTCCAACTTGGACGACAACTACGAGATCGTAGCCTCTTCATCCTGGCGACAACGTTCGAAAGGAAGGTGTCAGGATTCATGACTGCACATGGTGAGTGCACGGCTTTTCTTCACTAAGATATCACTTGTATTTACGTATTTCTTTGGAAAGTACAGTGCGGTTATTTTTTTTTATTTTACCATTGACGGAAGTTTCGAGTACGTCAAGGTTGTTATAGAGTGAAGAGTTAGCAGCACGAAGGGCAGCCATGAACTTGAAGGCACTAAAGAAGCCGGAATTGTTGAGCTTGGTCAAAGAGTTGGGCCTCCAAATTGCCGAATCAAAGAGAAAGCCGGAGATCGTAGAGGCGATCGAAGCGATCGGGGTAGACGACGATGAACTGAAGGAATGCCTAGAGAGCATTGCAGAGGCAGAACGCCTAGAGAAAGAGGAAAAAGAGCGCAAGCACGTAGAGGGAAAGGAAGAGCGTAAGCGCTTAGAGGAAAAGGAAGAGCATGTTGCCCGCGATGCACTCGAAATGAAGCGCCTAGAGATTGAGCTCTTGAAAGCTCAAAATTCTGAAAGACCTAGCCCAGAAGCACGTGAAAGCGAGCGCAGAATGACAGACTTGGTGGCGCCCGACGCAGTAGGAGGACATATAGGTCTTTTTCTGGTACAGTTTGAGCGCACGTGTGAGAAGGCAAAATTCGCGAGAAACACGTGGCCGCAACGCTTGCTTACGTTACTGCCACGTGAGGTAGCTGATATTATCGCCCGCATGGGGAAAGAAGAAGCAGAGGACTTCGATGAAGTCAAAGCAAATCTGCTTAAGAAGTATAGATTATCAGCGGAAGCATTCAGGTGGAAATTCAGGGAAGTCGAGAAAAACAAAAGTGAGTCATACTCAGATTTTGCATACACCTTGGAGGTAAACCTGAAAGAATGGCGCAGAGAGGAGGGTGCACTCGGCGATGCCGAAAAGACAATGCCGTGCGTTGCTTTAGAACAATCCTACCGTCGGCTGCCAGTAAACATCAAGTATTGGGTTCAGGATAGGCCAGGCGTACACACTATTACGAGAGCGCCCGATCTCGCTGAGGAGTACGTAACTCGCCGTGCGGACGAAGGCAACGAAGCTCCTAAGAAGGAGATGAATAAATACAGACCCGACAAGCCAAAGCGAAGGTCAAAGTCGAGTCGGTATAAAACAATGGAAAAGTCAGATTCGGTGAAAACTAGTGCCGATGACAGCGAGGAAGAGAAGGAACCACCCGAACGGGGTGCAGAAACGCAGAAGGGAAAAACTGTCGAGGCAAAGAAACGAGCAGTTTGCTACAACTGCCAGCAAACGGGGCATATCTCCGTGGGCTGCAGAAATCCCAAACTAGTATTGATGGCACTAGTTATTAACGTAGAAAATCTCAGCTTGCTAGAACGATACATTCGAGACCTCGTGGTAAACGGCAAACCGTGTAGAGTGCTTCGCGACTCTGCAGCCACAATGGACGTGGTGCATCCGTCGTACGTAGAGGAAGGCCAATTCACAGGAGAATGTGCTTCGATAAGGCAAGCCGTAGTGTTTGTCTCCCTGTGGCCAAGATTCGTATCGAAGGGCCTTTTGGAGTACTGGACACTGAAGCTGCCATCTCGGCACATCTCCCGCCGCAGTATCCATATTTGTTTTCTAACAAATCAGAGGATTTGCTGCGACGCAGGGGAATCGGGTTTAGTGAAAGGATAGTGCAAGCCCTAACTCGTTGCAAGGCAAGGGAGCTCGCCGCCACGGCAGTGTACGAATGTCCTGTGGTGGAGGAAATAGGTTTGGCGGAGGATTGTCCAACCAGCACCAAACAGGACAGCCCTATAGGGGATGATACGGAAAGTGCACCAGCTAAGGAAAAGGTCGACGCGCGCGCGCACACACACACACTCACACGCACGCACGCACGCGCGCACACACACACACGCACACACACACACACACACACACACACACACACACACACACACACACACACACACACACACACACACACACACACACACACACACACACACACACACACACACACACACACACACACACACACACACACACACACACGCACGCACACACACACACGCACACACACACGCACACACGCACACACACACACAGAGAGAGAGAGAGGGAGAGAGAGAGAGACTGCTGTTTCTCCTCGGTACTTGAAAACGAGTTCGCTTATCCACCAGCGCTTTCTCGAAGACGGCCAGCTACTTGCTCTACTGGAAATGAATAGGTGAATTTGCCAAGCACCTCGCCAGACAACTCGTCGGCATCCCGGAGAGGTGTCTGGCCGAGATAACGGCTTCCCGCGAGGCTTCCATTGAATATTTTTTTTCTTTAGCGTCCTATTCTTTTTAATTTGTGCACCACTGCGGGTACGGGCTTGTGGATACGTCAGCGCTCTGTTTCATGGCTTTTCTATAGAACCGAGGCGATGCATTGGCTAAGGGGAAGCTTTAGCTCGGGCCTATCTCCAATGCCGCTTACTCAATGTAAAATGCAGGAATGATTTTATGAGAAACCGTTCAACCGATTTGAATATTTGTTTCATTTAAGAGAGAAAAATTACAGTGACTGCACAAAACAGAACATTCATTTGGATCATGGGATGTTTTACAAGACTTGTCGGAAATTGGTAAAGTTGTGAAAAAAAATAGAAGCATGAAGTTTGCAAATCCGCAACTCAGCATGGAAAACAAATATCGCATTTCTATAAACTGGATCCGTTGAAGCATCAAAAGCGAACAAATTTTATGAAGGAATTTACAATCTATGTGAATTTGTTACAATGTCTGAAAGAATTTTTCGAATGAATCATTCACAAATTAGTGATATGGTGATTCCTACTATGTGCTACGTATTACGTATGAAAAAAGGGAAAAAGATGTATTCACGAATTTCTGCAAAGCTCAGAATTACACCCGAGAATGCCGAGTCGGTGCTACGAGGAAGCAAATGCTAATTTCTTTCGCAATGCTGGTGCCATCAGCATCTACCAATTGGACGAATATATATTCAGTGGAAAACTTAAACTTAAAATTACACAATATTCAAAGCACCTACCAACAATTTCTTTCTACAAAGGAACACGGCTATAAGAAGAGGAAAGGTGAAACGTGGGAAGTCCTAACGACAAGGTTTAGTTACGAAGTCCCTCAAATCATTATGAATCCGTCTACGAGCATGTTTTTATTCGTTTACCCGCGACTCAAGTAAGTTAGGCTTGAATTTTGTAAGCCCGACACCATAGTGCAATTAAGTAAAATTTTTCTGCGTTCTTCTGTTCATTGATAATTGAGTTATCTACAGAGAAAAAAAAGGTGAAGATATCAATAGAGTCCTCCCTGACCTTGACACGGTAACTAAATGCTGTAACCAATGACTGTTGGAAATAAACGCTAACCAATGTAAATTTATGTGGATGCCACGGATTCCACTAACTTTATTCTTTATTCTTACTTCAGACAGGATCTTCAGCGCCATTAAGGTATTATTGCATGGGGCGGGGGCGGCAAAAGACATCATTGCTGCGGTGCACCACGTCTGCAGGTATAGTGAACTCCAAGACGAAGAAGACGAAGAAGAAGACGAAGAAGTAGCTCTTGTGTGGAACCTCGTTTTCTACTGCTCTCATTTTGCGAGTATTTTTGCGTGTTTTTGGGAGGCGCCGCTCCCGAGACCTTCGGCGATGGAAGCGGAGTCAGCTAGACGTCCGGAGGAGACCGACGTCACAGCGTCAAGCGCTCCGAGGAAGCGCAATCCCCTGATGAGCGACACAGGCAGCGAGGACACCTTGCTGTACTACTCTGCTTCAGAAGATCTGTCGGATGACGGCGACTACTGGACGGTTCTGAGGCAAAGAGGAAAGAGGAGAATCGTCGCTGCTTCCTCGTCTTCAACAAGGAGGACGGTGGCGGCAAAGGCCAATGACACGGCTCATACCATCCGCTTCTTGCCCGAGACGCCGATCCACGACCTGAATCGGCTAAACAAGCAAGCCATATCTATTACACTGGAGGCTCTTGTTCCAAATGAGATTACGGATATAAGAATTAACACCCGTAAGAACATTCTCGCAGTTGATGTCAAGAACAGCGCAGCATTGGATATCTTGAGTACAGTCAAAATGCTGGGCAAGATAAATGTTCGCGCGATAATACCGCAGGAGAGCCATACTACGTCAGGTGTGATGTATGATGTCGATGAGTCAATCAACGACAACGATCTGCCTATTTTGGTCAAACTCGCTACAGCAGATGCAACTATTATTGAAATCCGTCGCCTAGGAGATTCACGCTGTGTGAGGATATCTCTCAAGGGAGGTAGCTTGCTGTCCCACGTGAAAGTTGGATTTTTTCGTCATCCAGTGCGACCGCTCGTTCCAAGACCACTTCGGTGCCGTAATTGTTTGAAGATCGGGTATGTCAGCGGCATGTGCAAGAATTCGACCGTGTGCGCAAGATGTTCTGAGCAGCACAGCGCTGATGCTTGCCGTGCGACTCATTTCAAGTGTGCCAATTGCTCTGGTCCCCATGAAGCATCGTCGAAAGACTGCCCGAGATACAAGACAGAGCGGAAAGTACCAAAACAAATGGTGAGAGGCAACTAAACTCACAGAGAGGCCACCGCCAAAGTGCGACGGCGTCTTGTCCGCCGTCACCGCAGGCGATCTCCGTCTACTAGAAATACTGATACCGTCGCAAGACAGCCGCTGCTTCCTGAGGCTGCTGCTCCCAAGGCGCTTACCCAGACTAACAACACGGTATCTGGTGACGTAGTGAATACCTCTACGACTGGCCTGCACTTCCGACATTAAGTCCTCCAGATCAACAAAGATCGACGGTGGACTACCGACGAACCAATGAGGGCACATACCACGTGTGAAGTCAAGACAAGTAAGTAATCGCTGTAATAAAATCGCTAATGAAAGTCATTCGCGTGTTGATAAATGACATGCAGACGCCATCTGCTCGAGGTGCACTACAAGTGCTGGAGGGCCTGGATCCGGTTCTTGCGAGCCTCGATTAGCAAGCATAATAGCTCTACCACGTCAGCCGTTGTTCAGACAAGTCAAGAAAGCTTCTATTATGCAATGGAATGCCCGTTACCTGAAAATCCCGCGTTGATTTTCGCCATTACGGTTTCGCCATTACGGTTTCGCATTGTTGTCGTCTGTGAACCGAAGCTACAGAAACCCGTCCGGATCTCAGGCTATGAATATCATGTGTCATCTTCTTGTTATGACATTAGCAAAGTGATCATCTACATACGGTGTGAACTCACTTACTTTGTTCATCCAGTGCGGCCACATGACAGTAATGAGTATGTGTGTTTGACCGTGAAAAAAAATATTGGCTGAAGGCTTAGCTTGGTTAAGCCTGGAAGATTGCGAAAGCAATACCCTTGGCTGCGCCTTGTTTCGGCTGATGGTGTGGACATGGTTGCCCTTTGTTAAACTTATGGCTATACATTGTTTTGCTTCGTTTCTGCTATTGATATCCTTGGTGCACTTGCTTTCTTCTGTTGAAGTTGTAGCGTTCCATACTATTGATAGATGCAGCATCGTCACCATTTGAAGCATCCATGATAGTCTCTTCGGCATTAAGAGCGTCCATGAAACTTGTCTCCGAACTACTGGTTGTCTCCATAGTTTCGCTACCGTTAATACCACTCATTAAACTTGGCCCTGAACTTGTAGATACACCCGCATCAAGCGATGTTGATCGGAGTGCTCGCCACGCTGCTGCGTACGAACGTTGTTTAGCTCGCCATTCTTCTCGTTCTTCTTCTGTTTCTTCAGCACGGCGCCGTCGCTTGGCCGCAGCAGATCGTTCCAGCCTCGCCTTGTACACATCATCCGACATAGCGCGAGGCAGCGCGCCGACCACTGCGAGGAGCCGAGCTGTAGCCCCCTTTATGCTCCTAGCATGACGTCACACCAGCGAGCGCCCTCTCTAGGTAGCGCCGCAGCAGCGGCGCGCAAGGCTTCGCCACCACCATCGATGCCGCGAGCTGGGGCGTGCGTCTATTTGTCGTACAAAAATCCCTCACGTGACCTGATCCCAGGTGCCTAGGGACAGCATCGTTTAGGGATTTTTGAGAAGGCGCGATGCTGGCGCCGAGCGTCGCCGTGGCGTGTTCGTCCTCGGCTTATCGTTCTCTGGACCGCGCGTTGTTCAACATTTACCTCATGTGATTGTACGTGCGTTGCTTGTGTGTTGGTTGTAGGTTCTGTGTTACTTGGCGGAAAGACGTGAGTAGTGGTGGTGCGGCAGTGCGGCTTTGGCCTCGGTGAACTCTGGCAGTACAGAATCTGCGTTGTGTGACCCGTGCTTTCTAGAGAACCCGGCGGTGGTGACGATTGCAATATCGAAGTGGCCTAGCGCCTCGGCAGCGAACTTCAGCGAACCACGATGTGGCGTCGCCGTGTCCGACTTTGCGTAACGGACATCGAGGGATGTGCTGCTCGCTGCAAGTCATGTAAATGCAACTGCGTCGACAGCCCACTGTTCAGCGCTGAATGTGTGTTTGGTGTGCTGTGCTTGAAACGAGTGGTGCAGCCTGGCAGCGGGGGTGGCGGAGGAGCAGAGTGGCTAGGGTTTGCGCGTTCACAGATATGTGCACCCGTCTTGGTCTCATTAGCGGCTGTCGCGGGACTGCGGTGTGCTAGCTCCTTGCCTAGTATGAAGTTTACGACGCTAACACACAGCATGTTCACGTTTTTCCGCGCTATATGTCATTTGCATGACGGCCGAGTTGAAAACGAGACATATAGTGTTCTTTGCGTTTGTGTGTTGTAAATTACTTTCTATTGTGGAAGTTCTGGGAGTCTTATTACGCAAGGAGTGCGAACGTAAACATAAACACATATGTGTGATGAAATTTTGAATTACCCATAATACCTTTTACGACTGATAAGTGGCCTACACCGCCTGAGTGAATCAGCTACCGTATGTTGCGACGCTCTTTCGTGTGGTAGAATGATGCATGGTGCGCGTTTATTTCTGTACTGTTGTAAAAACCATTTGTTCATTCACTCAATACAAATGTACGGCTTATTCGCCGCAGTACATTTTAGTTACGCGGTGAAGCATACTATAAGTGGGAGGGAGCCGCTGTCAGCCAGCATAGTATGTCCACTTAGGCGATCTGAGAGGCGGCGGGTGCGCGAGTGTATAATTACAGAACTCTTATTATGTCCAGTGACAGTGGAGATGATTAACTGTAGCACCAAAGTAGTGGACCACTACCAGAAAGGCATGTAGTACGCCAATCTCAATTCTTGTGCTTATGCCAGTCTTCTTTTTTACAGCAATAGCTGCTATGGGCGAACCCCCCTGGTTGTTCTGATGTTACTGGTGTTGTCACTGGAATTCCCGAATTTCTTGCTAGAATATTGCAAATAAAGTTCTCATTGTGCTGCGAGGATTCAAACATATGATTAAAAGAGTAGCAGTCCACAATTCTACATTTCAGCCACTCTGCTGAAGATTCAGTCGCGGTGAATACTGATCCCGGAGAGCATGATCTAGCCAACAGGTGCCATGATTGGCTAACACCTGCTCAATGTCTGCGTACTGTATATAGAGCTGGCATCCACACCTTCAAGCTCTTGCACATCACCTTCCCACTTGTGAAGGCAGTCCTATGTTAAATTTTCTTCTTACTTGTAATGACAATGATTGGGTGCACCTGCTTCATTAATCTTCTTCTAGTGCTTGGCTTCTCAGATTTACTGGATAGAGCTGTTGGTGTCTTGTTTTCCTCAAGTAAAGCGCAAGACCTAGCAATGGCTAGCCCAAATATAGATTTGAGAAAACCAAAACGAATTCACCAGTAAGAAGCTGAAGGGTTGTTTTCGTGTAGATCAGTGGCTAAGTCCGGATATGAAAGAGGAGGAAGAAAAGCCTAGTCTTTCCACGTTAACACTGTGAGGCACAACTCCCACAAATAAATACGACTCTTATTTTACTTTTTTAAGGATATTACCGACTTGCATTGGCAAGTGTTCACTTCAACAAACACTGCATGAAGTAAGCCTCCTGTGCATATTTCACCAGCTACTGCATCATTGTTTTCCATTATGAGTGAAACTGCAATTTTCTTTATGCTACAAGTTGCCCAATTTTGTGTTTTGCAGTAGGATGTTAGCAGTGCTATTAAGGCACTTCAAAATCATGAATTGTAGTCGAGAGAAAAAAAAGTAAGAAAGCAGTGGCTTTTTGTGCGTAGACTATGCATACACCTGGTGCTCTTATGGTCATTTGTTCCCTATCCGCTAAACCATCCTAAACAAGAAAAGTTTATACACAATTAGTTTATACACAGACCACAACTAAACCACAGGTATCGTTGGTAAGCAAAGTATACTTGTTCGGTGACATTTTCTGCAGCCCTGCTATTGGGCTTTCATTCCTTCCTTTTCAGCTGTGCAGGTTCATTAAGAAGTGATGATACAGTTTGACAATTTTAATCGTTGGAAGACTTAGCGAAACCTTTTTAGGGTTGTTTTTTCTTGGTTTCAGACTCTGCACATTGCATTTTAAGGCGTGTTTTCTGTGTTTGTTGCCTTTTCTTTATGGGTAGGGCATGTCAACATTTTTTACACCATTTCAAGTATGTGGTGCCATAGACTGTTCTTAGACGGAGTCTTGCCCTTTCATTCTGTACAATTTGATGTCGGTTTTTTGTGTCCAAGGCCGTTTTACAGCGCGATTGTAGCATTTTGCCAAGTTTTGCCTCTGTCACCCAAGCGTGAAAGATTGCTACCCACTGCTGGTGGCATGAAACAATGTGACATTTCTTTTTCAATAAAAGGAAGTCTGTCACTTATTCTGTGCACTGGTTGTCTTTTGTCTCTTTGAATTGCAATTTGTTACCTATATTTGCTCTTTTGTTGCATTTCAGATTAGGAATGGCTATCATAATTGACATTTAACCATACTGCACACAATGTGGATGATATGTAATTGCAATATATGGCCACCATAAATAAATAAAAGTTAATAATTCAAGAATAGTGCCTTTGCATGGTGGTGCAGCCATGAATTGTGGCTATAAGGTACCAGCGCTGCAGATAGCACTGCTTGTGCAGAATATAGTTCAACTCTACTACTTTCAAACATCATTGTTTTTATCGGCATTTGTATAGCTCCAGTTTCTGCGAACAACACACATCTGGTGGAAGAGTGGCTTGCACCTGCAGTTGGGCCCAATGAATAGCCAAATTTCTGCCCGTTTTCATGTTACTAGTAAAGGCAGTCGTTCTTATAGTAGCCTGTTTGCCCAGTGTAGAAGCCGCTGCAGGGTGTCGGGATCTCGTACACATCTTCAGCTTTGCAGGGGACACAGCATCTGGCACATAGTTTGTCACAGGCCATGTATTCGGGGCAAGTCGAATTCATTCACTAGCAAAGGGAGAACCAAGCTTGTTGGATATGAAGTAAACCGCCTGTATACTCAGTGGCCTTTTTCATTTCGTGTGACATGTGGTTATAGCGACCCTTGTTTTAAGCACTTCTTGTCCAGCAGCGGTCGTTTGCTTTTGAAACACTCAGGATAGCTTTCAGCAAGCTGGACAGGAATAACACTGAAAAACCAGCAGATGTTAATTCTCGCACTTATCATGCGAAGCTTCGTACGGTATGATGAGGGCGTAAATAAATGAGGGTGTTGCTCAAGGCCTTGTAGCACATGTCACGAGTTTGGAGCAACATGATGTATAGCACTTTTTTGATTGCATGCTACAGGTTTAGCAGGTGTGGCCATGGTTGAAGTGCAGTGCAAGGTCAAGAAAACATATCTATGAGCAACACCCTGGTAAAGGAGACTCTGGGAAAACTAGTGGGAAGCCAGTTGAACATCTGGTTGACCCACTTGCTGGCTCCATAAGGCAAAGTATGATAAAGAGAAGCAAGTCATCAACACATCAGAAGGTTTTTACATATAAACACTGTGCTAAGGTCATAACATGCCAACAAGTCTTAGTGCGCAGGCTATGCACAACCAACTACATATGCCTTCTGTTCGGACATTGCTCATTGTAACCAACAAGGATGGAGTGGACAAAAAAAGAACAGCAGCTCCATTAATTTGGTTTCACTGGTATCAACAGTGTTTTGTAAGTGTACATCGCCATACTCCCCAATGCCTTCTTGGGTGACATCAGCAAGGACCAGCTTGAGGCAAGGGGTAATAGACGTCTTTACAAGCTAAAAATGCATGCATGCATGGAAAGCACATTGTGTCCAAAAAGTAGGCACTTCACAAGGGCACTGGAGAAGGAACAGGTTATTAACAGTGGGCAAAGACAAGCTACTAAACACCCAACACTGTTGCCATGTAACGACCTCTGAAACAATCCCTCTTAATGAGGAAATCATCTTTGTGTATCCATAAAGAGGGCAGATGGGCAAAGCCCCTTCAGTAATGCTGCCAGCTTCAAAAGCACATTTTGCACATCTTGAATGCTTCCTTCTTAAGACTTTGCTGGGTGCAAGCATTCTACTGACCAAAAGCTGTCACTGAGAGCACTGTTGGTTTGGTAGCAATAAAGTTCAGAAGCAATTGCAACAAACCTCCCTTCCTAGTTGGCCTGGATGCTCACCGTGCTTATGAAGCAGCACCATGATGCAAGCAAGGTGAACTGATGCCTCCAAGCCCTTGTTCATTTATCACACTGTTCTGTTAGTAACAACCACGAGACTTGAAACCAACAAGCTCAAGTTCTCCACTCGCATGGTTAGTGCGGATGATCCATAAAAAGCACAAAAACAGAAAACTCAAGGGAAAGGATAAAGCACCACTTAACACTTAGTGTTGCTACAGCCCACGCCCTTCTTTTATTTTGTCTGGTCGTGCTACATCTTTTTACTATAGATAGGCATGTACTTAGGTGATGTTCCCAATCAGTGTCCAATTTTTATATACACTATGTGCTGGTTCAAAGAGGTTTGAAACACTGCAATGGAAGCTTCAAGTAGAAAAGGTGCCAGGAAGAAAAAAAAAAGCTGCGCTGCAACCATCTCGGCAACATGTTGTCCCTTTAATAAAAATTGTGCTTCCATATTAACTTGAGCCCTCCAGTTTAAAGTACCAGTGCACTTATGAACAATGAATCAATTCTCAAAGAGCATGTGCAGTCCAGCCAAAAGCAGGGGCAAGAATGCGCATTGCGCTCCTCCTATATTGAAGGTGAATAACACGTACCATAATGGCGAATGTGCTTTAGTAAGCTTCCCTGCAATATGAATTTGTAATGTACAAAGAATTGTCAATGAAGCTTACCACGAGCACAGATGCACTTGCAAATTATATCACAATTGAAGATAATGAGCAAACCTATGTGCCCTTTCCACTCTTAGTATGCTTTACTGCACGATGCTTATTTACACCCCTGTATTGCGGTGTAGCAAGCTACAAAAGAAACTTTGCATAATTAGGCTTCTTAGGATTATCTTTCTCACAATACACTAATATTTCGCGGTGAAGCCTAAGCAATGTACTGCGGTGAAGCATACTAAAAGTGAAAAGGGGCAGGAGTTCTTTAATCATACACTCGCGAACCCTCCGCCTCTCAGGTCGCCTAAGTGGACATACTATGCTGGCTGATAGCGGCCCCATCCCACTTTTAGTATGCTTCACCGCGTAACTAAAATGTACTGCGGCGAAGAAGCCGTACATTTGTATTGAGTGAATAAACAAATGGTTTTTACAACAGTGCAGAAATAAACGCGCACCATGCATCAGTCTACAACACGGAAGAGCGTCGCAACATACGGTAGCTGATTCACACAGACCGTGTAGCCCACTTATCAGTCGTAAAGGGTATTATGGGTAATTCAAAATTTCAGACACACATGTGTTTATGTTTACGTTCGCACTCCTTGCGTAATAAGACTCCCAGAACTTCCACAATAGAAAGTAATTTACAACACACAAATGCAAAGAACACAGACATATGTCTCGTTTTCAACTCGGCCGTCATGCAAATGACATATAGCGCGGAAAAACGTGAATATGCTGTGTGTTAGCGTCGTAAACTTGATACTAGGCAAAGAGCTAGCACACCACAGTCTCGCGACAGCCGCTAATGATACCAAGACGTAAGCACATGTCTGTGAACGCGCAAGCGGAGCCCCTAAGCCACTCTGCTCCTTAGCCACCCCCGCTGCACGGCTGCACCACTCGTTTCAAGCACAGCACACCAAACACACATTCAGCGCTCAACAGTGGGCTGTCGACGCAGTTGCATTTACATGACTTGCAGCGAGCAGCACATCCCTCGATGTCCGTTACGCAAAGTCGGACACGGCGACGCCACATCGTGGTTCGCTGAAGTTCGCTGCCGAGGCGCTAGGCCACTTCGATATTTCAATCGTCACCACCGCCGGGTTCTCTAGAAAGCACGGGTCACACAACGCAGATTCTGTACTGCGAGAGTTCACCGAGGCCAAAGCCGCACTGCCGCACCACCACTACTCACGTCTTTCCGCCAAGTAACACAGAACCTACAACCAACACACAAGCAACGCACGTGCAATCACATGAGCCAATGTTGAACAACGCGCGGTCCAGAGAACGATAAGCCGAGGACGAAAACGCCACGGCGTCGCTCGGCGCCAGCATCGCGCCTTCTCAAAAATCCCTAAACAATGCTGTCCCTAGGCACCTAGGATCAGGTCACGTGAGGGATTTTTGTACGACAATTAGACGCACGCCGAGCTGGGGCCCCGTCTCTCGGTCTGGCATGACGTCACATGGTCACGTGACGCGCAGCTGTGTAAGGAGGCGCCACGACCGCCGATGGGCCGAAAGTGCGAGCAGTATTGCTTTCGCAATAAAACTTGTTTACTTTAGTGGGCGCTTACCTTTCTCCATCAAGTCGTTTCGATAGGCAGAGACTGAGTGACATTATAGATGCGACACCTGGTCCATGGATTGTTGTTGGGGACTTCAACGCGCATCATTCACTTTGGGGAAGCAACAAGATAGATTCCAAAGGAAGAAACCTCAGGTCCTTTGCTTGCGACCAATAATTTTGTTGTCTAAACGATGACAGTCCGACATTTCTGCGCGGCCGGACGTACAGTAGTTGCTTAGACTTAGCTTGTGTTTCGCGATGCCTCGCTCGCTGCGCCTATTGGTTCGCAGACATAGAAACCCACAGAAGCGACCACATTCCTACCTACCTGAAGATAAAAGGCCTCACCAAATCCGTTCCATCAAATTTTAAACAAACAATAGATTGACCCGTGTTTAAATCACTTATGGAAGACGCATGCCACGAAGGCATTTCGTCCACACTAGAATTTGAGATCGCCAAGGCTATGCAGGATCTTACGCGTTCATTTCGGCCATTAGAGAAATACACAGATTTTGATTCGGAAATACAGAGCCTCCGTGCAATCCGCCTGCGAGCGGAGCGGCGGTACAGACGGACTAAATCATTCTACGACTTTAGAGAGGCCAGACGCTTTCAAAAGAAAATTCAACGCGGCGTTGTTGTACTCAATAATCAACGCTGGAAATTGTTTTGTGAGTCTCTCGATCCGCGTAAACCTCTGTCGGTTGTCTGGAGAACAATCCGTGTACTTCGAAGAGCTCCTCAACAGCGTCGTCCATTTAAATCTCTAGCCCTACATCAATGATGCCGAGAAGTCGAGGCAGCCGAAGATTACTGCGCAAGGATCGCGGGTCCGGCGCTCATGTATTCACCTTGCGCACCTATTCCCATTATCCCCCCTTGCTCCCGAGATCCTCGTATGGACGTTCCTTTCTCCATCGAAGAACTGGAGGCCGCACTTGCTCGATGCAGGTGATCTTCGTCACCAGGACACGATGACACCACATACTCTGTGCTAGCAAACCTTGGTCAAGAGGCCAGAGATGCCCTTTTTGGCCTGTTCAACGCATCATGGCGTGACGGCCTGGTCCCTACAACGTGGAAATACAGTCGGCTTGTTCCGCTCCTCAAGGCTGGCAAATCCCCGTTGGAATTGTCATCTTACCGTTCAATAGCACTGGCCAGATGTGTCGGCAAGGTAATGGAGAGAATGATCCTTGCATGAATAGAATGGTACTTAGAATTTTACAACGTCTATCCAGAGGTAATGGCTGGTTTTCAACGCGGCCACTGGTCAATACATAGTGTTATCGACCTTGTAACATATGTACAACACCAGAAACATCTGAAACGTATCACTGCGGCCCTATTCCTTGATGTTAAATGCGTGTACGACAATGTAGACCGTCATGCAATTCTGGCCGCCTTAGAAGCCGTAGGGATTGGTGGACACACCTTTCTCTGGATATGCAACTATTTGAATGGTAGATCTTTATTTTGACTGAAGACGGACCAACGTCGCCTAGCTATACCAGTCGTGGTGTACCGCAAGGCGGAGTACTCAGCCCTACCCTTTTCAACCTGGTGCTCGTTGGTCTCGCTGATTCGTTACCGCAAACCGTCCAGCTCTCCGTATATGGAGACGATATTTGCATATGGGCTTCAGGCGTGACACGTGTACAAGTCCGTGCATGACTTCAGAAAGCTTCAACGGCTGTCTCAAGATACCTAAGAAGACAACGCCTGCAGCTTTTTGCTGAGAAATATGCACTCGTTGCTTTTACCCGCATAGCGATGGCCCCGTATTCTTTGCAGATTAATGACCAAATTATACCATATAGACGAACGCACCGATTTCTTGGCGTCATCATTGATAGAGACTTGTCTTGGAGCCCTCACATCTCGTACATGGAAAAGCGTTTGGCCGCCATTGTGGACCTTGTTGCGTTTCTCGGCGGGAAGTTCTGGGGCGCAACAGTACCGTCAATGTTGCAACTATATCAAGCACTGTTTTGGGGCTTTCTGCGGTACAGCTTACCTGTACTAGAAAATGCTTGCACTACGAATATCCGCAAACTCCAGAGTGTGCAAGCCAAAGCACTCAGGACTTGTCTCGGTCTCCCCAAAACTACGTCATCGATTGCGACAGTGGCCATAGCCAGAGACGCTCCTCTGAAAGTCTACATTGATACAGATGTCCTGAGAACACACATCCGGCACCTGACTCGGATTCCCTCCTACCATCTTGCTTGGTTGCCTGCAAAAAACCACTTCCAATTTTTACAAAAACTATTGTAAGACATCAGTCTTACTTGCCATCAGAATTTACGCCCGCTACACGATTATCAGATCCATTGTGGTGTCTGCACCGGCCGAAAGTGCAACTGACGATTCCAGGAATCAGAAAGAAAGCTGGAGCGCCATTGCAAGCTTTAAAACAAGCAACTTTGGAGCACATTCACGACGTGCACAGATTCCGGCAACATATATACACAGATGGTTCAGTAAAACGCAACAGCTCTGCTGCTGCAGTCATCATCCCGGCAAAATCTGAGGAAATCAAATTAAGAACTTCCTGTGTGACCACATCGACGGGTGCAGAACTCGCGGCGCTCCGTGCTGCACTTGATTTGATTAAGCAGAAGCCACCGCAACAATGGACAGTCTTTAGTGACTCCAAGGCAACCCTTCACTGAATACGAAGCCCAATGCGCCACGGACCCAATGAGCAACTGGCCTCAGAAATTCGGCACACATATCATCAAAGCCATGACAAGGGACACAACATAATCTTTCAGTGGTTTCCAGGACATTGTAACATCAGCGGGAATGACCACGCCGACGAAGGTGCCCCATCTGCACATGAAAGTGATCAACGAGCCTTCATTCGTTTTCGCGAACAGACGCTGCGGCTGGGCTGCGATTGATGTCCCGTGATTGTACTCAAATGTTTCCACCATGTGTCGGTTGCGTTCGTTATCTCCGGACATACCGATGCACCTCCCGTCTGGGTTACCACGACGTGAACAGGCCATGCTCTACCATCTGTGGCTAGGCGTTGCCTTTACTAACTCATATGCTTTCCTCATTGGAATGGCCAACAGCCGCACGTGCGACACATGCAACATCGACGAGACGCTCGCACATATTATCTGTGTTTGCCCGCGATATAGGGCTCAGAGACAAGTGATGTGCAGAGTAGTGGACCAGTTGGACAACCGTCCACTATCAGAACTAAAAGCTTTAGGCCAATGCCCCGAAAGAACATCCGCGTTGAAGGCCTTGCTCGCGTTATTAAGGTTCCTGCGGTCTACGGGGCTTCACGACAGACTCTAAGAATGCTGCCCCCTACCGCTGTGTAGTGTACGCGCTTTGTTCGTGCTTGTCTCTCTTTCTTTCTATCCCCCTTCCGCTCTGTTTCTCTTTTTATCCCCATTAACCCTTCCCCCTGCGCAGGGTAGCCAACCGGAACTACCTCTGGTTAACCTCCCTGCCCTTCTCTGCATTATTGTCTCTCTCTCTCTCCAATCGTCAATGGTTCCAGGAAAAGAACAACAGAATATTGAAAAAAGTTACGGCAGATCTCATATCATGACGACTGCCGATAGTAATGCGATATGTATTCGAGCATGAAGCAACGCACCATATTTCTGAAGTGAAGATTGTTTAGCATCTGTAGTTGCCATCCAGAGAATTCCGTTGGTTTGGTTATATGTGGCTTAATCCGCTATTCTCCCATGTTGTTATGGTATTCACTTGCCATGTAGTAACGCATGAGCATGGCGTCATGAGGACGTCTTTGTGACGCCGACGCGCTAACGACTATGGAAACAGAAAAGGAATTACGCCGATGGAATGAAAAAGGCGGTATGACGACAGTGGGATGTTGACAATCATATTGACGCGTGTACTTATCTTTATCGGGCGACCACGTTTCGCCGCCTACTGTTATCGCACAGGGCGGGAAGCGCCTGCATGTATCCGAAGTTTCTGGAAATTTATCGATGCTTCTATCCACTGTCTGTTGTCGCCGAACCTTGTGTTATTTGATTTCATCGCGTGACGCGAATTGTGTTGAACTTTGTGGAAGGCACGCGGGTCTGAATGATTAGTCTGGAACATTCGACGACTGATGTACCAAAGCCGACGCGCTTGAACCGCTGATCAGAGTTTCGACGATCGCCGACAGTGTTCGCCGCTATCGTTGTGCTTTAAGTGTAGCCTGTTTTTGTGGGCACAGGTTCGCCCAATAAAAGCTAGTTTTGTCTTTCACAGTATTGCTACTGTGTTCTTTAACGTCACTACCACGTGACATCTGGTGGAGGTGCTTGTGCGTTCATGTACCGAACGCCCCCGCAACGCCGCGATCCATGCCCGAAGCCCGCGGACAAAACCAACATCGCCCAAGACCAGCGTGCTAGCCGCCGACTCCAAGTACTGCCCCAGAGCACGGAGTTCTACCTGAGACGACAAAGAAGATCTGGCCAAGACAACCCCAATGGCTGCCTCAGCGTCCCCCGTTATCCTGCAGCAACCTCGGGACCCACCGACCTTTCATGGAGCAGCTAATGAAGACCCGGAATCCTGGCTTGAGACCTACGAAGGAATCGCGACTTTCAACAACTGGGACTCCAACGACAAGCTGCGGCATGTATACTTCGCATTAGAAAGTGCCGCCAGAACGTGGTTTGAGAACCGGGAGTCGACGAGGACAACATGGGACCAGTTCCGTAGCGGCTTCCTGCGCAACTTTACGAGCATCGTGCGCAAGGAAAGGACGAAGCTATGCTGGACGCCCGAGTGCAGCTACCTAACGAGAACGTTGCCATCTTTACGGAAGAAATGAGCCGTCTGTTCCGCCACGCCGACCCAGAAATGCCCGAGGAGAAGAAAGTCCGCCTACTCATGCGTGGTGTGAAGGAGGAACATTTTGCCGGAATGCTACGAAGCCCACCGAAGACCGTCGACGAGTTTGTTCGCGAGGCCACCAGCATCGAGAAGACACTCGAGATGCGAAACCGGGAATTCGATCGCCGCAAGAACTCGACAAACTACGCCGGAGTTCAATCACTGGCCACCGACGACCTGCGCGAGACTATCCGAGCGGTCGTGCGGGAGGAGCTACAGAAGCTGTTCCCTTCATCACAGCCTCAAGTGGCTTCGATTGCCGACGCCGTACGTGAGCAGCTCCAACAACTCGGAGTAGCCCCTGAATCACCGAAGCCTCAGCCGCAAGCGATGACATACGCCGCTGTAGCCCGCCGTCACGTTCTCCCTCCGCGCCCACGGCAGGGCCCCGTGACGACACAGTTCCGTCGTCCACCAACACTCCCGCCGCCAGCACGCCAACCCGTCACCCCACGCGGCATCCCAAGGAAGACTGATATTTTGCGCACCCCCGACCACCGTCCGCTTTGCTATCACTGCGGAAAAGCCGGGTACATCTACCGCCGATGTCCATACCGGGAGATGGGACGCCGAGGGTACGCCGTTAACGCGCCGCGACCACAGATTGGCGAACGACCTCGCGATATCGCTGACTACCTCGCTGCCACTCAGTGGAGCCCTCGACGACCGTCCCGTTCGCCGTCACCAGGCCGCTACCTGTCGCCGCAGCGCCGACCATACACTGGCCCAGCCCGGGGCCGGTCAGCAAGCCCATATCCGGAAAACTAAAAGCAGCTACCGATGGAGGTGCGGTTGCTGTTCGTCGAACTTACGAAGATCCTCCGCCGCCGACGAAGAAGACGAAGAGACCATCTGGACGACATAATAACGACACGCCGCCGCCCCGACGAAGTCAAGAAGCCAAAACTACAACGACCAAAGACGACTTGACGACGCGACGTTCCAGCTTCAGTTCAACACGACGCAGCCGTGATCCGACGCCAAGACCTAACTGCAATGCCAGACGAAGAACCACCGACCTCGACGTGGTTCTCGACGGCCACGCAGTTACCGCCTTAGTGGACACAGGGGCCGATAACTCCGTAATGAGTGGACACATTACCGCCCAGTTGAAAAAAGTGAAGGCTACATGGGAAGGCCCTCAAATTCGAACCGCGGGAGGACATCTCATTACGCCGACTGGTATCTGCAGGGCAAGAATTATCTTTCATGACCGGACTTACCCTGCCACCTTCGTTATCCTCCAACAATGTTCACGAGACGTCATTCTCGGCATGGACTTCCTGAACCAAAAGGGGGCAATCATAGGCCTGAAGTCAAAATCGATAACGCTGTCGGAAGATCAAGCGTTACCGCCGGAGAGCTCTCGTAGTCACCATGCCTTGAGTGTGCTCGAAGATCAAGTGAGGATCCCGCCGCGCTCCAGCATTATTATTTGCGGCGGCACTGAAACAGGTGCCGACGTAGAAGGCGTTATCGAGGGCGACCAACATCTACTGCTCGACCGTGAAATTTGTGTCGCAAGGGGGATCGCTCGACTCCACGGAGGGAAAGCGGAAGTTATGTTAACCAACTTCAGCCAAGAGTTCAAGCACATCAAAAAGGGCACGACAATCGCGTACATCGAGGAAATTGTGGAAACCAGCAATGCCTTTGCCCTCTCGGATTCTCCCGCATCTACCCCGATGAGCATAGTCCCCGAACCAGACTTCGACGTAAATCCAAGTCTTCCTATGAGAAGGCAGCAACAGATCAAAAGTCTTCTCCGACGACACAAACACTGCTTTTCCACGTCATCGAGGATTCGACAAACACCAGTTGCAAAGCATCGCATAATAACCGAAGAGTGTGCTCGACTACTCCGCCAGAGCCCTCACCGAGTTTCGACGCGAGAACGTGAAGTTATTAGGCAACAAGTCGACGAAATGCTGCGCGACTACATCATCCAACCGTCGAAAAGTCCGTGGGCATCTCCTGTAGTCCTGGTGAAGAAAAAAAAATTGCCGACGATTACGTTACTTCCTAATGCGAAATTTGAGCGCAGCAAATAAGCTGTTTCACCTTTTCGATAGATTGAGGCAAAGAAATCGAGCAACACATGTATGCGCTATCACAGAATTTTTTTTTTATTTTTCACACGTATTCCTTTAACAAAGACTCCACTAACAGTTCTTGACCGTCATGAAGGAAGCTTTGTGGTCGGAGAAATAGACTGATATATGTTCGACTTGGTACACCAATGCTTGATTCTCAAAGACGAGATCTATACAAGTGCCTCGCGAGGTTGTCACAGCCGTGGGACGCGTTACCAGCGAGAGGAACGGGATGTTCTCCCGCATAAGTGTTAGGAAATTGCTGTTTGTCTTTATGTCAAGCCGCCACCGATCTGGCTCTCTGATTGCCACCGCACAGGGCGAACGGCAGCGGCAATTTCGGCTCGGGCGGTGCACATATACAGATCCGCCGCCACCGATCTGGCTCTCTGATTGCCACCGCACAGGGGTTGCATTGTAGGAGGAGCGAAGAAAGGAATTAAGTTCGAGCCGGCGCTTTGACAACCGGAGACTCGCAGGAAGAGGGGGGAGGGGGGCGGCGTGTACACCCAGCGGCAAACGATGGGGGCAGAAGCGCGCGCAGCAAGCGGACAACACGATAAAGGGAGGAGGGAAGAGATAGCAGCGACTGACTGATGCCGCTGACGCCGATAGTGAGTCAACCCCAGCTGCGGAGTTGGTTTCAGGGACAACGAATAACCGGCGCGTCGACAACTGAAGAGCACCCTATCCGCCACACAAGAACAGGGGGGGGGGGACCCTTTCCTCCTCTTTCTGCATGGCGGCGACGGTGTTCTATGCAGTCACGTTATCTTGACTCTCTAGCGGCGTCAGCGGCATCCAGCGGTATCAGTCGGTCGCTGCTAGCGCTGGGGGGATGAAAGGGGGGCGGAGCTGGTTACGAGGCCGACGACAACGCCGACGACGACGCGAAACCCAGGAACGGACGCCAAAGAGCTGCGCTCTAAAACGACGGAACCCTACGCTTCTGCGTCGATTATCGTCGACTGAACAAGATCTCGAAGAAGGACGTGTACCCCCTTCCACGGATAGACGACGCATTGGATCCGCTCTGCAACGCTAAATACTTCTCATCGACGGACCTCAAGTCTGGCTACTGGCAAATAGAAGTCGACGAGAGGGATCGTGAAAAGGCCGCCTTCATCACGCCAGACGGCCTCTACGAGTTCAAGGTCATGCCATTGGGACTGTGCTCGGCGCCTGCAACGTTTCAGCGCGTCATGGACACGGTGTTAGCAGGATTGAAGCGACAGACGTGTCTTGTTTATTTGGATGACGTCGTTGTCTTCGCTGTAAATTTCGACGATCACCTTAGGCGGCTTGCGACAGTATTAGAGGCCATCAAGTCATCAGGGCTCAGCCGGAAAAGTGCCGCTTCGCTTAGAATGAGCTTCTATTCCTAGGCCACGTCATCAGCAAATCTGGAGTACGCCCCGACCCACATAAGACAGCTGCCATCGCAAAGTTCCCGCAGCCAATCGACAACAAGGCAGTGCGTAGATTCCTTGGCATGTGTGCCCACTATAGGCGCTTTGTCAATGACTTTTCACGTATCGCGGAGCCGCTAACACATCTAACCAAATGTGATGTCGAGTTCAAGTGGGAAACGCCGCAGGCCGACGCATTTCAAGAACTCAAACGACGCATGCAATCGCCGCCGGTACTTGTGCACTTCGACGAGTACGCCGATACCGAAATCCACACTTACGCCAGTAGCTTAGGCCTCGGTGCCGTCCTAGTCCAGCGGAAAGACGGACTTGAACGGGTGATACCTTATGCTAGCCGGTCGCTGTCAAAACCGGAAGGTAATTATTCTACGACTGAAAAGGAATGCCTCGCCATCATTTGGGCTATAGCAAACTTCCGCCCTTACCTCTATGGCAGGCCATTCAATGTCGTCAGCGACCATCACGCGTTGTGTTGGCTAGCTAACTTAAAGTACCTTTCAGGACGGCTGGCGCGGTGGAGCCTCAGACTGCAAGAATATGACTTCACCGTAATATACAAGTCCGGAAGAAAACACTCTGACGCCGACTGTCTATCACGCGCCCCCGTCGATCCCCCGCCGCAAGACGACGAGGACGACGACGCCTTCCTTGGAATAATAAGCACGGAAGACTTCATTAAACAGCAACGAGCAGACCCGGAGCTAAAAGGCGTCATCGAGTATTTGTAAGGGTACACCGACGTTGTACCTAGGGCATTTAAGCGCGGGTTGTCTTCGTTCACGCTACAAAACAACCTGCTCGTGAAGAACTTCTCACCAGCCCGCGCCAGCTACCTTCTTGTTGTACCGTCAGCGATGCGCTCAGAAGTACTGCACGCCCTACATGACGATCCAACTGCTGGCCACCTCGGATTCTCCCGGACGCTGTCGAGGATACAGGAAAGGTATTACTGGCCACGTCTGACCGCCGACGTCGCCCGTTACGTCAAGACATGCCGAGACTGTCAGCAACGCAAGACACCACCGACAAGGCCAGCAGGATTACTACAGCCGATCGAACCTCCTCGCCGACCACTCCAGCAGATTGGGATGGATTTGTTGGGGCCGTTTCCGACGTCAACATCCGGGAATAAGTGGGTCGTCGTGGCGACGGACTATCTTACCCGCTTCGCTGAAACTAAAGGTCTACCAAAAGGCAGCGCAGCCGAAGTGGCGAAATTTTTCGTCGAGAACATCCTGCTGCGACATGGTGCCCCAGAAGTCTTCATAATCGACAGAGGAACGGCTTTTACAGCAGAGCTCACCCAAGCCATTCTGTAACACAGGAGCCACAGGAGGACAGCTGCATACCATCCGCAAACGAATGGTCTCACGGAGCGCCTGAACAAGACCCTCGCCGACATGCTAGCAATGTACGTCGACGTCTAGCACAAGACGTGGGACGCCGTCCTGCCGTATGTAACCTTCGCTTACAACACGGCGGTGCAAGAAACAACACAGATCAGATCGTCGGGTTTACGGCAGGAACCCGACGACGACGCTCGACGCCATGCTACCGCACGTCACTGACGAGGAGAATCTTGTTGTCGCTAGCTATCTCCAGCGTGCCGAAGAAGCCCGACAGCTCGCTCACCTACGGATGAAGAACCACCAGCATACTGACAGCCGACACTACAACCTCCGACGACGCTTTGTCGAGTACCAGCCCGGCGACCGTGTTTGGGTATGGACCCCGATACGCCGACGAGGTCTCAGTGAGAAACTACTGCGACGCTATTTCGGACGCTACTAGGTCATCCGACGTATTGGCGCACTGGACGATGAGGTCGTGCCAGACGGCATTTCGCGTTCACAGCGGCGCCGCGCACGATCTGAAGTGGTCCACGTGGTGCGCCTTAAACCCTTTTTTGGACGCTGACGAACTTCCTTATTTTGTTGTTTTCTTTGCTATGACTGCTTTTCTTTATTACTTTCGTTTGCTTGCAGCATCAGGTCGATGCTTTTGAAGAGGGGGGTTTTGACACGTGTATTTATCTTTATCGGGCGACCACGTTTCACCGCCTAACAAATGTTATCGCACAGCGCGGGACGCGCCTGCATGTATCCGAAGTTTCTGGAAAGTTGCTTCTATCCACTGTCTGCTTCTATCCACTGTCTGTTATCGCGAAACCTTGTGTTATCTGATTTCATCGCGTGACGCGAGTTGTGTAGAAGTTTGTGGAAGGCACGCGGGTCCCAACGATTAGTCTGGAACATTCGACGACTGATGTATAAAAGCCGACGCGCTTGACCCGCTGATCCGATTTTCGACGATCGCCGACTGTGTTCGCCGCTATCGATTGTGCTTTAAGTGTAGCCTGTCTTTGTGGGCACAGGTTCGCCCAATAAAAGCTAGTTTTGTCTTTTACAGTGTTGCTACTGTGTTCTTTAACGTCACTACCACGTGACAATATGACCATTCTTAAACGATGACGTTCGTATAACGACGACAGCGTGAGGACTCCGACATGAGGACAATATGGAAGGAGATGAGCGTATGACGACGATAGCGTGACGAAGATGGAATGACGACTATAGCATGACGACGACAGTATGGCGACGACGGCATGACAACGGATACATGATAGCGACTGCCTGTAGACAACGCCACGACAATGATGGCATGTCAGCGGTGGCATAATCGCGATTGAATGACGACAGCTTAATTATGACAGAATCACGAACACGAATTGACGTCGATGGAACGATGAAGGCAGTGTGATGACGACGGCTGGATGACAATGGTAAAGCGACGGCGCGACGAGTCAGATGACAAGCTAGAATGACGACGATTGAACGACCATGACGCACCACGACCATAGACACACACGTAGTGGCCCAAGCTGGTAGACAACTTTGGCCATTGTGCCGGCGAAAGTGTCTAGACCGATAGGTAGGGCCAACATATAGGCTGAAAAGCACCTGAAGTAGGCAAAGAATGCTAATGGCACTAAACGAGCAGTACTGCAATGGTACGTCCTAAGTTTAAGTTGATGTTCTGTACGCGAGGAAACAAATGCAGCGCTTGGGATAGTCTGATGAGCATATTCCCATATGTATATGGAAGATTGAGTAAAACAGCTTAAGGGCTTAACGTGCTTCCTTGTTCAAGCAAAATGATTCAGCCACGTCTTACAGCGAGAACTGCATATGGCTTAACTTCCATAGTTTTTTCGGCGTCCGGCAACAGAAACGGGCTTAGCTATTTCTAACAAACACACTTACACTTAGCGGTTGCATCTCCTCAGGACGAACATTGCCGCGAGGGATTGGATTTTTTCTCGTGCAGTAGTATGCACATCAGAAAACGGATCCCGCACAGGCCAGGCCTACTCCGAAATTGATAAAATGTGTTTTATAAGCTGCTTCTTTTACATTATAGCTTATCTGTTTTAAACTTTCTTGCGAGAAGCCAAGGGCATGCCCAACACTTCTAATTATGGTAAAAACATGCTATGGCAAAGAGCCATCATCTGACAGCCAAACACATAAATATCTGACTGATGAATTATTTTGTATTTTTTGGCCACCTAAATACTTATATCTGATTTTGTTAAATTTTTTTCGAGTAAACCTACGTGTACACATTTATTTATATTCAAGGACATACTATTAGCGACACACCATTTTTCTACGCGCTTCAGGTCGGCCGCCGATAGAAAACAATTTCCCATTAGATGCCCTTGCATTCAGTACGCCATCATCCTAAAAAAATGTGTTTCGGTTTCCATAACACACCAGACATTATTATCAAAAACAAGACAGAGAATCAGTCCCAGCAAGGAGCCTTGCGGCACACCAGACGTAGCAGCAACATTATCTGAGCAACGCCCATTCAAAACAGCTCTTCGGCGTACTTAACAGCTCTGCGTTAGAGCCTGAATATTCATATAAGTATTTACGCGTTTATATTACCGCTAATGTCACCTGGTCAACCTATATCGACTTTATTAACAATGCGAATCGAACTTTGGGTTATTTGCTCCTCGACAATTGCAACTCCGCCATCCTCTCTCAAGTTATAGCTATCCAAACACTAATACGACCAAAATTAGAGTATGCGTCCACCGTGTGAAATTCCATCAAATTTACTACTTCATTAGAACGTCTCAAAAGCACTCCATTCGTTTTACATGCTCAACTTATGATCGCACAGCTAGCCTAAACGCAAATAAAACTAACCTTGCATTTCGAACACTTAAACTGATATCTCGTCGCAACATATGTCACATCGTATCGATGAGCTATGTGAAGTAGGCGTAAAATCTAGTCACATGTTTCTTAAGCTATTTTTGTCCTTGCGCAGCCCTTGAATGGAATAGCTTCTGCAAACAAAATCGAAAGAGTACAAATAAACGCAAATTTCATGCAACATTACCTGGCGCACGTTTTATAATCTCAATTTGTTAATTACTGACTATGTTCCTTTTTCATTCTTTGCAACCCCAGGTAAGATTGTATTATTGTAAAGCTGTCTTCTTGGTGTGCACTGACATTTTTTTTTCGCATTTACCACAACCTAAAGTTGTAGGATTAGAAAGTTACTTCGTAATCATTGCACTATTTGTTTATCCTGCTCAACTAACTCCCTTCTGTAATGCCTTCGAGCACTGACGGCGTAAGAAAGTATTAAATGGCAAAAAGTATTTCTTGGTTGAGGGGCGGTCACCTACGGCGACACACTATCATCATCATCACCGTCGTCGTCATCATTATCATCATTATCATCATCATCAGCGTCAGCATCATCCTAGTTTTATGTCCACTACAGGACGAAAGCCTCTCCCAGCGATCTCCAATTATCCTTGTCCGACGGTGTATACAGTATATGGATTATTTAAAGCCACATCGTTAAAGGGGCCCGCAAACGATTTTGACGATTTTGTAAAAACGTATTGAGTCGTTAGGGTAGGTCCATCTGATCCTTAATCGACGCATCTGGGTGATCCGCGAAAAGCGCGTAATTTATTATAATGGTTTAAAAATGTACATAGCTGCCGATCGCAGTGCGCCACTTGACTGAGTTTTCAGCCGCCCATGACCAGGTGACGCGAGGTGTCCATATGACGCCAGTAGGGCGAGCTATCCGATTGGTTGCCCAGGGCGATAATTTTCCCAACCTTATGGCGAAGAAATGTTGTTCGTAATAGTTGAGTGTCAGTTAATTTGTATCTACAAAAAAAAAAAGAAAGCAACAGAACGTGAATGCCCAGTCACAATTTACCACTAGACTCAAGGCTTCCGGCACACAGAAAGTGTTGTCTGCTTGCGTTACAACGTGCTCCGTGTTGAGCAGAGCTCCGCGGCCAGTGTAGGTCTCGATCGCTCTTTTCGTGAGAACCATCGCTCGCTCTTGTTAATTTGTGGGCTATAAATCTACCGATCGGCTATCGCTACGTGTCAAGCCGCGACATCGCGTCCCTCTGCAAGGCAGCCGACGAGCGGAGTGGCTGCAGCGCATAGGACGGTCGGTATCCGATCGGCGCCAGGATTTGCGCGTTTGTGGCCGTCCACTTTACGCCGGAGGATTACTACCAAAATAGTGTTTCGCGTGTCCGGTATTCGGGTAAACGCAAGCCTGGCCTAGCTTTTGTTTACTGGGCCTGGCTGTTTCACCGGATGAGCGGAGGCGCAAACGTGAATGGTCTGCACGGTACAGCCACCTGGTGGCACAGAGCTCAACCAAATTAACCCAGAACTAATATAGCGCTAACGAAGTGTACTGTACTGTGCTGCTGGGGTAAATTTTTGGCAGGAGTGTAATCGGGAACACGATATTTTTCTAAATGTTTAAAATGTTTTACGCTTGGTTGCAGCAATATTAGGGCTATGTTTGACTGGTTAAGATCTGCGCTACCAGGTGGCTGGACCATTAGGAACAATGAGGCCACTCAGGTACGTCTACGGTAAAGGTACTTCATCTCAGCAATAGTAGTATGCACGGGCTTTAGTTTACGCCTCCACTCATCCGTCGAAACGCCCAGATCGCCTTTGGTTACCGGCATACTAGACCCACTCGGCGCTGCGACAAAATGCTCCACGTTGCTTCGATCGATAGATCTCGCTTGGGGTGAACTTCCAGGCGGCTGGCAAATAGGTTGGAGAGGCTTCGCGCGCTTGCTGCTAGACAACCGGAAGTAGACGAAACGACGTGCCATTGTGACGCAGAACCAGTGAAGGCGGAGCTTAGCCCCGATCGCTCGGCGAGTCAGTTGAGGAGAAGAGGCATGGCTATGGAGGAGAGCAACTTTGAATCGTCGTTCCGTAGCTCTCTTAATATGAGACAGTTCACAGAAATTGTGGTGTCAATCAGTTACTGTAGCTGTACCCTACGCGTCTACAAAATTTGTCGAACCGTTTCAGGGGTCCTGCGGACACTGCATAGCTAAACTCAGTCTCTCCTTTCGAAATAACTAATCAGTTCTCTCTCTCAGCCGCTTATGTTGTCTGTGAATGACAGTATCTCGGCTTCCTTACTAAAATGACAAACTAATCAACGAGATGTTGAAACTTATATCGCAATTGGGGATTATCTCTGAAAATGATTTGCTTATGTATTTTTTTGACTGAGGCGTTAAAAAAAGTGCATTGTTTTATAAACGCAGTGCATGAAATGTGCTGCGAAAAGACGAAGCCGGGTAATATATCTAAGATTTTCATTAAATACTTATGTACAGGAAATTTATCCAAACAAACGATTGCGTAGTGTTACATTTTCAGCGCCTGCGGCATTTCCCCTGCATGTGGAGAAGCCAGTTTAACTTTGAGATGATCCACAATTCGACTTAGTTATCTTTCGACCATATATATCAGGAGAAAAAAATTATTGAGAATTTTTGCAATATTAAACTGTGTGTTATGGTCTGACTAGCATATTTGTACCCTCGAAGAGATAAGAATTTAAACTGCATCGCATGCATCGAAACCTTCGGCTGAAAAAAGAAAAGATGAAAATATCCCTAATAACACGGCAGCAGGAACCTATGAAATCCCAATACAGTTAATAAAAAGCCTTGGTCAAGAGAGCAAGGCACTGCAAGTTAATGCCATACAGCAAGTGATTAGAACCAATAAAATTCCGGTTGGATGGCGTGAAAGCAAGATGAACCTCATCTACAATGGCAAAGGTAATAAAGATAAGACGAGCTCGTACAGACCAGTTACGGCAACGTCGGTGATATACAGAATAGCAATGTAAGCCATAAAATTAGAACTGTCGAAGTGGGTGGAAAAAAATGGTGTACTAGGGGAACAGCAGAATAGGTTCAGACCAGGCAGACGCCTAGAGGAAAATATGTTTTTACTAACTGAGTGCATAGAGATTTCAGTAGCTGAGAATAGACCTTTATGGAGCGCATTTATATATATTACAGGAGTCTACGACAACGTAGACAGGCAACTGTTATTGGATATTGTCAAGCACGAAGGCATAGATGACAATTCCGCGGAGCTTCTGAGAGATATATTATAGACAACCGGGTACAAATTGTGTGGGAAGGCCGATAAAGTAATCAAGTGCTAGAAATTCACCAAGGACTGAAGCAAGGATGTTCTATGTTGCTATTGTTGCGTAAACTTTATATGAAGGGCTTACAAACACGACTGGAAAACAGTAAATTAGGGTTTGATTTATCCTACATGCGTAATGGACAAATGGTGTAATAGATTGTCCTCGGACTGATGCATGCGGACGACACAGTGCTAATATAGCTCACAATACAAGAGATTTACAGAGTCTTGCGACTATCTGTAACAACGCAGCGACAAACCTGTGCCTTATGTTTAGCAGAGAGAAATCGGGAATTGTTATCTTCACTTCACTCCACTCCACTTTATTACCTTAAAGGCCCCCAGGATTGGGGGTATTACATAAGGGGTGGGTAGCTAATAAAATAAACTATATACACAAGGGAAAGATGTTTAGGTACAAGTTTGCTCGTTGGTAAATATGTTAATTATACAGTTCAAAAATCTGGATGGGCAGGTGATTGCGGCGATGTCGTGTGGAAGGCCGTTCCAGTCCGAGGCTAAACGTGGGAAGAGTGATGTGGCAAAAGTGGTAGTGCGCGCACGTGGACGGGCGACTTGAAAGGGATGACCAATGCGGAGTGAAATGCGTGCAGGAGGGCTGATGTAGGGTGGATGATGAAGTGAGCTGTAAAAAACCTATGAAATAAGTACATAGTAGCGATACGACGCCGACAAGCCAGGGTTGTAAAGCTGGATTCTGCTTTTAACGATGATATACTGACATTATATGAATAGCATGAATGGATGAATCTTGTGGCACGATTCTGTACTGATTCTAGACAGTTTGTTAGATATTTTTGGTTAGGGCTCCAAATGGCAGAGGCGTATTCCAGCTTAGAGCGTACCAGTGACTTGTATGCAAGCAATCTTAGGTTTGGTGGCGTTAGACGTAGATGACGTTTTAGGAAACCAAGGCTTCTGTTAGCAGATGATATCACTCTAGTGACATGCGCGTTCCAGGTTAGATCGTCAGACAACGTTACGCCTAGGTATTTGTAAGACTGTGTTAATGCTATCGTGACATGCGAGATTGTATAAGGGAACAGGAGAGGATTACGTTTTCGATGAAATGACATGAGTTTGCATTTATCGAGGTTTAGTTCCATGAGCCATTGGTTACACCAGTCCTGGACGCAAGTTAAATCTCTTTGGAGAGTTAGTTTATCAGAGGGGTTACTGATTGTGCGATAGATAACACAATCATCGGCAAAGATACGAACGTTACAGGAGACCTGTGTTCATCATCATCATCAGCCTGGTTATGCCCACTGCAGGGCAAAGGCCTCTCCCATACTTCCCCAACTACCCCGGTCATGTACTAATCGTGGCCATGTTGTCCCTGCAAACTTCCTAATCTCATCCGCCCACCTAACTTTCTGCCGCCCTCTGCTACGCTTTCTTTCCCTTGGAATCCATTCTGTAACTCTTAAAGACCATCGATTATCTTCCCTCCTCATTACGTGTCCTGCCCATGCCCATTTCTTTTTCTTGATTTCAACTAAGATATCATTAACTCGCGTTTGTTCCCTCACCCAATCTGCTCTTTTCTTATCCCTTAACGTTACACCTATCATTCTTATTTCCATAGCTCGTTGCGTCGTCCTCAATTTCATTAGAACCCTTTTCGTAAGCCTCCAGGTTTCTGCCCCGTACGTGAGTACTGGTAAGACACAGCTGTTATAAACTTTTCTCTTGAGCGATAATGGCAACCTGCTGTTCATGATCTGAGAATGCCTGCCAAACGCACCCCAGCCCATTCTTATTCTTCTGATTATTTCAGTCTCATGATCCGGATCCGCAGTCACTACCTGTCCTAAGTAGATGTATTCCCTTACCACTTCCAGTGCCTCACTACCTATTGTAAACTGCTGTTCCCTTCCGAGACTGTTAAACATTACTTTAGTTTTCTGCAGATTAATCTTTAGACCAACCCTTTGGCTTTGCCTCTCCAGGTCAGTGAGCATGCATTGCAGTTGGCCCCTGAGTTACTAAGCAAGGCAATATCATCAGCGAATCGCAAGTTACTAAGGTATTCTCCATTAACTCTTATCCCCAATTCTTCCCAACCAGGTCTCTGAATACCTCCTGTAAACACGCTGTGAATAGCATCGGAGAGATCGTATCTCCCTGCCTTACGCCTTTCTTTATTGGGATTTTATTGCTTTGTTTATGGAGGACTACGGTGCCTGTGGAGCCGCTATAGATATCTTTCAGTATTTTTACATACGGCTCGTCTACACCCTGATTCCGCAATGCCTCCATGACTGCTGAGGTTTCGACTGAATCAAACGCTTTCTCGTAATCAATGAAAGCTATATATAAAGGTTGGTTGTATTCCGCACATTTTTCTGTCACCTGATTGATAGTGTGAATATGGTCTATTGTTGAGTAGCCTTTACGGAATCCTGCCTGGTCCTTTGGTTGACGGAAGTCTAAGGTGTTCCTGATTCTAATTGCAATTACCTTAGTAAATACTTTGTAGGCAACGGACAGTAAACTGATCGGTCTATAATTTTTCAAGTCTTTGGCGTCCCCTTTCTTATGAATTAGGATTATGTTAGCGTTTTTCGAAGATTCCGGGACGCTCGAAGTCATGAGGCATCGCGTAGACAGGGTGGCCAGTTTCTCTAGAACAATCTGCCCACCATCCTTCAACAAATCTGCTGTTACCTGATATATATATATATATATATATATATATATATATATATATTTATATATACATAAATATATATGTTACCTGATTATTATATTATATATTATATTACCAGATATGAATATATATTAAACATAGAAGGGGGTCTTTATTGAAGAGACGAGTAATTACGAGGCGTCAATTCAAGAGGAAGTCATACCTGTAGTCAAGCAATATAAATATCTAGGTGTATACATAAACGAAGACTTACTCAAGCACCCACCTAGATAATATGAAAGTAAGGTGGAGCGGAAGGCAGCAATAACGAACCATAGAGCACTTTGGGGCTACAATAAATATGAGATGGAAATCTGGAAAGCAGTACTGGTCCCAGCGCTAACGTTCGCAAATGCCATTCTGTGGCTCAAATCTGATATTGTGTCGGGGATGGACGTTAACCACAGGTCGGTAGGCTGGTTGGCTTTGGAAGCCCACGGCAAAGCCACAAATGAGGCAGTGCAGAGTGACATGGGTTGGGCCTCTTTTGAACTCAAAGAAGTGCAGAGCAAAATAAGTTTTGAAGGAAGACTCAGGAGCATGGATCAAAATAAATGGGCGATTAAGGTGCACAAGTATATGTACCTGAAAAGCGTGGGCACAGAATGTAGGAAGAGGTCAAGAAAGTTGACAGCCATGTAAAGGGTAACTGAAAGTCTAAATAGACGACCAGGAGCCATCAGAAGGAAAGTGAGAGGAACAGTGAATTGGATGCAAAGAATGGAAACAAAAAAGACCATGGAGATTTACAAAAATGGGAAGGAGGAAATTCGAAGGGATAGGTCTGTACGATAACACAAAGGGCAATGCGTCGCTATTTGAGGCCCGAGCTGGTTACCTGAGGATAAAAACCTACTGGAGCAAATATTTGCAGCAAGATGAGGCATTTGTAGGCTGCAGCAGAAATCCGGAGACCATAAAGCACATCCTAATGGAATATTGACTCAGCGAGAGCCGGAGGTAACGTAAGCCTTCTAGAAGCGCTTAGATTTAAAGTGGACGGAAGCATCAACCGGTCAGCGCTCAAGATAAGCAAGAAACGTTTAGAGTATTGGTGGAAAGAAAAAAAGAAGAAAGCCCGGAAGGAATTGATGAGACCGGATCCGTTACCGGCATAGGTAGCGATACAAGGTAGATAGAGAAGTTTTGAGGAAAATAAAAAGGTTATGGAGGGGTATACAAAAAGGCTACAATGAAAAACATCTAGAGTATATCTGATTAGGTCAGGCAGGCTAGCTAAATAATGGTGAGCGCCCCGTTTCAAAGGGGATGCCAATAAATCACCATCATCATCGCCTGATTCCTGGTCATGAAGAGGAACGGGAATAGAGGGTTGCCAACTGGCATATATTATTGCGGAGACGAGCTCTCGTCGCGTAATGGCGAAACGTATGCTATGTGTACGTTTTACGTTTGCAGACGGCGCTGATGGCACTTGGGTGAACGGCGACAGCCATAAACCTCTCCTCGTCAACAACCGTTACTATGGCAGTACCCGGCCGTTTATGTATTCGTCAAGGGCGTGGCGCAAATGACTTGCGCAGCAACGTTCGTAGCTGTTTTGCCCTGCTGTAGTGCAAAGTAAATTGTAATTTTAATAGCCTTTTTTCATAATTGTGGAACTGCGTAGGAGGAAACCCTTAAGCGCTTCAGCTCGCAATGCTGGCGCAATGCTTAGGCGTGCTGCTCGGAGTAATATATAAGCAAATATCACACTGAGTCTAATAAAAAGCGTACTAAAATGCAGAGCATTACAACAGCGGGCATCCAATAAAGCATCGTTGCTTAATATCTCGCTCGGCGAAGAGAACTTCCTGCGTTATTATAAGTCGGTAAAACTGGAAAAATTGGAACCATTTGCTGATTACCTATTGCGGGCAAAATAAATTGTCCGATGTCTATGAAAAAGAATATGTAGTACAAATGAAATAAACCTATCGTAAACGCGAAAGCGCGAAATTACGGAAAGTGAGGGTGGGGAGAAACTAGCGCTTGAAACATAAAATAAAGACGCATAAAAGAAAACGATGGCCATACAGAACTTGCAACGCTAACAGAGCGTTAATATCGAGGCGATGTATATGTAATGCATGGTGGAGTGTCGGGCTGAGGAAGCGTGGCTGGCAGGAGTTATGCAATTTCTTAATGGCAATGGCATACGGGAAACGCCCGCCTGTTCACTGAGACAGCTACGAAAAAGAAAGCCGGTCCATTAGCACATTAAAGAGGCCCTGAAACACTTCTTTAACATGGTAAAAAAAAAAAACGCTGCGAACATTTCGTAGAGGCTGCTGTGAACGTGTGAGCCAAACATTACTGCACTGCATGAAGCAGGGAATTTGCTTTCTCGCGTCAAATACAGCGCCATATCGCTTGCCCTCACTTCCGCAATGCTGTCAGATCGGAAGGAGCCGGCCGACCCACGATGCAGGCTGATTTCGTGATCGGTAGATCATCTTCAGTAATACATAATTGCTAATTTTGAGGTAAAAAGAAGAATGTGTGGCTGCGATCTCAAAAATAAAAGAACCACAGAAAAATCATTTAATCTTTGCACGAACTCCCTCAGCTGCGCTTGTCCTCCTATATGGAAGCGCCGTGCTGCGCAGACGGCGGACGCCGGGCAGTGCAGCGGCGAGCCCTTTCGCCGTGAAAGCCCTGTGCATCTATTTAGTCGCCGCTACAGTCAACTTTTGGCCGTTGCTTTGCTCTCGTGGCTTCTCCGCTGTGCACCTTCCAGCGCGCTAGCGGAGACGGAAAAAAGAGCAGACGGGCATCGGTGCGATTACTCAATATTGAAGGATTCGAAACACTTTTTCCGGTTTGAGATTCGTGAGTCGACGTTCTTTATTAGTGGGGCCATTCTATGATTAGGGAGAAAAATGTTTCAGGGCCCCCTCTAAGCGAAAACAATTTATTTTCACGATGAGCACAGCGACCACAAAAGACTCTGCTGGAGCGATGCGCAGCGGAATACACTCGGGTGAGGGTATGCATCACAAGTGCTTGTTCTTTCCTTTCGAGTGTTCTCTCGCCAAGTGCACCATTACAGACTCAAGTTGCACATTACCTACAATATTACTTTCTTATTGATAAAAAAAAATCAATCTGCGGAGACAAAACGGCTCCTAAAGTGCTCTTTCTTCACCGAAATGCTGCTAATAATTACGTTCACGAAGCTGCATTGATGCTTGCTAGTAGCACTGAACTGAGACACGCTGGAAGAGTTGGAAATGTTTTGCGCTTTCCAGCAATACAAATTATTTCAGAGAGAGAGAGAGAGAGAGAGAGAGAATGAAAGAAAGAGAGACACGTACAGAGGCGGAGCTCGGTTGGTTAACAGCCCCACACTTGGGGAAAAGCAAACGGGAATCTTGGGTTAAGGGTTTCTTGCAGCCTGCTCTGTGCACCTCGCTAAGAACAATCAATAAAAAGGCGGAAATGCCGTGTTTGAAAAAGGCAGTAGGGGACATACGATGACTCTTACACGAGCAAATTTCATATTCTCAGAAAGCTTTATGCCACTTGGAGTGGCATGTCAGGCATATGCCAAAGCTAATCTCTCAAGTTTCAATAAAGTTTTTCTCTATCTCTTTCTCTGTCTCTTGGAGAGGCACTATCAACATCGCAACAGCTTTGTCGAATAATCATAGAATTTTCTGCATAACACGGAAAAATAAGGTAGCCGAGGTACTCTTACCTCGATCTCTCCACAATGAAGCATGTAAAGCAGAGGAGAAAATTAAGCCAGCGACATGTTAAATTTTCTGACGACTTACACGAGATAATAATGTCGCTGCATGTGAAAATAACTAAATGGAGTTATTTTTATTAATGCTGCGCGAGATATTTTTGCTGATTTCCTGCTGGCAAACATATGCGCAGCGTGAATAAAACATTCATTGTCTGACACTCAAAGCAGCAAACACAGAATGTGAACGCAATAAAAGCGGCGCGCAACGCCGCTTTTATTGCGCGCCGCTTAAAGGACCAAGAAAAGGAAATGCTCGAGGTCCACACATGCAACGCATATTCGGTCGGGTGTTGTCGCAACCGAAGCAAAGAAAACAAAACAAAAAACAAAACAAAACAAAACAAAAACAGAAACAAAGCGACGATATAGGCGGTTGTTTGCACACCTAGGTGTGCCCCGAGCGACAGACCATAAGATTTACTTGCAAAGGCTGGACATCTCTCTCCGCTCATCAGGCTTAATTACTATTTAGGGATAGATGGGGAAACAAAGAAGTGGTGGAGGCAGAACCTGCAGCGCCGCAAGCAAGCCAAGGAAACGCTGTGAGATTGGCAGGGAGTCAGAACAATGGAGAGAAAGGAGGATAGAGACAAGGAGACCAGGACGTGAAGGTAAAAGTGCGCGAGTGTTTGTTTTGCCTCCAATTACGTTGCTACCTTGTCCGGCAGTGACGTAGAGGAAAGCAACAAATAACGAGGCGGAGAACTTGGCCCGCTGTTCTAGAAACTTCATGTGCCCTATTCCCAAAGCTTTTCATTCGTAAGTACTGTTTTGCTATTGTCAGGCTGATTTCGCTAATGATTTGGCCGACATCGCGATTGGCTGGCATGTATAGACACAGTTCTGGAGCAATAACCTTTTTTTTTCTGTGAATACGAGCCCTGCTATGCAAGTGCGTTCCAGCGACATGGCCAGCACCGCGGCGTTCGTGTCGTGATCACGCCTACAGCTTCTATGAATCGCTTGCGCGTGCTCCTTGGCCATTCAGTAGACGCTTTAGCGTAGTAGAAGATTTGCGAATGGCGGGCTGTGAATGGCAGCAGCGTGACAGAGGCGACCTCTGAGCGAAGTGTAAACACTTGCTGTCGCCCGATTTCTGCCACTCTTGCGGTGACGCGTGGTGACACAACGTGGCGGAAACCGTTCGTTGTGCGAGGAAAGGCACCTGAACGGACTGCCCTAAGCTCTGTATATGTAAACAGCCCCGAGAGCGAAGGGCGCGACATCCGGTTGTGCTGTCTTCCTTGTGTTGAGGTCTATGCTTGTGGCTCGTTCTTCCTGATGGTATCACATGTGGCGCACGGTAGGCTTTTCAAGTGTAGGCTTGGTACTGGAACGTAGTTTGTCTCGCATAACTTTCAGTGTAATTACGCACATCGTTCTTTCTTCTGTTTTTATTTCAAACGCGCTCTTGGAAACTACTTACAGTAGGTGGAACGTGATGCGTATAAAAATAAGGAAAACAGTATTAGCGAACTGTTATTTCTCAACTGATGATGAAGTTTCATGCGGCGCCATCTTTGCCAAGCCTGTCACTAGGCTGACTTCTCTAGTGATCATTGAACTTTCTCTCGAATGGGCGCGTGAATGCTGAACATGGTTATGGCAGTTTAACTGACTGAACAAATTTGGCACGCGCATATAGACAACCAGCATATGTAGCCGTTTCCTTAAAACAAGGAATGTGCACGCAGCTGCCGCTTTCTGCGAGTTGAGAAATGCCGATATGAATTTTGACGCATCGTATTGCCTATACAATGGGATTTTAAGCTTACCTGTATTATAAACACCCCATGTGTGTACAAAGTACAGCTCGTGCTCTGGACTGGTTCATAAGAGCGGGTACCGGCGAGGAGTGGTAGCTAATATTAGACAATTTTATTGTGTTAACATTCTTTGGGTGCTTCGCGCACTTTCCTAGGGTTGTGCATGTCTATATGTTTCTATCTAACCGTTTCCCCCTCTATACCTGGGTCACCGGTTAGACCGTGGTCAAACGGGCAGCATATGGTGTTGCTGTGCAAAGGGAAGAGGGTTCGAAACCAACCATCAGGCCAACTAGGGCCACCAAGCATGTGTCATTGTGTCCGTACCTGCTGCTCTTCAACGAATCTCTTTCATGCCGACATGGGTCACTTTAAGATGCGGGACTGGGTAGGTGCTGCTGTTCCCCCAAAATTTTTTGACGCCGACTTGGAGCGCTATGTATGTGGTACTCGGTCTGCGCTGTTCTTCAATGAAGGCTTTTGACGCGAACTTTTGTAACTAGGTAAGCGTCACTACATTTGTGCAGCTCTAAAATGACGTAAAAGGTCGCCTAAATTTATCCGGTGATGAGCGGAACCGAATCTACGTCATAAGCGTTCCACGTGGACGGCTACCCGACGCATTAGCAGGCTGCGCGACAAATGCACTGGCTATGTGCCCCTTTTCAAAGAACGCCTTTCACGCCAGCGCTTAAGTGAGCTGTGTCATGTAAGTCCCGAGCACGGAGCAAGAAACATTTAGGAGTGGAAACTCCGCTGTTTGCGGCGACTAGAAAACGTCACAAGCCCGCGGAGCCATTATCGTGCTGGCGGCGCCTGGCGGCCTGGAAAGAAATTACCGCTGTTGAGAGCGCGCCGAAGCCGCCTGCCCGGGTAGCGCTGCATTTTTTTTTCGCTGCGGCTTCTACGACGCGCCGCATGGCGCCGCCACTGTATACGGCCCCGTCGGCGCATACAATTGTGACTTTATCTGGTCGCCCGCGCTCGCTCGCGCTGACGGGAATTTCCCCTCCTAAATGTCTTACTCCGTGGTCCCGGGTATGTGCAGCTCTTAAATGAACCTCTAGCCCAGTTGGGTCACAGAGTATGTGGCACTGAGTGTGCGGCAAGCGATGGAACAATTCTGGGGCGCGACGCTTCTCGTGTCGGAGGCCACGCATGCACTTCTCGGAAGTCCCATTACATGGCGCAGCGCGTCCAGAAAAAAAAAAGCGTGAAAGAGGATCCCGGTCACCGCATGACGTGTTCCTCAGCGTTCGCGCGCGCAGGCTTCGCGGAAGCGGGAAGTGGAATCCTGATGGAGTACACGCCAGGTACATAACTCGTTTCGACGGTGGCAATACCCCATGTCGCCAATTGATTCAAAGGCTACAGATTGTAGAAATGAGAGCTGTTCGATGTGCGTACAGCACCTGGTTTCATCAAAGTGAAGAAGCATTCGATAGGTCTCGGTTGCGGCCGGCGAACACGAGTGCGGTTTAAGAAAAGCGCACGCCGCAGAGCAGGGCTGTTGGCGCACGTGTGAGACGCAAGCTCGAGCTGAAGTGCGCAACCAAACCTGCTGCACCAAGTGGAATGTAATTCGTAGACCTACATTCGAGAGATTCCAGGGGTTATTCACAAATATTTCGGCTCATTGCTTGATGCTACTCTGCAGGTAGGGAAAGCCTGGCGCGCCACTCTTAACACTTCACATCCGTTCTGATCGCGTTATTCGTCAGTGCACTGTTGCCCCTTTTATGCAGTGTTGAGGTGCAAGTATTGATTGCTTATGTAGGCTTAAACATTCAGACTGCTTTCACTTCTAAAATACAAATTTGTATTTGCTGTATAAGTAGCTGTATTAAGCCAGAGCGAACTTGCATTGCGCAAGACGGGACATGTAGGCTGGAACGCAGCGAAAAGAAAAAGCAAAGCACGTGAAAGAGCGGAGGGTGTAGGAAAAAAAGGTCGCCGTTTCGCCATAAAGGCGAAGCATCGATTGCAACAGCAAATTAGTGCTATACGAGAGCTATACGAAGCAAGTATAGTAGTTTTTTAGGTATACCGAAAAACAAAGTCCCGTCATATTTCGTTATAACAACCTACAAACTATTGATGCCAGGAAGTTCTCGTAATGATACATGATACCAGAGAAGCTGTAGTTGCCAACCAACTTACCAATGCCGTAACTCAAGAAACTACTTTCGAAGCTGTAGGGCTGCTTAACGTTACCAATGCCGTACCAGAAGCAAAAACCTCTGACGCCGTACCTATTTACCAACATTACAAATGCCATACCACAAGAAACTACCATTGAAGCCGTAGTACCTCCCAGCCTTGCCAATGCGATGCCCAGAACGAGAACTTCTAACGCTATAGTTACCTACCGACATTGTCAATGCCGTGCCATGGGTTAACGGTTATATATATGTAACATGCAAGTTCCGGGTCGGAACCATGACTGGCGCATGAGGGATCTGACCTATGATACATCGTGACTGTATTGACACCGTAATGTAGTTTTACGGTTGGTGCGCTGCCCAGCAGCTTCCATGAATAATGAAAACGCCATCAAGTAATGGAACATAAATACACGGAGGAAAGGAATCGCAACATCAGCGATTGCTACAGGTGCTCGTGTATATGGCTCCTTTCCTTCTGTGTTCTGCAGCATTCACCAGTGTTGTAGCCATCTGTTAGGTAGTCTTATTAAAGTGGAATTCATACAGTCAAGAGTTCATCAGAAAGCAAATATGTTAGCCAGAATTATGAATTAAACCACATTTTAGCTCTTGTATGGGTATCAGGAGCTCAACTTTCGCTGATGAGCTTTCTCATTTTCTGTCTAAACTACCAAATCTTTTTCATGCAGTCATAATTGACACTCCTGAAGTACCTGAAGTAAATCAAGCAATAATAAGATAGGCTCACAAAGCTCCATTTCTTCTTGAAGATCGCAATCTCTACGCAAGCCGCCAGAGTTACTGAGCGGGCTCCTTCGCGTTCCCTCTTCTTCGCATATGCCAACATGGCCTCTGGAACAAATATCAGAAGGCACGTGACAAATGCAATCAAAAACACACATGCAAAAAACAGTTGTGACAACTAACTTATAATTACAGGGTTATTCCGCATCACCTGCTAAGCCTGGCACGTAATTTCAGCCCCTATTACTGTGATAACTTGTTAAGATACACACAGATGTCAGCAGCCACACACGATCATCTATCCAAACCTTGGCATGCATACACTAGGCTATTCCACACTGCGACGGAAATACGTGTAGCCATGATAGTATACATGCACGAACAGCTTGTGCAACTATATGTGCATGTGCATTCTTAACAGGCTTAATCAGTGATGGACCAACTGAAAACTTTGTGCTTATATACGCAAGAAATCATGTGATTATGATAACTTCCCAGCTTCAAACTGCCAAACCTCATCAAAGAAGAAGTGATACTTTCAATGTAACACGATGCAGAAATGAAAGATGGGATGTTGTTTTTCTTATGGAGAAGTCAAAATCAGGTTTAATGAAATAAAAAACACCGAAGACACTAGCCCAACATATCTGCTTTGTGTTCATTTTCTTGAGTAATATTGTTTACAGGCAATGCTATCTGTGCAATAAGGGTAAGGAGATTGAGCACACTAATACAAGTCACTGTAACTTGCGGATACAGGTTGCGAAATATGCTGCCTAGCCTCACATGCTTCTTTCAGAGCATCATTACCTGCTCTTTCTGGGTAACCTGTAAAAATAAGAGGGCATAACAGACAAGGCAACACCATGTAGTGTTACTTTGGAGCATTACCTTGGCCCGTCTTGGCTAGAAGGAACGTTTGCAGAAAGAAGCTGAAAACTGCCAACTGTAGCACATTTTTCCAGCAAGTAGATCACCTATATTCACCCTTGTTATTAGTGCTCGGTTACAAAAAGCAAGGCGAATAAACAAGCTAAAGTCTATCTATGTCAATACAGGGCCGTTATCCGTGTTAGCCATGTGGAATCTGCGCTACTTTCTTTGTTTGAATAATTTATTAGTTCCTCAAATCTGTGATGCACGAGTAATATATGGAGGGTGGGCTTCTCTTCGATAAAGAAAAAATGCTTCTACAGTGGCCTTGAAATGGTCTACAGTTTGATCGGCGAGATCATTCGAGTGCGTGACCATCTGAACGAAGAAGGACTTCAAGTACAAAGAAGTACGTACGGCTGGCAGATATACATGGTCCTCTTGTGATGGATGCGCAATGGCGCCGTGCGATGTACAGGAAAAATTGCTGAGTTAAGAAAGGAAGAATTTTAGATACGAGAACAAGAACTTTGGTCATTTTGTGTCTTATTTTAGGTCGTGAAAGCTAGTCTGCAAGGACATACTACTGTAGTAGAAATACTCTTTATTAATGAATACAGCTGTAGGGCTTTGAATAGATTCGAGGGTCCCAGACTGGACGGGAATATTTTATTTTCGGTCGTACTTTTGTCGAATATGCGAGTAGTTTTACAGAAAGTTCTGCGAGTATCAAGGAAGGATCCAAGTAACCAAGAACGCAGTTAGCGCTCGTTGGTTATTTTAGTGCGAAAGCACTACTAGCCTACTAACCTGGCTTTTGCCCCTGTCTGGATGAAGTCTCTTCTGCACAGCCCCGCGCAAACTGAAAACAACAACTTGACAGTCAGTTTAGGCGAATGCTTGCGCGCTCAACAGACAATTAAATTACTTGACACTCTCATTCGAATACGTTGTTTCTTATTGTTTGTTATCTCCCACCAAATGTCGTGGGGTCGTGTGTCTTAATTAACTCTATATTGTTTTATGTATTGTTCAAATAACAATGCGTAAGGTTATGCGTGTATGACTCTGTGAAACCAACATACCTTTCAGGTATCTTTCTTGCTATAATCTGTGAAGAGGTTGGCAATGTTCTTAAAAATAAATAAATAATATTTAACTTCGCTTTAGCGCCAAACGTCGTGGGTTCGACTTCCGCATGAGCTCGAGGGTCCGAGTGCCTTAATCTTAATTAACAGTGTATCTTAATTAAATTTAGGTGCAGTGGTGGCGTCGAGGTAGAACACCCGCCTCGCATGCAAGAGGTCCGTGGTTCGAATCCAGGTGCCGCGCAATTTTCAACTGGATAAAAAAAAGTCCGCGTGTTGACAAAATTGCATAAACAGGCCTGGAGTGTGGCCTGATCCCGGTGACCAGAACCGGTGACGCACTCCCTCACCAGAGCAGGATTGGCCACCCTGGTGCAGTACTTGGCCACAGCCTCCTATATGAACACAATCAAACCCCGGCCCTCAGTCCACAGCAGCTGCGAAGCAACTGACCACGGCGGCGGTCAGACCTGCGACGCAGCAGAGGGTGCTAAAATCCCTGGCTCCGGACAGGCCGCCATTGGAATATGAACCTGGCAACGTTTAACGCTAGAACGTTATCTGGTGAGGCGGGTCTAGCAGTGCTATTGGAGGAATTAGAGGGCGGTAAATGGGATATAATAGGGCTCAGTGAAGCTAGGAGGCCAAAAGAAGCATATACAGTGCTAAAAAGTGGGCACGTCCTGTGCTACCGGGGCTTAGCGGAGAGACGAGAACTGGGAGTCGGATTCCTGATTAGTAAGAATATAGCTGGTAACATATATGAACTCTATAGCATTAACGAGAGGGTGGCAGATCTTGAGTTGAGTTGAGTTGGGGTTAATGGCACATAAGCAGCTTAGGCTATCATGCGCCAAACACTAGGTATGGATTCTTTCAATAAGTTTGGACACCTCAGTGAGTCCTTGTCTGGGCAAGAGCCCGCAAAGTCCCAACAAGTTAACTAAGGACCTCGGCCTTCTTCTCAGGGATGAGAAGGTGGATGAGGTGCTCTGTAATATGTAGTTAATATGTAGTTAACGTAGGTTTTAAAGTTTTAAGAGAACTCCAGCTTCTTTCAAAAAGCTAAAAACACATGATACTTCAACAAGCCCATCTTCTCTTAAAATCAAAGCTGGGTGAAAAGGGATATGTTCTTTGTAGAATATGGTAAAAGACTTCTTCCTCAGTGGTTCAAGTTTTCTGCATGAAAATAGGATATGGTTAACTGTTAGTTCATCTCCACATAGTTCAAAGTGCGGTTTGTCTTGCTTTGTTAGAATGAAGTTGTGTGTTAGGTGTGTGTGTCCTATGCGAAGACGGCACAGGACCACTTCTTTGAAACGTTCCTGGTGTGTACAAGATTTCCATTCGCCTAACACAGGTTTTAGCAGGTGTAATTTGTTGTTTGCTTCATTGTTCCAAGCAGACTGCCATTTTTTCCTTAGTTTATGATGTATTAACTTCATGCAGTCGTTAGGAGGTATCTTTACTTTTGTTATTTCTTTGTGCCGGGCCTGTGCCGCACATGCGTCTGCTCTCTCATTGCCACTAATTCCGACGTGGCTCGGAACCCAGCATAATTTAATGTTCAGTCCTTGTGTGGTGGCTTTTATTAAATTGTGTATAATGTCTCCTAATAATGGCCTGACTGCATTTTTGGGATGAAGAGCTGTGAGTGCACTTAGGGAGTCTGTGTATATGATACTATTTGCGAGGTTCTCCTTTACTATTTTCTCTATTGCTATAGAAATGGCGTAACATTCGGCAGTGAAAATGGATGTGCACTGCGGAAGTCTTACTGTTTCTTCCCAGTTCCCTTGGACGACTGCACTTCCAACATGGTCCTTTGTTTTCGAACCATCTGTGTAAAAATCTGTGAAACTGCTGTATTTTTCTTTTAGTGCTAGGAATTCCTGAATAATCTCTTGTGGCGGAGTTCGGGCTTTACGGAACTGTGTTAAAGTAAGGTCGGAAGCTGTCGGAAAGATGAACCATGGGGGTAGTGGATTTTGTCTGTGGGTAATGCCAGGTAAAGTGTCCAATATGCTAAGATTCTGGCACATCTCTTCAAATCGCAGGAGCAGTGGTCTTGTAGTTTGTGGTTTGTTGTTGAAAAGTACTCGGGAAAGGCATTTTGTTACAAGTGGGTAGCAAATGTGTTTTGGTCGAGATTGTATCTTGAGAATATATGCACAGGTTAGAGCGGCTCTTCTAGTTTCTAGTGGGGGTTCGTTTGTTTCTCCGTAAAGGCTGGTTATAGGAGACGTTCGGTATGCACCACATGAAATACGCAAGCCTGAGTTATGTACTGGGTCTAATTTTTTAAGGTATGTTGGTCTTGCTGAGCCATACACTATGCAGCCATAATCTAAGGAGGAACGCACTAAGTGACGATAAATGTGTAGAAGACATGTTCTGTCAGAACCCCAATGTTTATAAGACAGTACTTTGAGTATATTTAGTGACTGGGAAGCTTTCTTTTTCAGGGTGGTTATGTGTGGTAGGAATGTGAGCTTTTTGTCAAAAATTATGCCTAAAAATTTGTGTTCATTCTTTACTGGAAGTGCGGTTTCATTTAGGTGTAGGGTGGGGTCAACCTGTAGGCCTCTTTTGAGTGAAAAGAGGACAGCAACTGTTTTTTGGGGTGAAAATTTAAACCCGTTTTTGTCTGCCCAAATCGCGAGTTTGTTCAATGTGAGTTGTATCTGTCTCTCGCATGTTGGTAAGCAGGAGGATGTGCATGCTATTTGAAGGTCATCAACATATACAGAATACATAATGGACCTAGGAATTATTTTTGCTATGGAGTTCATTTTTACTGTGAAAAGTGTCGTACTTAAAATACAGCCCTGCGGCACTCCATTCTCCTGGACGAATTTCTTCGACAGAGTTGCACCAAGGCGTACATGAAATGAACTGTCGGAGATGAAATCTTTCAAGCAGTTCAGCATCCTACCACGAATACCAAGTTCTGCTAGGTCGCGAAGAATGCCAAACCTCCAGGCGGTATCGTAAGCCTTATCGATATCGAAAAAGACTGCTAAACAGTGTTGCTTGTGTACGAATGTTTCTCGCACTGTATTTTCTAGGCGAACGAGATGATCAGTAGTTGAACACGTTTTTTTAAATCCGCACTGGTGGATGTCAAGGAGTTCACGTGACTGAAGAGTGAACGTCAGCCTAACGTTCAGGATACTTTCGAATGATTTTGCCAGGCAACTTGTGAGGGCTATAGGCCTATAACTACTAGGAGTGGTTGGTGGTTTTGCAGGTTTCAGGAACGTACAATCACGGCTTTTTTCCAAGCCTCCGGAATTTTACCCGATACCCATATTTTATTGAAGAATTGTAGAAGTGCGTTTACAGCAGCGTCTGAGAGGTGAGCGAGCATTTCATAATGTATTTCATCAGGGCCGGGTGCCGTCTGTTTACCTGCCGACAGTACTTTTTGGATTTCGTGAAATGTGATTAATGCATTATAGGGCTCATTCGTAGAGCCACTTGTAGGAAGTTTTTGTTTTTCGGTTGTATGTTTGTGCTTCAGGAATGATGGAGTGTAGTTAGAGGAACTTGAAACATGAGAAAAATGTTCCCCTAGTACGTCTGCCTGTTCCCCTATACTTGTTTGTGTGCCAGGAGCTGTTAATAACGGAATTGTGAAAGGGGAGAAGCTGCCATTTAATTTATGGACTTGTTCCCACATTTTTTTTGATGTGGTTGAGCTGTTAAGAGATGATATGTAGTTCTTCCAGGAAGCCTTCACAGCATCTCGGCGGATGCGGCGTGCGTTGGCTTTTGCCTTTTTAAAGTTTACGAGATTATCATGGGTTGGGTACCTACGGAATATGCCCCACGCTTTGTTTTGTTTCTTTTTTGCTTCCCTACATTCTTGCGTGTACCAGATTTTATGATTATGTCGAACCACTCCTGAGGACTGAGGAATAGCTAGCCGCGCGACATTAATAATACAGGTTGTGAACAATTTGTTTTGATCGTCGACATTTAAATCTTTCGAGAAAACTTTTTCCAGGCTGGCCTGTTCTTGAAACAGTGCCCAGTTTGCTAAGTGTAGCTTCCAACGACGTGGTTTGCTTGGGATGGTTTGTGGTGGGGATGATAAGTTAATTTTTACAGGAAGGTGATCACTTCCATAGGGGTTGTCAACGACATCCCATTTAAAATCTGTAAAAAGTGATGGAGAGCACAGTGACAGATCTAGGCAACTCATAGCTCCTGTGCTTGGGCAACAGTAAGTTGCCGCACCAGAGTTTAATAGGCATATGTCGTTGGTTAGAATAAAATCTTCAAGTGTTTGGCCCCTGGTGTCAGTAGTTTTACTACCCCATAACGTGTTATGTGAATTAAAATCACCACCTATTAAAAATGGTTCAGGTCGCTGCTCTAAAATTATCTCTAGATCTCTTACGGTAAAATGTGAATGTGGCGGAATGTACATTAAACAAATGGTGATGGTTTTGTGAGCTAAAACGGTGACAGCAACGGCTTCTATGTGAGTGTTAATGGGAATTTCTCTGGCTGCTATACCAACTGGCAGAACAATGGCTACACCACCTGACAGCCGGTTCGCCTGAGTACGGTCGCGCCGTACAACAGTGAAACCTTTAAAAAAGTTCTTGTGTTTTTCGCCTAGGTTGGTTTCCTGTAAGCACAGGGCCACAGGAGAGAAGTTTATTAACAGGTCTTTTATGTCACCTAAGTTATGAATGAGACCTCTACAATTCGAATGGATCATGAAAGCTATTATGAAATTGAAAGGTAAAAAATGATATTAACGAGTGAATGGGAGATAAGAAAGATGTTAGGTGACATGGATCTGAAGAAGGCAGATACAAACAGAGCGATAACCTTTAGGTTATCGCCTTCTTATTTTGAGTTGTTATTGGGATTTTGTCCCTCTTACCGCGCTCGAGGGAGCGCTTGTCCTTCGGTGTCGAGGACACCGGGGTTTTTGTTTCGACCTCCATTGCTCTCTCTGAGGCGCTGGAGGACCGAGAGTTTGGCGCCGAGACACGTGTCTCGGGCCTTGGAGTTCGCTTGATCTTAGGACCCTGCGGGACTGGTGTCTGCAGGGCCGTTGAAGAGGGCGGAGCAGTACTGACTGCTTCCACCACGGGGGCGGGAGGAGTCACTGCGGCACCACTGCGCGTGGGCTCGGAGGACTCCGGAAGCCTCTGTGACGCTGCCCCCGCCTGCGTCACATCGGCATAACTCCGTCGCGGAAGGTACGACAGTCGTTTTCGGGCTTCAAAGAACGATATTTTTTCTTTGACAGTTAGTGCTATTACTTCTTTTTCTTTTTTCCAGCATGGGCAAGACCGCGAGTAGGCTGGATGGTCTCCTTTGCAGTTAGTACAATGTGGGGAAGAAGTGCAGTTTTCAGATTGATGATCAGTTGAGCTGCATTTAGCACAGGTTGTTTGGCCTCGGCATGCATGTGAAGCATGTCCGAACCTTTGACACTTGAAACACCGTCTTGGGTTCGGGATATATGGTCTGACGTTTACTTTTACGTACCCTGCATCCAGAGAGGTAGGCATTACGCTTGTACCAAATGTAAGTATGACATGTTTGGTGGGGATTTCTTGGTCGTTTCTACGGATTACTATTCTTTGTACGTTTGTCACATTTTATTCCTGGAAACCTTCCAGCAGTTCCTCGTCACTTAAGCCAATAAAGTCTTCTTCAGATATTACTCCCCTGCTTGTATTAAGTGTTCTGTGGGCTGAAACAGTCACTGTCGCGTCGCCAATACTGGTAAGTTCAGAGAGCTTATCTGCTTGATCTTTGGTATTCAGTTCTAGGAGGAGGTCCCCGCTAGACATTTTGGATGCTTTGTATGTTGGTCCGATTTTGTCATTCAGACACTTCGCTACCAGGAAAGGAGAGAGTTTCCTTACCGGAATGTTGCTTTCACTATGCACTACATAGTACTTTGGAAATGTTGGGGCGTTGCTTTGAAAGGAAAATTGAAATGGTACTTCGGTGCGGCATCTCTTCAGACGCCGATCATAAACAATAGAGGCTTGCGCTGCCATAGGAAAAAGTGTATGTTCGGCAACAGCGCCGACCGCCCACCACGGAGCCCAACGAGGGGACGCGGCACAGCTTGTGTACAAGCCTGCACGACGCCAGCCGTACGCTATCACTATAACCAATATGGTGTACCCAAGGTAGGATATCCACACAAGGTTAACCCTTGCCGCCGTGGAGAAAGGAAGTAAATGGAAGGGAGAAGAAGACAGGAAAGATGTAAAGTGAGAGATAAAGACGAAGGTTTGAGAAGAGAGAGATAGGAAGAGGCGACTACCGATTTCCCCCGGGTGGGTCAGTCCGGGGGTGCCGTCTACGTGAAGCAGAGGCCAAAGAGGTGTGTTGCCTCCGCCGGGGGGCCTTAAAGGTCCGATCACCCAGCATCGGCTCAACCTCCAGGATCCCCCTTTCCCCGGACACGGCTAAGCCGCGCACGACTACACGCGGGAGGGTCCAACCCTCGTGTGCTCGAGTCCGTGGTGTCGCAACACACCAAACGCCTGCTGACGCAGACGCCCCTGCGGGGTGGCAGATCTTGTTGTGGAATTTAACAAGAGGTACAAAATGAAGGTTATACAGGTCTACGGCCCTATATCCAGTCATGATGACCAGGAAGTCGAAAGCTTCTATGGGGACGTGGAATCGGCGATGGGTAAAATCAAAACAAAATACATTATACTGATGGGCGACTTCAATGCCAAGGTAGGCAAGAAGCAGGCTGGAGACAAGGCAGTGGGGGAATATGGCATAGGCACTAGGAATAGCAAGGGAGAGTTATTAGTAGAGCTTGCGGAACAGAATAATATGCGGATAAGGAATACCTTCTCCCGCAAGCGGGATAACCGAAAGTGGACGTGGAGGAGCCCGAACGGCGAGACTAGAAATGAAATAGACTTCATACGCTGCGCTAACCCTGGCATCAAAGATGTGGACGTGCTCAGCAAGGTGTGCTGCAGCGACCATTGGATGGTAAGAACTCGAATTAGCCTAGACCTGATGAGGGAACGGAAGAAACTGGTGCATAAGAAGCCGATCAATGAGTTAGCGGTAAGAGGGAAAATAGAGAAATTCCAGATCAAGCTACAGAACAGGTATTCGGCTTTAACTGATGAAGAGGACGTTACTGTTGAAACAATGAACGACAATCTTGTGGGCATCATTAAGGAGTGTGCAATAGAAGTCGGTGGTAACTCTGTTAGACAGGATATCAGTAAGCTATCGCAGGAGACGAAAGATCTGATCAGGAAACGCCCATGTATGAAAGCCTCTAACCCTACAGCTAGAAAAGAACTGGCAGAACTTACCAAGTTAATCAACAAGTGTAAGACAGCTGACATAAGGAAGTATAATATGGATATAATTGAACATGCTCTCAGGAACGGAGGAAGCCTAAAAGCAGTGAAGAAGAAACTAGGAATTGGCAAGAATCAGATGCAAGCGTTAAGAGACAAAGCCGGCAATATCATTACTAATATGGATGAGATAGTTCAAGTGGCTACCACTTGAACAGTACCAGTAAGTGGACAGTATCAGTGGCACCCACGATGATAATGGAAGAGAGAATAGTCTAGAGGAATTCGAAATCCCACAGGTAGCGTCGGAAGAAGTAAGGAAAGCCTTGGGAGCTATGCAAAGGCGGAAGGCAGCATAGCAGGTAACAGCAGATTTGTTGAAGGATGGTGGGCAGATTGTTCTAGAGAAACCGGCCACCCTGTATACGCAATGCCTCATGACTTCGAGCGTACCGGAATCTTGGAAAACGCTAACATAATCCTAATTCATGAGAAAGGGGACGCCAAAGACTTGAAAAATTATAGACCAATCAGCTTACTGTCCATTGCCTACAAAATATTTACTAAGGTAATTGCAGATAGAATCAGGAACACCTTAGACTTCCGTCAACCAAAGGACCAGGCAGGATTCCGTAAAGGCTACTCCACAATAGACCATATTCACACTATCAATCAGGTAATAGAAAAATGTGCGGAATATAACCAACCTTTATATATAGCTTTCATTGATTTCGAGAAAGCGTTTGATTCAGTCGAAAACTCAGCAGTCATGGAGGCATTGCGGAATCAGGGTGTAGACGAGCCGTATGTAAAAATACTGAAAGATATCTATAGCGGCTCCACAGCCACCGTAGTCCTCCAAAAAGAAAGCAACAAAATTCCAATAAAGAAAGGCGTCAGGAAGGGAGATACGATCTCTCCAATGTTATTCGCAGCGTGTTTACAGGAGGTATTCAGAGACCTGGATTGGGAATAATTGGGGATAAGAGTTATTGGAGAACAGCTTAGTAACTTGCGATTCGCTGATGATATTGCCTTGATTAGTAACTCAGGGGACCAACTGCAATGCATGCTCACTGACCTGGAGAGACAAAGCCGAAGGGTGGGTCTAAAAATTAATCTGCAGAAAACTAAAGTAATGTTTAACAGTCTCGGAAGAGAACAGCCCTTTACGATAGGTAGTGAGGTAGGTAGTGACTGCGGATCCGGATGATGAGACTCAAATAATCAGAAGAATAAGAATGGGCTGGGGTGCGTTTGGCAGGCATTCTCAGATCATGAACAGCAGGTTGCGATTATCCCTCAAGAGAAAAGTGTATAACAGGTTTGTCTTACCAGTACTCCCGTACGGGGCAGAAACGTGGAGGCTTACGAAAAGGGTTCTACTTAAATTGAGGACGACGCAACGAGCTATGGAAAGAAGAATGACAGGTGTAACATTAAGGGATAAGAAAAGAGCAGATTGGGTGAGGGAACAAACGCGAGTTAATGATATCTTAGTTGAAATCAAGAAAAAGAAATGGGGCATGGGCAGGACACGTAATGAGGAGGGAAGATAACCGATGGTCATTAAGAGTTACGGAAAGGATTCCAAGGGAAGGGAACCGTAGCAGAGGGCGGCAGAAAGTTAGGTGGGCGGATGAGATTAAGAAGTTTGCAGGGACAACATGGCCACAATTAGTACATGACCGGGGTAGTTGGAGAAGTATGGGAGAGGCCTTTGCCCTGCAGTGGGCGTAGCCAAGCTGATGATGATGATGATAATCAACTTTGCCTTTTTGTTGGCATGATGAGCGGCATCGGAGTTAGCGGTGGAAGACGACGCCGACGACGAACGCGGCAGCAGTGGCTCGAGCGTGTGCCTGCGCGAGGCAAGCTCGCATGAATTTCTGTATCGCACGCCGCGTTGTCCAGACCATCTGGGTATGAGCCACTTAAAGCTTCCGCCTTAATAAGGTGTGTCCGACGGCGGAATCGAGCCTCGGCCGTCGGGCACAGCAGCCTGGTGCGCTAACCATCAGGACATGATCCCATTTTTTTCTTTATTGCATGGAATTATGAGTATATAGTGTCTAACCAATATTGTTACAATACATTTGAACATACATGAGAAACAAATGCACACATGGTACGCAGTCCAATGAAAGTTCTACATTCGGGAAACAAACAAGCGTCCAGACGCCAAATCCATTCAGGTACGGGATCAAAGGTAGGAACCGCACTTGAGCAGCCTTTTCTCGAAAGACAGACCTTGTCGAGCGAGGTGGCTCGGCATGTCTGTCGAACATTCGGTTTGTCCATAACGAATGAAGTCCTAATAACATGAACAAATCATTCGGTGTATTACTGGCGGTCTTTTTGAAAGGAAGGAACCGGATACCATAAGATGTGAGAGGCAGGTCTTTTATGGTAGTTCTTTGTAAAATATCCCAAAAATGAAATGCGTCACGACAAAGTCTAAACCAATGCTCTGTTGTCTCGGGTTCATTGCGAAGTCTTCAATTTGTATTCCAGGGTACATACAGTCCTTTTTCCTGAAGCCACGTTTTAACTGGCAGGGTGGAGGTGTGCAGCTTAAAGAAAATGTTTTCGCTGCTGGCTTAATGCACATTCTGCAGACACGGCAAAGAACATATTGACCAAATAGAGAGAGATACGGCTTCTGGTACATAGGTTCAGGGAAAAGGTTATGCATAAGTGCTACATTTAGCGACGTGCGATCAACGGTAAACAAATATTCTAGAGTGAATCTGGCTTTTAAGGATGAAATAGTGTCGACAAGTTCCTTTGGGAAGCCCCATAATGGAACTTCTTGAGCAAACTTCGTCATGACAAAAAGAAAAGGGAGATGTAAAGCAAGACGTGTTCGATTAACTGCGAGAAGCAATGGATGACGGACGTTTTTAAGGTAAAAAAATCGCATGACCAATTGTCGCACATACAAATGCACAAGACTCAGGCCTCCCTTCTCAAGCGGAAGAAAAACGTTGTCCCTTCTCATGGCTTCCCATGATGAATGCCAAAAAAACATGGAAATATTCTATGAAATGCCTGGACATGGACACGTGAGCAGTGCAAGACCTGCAGAACATAAAGAAGCTTAGAAACGAGAAATATATTGCATGCCTTAGCTCTCGCAAAAATGGAGAGATCAGGTCGCTGCCAGGTTGCCACCTTTCGACGGATAGTGGTTATCGTGGAAGTCCAATGAGGTCCACTATTACGGAAGTTATCGAGAGGCGCACCAAGATAGAGGAAGGGAGACTGATTCCGATGAGTATTCGCGAATACAGAGGGAGTGAGCGCCCACATGCCAAGACAAAAGCATCTACTTTTGTCAAAATTTACACTAGCTCCTGCAGTCTCCCAGAAATGCAGAGTAGCGTTACTGCCTTGGTATTGCTACGCTTATCGACGCAAAAGAAGGCAATGTCATCTGCATAAGGTAGCACTTAAATTTCATCACCTGTATACCGGTATCCTTTAATGCTTGAGTCGCAAAGAGCGCTTAAGCAAAGTGTTTCCTACTATATAGCGAAGGGTAAAGGTGAGAGTGGGCAACCCTGATGAACGGACGACTGTACCTGTATTAAATCACAGAGCGCACGGTTAAGAAATAACTTTGTAGTGCAATGTTAATAACAAAATGCTATACCATTGTATAATACATCCCCTAACTGAAGGTGCCGCAGAAGTTGGAACAGAAAATTGGTCTGAACCTTATCAAAGGCTTTGGCGAGGTTAATCTGGAGAATAGCTGCTTGATCCATACCATCCTCTATACACTGAAGGACTGAACGTGCGATATGAACACTTGCCTGTAAAGAGCGTCCTCGAATTCAGCATGTTTGATGGTCACCTAGAAACTTAGTGATGACTGTCTGCAACCTATTTGTCAGTACTTTTGAAATATTTTGTAATCGACGTTACATAACGATATCGGCCTATATCCGTTTACTCTCTTTATTACTTCATTATCAGTGCTCTGTGGCATTAGGGTTGTGTGGCCCTGATATAGAGACGGACGAAGCGCACCATATTCATAGGCTTCCTAGAAAAGCTGCTCAAGAAAAGGACACAGGAATTCCTGAAATGTTATATAAAATTAAGCACACAGGCCATCAGGGCCCGGCGTCTAGTGTTTTTGCAGAGTTTCGACCGCAAACTTAACTTCTTCTCGAGTTATTGGCCCATCAACGCTGAGTCGGTCATCTTTTTGTAAGTATGGCATAAAGCAAATAAACTGATCAGCATTTTCTTCGTAACATTCTGAGGCCTAGCTGCAGTGAAACGATTTTTATAATGAGCTTTAAGTACGGGTATTATTTGCGACGTTATTGTGTATATGGAACGACCAGACGCAATTTGTAATATTTGTTTCGAAAGCGCGCATCGCTTTACATCACCGAGAGCCCTTTTTGTCGGCTGGTCATCTGTGAAGCGAGTTGCGCATGAACGGACCATTGCTCCTTTTTACACTTCCGTCTCGTATTTCTGTATTTGTGCGCGAACTGTATTTATCTAATCGCTATACAACCCTGGTTCCTGGCTTTGGAAAGCGTGCAGCTTGTGAAGTAGATCATGAAGGTGATGCTTTTAAGCTTCTTTATTTGAGACAGTTCACATGAAATATCAACCCCCTCATTCTTTACTCTATCTTTGACCATTTCCCATTGAGAAAACAATGGAAGCTATTGACATTGTGTTATGTCTAGCAATAATTCTTCCACTTTGTTTACAAAACTTTCCTCTCGTAAAAGTGGTGTATTATGTTTCCACAGTTCCCAGTTTGGAGAAAACTTGCGAAACTTTTGGGGACCCCATGAAACAGCTACTAAACAGTGGTCTGTGAAAAATACAAGCTTCAAGGCGTAGTTGTGAATGTGAGACCAGAGATTCGTCGAAACGAACACATGATGAAGTCGAGCATGAGAAACGTCTAGATAGTGCGTAAGCCGCACCCAAGAAGGTGTGTAGCCTCCCACGCCTATTAGATTGTGATCTTCCGTTAAATGATGTAGGAATGTAGCACTTGCATAATAACGATTTCTTATGTATGAGTGATCTCTGGAATGAGAAACACAGTTGAAGACTCCCAACACTACCAAATCTCTGTCAGTATCTAGGAGTAGAGCAGGAGAGAGGAAGAGAGCCCTCCTGTGACTAACTTTTGAGGGAGCAGAAACGCAAGTAAAGCGCCAATTACGGGAGCGAAAAGAGAGGTCACAGCATATAAGGCGGCCTACCCCATCAACACGTAGCGACAATGAAGGGTGATTTAACTGCTTTCTAACTTCGCAGCTGATGAAATATTCGTCCTGGACCAGGACGAATGTTCCTTCAGCAGCGAAGCTTTTCTTTCGAGGAATCCGTATGGTTTTCCTTTTTAGCACTTAGCTACGTTTGGGTGGATGCCTCATTTTCCCCTTTATTAATTACCTCCTTGCGGGTTTCCGCAGAACTATTACGTCAAACGCCGGAACTATGTCATTTTCCACTGCGTTCCAGCGCGGAATCATGCTCTGTGATCCGCTTGTGTCTGCCTCAGTATTCGTGAAGACCCGACCTATGCCGCAAGTCAGGGTGTTCACGTGCACAGCTCGTAACATCGTGGACTTCGCGCAACGAGACAATCACAACAGCTCGCGCGTGACGCCGTCAACGGAAGCGCGCCGTGCCGCAAAAAAGCGACGAGAAAAAAATATATGAAGGCTGTGGCCGTGATGTACGCGTCACGGCGGTCCTCGAGGTCCGGTATGGGAGAACGCAGGGGAGGAATTGCGCTTGCGGAGGGTAGACGGGGCGAGTGGAGACAGTGTCTCGATTGGAAGTGGAGCTCGCCTCCTGAAATCATGGGTTCACGGCACCGAAATATTTCTATCTCGGCTATTAAAGAGCCGATTTGAAAAATTGTTGCTGCAGATCTCTCCCTAGAGGAGAGGAGAGGAGATGGGGCCTGGTGAGGGGCCCTTTAAACAAGACGGAACGGTTAAAAACGTTGTTCCTCGATGTTGAAAACACGGTAAATCCTATAATGGCTCAATGCCGAGTGCCTCTAGGCCCGGACAAAGTTCTTCTGAAGCTTTCTCAGTGGTTGTCTTTGAGATTGTTTCCTCGAGAGATAGATTTAGGGCTGAATCGAACCAAACATTTACTTTCAAAACCCCCTGAAAGCATTTGTTGCAAGTGAGTATATGAGCGATGTTGTGCGCTCTTGCGCTCATAGCCACCTGCAGTCCTTACAAAAAAGGCCGTCTTCACGAGGATGAGTTGTTGCTGGTTATTTTTGTCGTAGGAACAAAGAAAGAAAAGTAGTTGCCATTGAATGACAAACGCGCATGAGCTTGTGGTCCTAATTGGTGCAGTCATGCGAAACTGCGCTGAAATGAGCCTTGTCGAAGGGTAAATGTGAACATGTTGACTTGTTGAGGCAAGCTTTCAAATTATTTCTGCCGAATATTGTTGTTCAAGGAGTTGAAACGTGCATAAGCATGGGAGAGTAACTGTACATTCGATACGCTTCAGTCATCTTTACACCTCATAATTCAAGGCACTGCCTGGCTGCCCACATTCGTGTGCCTTACTTTGGGTACCGCAACCATGGCCTACTGATAAAGCGCCCGCTTCGGCAGCGGGAGGCATTCTCATGGCTGCAGGCATCCACTGGTTAGGTCAAAACTGGCACAAACGTACCGGGGCCTGGCACTCGCTTTCTTCAAGGTTTATACCCTTGGGAATCCCGTCGAACCCATCTCGAGCACAGAAAAAAAGGGGGGTTTGGGCCACTCCCGTGGCAGACATTTCCGACGGAGCGTCCCAGTACACCTATGAGGTGCACTCTAAAAAAATTACCGACGATTACGTTACTTCCTAATGCGAAATTTGAGCGCAGCAAATAAGCTGTTTCACCTTTTCGATAGATTGAGGCAAAGAAATCGAGCAACACATGTATGCGCTATCACAGAATTTTTTTTTTATTTTTCACACGTATTCATTTAACAAAGACTCCACTAGGTAAGCTTCTGCTTCGGCGGCACGCACCTCTGGATTCTGACGGCGACGGCGCTGGGCCTCTGCTCTGGCAGCTCGTTTAGCAGCAGCAGCAGCAGCAGCAGCAGACGGAGGACTTCCATCGGTCGTCTCGCTCATGGCTCAGAAAGAACTGGCAGATAATTTCGCAGTGGCGAACGGCAGCGGCAATTTCGGCTCGGGCGGTGCACATATACAGATCCGCCGCCACCGATCTGGCTCTCTGATTGCCACCGCAGAGGGCAAACTGCAGCGGCAATTTCGGCTCGGGCGGTGCACATATACAGATCCGCCGCCACCGATCTGGCTCTCTGATTGCCACCGCACAGGGGTTGCATTGGAGGAGGAGCGAAGAAAGGAATTAAGTTCGAGCCGGCGCTTTGACAACCGGAGACTCGCAGGAAGAGGGGGGAGGGGGGCGGCGTGTACACCCAGCGGCAAACGATGGGGGCAGAAGCGCGCGCAGCAAGCGGACAACACGATAAAGGGAGGAGGGAAGAGATAGCAGCGACTGACTGATGCCGCTGACGCCGATAGTGAGTCAACCCCAGCTGCGGAGTTGCACCCTATCCGCCACACAAGAACAGGGGGGGGGACCCTTTCCTCCTCTTTCTGCATGGCGGCGACGGTGTTCTATGCAGTCACGTTATCTTGACTCTCTAGCGGCGTCAGCGGCATCCAGCGGTGTCAGTCGGTCGCTGCTAGCGCTGGGGGGATGAAAGGGGGGCGGAACTGGTTACGAGGCCGACGACGACGCGAAACCCAGGAACGGACGCCAAAGAGCTGCGCTCTAAAACAGTTGCACCCTTTGGGGTGTATATTTGCCACACAAAAATAACAGTCATCTGTCTTGCTTGCGTTTCCTTTCTTGTAAACGGGGCGCTCGTTATTTTTCTGTCGAGAACGCTCTGTCATGCTGGTAACGCGCTTGCCGTTCGTGACGTGGAAGTACCGGGCTCACAGCGTTAAAGAAAGGAATTGGGGGCAAGACAGATGACGATTGTTGTTGTGTGGCAAATATACGCCTCAAAGGGTGCAACTGTTTTTAGATTGCGGGGACGCGCAAGCCTTGAGGTCCCATAATATCCGGGCACCGGGCCGGGAGCGCGCATGCGTCCTTTTTGCGGAGAGCTACGCGGCTGCACCTCTTGTCTGCCTCCCACATCCGCGGCGGGCGCTCCTCAACAAGGTCGTCTGTGGTTGGACAAGGGGCGCCCAGGGACCAGGCACATTACTCTTTATAGAGCCCTCCTTTCAAGATGCCAACCCCCACAAGTAGCCGAGCACCAGGCCGGGTGACATCTTAAAGATACCCGTGGATTTCCAGCGGCATCGAGAGCGGAATCCAGTACCTCCCGCAAAGGCGGATTATCTATATACCACTAGACCCATGGCTATAATAAAAGCTCCAGCTGAAGAACTGCAGCCGGATTGAAATTAATTCGCGGTCACTGCGGGGTCTCTCGTAGCCAGTGTGCTCCGTTGTGATGTTAAATCGTACAATAACAACGATTATAAAATAAATGAATGTTGCACAGACGCCTCTGCCTATCGCTTCCCCGCTCTTCCTACACACACATGCAAATAAAGAGCTCAAACGGTGTAACATACCACGACTGTAACCAGAGGAGGTCGCTACTGACTCGACTATACCTATAACAGGAGGAGGATCATCTTTCGCCTGTCCCGATTTTATTCTTTGCAGTGGCGTGAATGATCCAAATAATAAAATACCACGTAATCCTGTCCTAAAAACGTCCGAGTATTATTATTTTTGCGTGTTGTTATCTTAAAATGATGTCTCTTTCACTTGATCAAACGGCTACGCACTGCTTTAATAATGGACAAGGCCAAGGCCCGGTTTTAGCGCGGTATGATTCAGGAATGGTGCAGCAGTAATATATATATATATATATATATATATTAGAGAGAAGGCTAGGAACGATATAGCGGGTGGTACTCTTCAGCGCTTTTGCTCGTGAGTGCCGCTCGAGCTGAGAGTCTATGCCCTGCGCCATCGGTCGGTCCCAAACGCCGGTAACTAATAAATGCCTTTGCAAGTGGCGTAGGTTGCTTCGGCCTACAACGTCAACCCTGCAGCTTCGATATCGTACCCTACGCTCAACCATGCCTGAAGACGCATCCCAGCAAGCGCCTCTTCAGTCGGGCCTGTGCTTTGGTGTGCCTCGCCACAGGGACCCCGCCATATCGAGCGGTGCGGACGACACCGACGTCGAGGACTGGCATACGACATATGAAAGGGTAAGCGCCCATAACAAACGGGGCGGTCCCGCCAAACTGAGCAACGTGCTCTGCTATCTCGCGGGTGTTGGCCGTCTCTGGTACAACAACCATGAGACCGACTTTACCACGTGGCCCTCGTTCAAGACCTCTTAGTGGTTGTGTTTGGTCGCCCTGCTGTGCGCCAGCTGCGATCAGAATCAGGTTTGCGAGAACGTGCGTAGCAGCCGGGTGAATCATTTACCAGCTACATAGAAGATGCATTGGACTTGTGTAAGAAAGCCAATGCGACGATGTCGGAGTTCGACAATATCAGAAACGTCTTAAACGGGATAGAGGACGCTGGTTTCGACATGCTACTGGCCAAGAATCCTCAGTCTGTGACAGACAACATGACTCTATGCAAAAGCTACGAGGTGCAACGCAGGCAGCGCCCGTTGATACGTCGCCCTTCCACGCGCAACGACCTCATTGCTGGTTTGGCTACCACCTCCGACCAGTCAGCGTTGCTTGCTGAAATGAAAGCGTACGCTCGGGAGGAACTTGCACGCCAGCTCTCCTTGATATTTTTCGTTCAGCCTCCGCATCTCCAACAGCCTGCATAAATCTCGGCTCCGTCGCGCGATCGAGCAGGAAATCGCCGAAGTCTTGCCAGACAAGAGCCAACACCTTGCGGCTGCACCACTAAGCTACGCTAACGTCGTTGCGCCGCCCCATAGGTCCCGGCAGCCGCCCCACTCAGCTACGCGGAAGTCGTCGTGAGGACCCAGCCACTCTCTTCAAGTATGTCTTTCCGTTCTGCCGACTTCGTGCCTATACCCCGACTGCCGCCCGCCGTGCAGTGAATTCTCTACAACCCGTCCTGTGGCCTGGATGGCAGCTGCCCCTGCGAGCCGGTGGCGTACACCCGTCAACCGGCCAATATGCTTTGCGTGTGACCACGCAGGTCACGTCTCACGTTTTTGTAATCATGCGCAGCCGCCTGGTGGCGGAACGCCCGTGACAAGCCAGTCCAACCGACCATATTACGGCCCCCGTCGGCTTTGTCGCCGACATCGCGACCGACCACAACTACCCGCCGCTCGCCTTCTCCACGCTGTCACTCACTGTCGCGGATGCAACCTCACCCCGTAACAGTAGAGTAGTTTGCTGGGCCCGTTGGCGCATGGTGAACGTATAATGGTTTCCAGCAAGTACGGACGCGAGCACAAGAAGTAGAAAGAGACAGGACAACGCTGAACTTACAACTGGAGTTTATTGTGAAGTTTATTGCATGGCTTGTCCCATAATCTTAAGAGGGTGGCCACTAGGAATGGCGTCACACTCCTCTTTTCGGCGCCTAGCAAACTGATTAGGCTGTGGAAAAGCATCACAGGAGCGAAGAAATGTGCGACTAGTGGCTGTGGAAAAAAACACACCACTTTTTTTTTTCACAAAAACTGTGCATCTTCGGTTGTGTATCGCATACCTCTCTCATGCGGACTGTCCTATATCGGCCAGACAGATCGTTGCATTAATGACCGCATGCGTGAGCGTCGCTATTTGCTACCTACAGGTAGAGGAGGGAACTTGCCATTGCATTGCAAAAAGCGCGAATGCCGACCAGTTTTGATAGTGTATCGATAGTAGGGAGAGAGCGCAGCAAACTGGAAAGAGAAATTAGCGAAGCGCTCCACATCAAAAAGTTGGGCGCGCATACATGTGTGAGTGAACCTTTGGTTGATATCAATGATAAAGAACTGCTATTTCTAAATTTATCGGGAAGGGGTGTGACTACGCTTTTGTGTACGTGTAGAACTTTTGTTGATAATCGACTACAAACTTTGTTATTGTTCTTGGTTGTATGCGCATGCGTGGCGGAGATTTGTGGAATGTTTTTACAATAAACTTGAGTTGTAAGTCCAGCGTTCTCCTGTCTGTTTCTACTTCTTGTGCTCGCGTCCACACTTGCTGGAAACCATTATATGTTCACTACTCACCCCGTAACTCGGGACGAGGAAAACTAATCATCGCTGTCCAAGAGGCAAGGGCTGCTACAACATCGTAATGTGAAAGTCCTCACTGCAGTCCCTCGCGCGTAATCGAAGTGTTTGTTGACGGTGTTCGCGCATCTGCACTTGTGGGCACTGGAGCCGCCGTTTGTGTTAAGAACGCTAAGCTTTGCCGTTTACTTCGGAAAATCATGACGCCCCTTTCTGGACTGTCCCTACGGTCAGCATGCTCACCCCTTGGCGGCTTGCACTGCTCGTGTTGTCATATCCGACGTTCTATACGCCATAGAATTCATCATTCTTTCCTCGTGTTCTCATGACGTTATCGTCGGCTGGGATTTTCTCTCGCGATACAATGCCGTTATTCATTGCGCGCGGGCCGAAATAGAAAGCTCGCCGCTGTGAGATTTGCCGCTCACCGATAATGCTTGGCTTTCGAGGAAACTACTTGTCCGAGCCGACATCCCTTTCGTCCGAACGCCTCAGCTGTCATGCGCATACCCTGCAGCGGATTCACAGACGCTGTTGGACTACTGTGTCGATCTGACTGGTTTCTCACTCGGAAAGCTATGCTGCCGCCTTTTTCGACAGTGGACATCGCACAGGGCTACAGCGCCATTCTCATTTGCAACCCATCTCCATACCCTGTGTTGCTGCTCCGAGGGTAATGTCTCGGCAATGTAGAAGCGATCGAAGGCCTGCTGGTTATGGACGTGCCCAATGACAATTACTGTGCTTGTTCCATTGCGCTCAGTATTGTTTCTACATGTGACCTATCGCCCAGTGATGTGTTCAGTTCTTTCACTCCCGATGCTCTTACAGCAGTCCAGTGGTCTCAGCTTTTATGCCTTCTAGAAGAATTTCGTTCTTTTTTTGACGTAATCAATCTTTCCTGGGCCGGACGCAGTTACACATCGCATCGATACTGGCGGGCAACCGCCATTGCGGCAGCGTTCGCATCGTGTATCTCCTGCAGAACGTCGTGTAATCAATGAACAAGTCGACGACATGCTTCACCGAGAGGTGATACTACCTTCCAACAGTACACGGACATCCCTGTCATCCTATATTTACGAAGAAAGATGGTTCTGTGCGGTTTTGTATAGACTACCGCCGCCTGAACAATATCATTCTCAAGGACGTCTACCTTCTCTCTCACATAGACGACGCGATTGACAGTCTACAAGGCGCAGAATTCTTTTCATCTCTGAATTTGCACTCAGGGTCTCGGCAAGTACTCATGGCAGACGCCAATCAGCCGAAGACTGCTTTTGTCACACCCGACGGCTTATAGGAATTTAACGTAATGCCCTTTATACTTTGTAATGCGCCCGCGACGTTTGATAACATGATGGACTCAGTTCTGTGCCGTTTGAAGTTACACAAGTTTTTGTGGTATCTTTACGACGTTGTTGTTTTTGCTCCTGACTTCCCCATGCACCGTCGACGGCTCCGGACTCTTTTAACTTGCTCAAATGGAGGGCTACAAGTAAACCTCAAGAACTGCCGATTTGCTGCTCGGCAGCAAATCTCCAAGGATGGAATTCTGCTCGATCCAGCCAAACTTCAGACCGTTGCTGAATTCCCTAAACCTACATCCGTCAAAGACCTGCGCAGTTTTGCAGGTCTGTCTTCCTACTTTAGACGCTTCATCCGAAACTTCGCCACCATCATATCGCCCTTGACGAAGCTCCTCACTCTGACGCCAACGTCCTCAAGCGATCTCCCTTGTCTGACGACAATGCCCGCTGCTCCTTATTTCAGCTTGCGTTTCTTTAATCGACCTTCGCACCATCGCTTCCGAAGAGCGCAGGGACCACTGGATCGTCTCAATGATAGACTTGCTCTCTTATCCATCGGCACAACCAACCACTCGCGCGTTACGTCGTCAAGCCCACCATTTCGCCATTCGCGACGACCTACTCCACCGACTCAATTAAACCGCCGATGGCTGCCCGTGGTTATTAGTAGTACCCCGGAGTCTTCGTTCTGAAATATGCACGTCATTCCACTCTGACCCACAGTGCGCACACTCTGGAGCATTCAAAACTTTCCAGCGCATTTGACAGCGGTGCCACTGTCACGGGATCTACAGCTGCGTTCAGAAGTTCGTTCGCTCGTGCCCCAATTGTCAGCACCAGAAATCTTCACCGCGCGTTAGCTTGTCCTACCCGGCCGTTCGGTCGCGTCGGCATCGATTTGTGTGGGCCACTTTCCCTGTCATCCGCTGACAACCGCCAGTCCATCCTGGCTGTTGACGCTCTCACGCGATACGCCGAAACTGCTGCTCTCCCAGCGGCTACCACGTGCGATGTTGCCTCCTTCCTGCTTCGACAGTTCATAATGTGTCATGGTCGAACACAGGAGTTGCTCAGCGATCGCGGATGTGTCTTATCGTCGGAAGTCCTCGAAGGCATCCTCAAAGAGTACCACATTGAGCACCGCACAACTACTGCTTACCATCCGCAGACCAATGACCCCTAAGAACGCGTTAACAGTACGCTTGGCGACATGCTCGCAATGTACGTAGCTTCCGGCGGCACAAATTGGGATCCTATTCTGCCATTCACAACATACGCATACAATACCGCCATTCAGAGTAGCACTGGCGTTTCACCCTTTTTCTTATTGTGCGGCCGGCACCCGTCGCACACAATCGACACAATCCGTCCATAGAAGCCGGGTGCATCTGAGTGCGTTCCTATTTCTCCCACAGACAGACGTGCCGAAGAGTGCCGTGACCTCGCGCGGGCCTTCAGTTCAAATGACCAAGAGCGCCACAAGAGCGCTCGAGGTGTCACCACTTCTACGCCCACGTTCCTCCCTGGAGCGCTTGTGTGGCTCTCGGTGCGTTACTCTGCACCTTGGCTCTCGTGGAAACTACTCGCCAAGTATGAAGGCCTTTTTCGCGTCGTAGAACGCAAATCTCCGGTCAAATACGTGATAGAACCCCCTGAACCATCTTAGGATATGCGCCGTCGTTGGCGAGACATTGTCAACGTCGACCACCTCAAGACCTACTATGACCCACTCATAGTGAGGAAGCTGTTAGGCTACCGGGTGCCTTCCTTTTCATGACCGGGGGTAATTGTAGAGAAGGATTGGAACGATACAGTGGCTCGTCCTCTCCAAGCGCCTTCTCATGGGTCGTCCTAGTGATAGCCCGTGTCCTGCGCTAATGGTCGGTCCCATACTCCGGTGACTAATATACTCCTTTATATATATATATATATATATATATATATATATATATATATATATATAAATATTGCATATATATATATATATATATATATATATATATATATATATATATACCATCAGCCTAGTTACGTCCACTGCAGGGAACAGGCGTCTCCCATGCTTCTCCAACTATCCCGGTCATGTACTAATTGTGGCCATGCTGTCCCTGCAAACTTCTTAACCTCATCCGCCCACCTAACTTTCTGCCGCCATTGCTACGGTTCCCGTCCATTGGAATCTAGTCTGTAACCCTTAATGACCATCGGTTATCTTCCCTCCTCATTACATGTCCTGCCCATGCCCATTTCTTTTTCTTGTTTTCAGTTAAGATGTCATTAACTCGCGTTTGTTCCCTCACCAATCTGCTCTTTTCTTATCCCTTAGCGTTACACCCATCATTCTTCTTTCTATAGCTCGTTGAGTCGTCCTCAATTCAAGTAGAACCGTTTTCGTAAGCCTCCAGGCTTCTGCCCTGTACGCGAGTACTTGTAAGACACAGCTGTTATACACTTTTCTCTTGAGGGCTAATAGCAGCCTGCTGTGCAGGATCTGAGAATGCCGGTCACACGCACCCCAGCCCATTCTTATTCTTCTGATTAGTTCAGCTCATGAAGAGGATCCGCGGTCACTACTTTTCCTAAGTAGATATATTCCCTTACCACTTCCAGTGCCTCGCTACCTATCGTAAACTGCTGTTCTCTTTCAAGGCTGTTAAACATTACTTTAGTTTTCTGCAGCTTAGTTTTTAGACCCACCTTTCTGCATTGGAATTGGTCCGCTGAGTTACTAAGCAAGACAATATCATCAGCGATTCGCAAGTTTTTAATGTATTCTCCTTTAACTCTTATCCCCAATTCTTCCCTATCCAGGTCTCTGAATACCTCTTGTAAACACTATGTGAATAGCATTGGAGAGATCGTAGCTCCGTACCTGACGCCTTTTCATTATGGGGTTTTTGTGTATATACATATATATATATATATATATATATATATATATATATATATATATATATATATATATATATATTTCTTCATACTGTCAACCCTCTGCTGAGGGTTCTTACAGGGAGGGTTTAAATACAGGCAGACCATATATACAGGTGCATCAAGTGGCAGCGGAATCACAAAAATACATGTTTAACAATTTTTCAAATTCACAAACATCACTGGCTTCTGCCACAAAGCTTGGTATTGCGTTTCAGAGTTCAATCACGGCAGGGAAAAAAGAAAAGCGGAACACATCACTATGAGCAAAGTATGGACGTAAAACATATTGATGGTTAACACGACTGCTTCGTTTTCCTGGAAGATGCACATACTCATCTTTGTTGATTTTTAAATGTCCATGTAGTATTCTGTAGAACACTTTCAGACGATTTTTTAGCCTTCGTACTTCTAGTGTTTCCAGTTCACAAGACTGCAACATCAGTGTAACGGATTCTAAACGGCGGTACTTTGAGCATATGAAGCGCGCGGCACGACGTTGAACTTTTTCTAACTTTGTAGTCATTTCTTTCTGATGAGGGCTCCAGATGACTGAGGCGTATTCAAGTAAAGGTCTAACAAAAGTTTTATAAGCCATCAGCTTTACATCTCGCGAAGCTTGACCTAGTTTTTGCCTTAAGAAACCTAATCTCTGATTCGCCTTCGAGCACACATTTTCTATGTGCGTATGCCATGTCAGATTATGCGTAACTGTAACACCTAGATACTTAAACTGGTTAGCACGAACTAACAAATTACCATCGATGTAATAGTTAAAAGGCAGAACGTTTACTTTCTTAGTCATATGTGTGTATGTTGATTTATTGTAGTTTATATTCATACCCCATAATTTACACCATCGGCTGAAATTTTCTAAACAACGACTAATTCTGAGTTGATCCTGAACACTGGTTACGGTAGAATAAATTAGGCAATCATCTGCAAAAAGCTTCATTTTTACCGGTTCTGCAATAACAGAAGAGATATCGTTTATATATATAAGAAATAACAGTGGGCCCAAGACTGACCCCTGAGGAACACCTGAAAGCACTTGGAGTGGACTCGACAGGCTGCCATCTAAACTTACAGTCTGTTTACAATCACTTAAATATTCTTTTATCCATAGCACTAATCTTTCATCGATACCTATTTCTCTCAGTTTAAAGATCAGCTTATTATGCGGAACCTTATCGAAGGCTTTTGCAAAATCTATACAAATGACGTCAATCTGATGCTTCTCATCTAAGGCGGCAGCGAGATCATGAACTACTTCAATTAATTGTGTAATGGTAGATAGTCCAGTACGGAAGCCATGCTGGTTTGAGTAAAGTAAACTATTCACTTCTAGAAATCGTAAAATATGTTTTGCGATGATGTGCTCCAGAATTTTACAACTGATACATGTGAGTGAAATAGGACGGTAATTATTTACAAGTGTGCGATCACCGCCTTTGTGCACTGGTATAACTACGGCCCTGCGCCAGTCTGTGGGTAGAGAATGCGTATGTAATGATTTCGCGAAAATTATCGTTAAGTAGTATGACATCCATTCAGCATAGCGTTTCAGAAATTCAGGACAAATTCTGTCAGGTCCACTAGATTTTTTTCCATCTAAACTCAGCAGCAATTGGAACACCCCTTCTTGTTTGATTTCTAGATTTCCCATTGGGTAACGTGTTATATATGGTAAATGCGCGTCTGTATTCATGTTTGTATTATTAGTAAACACAGATTGAAAGAAGTAATTAAAATGTTCGGCAATGTCCGCAGACTTTGTTAACTTTATGTTGTCCTTTACAATTTCTTCAATTTTATCCTTCCTACTGCTAAGATATCTCCAGAATTTTTGTGGGGAACTTTTTAGGAACCCTGTCAGTGTTTGTTCAAAGAATTGCTTTTTGGATAGTGTCAGAGTATGCCTCAACTCTGCGCGAAGTCTCGGTATTTCGTCCGAACCTTTTTTCTTTTTACGCAGTCGCTTTAATTTTCTTTTCATGTGAATGATGCCGCGGTTAATCCAAGGTCGGCGTTGTTTAGTCTTTTTTTTTCGAGTTGGCACAAATCGGTCCACACAATGCTCTACTATATCCTTAAATTCATTCCAAAGCTCATCTACAGTTTTTTCCTTTGCATGGTGCTCAAATTGGCCAAACGAGAATTCCAAAAAATCTAATATTGAATTTTCGTCAGCACGTTTGTAGTCCTTTACCGTAATTATAGGGGAGCATTTCATACGGGGCACACTGCTAGTAGCCATATTCACTACAATCATTCGGTGATCGGAAATACCTTCCTCAATTGTCAACAAATGATGTTCTATATTATTGGATAGGAACACTAGGTCCAACAATGACCGCGACCTAGAAGTTATTCTTGTGTCCTCTTGAACGATTTGATTTAGATTAAAAGAAAACATTATATCCAGTAGTTTATCAGCGCTGGATGCTTCAGCGCCGCTGCAGAGTAGGTCTTGCCAGTTAATGTGCGGTAAATTGAAGTCTCCGGCCATAATTAACCGCGTGTTCCTATGTACATTGTTGCACAAGAATGTGTTCAATCGGTTTAGGAAGTCAAGCGAAGTCGAAGGTGGCCGATATATTGCACCGACTAGATAAACGACACTTTGAAAGGAAATTCTGCACCAAACTGTTTCAGGGATGTCACTATCAATTAGAGCCGCGTGGACAGAATTCTTTATTATGATACACACCCCTCCTCCACGTGAATCGCGGTCTTTCCTAAACATTTTGTATCCAGGGGGAATAATTGTGTCATCTTGTATCCCACAGTGCAGCCAAGTTTCCGTTAGCAAAACCATGCAAGGGCTCTGGGAAAGCAGCAGAAATTCTAGGTCAGTTGTTTTGTTAACTATGCTGCGTGCATTTAAAACAAGAAAACGTAGCTATGACGTAGGTGACGAGCCGGGCGTCACCATCGAACTTGTTGAACCGTCTGGGTCAGGCGGGCAGCCTGCCACTTCAAACTTTTTTTGCTTTTCTTTACCGAATCTACTTTCTTTATATCCATATGGTATGCGCTTATCGTTAGTGAGGTCCCAAGTGTACATTTTGTCTTTTATTTTAAGTTTATCGTAGATAAGCTTGACTTTCGTGCCTTTTGACCGATCCGATGCTGCACTTTCCCAAAGCTTTCTTCTTATTTCCGCTGTTTCCTTAGCATAGTCTTGGCTAACCCGAACATTAGTGCCCTTCAGTTTAAAACAGTTCTTTAGAACACTGTCCCTTTCCCTGGAATCAAGGAACTTCATAATAATTGGTCTTGGTTTATCCGGTTTCGCTTTTCCAATTCGGTGAATTCTCTCTACTGTCCTGACGGGGACCCCCAAAGTATTGTCAAAAATACCGTCTAGGACCTGTTCTCTGAGTTTGGTTTCTGTTTCATCAGCACTTTCATTGATTCCAAATACTAGGAGATTGTTGTGCCTACTTCTGTTTTCGTAGTCAATTAACTTCAATGCTTGCTGTTGGACAACCGATTCCAATTTATTAATTCTGTTGCTCATTTCCTCGAACATTGTCAAAATTCCTTGTAACTTATCAGTTTTAGCATTAACAGCAGCAATTTCCTCTCTTATACGGTCCATCTTGCGGTCGCTTTCATCCAGTCTATCGATAATGACCTGCAACATTTCATTAGCCTTGGGCCCAGGGTTCTGTTCTATGTCACCTGACACAAGCAATAACATGAGCATCGACCAGCAATCAGACAAGATAGCAGAACACTTTTGAGGGCACGGCAGGACCAACAGAAACCTATCATCGCTACGATAAGCGGGCAAATTGCCCAGCTGACTGACCTGCACAAGCAGCAATGGCGATTTAGGCATGTTGTCCGCTGGTAAGCTTCCGTGCCCTCTGAAGAAATCGATGCCGGGCTGGGCCTTTTCTAGGTTGTCCAGCGATGACGTCACTCCTGAAGGGTGGGCGTTGACAAGTAGACGGACCGCAGTGTCATTGCTACGTTGCGGCACATCGAAGAATCCTGGTTCAGTCCTGTTGTTCGCTGTAGACACCAAGGCGAAAAACCACGGCAAAACCTGCACAAGCAGCAATGGCGATTTAGGCATGTTGTCCGCTGGTAAGCTGCCGTGCCCTCTGAAGAAATCGATGCCGGGCTGGGCCTTTTCTAGGTTGTCCAGCGATGACGTCACTCCTGAAGGGTGGGCGTTGACAAGTAGACGGACCGCAGTGTCATTGTTACGTTGCGGCACATCGAAGAATCCTGGTTCAGTCCTGTTGTTCGCTGTAGACACCACGGCGAAAAACCACGGCAAAACCTGCACAAGCAGCAATGGCGATTTAGGCATGTTGTCCGCTGGTAAGCTGCCGTGCCCTCTGAAGAAATCGATGCCGGGCTGGGCCTTTTCTAGGTTGTCCAGCGATGACGTCACTCCTGAAGGGTGGGCGTTGACAAGTAGACGGACCGCAGTGTCATTGTTACGTTGCGGCACATCGAAGAATCCTGGTTCAGTCCTGTTGTTCGCTGTAGACACCACGGCGAAAAACCACGGCAAAACCTGCACAAGCAGCAATGGCGATTTAGGCATGTTGTCCGCTGGTAAGCTGCCGTGTCCTCTGAAGAAATCGATGCCGGGCTGGGCCTTTTCTAGGTTGTCCAGCGATGACGTCACTCCTGAAGGGTGGGCGTTGACAAGTAGACGGACCGCAGTGTCATTGCTACGTTGCGGCACATCGAAGAATCCTGGTTCAGTCCTGTTGTTCGCTGTAGACACCACGGCGAAAAACCACGGCAAAACCTGCACAAGCAGCAATGGCGATTTAGGCATGTTGTCCGCTGGTAAGCTGCCGTGCCCTATATATATATATATATATATATATATATATATATATATATATATATATATATATATATATATATTTATATTGTTACAGAATGGTATGTGCCAGTAGCGTGAGAACGGTAAAAGACGAGGTTGACTGTTATTCCGATACTGTGGTTTGGAGAGCCCTCTCTGCTGCGTTTATTTAAACAGCGGTGCACATCTCTTACACCACCACATTTGGTGGGAGGTGCGGGGTACGCTCGCCGCGACGCTGCGCTGGATCTCTGTAGTGGTCGCCATATCTGCGGCGTCGCAATGTCTTCCAACGATGCCGCACCGTCCACGTCCACGCAGGCTTTATCACATCTAGTGCTATGGCACCCTCGTGACTCAGGGATTTTCACCGGCACAAATGACACGGACGTGGAAAACTGGCTCACCTGGTATGAACGCGCCAGCGACCAAAACAGATGGGACGGGACACTCATGCTTTCCAACGTAATCTTCTACCTGCAAGGCACGACTCGCGTGTGGTATGACACACATGAGGAAGACCTGACTAGCTGGGAAGTCTGCAAACAAAAGATGCATGACGTATTTGGGAAACCTGCCGAACGTCAGCTGTCAGCCAGACAAGAGCTTGCGACACGGGCTCAGTCATCCACAGAATCATATATTTCCTATATGACATGCTGACTCTTTATAAAAAAAGCACGCAAGGACATGTCGGAATCGGATAAAGTCGGCCATGTGCTAAAGTGAATTGCAGACGACGCATTCAATTTGCTTTTGTGCAAGGATTGCACGACAGTTGATGCCGTCCTTGTGGCGTGCCGACGCTTCGAACAAGCTGAAAGCCGACGCATTGCTCAGCGATTCGATCGCCTGCCAAACACCGCGGCTACTTCCTCCTGGATCGACGTTCCAGCGTGTTGTCAGCCGTCACGTACACCTACCGTGACAGAGGTCGTCGGTCGGGAACTTTTGTAAGTGCTTCTTTATTTGCCCTAAACAGCACACATTTGAATATGGACAGGTCTTGAGGAAAAAAGCTGCGTGAGCAGCTTGACACTGCAGGCTATAGCTGCCACGATCCGTTATTCTCGACCGCTCGACAATGACGTGACAACCGTATCAATCATTCAGTCTGTCGTTCGACAAGGGATTGCCAACATGGGTCTCCCCAGTCAGGGAAGCAGCCGTTCGCTCCCAAATGCTCCAGTGGTCGCTTCAGCGGCACCGAGCCTGAGGCACCCACCACTGCGTTGTCGAAACCCAGCTATATGGCAAATGTCAGACGACCGGCCCATTTGTTTCACGTTCTGTCGCGTCGGCCACATCTCTCGGTACTGCTGCAGCCGCTGGTCCAAGTTCGAACTTCACTTTTGACCGCAGCTCGGCATATAACCCATGCGGCCAATTTTATGCTCGCTCCCGTCCTCCAAGTGGTAACGTCCGCGCTCCGTTGCATAATCCCAGCCGCTCTCCCTCCGCCTCTAGCTCGACAGTCCCACTCACCGTCGCGTAGACGTTCGCAGTCTCGGTTGTACCCTTGCCGCACCTCGGAAAACTAAATAATGCAGCACCCGGAGTTGACGCTGCATTGACGACCCTGACCTAAAATCTTCTCATGACCACTGCTCCTCAAAGCAACCATATTGCAGTTCTCATTGATAGTACGTCCATACCCGCACTAATTGACACATGTGCCCAGATATCGGTAATGGGCTCTGCCCTCCACCGACGTCTTAAGAAAGTCCTCACACCTGCCACCTCAGCTGCTGCCGTTCGAGTTTCCAGTGGCAGCACAACTATCGTACTCGGCCTATGTACTGTCCGTATTAACATTGCCAGCCGTGTTACGTCTGTCGTCTTGGCCGTCATCGACCACTGCCCTCATGATCTCATTCTAGGTATTGACTTTGCGAGACTGCACTCTACGCTTATCGACTGCTCTTCCGGCGTTCTGCGCTTAGATCGCATCATAGATTTCTTCTTCGAGGTCTTAAGTGGTCCATATGCCTCTGCTACTTTGACGATGTTCTTGTTTATTTGCCCAACTTCGAACGCCATCTCCATCGCTTCTCCACCGTTTTTGCCGTTTTACGAAAAGCCGGTCCACAGCTCAAGCAAGGTTTGGGTACGGGCTAGTTGGTATTCCATGGTATCAATCGTCACTTACAGCGCATACATTTTTTGTCCCTCGTCTATGTATGCGCTGTAAGTGGCGATTGCTACAGCTCAACTCTGCTGAAGGTCATTTGGGGCGCCGTCACATCACAGTCCCTGGCCACCTCGTCGACGCTACCAGCATACAGCCTGATCCCGACAAGGTCCGTGCTGTAAAAGAATTGCCGCTACCACGTTCGTCGAACGATGTCCGTAACTTTATAGGACTGTGTTCTTACTTTCACAACTTCATCGAGAACTTCGCGGGCATCGCCCCCCGCTTCACTGGTGTTCTCAGGAAGGGCGTTTATTTCTCGTGAGGACCTGATCAGGCCACGGCCTTTTCAGAACTTGTTACTAGACTGACAAATCGGCCCATTTTGGCGCATTTTGACCCGGCCTTCGCCACCCACGTCTTCGCATTACGCGTGTGATGCTCTCACCAATTGAGCTACCGTGGTGTCGTTTCTCCATGCACTTTCTGGGATATCTATGTTATACTTCTAGAACTAACCCTGGTATTGTTAGTCAGTGCTACCACTCACAAAGCTTGGCGGCGGATGAGGAACATCCTTTCTGCCGCAGGCGTCACGAATATGTGATCTACTTGGGTGACGGCAACTGGTCAATAAATCCACACATGCTACCTGAAGGCATCAATGTTGCCGGATTCGAGACCCTTGTAATGTATTGAACGAGAAGAAAGGAAACCCGAGGGGCCCGATTTTTAATTATCATATCATCAGAAACCAACAAAGACACCAAGGACAATATAGCCGAACTAAAGAAATGATAAATAAATGGAAATGAAAGTGGATGAAAAAAAAATAAACTGGCCGCAGGTGGGATACGATCCCGCGTCTTCGCATTACGCGTGCGATGCTCTCACCAATTGAGCTACCGCGACGCCGTTTTCCCATTCCCATTCGGGGGTACTTATGTTTCACTACTAGAACTAACCCTGGAAGCGTTAGCCAGCACCCCCACTCATAAATTTTTGCGGCTCAATGTGTATACCGTTGAGATGCGATACAGCAGTAATCGGTATATACTTCTCCCACTCGCGCGCAGGCTAAAGCAGCGTCGTATACGGTAAACCCGTTAAAACGTCCGCTAAGTTTTGTCGTCACGCGGGGCCCCTGTGAAGCGTCTGAACTCAGTATTTTTACACGGTAACAAGCGCGACAGGTCAGTAACTCTTGCGACAGGAGCGCGCATCGAGGACCCAGTATATGAAGCTCGGCAACGAACTGTAAAAAAAACATCGACAACGGGTTTGTGACAGCGTTCGAGCAACGGTGAGGTGCCCTTCTGTGCAGCACCTCCCCAACGTCGCAGATGGTAAATTGCCCCACGGGGAGAACGTGCGCTAGCGAGCGAGGCGCGTTCGCCTTGTATCGCCAGCGAGCAGAGCGCAGACGCGTGCCACGCTGTCTTCGCGCCGCAGGTTGTCTGGAAATTTTGTTAGAGCGCCTCTTTTTCTTTTTGCTCCATTCAGCCGAAGAGCATCGCCATACACGCCACGTTGCTGTTGCCTTCGGCAACCCTTAACGAGGGTGTAGCTCGCGCGATGTTCTACTTTGAGCTTTCGCCATGCCATTGATTTTTCTTCACGAAAAATCCCCAAACATTGCCCTACACATATTGTCACTCGCAGCTGCGGAACAGAGCCCCCTCGTCGAGCCTGTTAAATTCTTATACTGTATTGTTTTGAAAGGTTCTCCATGACACGTGAAAATCTCGCGCCGCCCGTGCTCGCTTGAGATAGCATTGACGGGCACAAGAACTTCGTCGTATAGCAACTGAAGGCAAATAGCGGACATCAGGCGAGACTGCCGGCGAAAAGTAATGTGGAAAAGAAGAGTCTTCCTGAGGTCTCTACAACGCTCACACCTTTACAGTGGCTGCCTGTAATTGGACTCGCCGGTGATGGCAGAAGGGCAGCAATTTTCCTTTCTCTGGCTACCGTCGTGCTTTATTCCCGCGTCAAAAGCGACGGAGTGGAATGTTTGAACTGTTAATGACCAGGCAACGCGGATTCTCGCGGGATCACCGAGCTGGAAATTTTCAGCTCGGCTTTAAACGTCCTTGCCAAAATTAAAAACAAACAAACACCAAATACAACAGTGCTCACGCTGTGCCCTTTATGGACGTGTTAATAAGACTGTAGCAGTGAAACCTAACATGCAAAAGTTCACGATATTGTGTTTTTATTTATGGTGAAGCAACGTACGGCAGCGACAGGTGAAAATATGCCGCTGACTGCGTTCGTCACTCTCATTCTAGGCGTGCGCTGAATTTTGCATGGCTAAGGGTAGGCGGGTGGGGGGCGTGAAGCAGCCATAGTATACCAACAGCAGTGGAGGATTTGCAATATTCCCTGGAAAGTCGCCGCAGACCGTTACAAAGAGAGAGGAGAAAAATGTCGTTCCCTAAAAGAAAGTGACACTGCGCTCTCTTGACAGAGAGCTGCGTGTTGACTTAACTCGTTATAACGTCTGGCGAGTTTGTTATGCAATGCGACAAGGTTTTTGCGCTGACAGACACTGACATGAAAAGCAGGTACAGGACACACGTGCGCTTAGTGAGTCCTATATGTCCGCGTTGTGTGTCCGCGTCTGTCAGTGCAAAAGCAATTTCTCAGTATTACCGTTCTTTAAAATGTGCTTTTTATAATTATAATGCTTGTAATGCCAAGCGTCGCAGTTCTAGCGAAGCTCAAGCAACGCCTCGTATCCGGTTGCACAGGTAGCGCAGCACGCCGTATACAAGACGTGCCGAGAATTGCAAGCACGAATAGAATCGGAGCAATCTCCCGCGCATTTGTTGCAGGCATTTCGTTTCTTTTCTCCTTTTTATATTTTTTTCGTTAAAGTCCAGCGGGCTTACTTTTGGTATACAGTAACATAACTACTGCGCCTCTTTCCTCGGGATACATTAAATATCTGCCTCTCTCTCTACTGTGCCTCTGGACTTTTGCGAAATCAATGACTGTAAGTTGTGGGGAGCTTGTATAGAGGGGCAACTTGCAAGAACGGCACGCTTCTGCATGATGTACGTGCACCTATGGAGCAGGCAAAATCTCCGGCTGGCTAACGGGAGCGCTGCCTCTTCTGTTTTACTAGCGCGTCACGATGGAGCGAGCTTGGGAAACGGTCAAGGTCAGGGCCAAAGCTCGTACAGGTCGTCTTTTAGCTCGTTCCCGTCCTAAGCGTCTGGCGAACAGGAAACAGACGCTCGCGTCAGCCCCTAAAGATTTGGCCGGCTGTACGTGAGGAATTGCGTTTCTCACGCCTCTAACTTTTGCGCTATCGTTGCGGGCGGCGATTTCCTGAGAATGGGACGCGTGCACATGAACGCAAGGTATATTTTCTCCCTCAACAGTGCAGACGTTATGGACGTTATTTTGGCGATGCATGGTCCATGCCGTGAATCTCAAGTGGGCTGCACGATAAGATGCGTTGAAATGTTTTCTGTAGCTATCACAGATATTGAAGAAAAGCACAGAGAAAGTTCAAAGAGAGCGCCTTCAATTGGAATGGGACACTTTATTTCTGGTGCCGTCGACGAAAAGTGATTAGAGTTGCCGAGAATATTAATGCAGTTCTTAATTGATGAAACAAAGTGGGTAAAATTGCCTCTCACAAGTGCGAAACGACGGAAGAAGAGAAAAGAAAAAAGAATCTGGTCTGCACTTTGTTCTTAGCTTTCTTTCATTCGTTTATCCTCACCTCACGTGCGCAGCCGTTTTGCTTTTGACTTTCGCTTTTTCTGGTGAGAATATCTCACGTTCATCTTAAGTGGGTGAATGGCGAAGCAGCACAGTGGTGTAACGCGCGTATGTATGGTACTTTTCGGTGCATGAGACGTGGTTTTTGTAAAAGAAAATCGTTATATTGTTTATTTTGTCTTTATCTTTGTATACGTTTCAGGTCGGACGCGAGTGTTGTTCGTGTATTTGGTGCGAGTACGCCGCATGGCGTACTCGAACCCCAGCGATGTGTTTCAAGTTGCTTACCACGGTGCGGAAGGCACGGCGGTAACACAGCGATGCTGTCGGCCGAAGTGGCTGTGACAGTGCAGGCCGACGTCACAGTGCGTCTAAGGATGATGCCTTCGACTACTTCGAGTGAAGTATCTTCGAGTGAAGTGAAATATCTTCATCCTATGCAGCGTGAACCTAAAGCACTGTATATGCTTATGCACTGCACAGATCCCAATTATAATGTAATCCAATGTTTATGCTTATCCACTGCAGAGTTCACAAGCTATAGTAAAAAAAAATAACCTTGGCTTTAACAAAAGTCATATTGATGTGCTCATGCGGCTCCTTTTCTGTCCGTGATTCTCCGAGTCTATCGTATACCACGAATGATGGAGATTGCGGCGGTATGCGAATGAGCCCAAAGACTAAATGTGGCAGGTTCTCTCTAACCGCATTTTCGCCGGATTTAGTGCAGGACAGGAGCTGCATCGTGTCAATATGTCGCGCATTACGGAGCACTGCGCACCTCGAGTAATGCCCGCTAACTGGGTCTCGGCTAAATGTGGCAAGCGCCGGGCTCCGTCTCCATTTGCTGCGGCCGCCGCACGGCGTCCGAGTCCCGTTGCGCCAAAATCCGGGTGCACTGAGGATTCGCACTTGGTAGCCTCCTCGAGGTCTCGGATAATTTATTGCGAAACACGTGGACGAGCGAAGTGATGCCGTGTTCGCGAGCTCGGGCAATTCGTCACTTAGATAAACAAGTGGCTCGCGTGGCTACTTGCCTCCGGCGCCTCGATCGACCTCGTCTGTTATGACTCGCCGCCTCCACAAAGACTACTCGGACTAGAGTTTTCAAAAGATAGTTTGGTTTGGTTTTCCTTTCCTGATGGCGCATATCAAACGTTTTTGTTCTCTCCTTCTCAGCGGCAAGATGAGCAATAATGCGCCTCGACGACGTTTTCACGCGCGCCGATAAAGAATAGCTGAAGGTACGGCGAGGAAACTGCCTAAAATTTCTTTCACCTACTAGTGGCTGCTGAAAGCGAAGGCCCCGCCCCCCTCTTCCTCCTTTCTTCCATTCTTTGGGATAACCCGCTGCAGGTGACTCAGTGGCTACGGAGTTCTGCCGGTGAACACGAGGTCGCCGGTTGGATGAAGGCGAAGTGCGAAATTGCTGGTGCACTTATATTTAGGTGCGCGTTCGAGAATGCCCTTTGGTCAAAATCATTCCAGAGTCCTCCCAACTACGGCATCCCCTCACTACGCATCTTTCTGGCCGTTAACCCTTCTAATTTAATATTTTTACACCCTCCCCTCTTCCGGATAATCGCTGGAAGGTTTAACTTTGGCTGACGAATAAACTTTTCTCATTAGAGGACAAAGAGGGTGTCATGGGTTCTGCATTCACTCGCGGCTGTGTCTGTTTCGGTGCCTGTTGGAGGAAATGCGTTAGAGAAGGCAGCGCCCTGCTGCACTGCTCCTTTCTCCGTCATGCAAGTTGCGACTTCGCAAATGCGATGCCTGTTTATTCAGTGGAAAGTTTTGCAGCCACGCACAGCTGTAAGTGACGGTGCGAGAAATACTTCAGGGTATTAAGAAGCAGGAGCTATGCAGTCGTAACGCGAACGAGAGATCCCGACGTGTCGTGGTGTCTGACGGCGTTTCAAGCACTAAAATCCTGGGGACCCAGATTCTCTGCGCAGAACAGACACACGGCTTGTTTTGACGGCGCTCGGTTTAGCTGTCACAGATAACGAAATGGCTGAGAACCCATGAAGACGACGTCGCATGTTTCGGGTTCTTCCTTTCTTTCTTTCTTTCTTTCTTTCTTTCTTTCTTTCTCTCTCTCTCTCTCTCTCTTTCTTTCTTTCTTTCAAGATTGCTACAGCTCGCGATGCGGGAATGTTTGGTTGTCTGTCACTTGACCTTCATAATTTTTCTCGGTCGACATCAAATGCGTAATTTACTTCGCATCGATTGCAACACACCTTCGCCGCGTACAGCTATTTAAGAGGCTAATAATCTCCCGGAACCTTCGACCTACACGACTGTCAGCGCCGTGTCGCGGAGCGCAGCAATGAAAGTACACTAAAGTCGACAGCAGAGCAGGCTCGCAAGGCGTTCATACCTGATACTGGGGGGGGGGGGGGAAGGAAAAAGGAGATGACACGACGATGCACTCGCAACTAAGTGCGGCGCCGTGTCCTCTTCTTTGTGTTCGGCGTCTGTGCGCTGCCTCCGTCACAATTGAGTCAATTGAGTACCTACGAAAGTAGCGATGGCAGGTGCGTTATCGCGGAGCATAGCACGCGGCGTTGAGTGTGCTAGCAATTCGTGACGACAACAGCGGTCTATTAATGGGCTCGGAAAATAGTAACAGTGTCGTACGTGAGCTGCTACAGGCTTACTTTATTCGCTGACAATTAGGGGGAAGGTTTCATTTTGACTTGTCTGATTCAAATTATTTAATAACGGCCGTTTAGTAATTAGTTATTTTAGTACATTTTATTCAGTAAATACTTAGTAATTGATTTATTACATAGCATGCTATGCAGCGCGAAGAACGATCAGCAAAATTAAATGCGACGTGGGCTCGAGAGTGCTCGCATGGCATCCTGTTTGTGAAACGCCGGAGCATGCCGCTTAAACAAGGAAGAAGACAAGGGAGGATTGCTTACCCATCTGATGAAGTGAAGACATTTACCGCAAACGTAGAAAACTCATTTACGCACAGCTTCAGTATCAGCAAATTAATACCAAAGAGCACATTGGACTTGCTTTCAGCGTTCACAAGAAATCGACTTATTCCAGTTGGTTGCGCGCGACACTCGACAGATATCACCAACAGCCTCATCAATTTCTTGCAATGACAACGCTGTATTTCCTCGTAAATGCAGACAACAACGCGAGTGAAGGCAAACGGCAGCGAACGCGCTATTGGAAACTTCGTCGCGTTACGTGAATGTGTTTGCACATAAGCTTTCTTCTGATTGTGGTTCTTGAACTGCTTGGTGCGGCGACGTTCAAGATGTACAAAAATAAACGTGCAATGTTTCAAGAAACTCTTTGGACGCTGTGTTTTTATGTGCGTGCCTCGAGCTGTAGTAACTCAGAATACCTTCATTCGCCGATTACTCAACTTTCATACGATAGCTGGAAAATAATCGGTCGCGTATTTAAAAAAAAAAGAAAAGAAAAAGAAATAAACCTGCCCCTGAAAGCTGTATACAATTTAACATGGTTCAAGAAGCTGCCAGCCCTTTGTAAAACTTAGCATTTACTCAGCATCTCAGGAATGCCACCCGTCTCGGATCAGAGCGCCTCACAGCCCGGCCGGAAGCGTTCTGGTCATATTTCTTGAAGAGTTCAGTTTATAATTGACATCTTGTCGTTCAGCACTGCTTCTTATTGTCAAGGACAAGCGTCTAACTAACACAATGGGCAGAACGGCGGCAACGAATGTGCGTCCAATATCGGCCATAGCGCCAAAGCGCCAGCTTCCTCGCGACTCGCTCGCCTGGCCAGCTCGCCGCGCGAGTAGGGCGATCGAAGCAGCGACTGCAGCGCCGCCGCTGCTGGCATGTTCTGCCGGTACCCACTCCGCTGCCTTTAATGCTTCCGCCTCCCCTTCTAACCAGCGTGGCCTAGCAGACGGTGGAGAGACACGAGTATCCTGCGCGCCATGCGCTTACCCTCGGTGCATTTGCAGATGCGCTCCCTGACTACATAGGCGCTGACCAACGCTGAGATTATTGAAATATTAGAGAGCTGTGCGCGGCATTTGGCGACCGCGTAAATGAATCTCTGTCAAGCGTACAGCTTCTCCTGACGTGGTTTTCGAAGCAAAACAACACAGCGATGTATACCTAGGAAGAATAACGAACAGCGCTGCGCGGCCTGCTCAGTTTAGTTCCGTTTATTTCTTTTTTTCTTGACCGTGACCGAAACATCAACTTCACTTTTATTCGTCTTGAATAATGCAACCAACATAACTGACCAAACAGAACATGTTGCCATGATGAAAAGTACTATGGCCAGCACACATTCGTAATGCATAGCAACCTATGCGAATCCTTTTCACAGTATCATTTGCAATTCCGTGCCACACTGTGTATTCATATACAACAGTTATCAGACAACATTGCTCCGCATTATCATTTAGAAAACACTCCACTTACTAATTTATCTGCACGTCGGACACTCAGCTAGAGCCTGTGTTAGCGAGAGTAAACGAACACAGCGCGCCGTTTCTTCGCGGGACGTTCCGCATTTATGTGTCAGGACGAGGCAAGCGCGTGGGATGCCGCAGCGTGAACTTGCACGATAACAAAAAACCCGCACTCACGCCTTTCGCCAATGAATGCAGTGCGCTTGGTGGCGCAAAATTTGAAGTGAAGCGCACGCCACACTTTGAAGAAACACGCAAGGATATAATAATAATAATAATAATAATAATAATAATAATAATAATAATAATAATAATAATAATAATAATAATAATAATAATAATAATAAAAACTCCGACGAAACCGCCGCGTTCAAGCGAGCAACGCCATTCCTTACGGCGTAATAGCTGGTTTGCACAGCCTCGCCAAGCGTTGCGCCAGATACGCTGGTTGGTAGGGGTCACCATGAAAAAAACTAATAAATTGTGAAATAGAAAAAAAAATTAACATTTGTTCTTTTAGTCCCGGAAAAATATGTGAAACGGAAAATTTACTCGCGTGCCACTATTGATATTAAAACTTCTTAAACATTTTCTTTTTTATATAGGTTTTCTAGTTTCAGTGGTAGCGGCGCTATTCCGCTCTACTCCGGCCGCGCCTGCGCAAGGCTTGGCTGAACGCGCTCTTCCAAACTCGGAGGTCATCTGCGGCGAAGGCTGGCCGAGCTGAGGAAGCTGCTGGCGTGTGCTTCCTCGGGCGCCTAGTTCGCGTTGAAGCGAGAGGCAGCGCACAGGTGAATTCGCTCGCCGCCGCTGCTGCTGTTCATCACGCCAGCGTTCTGACAGCGAGTACGTATGCGCGGTCATCGAGTGAGATGCGTTCATGTTTGGTTGTGCAGGCGTGACGCTGGCTCTTAATTTAGGCAGTGAGCGAACGTTTGCATCAGCTGATACAGCTGACAAATCTACTAACCTTACTGCGTATAGTGTATAATAATTTGCTGTCGCGATCAGTGCATCGCCTTTCGGGCGAAACTGCGACTTCTTGTGAGGCTGCTTTCCTGCGTTGACCTCTGTCTCTCGAAAAAAGAAAAGGGATAAGAAGAAGATCGCTGATGCTGGGCGCAGCTATACACAAAATACCTCACTTGCTTCGTAAGAGGGCGAAGCCACCAGACCGCGCTTCCGTTAATTTTCCCGCCACTTTTCTTTTCTCTCCACCGGCTGTTATCGTTCTCCCTGCTTCGCTTCCACGAGAGCTTGCTTGCCTGCCCACTAGGGTGGGATGACGGGCAGGCAGAACAGCAGACTGATCCGTCACAGTAAGGTCGTTATCCTCGCGGGAGATTAATCACTGACAGACGCGCACGGCCAGCCGGTTTATCGCAACGCACGGTGGCTCGGCCGCGGCACCGGTCACAGAAGAGGGAGCAATGTTAACAAGACCGTGCTCCGGGCTATGCAGCGCCGAACGAGGGGGAAGTAATATACAGCGTGCCGGACGGGGTATATTGGAAGAAGGACCGCTCGTTCGTGAAGCATCGTTAGACAAAAGAGGTTATTAAAGTGACCGGTGCCGCAAGCAGAGACGAAATAAACGCAGCCGACTGTTTCGCAGTTGAGGAAACATTGTTGGCTACTATCGCTGAACGTCAGCGCGGTTTTGTTTCAGTTTATTACTAGTTGCAGTCAGACATTAACTTCCTTTTTCTCGTTTTTTTTACCTAATATATGGTTTAATATCCGCAGCCGTGGCGTCGGTACGAAATAACAAGCTTTTGTGGTTCTGTGAGCGACCCATAAATTAAAAGAGTGCATTTCCAATTTAACTCCTGTTGTCCGGGCGCTCCTTGAGTTATAAGGCCCTTGGCCTACATGGTGCTCTTGAAAGACCCGTTGTGCGATGAACCGAAGCATTTTGTATAAGCTTCAAATAGTAGGGACAAGTAAGCAGAGGTCATTGCTTCGCCCAGGTCATTTAATGCACTTGAAATTCTGAGGAAACTGCGATTCTCGATATCTGTTTATGACTGCAACACTTACCTCTATACGGAATTTTCGACAGGAAATATGTTATTGCGACAAATATTTTTTATGCGGCATTGCTATGGGCCGCAGCTGTGAAAAATTGTGTGTCATCGCCATCGTCGTTTCGTTTCTCTGTTTTTCACAAAAGAGGACTGAAACGACCATTTTTTTACTCCATTCTTCATGGCAATCTTTCCCTACTTATTTGTTTAAGACACATTTGTTACCTTTCCTGCTGTCTTGAAGTTTCCTCACTACGTTTTCCTGGCCACATATATTTCGGCTGCAGCCTTTCATTTTCTTCTTCTTCTTTTTTTCTATTCAAGCGTGATGACGTTTCCAACATTTGTTTCCCGCCATATCCATTAAACATGCATGGATTGAGAAAACTTCGTCGTGGAATGAATGTGTTCAATTATCCTTTTCATTATATGTAGGTGTCGGCAACGTGGGTTCTGGGACGCGGACCTAGACCGTGACATTCGAGATTCAATCTTTTTCCAACCAAACTAGGCCAACTATAACAGCGGGGCATTCCGAGCTCGCGCACCAGATCCCGGTCCGCGCAGCGCGCCACAGCCAGTGGTTCTCCCAGCAGCCGGCGTAAGGTGCCACATAAGCTTTGAAGTTAAACCAACCGTTAGGAGTTTGCTGCTGCGAACAATCGTTCCTTCTAATTAACTGTTGCGAAACTGAAACTGTCGAAAGAATGGTTGCTTAGACGAAGTGCTGCGGCATAACAGCGGCATAACTAATAGCCTCACCTTTTTTAGTGGAGGCTTCTCGCAGCTTGCGGTGCAGCAAAACTGCTAACTGGAAGTGGATGCGAGTAAATGTATCATCCATAAAAGCGCGCTGACTAGCTGATTCTATCTTGCATCCACGTGGCTTCAGTTCTTTCGTGGCGAAGAGCGCACTCTTTTGCGCAGTTCACCGTTCCAGCGGGTGCTGGTAGCTCACGCAGATTTTTGTGAACCTCGGCATACAAGGTGTCCTAGGTAATGTTAGCAAAGCTGTTAAAAATTTCGAGGGCACCTAAGCACTTCTTATGAATGTTAATGCGAACGCATTAATGTCCAAGAGAATGCCGCTGAGCGGTCTTTCGAGTGATGAGCTCTTGTCGGGCATGCGAGCGTGTTGAGACACTTGCCTAACGCCTCCTGATAGCACAAGGCCGGGGTACTTGGATCCGTGACGTTATGCTACCATGCCCGACTGCCATAGAATCTAATGGAGGCGCTCCCTAGTAAGCACTGGTGATTTTGACCTCACCGTTTCGTCGCGCCGGGCTTGGCAATGGAAATTTCGGTTCCAGTAGCATGCCGTCATAAAGCAGAGTGCACAGAACTGCTATCTAGAAGGCGTTGGCTTGGTGCGTTTTGATTTGGCCTTACCGAGGCGCAGTCAGAAAGCAGTGCGTGGGACGTAATATGCGTCACGTAGTACTCGCCATCTGGAACAGCTGGCGAACTTGAGAATTCGACATACGTCACGGTTTTAGATGGCAGGCGAACAAAATCTCTGCAGTGTAAGCGAGCCGAGGGAGGTTGGTCATTGGGTTCACAGAGACGAGGCAGTTCAAGTTGTAGGGCACCAGCGGAGCAATCAATCGTTGTGGAATGGGCAGAACGAAAATCGAGTTCATGTGTAAGGTCGGGAGGGCACTGCGCAAGGAGTGTAAAAATAACTACCACCTGGTGGCCAGCAACGGTAATCCGAGCTATGTGCATTCTAACAACAGCAGCCGTCGCACCGTTAGCGACGCGTACGACTCGGGTCGTGTGAGGTGTAAGGATCTCCTTCATGCGGTGACGAAAACTGGCACTCATGAGAGAGGGGCGCGCCCCAGTATAAACCAAAGCGCTGACAGGCGCGCCGTCGACGTGGACTTCAAGAATGTTCCAGTGGGCACGTAAAGGGAACAGATGATTTTGAGTCAAGGTCGACAGCGCAGCTTCACCCCCAGAAGCTGCGCGGTCTAGTTTTCCGGCGAAAAGCGACAGCTAAATGACGGCGAAGGAGAGCGGCCGCGAGTCGGGGAACGAGATGGAAAGCGATGCGGCGGAGGCGGCTGGGTGTAGCAGCTATCTTCCTCAGGGACATTGGGTGCAGATGATTCGGTGCGGAGCGGATAGCGGCTTGCAGTACGGAAGAGACAAGAGTAAGTCGGATATGGGCTATGGGACTGAGGGGGCACTGGCTTCGGCAATAGCGAGCAACGTGTCCAGCTCGGCTGCAGCGGAAACAGATGGGCTTATCGTCAGCAGATCTCTATTCCGACGGGCTCATGGAACGATGAAGGGCGTACGGTCCGCAATGAGGCCTGTGCGCAGAGACTAGGGCGGCAGGAGTGATCATGGCACATACAGTAGGGAGGAGGTCAAGATTCGCAAATTCCTGGCGAACAGCGGCCTCTATCAATGAAACAGCCGGTGTCGAGGTATCGGATGCAGCGTGTTTATAAGAAGCCGGTTATGCGGCCTCGAGTTCTCGGCGGACCATACGCGTCACGTGGTATGATGGGGATGGCTCAGAAGTAGTTGCTTCGCAGGACGACGTTGCAGCGGTGTTCGGTAGACGCGCGAACTGAGGTGACATTCACCGGCATTTTGCTTGCTCTAGACGGCGCCACTCTTTGATGACACTGCCAACGGTGGTCACAACAGATTAAACGCGTCATCGGCGATACCCTTCAAAATGTGGGCGATCTTGTAAGCCTCGGACATCTTGTAGTCAACTTGTAGACGCAAGGCTATCCTGTATGTTTCACAAGTAAGGCTCAGTTGACGTCTGGGTCTGTACCGCCAATTGTTTCTTGGCGGCAAGCTGTCGACAAAACGGGTCGCCGAAAAGGTCATGCAGCTGCTGCTTGAACGTCTCCGACCTGGTGATCTTGTCGTCGTGGGTCCGAAACAAGAAGCGAGGTGTTTCGCCGAGGTAAAATATGACGTTGGCAAGCATTATAGTTGGATCTCAGCGTGTCTGGTTGCTGACACGCTCGTACACACTGAGCCACTCACCCACGTCAACGCTGTTTGCCCCGAAAAGGTCACCGGATCGCGGGGTTGTGAGAGCACGATAAACTGGGTGGTGGTCGCAGGCGTAGCTGGCGGCCACTTGTATCACCTGGCGGCATGGTGGTAGATTCGAGGTGGCGTCCACTGCGAATCTCTGTCGTCAAAAGTACTCAGCACCTCCACCAAATAAATATTACGTGGAAGCACAGTAGGTAAACTATTTACATGGTGTACTTACAAAGGGTAACAAGCACTGGCCAACATGGAAACCAGCCAAAACCAAAACAAGGCACGACATGTGGTCATCCTCAGATCAGCAAGCAAGCCTTATGGGTACGTTGTTGTTGTTGTGGCTTCAAAACAGGGCTCGTACCCAAGGGCCATTGGCCACGCTGGATGGATTGAAACTTACACCCAACAACCTACCAGAAGGGGTAAACGTGAACATTCAGAACGAAGCATTTGGCAATTAACTGGTAACGCAGATTTTCAGAGTTCGAATACATAAACTAAATAAATAAAAGATAAAAATAAAGTTAAAAACTAAAAAAAATAATAATAAACTAAAATGTCGCATGGTAGATGCCCTTGGAGGGCAACCTTCCGGATGCCTAAATGAACTTATGCAGAGCAGTAATCATCGAATCATGGGTTGTGCCTAACTGACAGGCCCCAAAAGACAAAATGTTTGGTGTCGTAAGTGCTGAATCCAGTTTACTAGTTGGACATATGAGGAATATTCTGCGAAGGGAGGAGAAGCGGCGGCAAGAAAGCAATAAATAGCCAATAGTTTCTGGTTGATTAGGAAAAGAGCAGATGTTATTTATGGATAAACAAGATCTATGAAGGCGGGGAACTCTATAGCGGAAGCTTGAGAACGTCACCTCGCACTGGCGTGAAAGGCATTTGCTCGTGTTCTACCGAAATTGTATATGTCCAAAACTACCTGCGGGAAGTATGGATGATTCACTACAATTCAACAATAAAAGGCTTTTGAATCTAGCTCCTGTAATAAATGAGAAATCAGGAAGAACATTTAAGACTGGGTGACTTAGCGATGACGATACGAGCGAGTCAGCTGACTGAGTTAAAAAGACCCCACTGTGTCCCGGAACCCAGACAAAGCGGACCTCAGCCAAGTTGTCTTGGACAAGAGTCGAAAATATGCTCAACATGCGTGACCGATTCTTAGAAGTTAAATGTGTACAGACCGAAAGCGCGTCTACAACCACTATTACTTTAGATTTCTGTGGACCCAATTTTCGGATGGCCAGAATAATTTCCAAGAATTCATCAAGGAATATTGGTGTGCGATCAGCTGATTTGAAAAGATGCTCTATAAATTTTGTGCTGCGTCCGTGGAATTCATCAAGTCAGACGGAAGTCGATTAAGAGGATTTGAAGGATACCTTCAAGTATGCGCAGGAATAAGTTTTGTGTGCTTTGGAAAAATGTCATCAAAGATCAGTTTTGCCTTGAAAGAATTAGATTTTGGAGAATTCAGGTTCAGTAGACGAAGTTTTGATAACAGCCCCTGAACAAAAACAACTTGTGGCTGTCGGTAACGCCGCCAACCTATTATGAAAACTGATACGGCAGAAGTGATAGAAACGGGTTGCCAATGGGAAAGGGATGCATAGTGAAGCTTCAGGAAGTTCGGGACAGTAAGTTGCTTAAATCTGGATTCAAGCGGAATAATTACAGACTCTAGATAAAGCACATTGTTAACCACTAAACTCGGCAGCCCAAGGCAGAGGCGCAGTGCTTGCCTTTCCAGTAGTATTAGAGGTCTTAGCTTGTGTGCTGCACATCCTGAAAATAACGCAGCCAAATTCGAGAATGGGGTGGACGTAAAGTTTATAAACCAACAGCAACGTAGCTCTACGCATCCCGGAGTTTTTATTACTCAAGCGGCGCAACAATGCCATTGCACGCATTCGATTCGTTGCTGCCAGTTTGCCTTACCATCATAAGTTATACGTAAGTAATTCAATGTTTCAACTTGCGGTATCGGCTCATTTCGACAATGAAGAGAAATAAAAAGAGGATTTGTCAACGGAAATACCAGTAACGAGCATTTCTTGACGTTAAGCGAAAAAGACAGTCCGTCCAGCCACGATTGGAGTTCCGACATATGTGACTGCAAAATTTGGTATAACGTATTGATATCCCATGATCAGGAGAAAAATGCAATGTCATCAGCATAGAGATAGAGTTGCACATCCTGATGAACTGGGACAGAAGAAAACGATATATTAAACAAAAGTGGTGAAAACTTATCCCTGTCCCACTAAATCCAAGTTCCACATCGTCTTCTTTCCTAAATCCTGCATTACTATCCTAAATGCTGCATTAAAGAAGTCGGGCTTTCATATGTCGAAGGCTGCTTTTTCTGATCATGTAAAGCGTTTACTGGACGCTGGTTACTCCGAAGTGATTATTTCATTTCTGAGTGAAAGTATGGTTCGCGGCGTCAAGAACATAAACGACCAAGGTATCAAAACTAAATTGGAAGAAAGAAGAAAAAAAAACGCAGGAGTACCTCATGTGCATAAGTTAACGCATGGGCTTAAGAGTGTTGGTTCAAGGTAGAGTACTGAAGTTCATTTTTCTGCGAAACATAATATAGGTCGTATATGCCCGTTAGTTAATAATTTGCTGAAAAATAAGCAAGTGAAGGGAAAATGCAATGTCAAACATGTGAACAGGTACATCACTTGTGATAAGCAAGTTGTGTATGCCATTCCATCATCTTGTGCTAGAGAGTACGTGGGACAAACGAAGCGATGTGTGAATGTTCGACTTAGGGAGCATGAGCTGTCTCTTCAAGGGGTTGCGCCACTTCATCTCCCGGAGCATTGCAAGTCGAGTGGTTGTCGCCCGAATTTAAGAAAACTAGTGTCATTTTTTGACACGCGAGCCAATTGACAAGGGAAATCGCCGAGGCTTACAATATAAAGATTAGGGACAAAGCATGTATCAGGGAACCGTATATCGCTCTTCATGACAAGGAACTGCGTTACCTATGTTAATTTTGATTATGCATCAGTTTATCACAGTTGCCTCGATGCATCTCTGTGACTCGTGCATGTCATGGTTATCAACTGGCACCTATATATATGTTACACATATCTTCAATAAAATATCATTTGAGAATCAATGCGGTGTCGTCGTTTTATATCTTCTTTTGTCCTTGTCTTGTGTTGCACTGTAACGAACCTTATTATGAATCCCAACCAAGTGGCCGAACTTACCCTCTTGATGCGCGAAGAGAGGTTTCGCCTGCTTGACTGTAGTGTAGTAGAAGTCCTAACAGTTGCGGAAGTTCTGAAACATGGCTAACACGAGTAGATGGCAATCTATTTATTCTGCCAGGATATATAAGCGAATATAGTTACTATGGGGTTCAGCGAAGCGGTGGATCTGCCAGTTTTGCGAATTCGTCGATTGCATACACTCGTCGTCATGATCTATCGTTCTGCAATTTGATCTGCGAATCTGTCTGATTGGAGTTCGATCGGAATGTCCTGTCACTCAATAACGGAAGTACAATCCTGCCATCCATGTACCGTTCCCCATCATCATCTTATTTGGACTTTTGTTCACATCTAGAAGAAATACTCAGTGTCTTACCCACTCAAAATAGGAATATCATCATTTGTGGTGAAATTAACATAAACATACTTAATCCCAACTGTCAGTCATGTTCCGATTATATCAACTGTATATTTAGCTACGGTTTCTCTTCCTTAATTGATGTTCCAACAACGTGGGAGACTTCTGGCTGTTGTACTTTGATAGATCATATATTTTCCTTGTCATGTTCTGATTATACCACTTGAGTGATAGATTATTCTATTACTTACCACTATCCTCTGCTTTTCTTTCTGGGCGTCGGAAAACGTACGCAGTGTCGCCAATCTAGCAAAAGCTCTTTCAATGAAACCCTTTTATACAGAAGATACAAGGCACTTGTTGGAACAACGTTTTTCATAAAAACTGTCCTGAAAGGGCATATTCGATATTTTTATCAACAATAACAAACTATATTAATGACTGCACAACTCATATGTCCTTTAAGCTTAGGTTCTCGTTTCCTAGAAATACATGGATTACAAATGCGTTGCTGCGCGCTATAATAAAAAAGAATAATCTTCATAAGAGAGGAAACTGCAGCTTTTCAATGGGGCTTTGCGAACAAGATTTAGGAATTATAGCAATACTCTTTCAGGCATACTTAAACGTGTAAAACGGCGCTTATTATGAAAGACGGGTAATTCAGAACGCAACAAATACCAGGCGTAATCGGTAGATTATTAAACAATTTCTTAATATTACTGAGTCTGACATGGGCATTAAAAATATAATTTACGACAATGTGGTATGCACTAACGAGGTTGACATGTCCAATGCTTTTAGTGAACATTTTGCCGCTTGCCAGTTCTACGCCATATCCCACGTAGCCTTCAGACATTTCTTCGTCCTGTTTCTTTAGAACAAGTTTTAATAGTAATTTCTTCTCTTAACCTTACTTGACCTGGCCTAGATTCTATCCAGCCTTCTAGAATAAGACTGGTTGCTGCAGATATATCATTTGTTTTTGCAGATATTGTGAATAAAATTTCTAGAACAGGTATATTTCCTGATTTGATGAAACGTGGTAAAGCAGACCCTGTGTTTAAAAAAGGGTTCTCGTGACAAGATTAATAACTACCACTCAGTATGCATTTGGCTGTTTTTAGTGAAGCCATTGAAAAGTTATAGCCCTGTCACACTGGCCGTTTTAATCTCATTCGAATCGAATGACATTCGGTGCAACGAATGTCATTCGCCCGCGGAGGTGCTACACTCGAAAAATTAATGTCATTCGGTGGCGATGTCAATGGCGATCATTCCGAAAAAAAAAAAACGGGGCGACTAAAGTAGAACAAGGTAGGTATAAAGCGCTCATAAGCAATGCATTTATTTAAAAATATTTTTGGGACGTCGCTTCACTGAAAAAAATATTTCAGTAGTGCGTGTAGAAAAAGTTCTATTTCAAACTATGTGGCCACTATAAGCCAAAACCAGGCTTAGCCGCCTGAGTAGCCGATAAATTGAAAACAAAATGGCTGACATGGCGACGCTGGACGACGACGCTAAGTTGCAGCAGGTGAAGCGATTAGTTACTGCGTACTTTGCATTGCGAGCAAGGCGTAATAATCAGAGGAAGCGATTAGACGTTCTAATAGACGCACAATCAAGACAGAGTGCCGAAATTGAGCAGCGTATTCAAGTGAACTCGTTCACTGTTGCGGATGTGATGGCCAGTTCTTCCATTGTTCACCGATAGCGTTGGACATTTCAAAGAAATGAGCGCTGGTTTGAGGACACATTGCCGAACCTTGGGGAAAACCACTTCAAGCAAGCTTTCCGTGTATCGCGGCCTACGTTCAGGTATTTGGTGGAATCCTGCAGATCCGTCTTGGAGCGCCAAACGACACGATTGAGAAAGCCGATCTCCGTGGAAAAGCGAGTGGCGGTGGGATTGTAGAGATTGTGTTGCAGTGCAGAGGACCGAACCATCGCGCACCTTTTTGGCATTGGTAGATCAACGGTGAACGTGCTGTGCAGAGAATTCTGCAAGGCTGTAATTGATCAGGTTGACGGGGAGTGGCCTCGCATGATCCGCCGGCAAGAAATGAAAGAGCGCATGAGGGAATTCTTTGCTCTGAGTGGCTTTCCTCAGGGTATTGGCGCTCTTGATGGCTGCCACTTTTGTGTGTCGCCACCGAAGGAGAACGCCGTGGATTACCACTACTATAAAGGATGGTAAGCAGTACGAAAAGGGTTTTTTTTTGCTTTTATAGCAGCATTTCACAAACACAGCTTGGGCCTTGTGCCTATCGTTTGGGAAATATTAAACTTTTTATGCGCATTTCACTGTCCATATACAGAGAAAACTGCTTATGAAATTGAAAGCTTATAATATTTTTTCAGTCTTTCGTTCTTGTTTGTTATCCAAGTTTCATAAATTTGGCTTGCGAGAGGTTGCTTCATTACATTTCTTGTAGGGCATATTTTTTGTTAGCATGGCAAAAAACTATTGCTACTTAGTAGCGTTGGTCTCTTCAGCAGCACTATGGACACAAGTGACTTCTACCATTTGGTTAGAAAATTACAATGCAGAATACACTGAAGTGAATTGCGCAGCGCATAATCACACTTATGTATTGCTTTCTGTGCAGGTACAGCATCACACTTCTGGCGATGGTGGATCATGTGTACCGATTTCAGTACATGAATATTGGAGTGCCAGGCAGATGCCACGACGCCAACGTGTATGCAAGGTCAAGATTGTCTGCGTTGGTCGAGGGCGCATACTTCTCATTGCCCGTAGCTGTGAATGAGGATGTTGGGATGAAGCCAATTATTCTGTGTGACCAGGCCTTTCCACTTACTACCAACCTCCTGAACCCATTCACAAATGCCTTGCCCGACACACACGAAGCTGCTTTCAACTATAACCTATCAAGGACGAGACGCATTATTGAAAATGCATTTGGAAGGCTAAAAGCTCGCTTTAGGTTTATTATGAAGAGAATGGAGTGCACCTTGCCCAATGCAAAGCATGCAATTAGGGCATCGTGTATTTTACACAATATTTGTGAAGGTCTCAGAGACACTGTGGAACAGCAGTGGGAAAATGAAGCCACTGCATTTGATGCTCTGTATGAGCAACCATCACATACTACCACTGCATCCACTGCGACAGGTCATGAAGTCAGAGCTGCCTTTGCGCAATATTTCTGGAAACGGGCACAACAAAACACACAATGAACTGAAACATCACAGTAGGAAGCATAGTTCGGGGTTTCTTTTTTAGTATGCCTTAAGGAGTGTTTGGCGTCAGTTGAAGAGATCACTTGAAGTAAATAGAGAAAATAGAAAACAGTTTATTTGAAAATACCACTATTTTCCAACAATATTTTCCAATACTGCTATTAAGCGTTCTTCCCGCTCGGCATCAGCTTCGTCGAGCCTCATTTGCCGCTCACGCATCTGAAGCTTCTTTCAGCTACGGCACTGCGAGGGCCGCCTTTTTGTGCTGGTGGTCGAAGGGGACATTTATTGAACCCATGACTGCCACGATCGTCGTGGTTTGGTCTGCTTCTCGGCTAGTCCCGCCTGCAAAGCCCGCCTTCGTTCGAGGCATCTCCGGACGCCGAAGCGCTCATCGACGCATATTTCGTCGTGCCGCCTTTGATCGACCGCAAGCTGACCAGCGCACCTGGAGCACCGAGACAGTGGATGACATGTGGTGCCAGCCGAGTTGCTCGTGCGCCATTAGGAGCGTGCTCGATGACCTGGGACTGGCGTTGAGGGTGTCCTACCAGTTACAGAATTTCCAGAGCGGTTTCTTTGGAACCAAATGGGACGGTTTTGACAGCCTCGTTCAAAGCATTTGCGACTGCTAGAGAAGAAACCGCAGGAGAAAGGAGGCGATGGCCATCGTGATTGCTGTCTGTAGAAGTCAGCTTACACACAGGTAAGAGAAAATAATATTTCGGGTCTTTTCGCTTCGATTACCGATCTTCCTTAATTTCACGTATGGTCGGTAGTCTCTCGTAATCACAATTATTAAGTGAACACGACGTAGAAAAGCTTTTTGCAAGACCAAATTAGGCTGTCTGAGGACTGCCCTTTAATGCTGACTCAAATTTGTTTTGTTTGCTGCAGAAAGCTCGAAGCCCGCGGAATATTCCCTATGGTAAATGCACACACACTTTACGTTGGCCTTGAAGCCTTTGTTTGTTGCGATTGACGCAAGCCAGCGCTGGATAATCTCCTTGACATTTTGAGCGCGTACTTTTTAGGGCTGTGCGCCGTAGTGTTCTCCGCGACGGCTTGTTGCAGGGCAGTCACTGTTTTTCTGCATATAATATTGCGCATCAGGGATACCGAAAAAAAAGAAAACTGAAAAAAAAACGAACTTGTTGTGCAGGTATAATAATGCGGTAAGCATGCCACAAAACTTTTTTTGGTGCTATAATCATAAAGTTTGCAGATGAGAACTCTAGCAAGAGCTTGGCATTGTTAGACTACCGTGCCTTTGACAACTTGAGGTTGTGCGTACATGGGAAGACAGGAGTAGGTATACTCCTGTGAGGTAAGGTTCAAGCTCCCGGGAGGCGGTGTGGTGCAATTGTTAGGTAAATGTGCAGACTCAAATCCCCGACTGCGGACTGAGAATGCTGAACTGTCCTGCTGCTGTGGATTCAGCGAAATCTATAGACGACAGGTATCACTGCTATGAATATAGTCAGAGCTCAGTTATTAATGCTTAAGCATTCTTTGGCGAGTACTCAAGCAAACTATATCCGTCACGCGAAAAGGGTAATGCTTTGTATCTGTACAAAAATGGGTAATTTGTGAAGGCAAGACATATAATCGTTATGATAGTATATATTTAGATTATTCGTAGCTTCATAATTGATAAGCAACAATTCAAAAGAAATGATCCAATAGAATACCCGCATGATCAAATTTATGCGTACCCTTGGGATACATTAGACTCCATATAATATGCATGGGGAAGCCTATAGTAAGGGTGGGCCAAGTGAAATAGGGGGGAGGGGCAACTTGAAATTCGGGATTGGGCCAACTTAAAGTTTGAAGGTCGGCCACCTTGAAAGATTGATGTGGGACACCTTGAAATTTGCGGGTGGGCCAATTGAAGTTGCGGAGTACGCTTACGCATACTTAGACAACTCCAGCGAAGTTTTTGCATAATTTTTCTTTGGACGACGCAGTTTGGAAGAAATGTTGGCCCCAGTGGTTCCTGCAGGCAACAAGCGCCCAGTGCAGAAGTGCCGGCCTGTGACTTTGCCCGAGTGCTTCATTGCCGTCTCCGGTTTCCGGCCGCGTGTGCCTCTACGCTGCCCGCTACTGGTTTCCTCCGAGGAAGCGCTCGACTGCGTAATGGAAAATGCGCCTGAGCTGCGTTGCTCTGAACTATGCTCCATGCTTCTTTTATTGCGATTGGAGTTATATGTCACTCCAGGTGAATTTTCACCGTTGTTGCTGCTGTCGCCTTTGTCGCCGTCATGATGTTCCGTATAAAGTCAAAGGGCGACAAGATCGCGACCACGCGCCCTACAGTGCAGTTACAAAGGGAATCTTGAACGCGCAAGAGAGGATGTTTGCAGGAGGGCCTGCAGGAGATTGCAAGGGAGGGGGGAGCAGGAAGATGCTTGCACGCTAGAAGGGGGACAGGTTAGCGCTTTTCTCTTCGTCTACTCCGGCCGCGGTGGCACATAACACGGCTGAGCGCGCTTTGTCTTGAACAAAATCTGTGCTTGGTGCGAAGTTGGGGAACCCTAGATAGCTGATGGCTTCGTGTGCGCTGTGTTCTCGCACGTTAAAAATCCCCCGGTGGTCAAAATTAATCCGGCGTGTCTCAACACGGCATGGGTCCTAATCAAATCGCAGTTTTGGCACGCAAATCCCCATATTCATTTATTGATAAAGTAAATGTCGCGCGCAAAGCAGTGCTAAAGCGCTTTGAAATAACTGTTAAGAGTTTTCTTCAATATTTTGGAAACAAAACAAACACGACATTACTGGTTTGTATACATGCACCGTTATGTCTTTTTCACCTTTATGCTAATTAGCTTCACGCTAAGTTCCATAAATTGATGTATGGCATTATTTGTGTCAATGGAAGTAATTTGAATTTGTTGATGCTTGCTTATCCGTCCCTTCTCAGGTTTAGGCATAACAATTACAAATGCCTGGTGTGCGCCAGGAGGTGACGATCGTGCTTGCAGATTATTACGGTAATGCATCTGAATCATTACGGCTGCCATGCATTAAAAGGTAGGGGAGATGTGTCGCTTGCGTGAGTTGATAGGAAAGTTCCTATACTGCGGGCTCTGCGTTATCGCCGCATCGCAACATTCCATTTGCTTTAATCTCCGCTAATACTACAACTTTTTCAAAAGTTGCTCTGGTGGAACGATCCCTAGGCAGAGCTTTACAATTTTAATGTAGTATAACGAAAATTTTCTAAGGGGCCTGGTAGAGTCAGTCCCCTGTTGCGTAAGTAAAGGAAACGGTGCACTTCTTGCTCGCGAGGCGGGTGACGTAAGCGTTGTGCCCTGAATTTCTAGGCATGTAACTTAATGTGTAAGGTACTATTATGCGCTTGCAAGCCACTTTCTAGGGTACTATTATTTGAACCCAACAGCGCTGTTGCAGAAAATTACGTATTGCAGGCAAAGCTAAGCACCACTAAAAGTGCTGGCCACTGAAATAGCGCGGTCTATTCATTGAATCCCGTTTTAAACAAGCCTTGTGTGTCGGTTTCAACCTGGTCACAAGGTGTCGTAGAGCCGTGTCTTCCGGGCAGACAGAATAATGGCATTTTTTCGGGTTCATCAGCCGATTAGAAACTAAGCTCTAGTTATAGGCAGTCGTCGCGGCCACTTGTTCTTTTCCCAGAAGGGGGCCAACGTTTTCCAGGCTGCCCTGCAGCTGGACCCATTGTGTGTGAAGGCGTCGAACCTGTACGGGGCGGTTCTGCTTATTCCGGGTGAGCTGGCGGAGGTGATTCTGCTGCTGCGCTTCTCCTACACGTTGAGCTCCGATCCGGCGCAGGTGCAGCGAGAAACTTGTGAGAGCAGGCTGCTCCTGTTCATCCAGTGGCCGGAAGACGTCAATTGCGGCAGATATATCTCGCGCACAAGGGATTCTTAATGTTTAGAATTGCATTTCGAGCGGTATATGGGTCTTAGCATAATCGGCGAAGTGGAGGTGTGTTCTTGCGGAATATCCGCGGGAGGGAACACGTCAAATGCCGTCTGCCGATAGGATGACTGCCGGCATACGCAGCATTATTTAAGCAGTTAGCTTACGAAGGCTGGCTTATCTTGGAGGTCCAACTGTTCAGATTTTGCAGGGAGGAAGTTTTCAGTGTGCTTCATTTCTAATTTGTTGTTTTCACTGGATTCGTTTGTTTCTATACGGTTCGCTCTTTAGGAGCCTATGCTTTGGTTGGCCACCGGTGCTTGTTTCTACAAGTTGCTGATTATAGGTATTTGGCACTTAACTATAAGCCTCTTTGGGTTCAGTAATTTTTGATGTGGGGAGCTCACCCACACACCATTTCTTCTTGCTAAACATCAACGCTACCAACGGCATAGCTGGGTTATTTTCGCGCATAGAAGCAGTTACCTTATCACTTAAGGCTCTGACAGGTGCACTGTGTAGTTTAACATCCGGACATGCCCATGCTTAATGCAGGAAACAGTTTTCTTTAGCCAATGTAGCTTCGAATAAAATACGAATATTCGAAAAGAAGGGCGTTGAAAACGTTTACTCGAGTGCAGTCTATTACAGCCAAGCTTTATAGGGCTAGTCTTCAGCAAATCGATGTCCGTAGACCGAAAACCGTCGGCCGATCCCGAAGATAGTGCGATACCGGGCCGACCCACGGCGGAGGGGCAGCAGGCTTCAAGCACTCTGCGAACTGGCAAAAATAACCTTCATATCTTGGGTCCAAATTAAGCTGATAAGAACAGATACTACACTTTGTCCCGCATCGGCAACGTGTGCGTTCGCAAAGCGCTCTGTTTGTCAGCGTTCCAAGCGCTTGCGTATCTCCTTTCCTTCCGCTCTCCCGTGGTGGTGGTCCCGTCGAAACGTCACGCGTATCTAGTTTCCTCCGGCTCCTCGGGCAGCGGTCCTGTCGTCCACGCGAATATATATAAAGATCATGGTAAATGAGTCCGTACCTACTTTCATATTTCTGTTTCACCTCTGTGAAGTATGCTAAACAGGTTCGCTGGTCATCCACTCTTGGTCATACAATGGCTAACGATTTATTAGTATTTCACTTGAGGCATACGTTGTTATTTTACACCTAGCGCACTCATCAATTCAACTCGAGTTTGACTTCTCATCCATCAAATGTTAGGCCATTCGTTTAATGCTGGATTTTCCCGCTGTTTTCGGATGCTGTGGCCCAGATAACAGTGACCGACCAGTCCGTGATCTATACAGTCTAGCGGACTATTCTTTTAAATAAAAATTTACGTGCCACATCCACGAAATGAATATGAGGCTCGTCGTAGTGGGGGCCTACAGAATAACTTTGCCTATGCGGGTTTTTTTAACGTGCACCTGAATCTAAGTGCAGGTACGTTTTTGATTTCGCCCCCATCGCGATGCGACAATCACTACCGCGATGGAACACACGACTTCGAGGTCAGCAGGGCAATGCCATATGCACTAAGCTTCCGCGGCGGGTGCACGAAAAAATCCAATGCGCGATGCTCTGTAACCAAGTCAGCAATATCGCGATTACGTCACCAGAGACCAAGACATATTTCAATGCGGCATCATCGAAACCACCAATCTGCTACACATTATGAGCGCCGACCCTTACGAGCTGCTTTATATCTATTCTTTCGCGCTTCATTTTGTGAATGTAGGATATGGCGAATTCTGAAGAATTTCTTGATTAGTAATATCGAGTGAGCGGCGTTCTTGGGAAGACTATACGAACGGGCTTGCTATTCTGTGCTGAACAGCGAATGCTGAAAACGAATGACGAGGATAGCCGAGACGTCTTGTTTCGTCCACCATCGTCATTTTTTTTTAGATGATCGAATAACTTGGTCCTAAAGAAATTAATCTAACGAAAAAAAAACAGAAGAAAGTTTTAATTTGTGAAGTTTAACATCGTGAAAATGCAATGTGGTTTGTGGTGCACGCCATAGTGGTGGGTTCCGGATTATTTTGGATACCCGTTGGTAGTTTGACGTGCACATAAAGCACGGTGCTCGAGACTCTTTTTTCATTTCGCCTCCATCGGAATGGGGCACTGCGCTCACAAATGGAACCTGTCACCTCATGCTTGGCAGCAGAACGCAATAGGCACTGAGACACCACGGTGGGTCAGAAGTTTTTCTACGTCGTGTGCGAGGTTCTTGATGTTTCGTTATTGCGCTAAATTGGTGCATTTATCTTTGGGGGGAATGCTGAAAAACTCTGTGTGGTTAGTGTTGACCGAATGTAAATTCGTGGGGGAGGGGGGTGCTATATACTGTAACGATTCTATTTTAATTTTTTTTCATTTCTTGCTTTGGGTCATTGAACGGTGCTACGCTGCACCTACGCGTTGTTACTATCATATCGGCCCGTCCTGAGTGGTGGATGTTGAGAAATAAACAGAACCTAAAGAATGGAGTCCTTGCTATATATCGGCCCTGTTTGACCCTGGTAATTGACCTAACGTGATGTTATCGCAGAGCATGCTAGAAGTTGGATTGCACAATATTTGGGCGGGATACGCAGAAGAGAAATACGCACAGGGGAGTCCTGCATGGAGCTATCGGTTTATTCCCTTGTCAGCGGAATAAATAAAACCAGATGCTCAACGGGGAAGAAAAATAAAAATACAAACAAACTTTCACAAAAAGGTCCGTCCACCAATACTAAGCCGGCTTTCTCGCATGATCGTTTGGATGCACTCGAAGTCGCAGTAGAAAGGAACGAGGATACATTTGGCTGCGTGATGCCGAGAGCTGCAGCCAAACGACCATGGGAAGAAGCCGGCTTGGTATTGGTGATTTGTCCTTTCTGTAAAAATTTGTTGGTATCTTTTCGGTCTTCCGTTTTCAATATCTCTTGAGTTTATTCCGTTGACAAGGGAATAAATCGATAGTAGCAAGCAAAGCTCTGTTGTGCGTCTTATTCTTCTTTGTGTCCCGTCAAAATATTGCGGAATCCAACTTCTCGAATGCTATACCAACATCCCAGTTTGCAACCGTGCTCAGAGTACGGTTTTAATCTTCATTGCGAAAATGTCACCAGCATTGAAGCGATAAATATATAGCTCTCACAACGATCTATATAGGATTTTTTGTCCACCTTTTCGCTAATCACGTCGTGCAGCTCAATGTGGCGCTCTTCTGGCATCGAGCTCAGCGCGAGGGACTAACAGGAGGCACAGAACCATCGCCGGAAGTTGCGGACCATAGAGCGGGCCGGTCACCCGCTATCGGGGCAGGTGAGCCTGACGATCCCCGAGATGATGGCCGTTGCTGAGCCCTGCATTGAGCTGCCTTTCACGAACGACATCAACCGAGAGGAGCCCAAGCATCCGTACCTGCTTAGCGAATAGACTACGCTGCCGAGGCGGGCTACATAGAAGACGGCCTCAAGGCTCGCTGTCTCGGTGCCTTGGATCCACGGCTGGAGGGCTGTGTGCACAGTCACCTGACGCGGGAGGCTCGCCAGGGCGAATATATGTTGCTTAATCATAGAAACAGTGTGGAAGAATCGGAGCGAAAGGCACGGGAACAGGGACTCCTTACGGAAAATAGCCAAACCGTCTGTCATTGCGGGAGCTTCAATCGAAAGGCTGGCCAAAGTGCGCGTGGTACGGTGCGGAAGCCGTTCATGCATTTGGTACTACATGATATGTCAGTGCAGTTGAGGACTTCGTCTGGTTTAGCCAGGAAGTACGACGGCTACACTCTAAAAGGACGATTTATAATAAACATGGGTATATTGTTGTAAGCGCGTGCGTACTTCTGTGATTTCTTGCATGTGGAACACGACTTCAATTTATCTTCTCTCTGGGTCTGAAATTGTGGGGGATAACGTCCAGAAGCTGCACAGTAGGTATGGGGCGGAGGTTGCCTTAATTGGGGAAGAGAAAGAGAGAGAAAGATGGAGGGAGAGATGATAAGGGGTTTTGTGTTTATTTTAATCAGGGGTTCTTCAATTAAGATGCAGCCAAAGCACAGCGCACAGGGGTTGTTGCATTCTGCTCCCAGCTGAATGCGCCCGTCATGGCGAAGGATCGAAAGCGCACCTTCGTGTTTGGTTCATATATCGCTACATTTTCACGTAACATGTTTTGTTCTACTACTTATTCAGACGTGGCTCAGGCCTATTACTATACATAAGTGGTACGAGCTTTTCTGTATGTTGACACATTTTTAGTGATTTCAAAAACGTGCGCTCTTGTGATGCCCACAAATTCAAAGGGTGAAATTATTGTGTTGCTTTCACAATTTGACAAATGACTTCAACATGACAAACGGGAGCTTTTATTTTTTCCTTTATGACAGTATCTCCCTATTTATTCATTCAAGAAACCTTGGTTACTTTTCCTTCTTTCTGTAAATTTTGGCACTGCACTTTGATGCAAAAAAAATGCAGTGACATCTGCGTGGACATAATCATGAACCTCTTGAGTTACCGGGACTAAGCTAATAAAAATATTACCAAACAGGGGAAAGAACTGATCCTCGAGGAAATCCTCGCCTTCTTGTATAGTTATGTTGAAACATCACTTTGAAAACAATCAAACTCTCAATATCTCCGAAATTTTCAATTACAGGCAAATATGTATCGTGGGAAGCCTTTACGTTGCATTGCATCGGTAATATTGTCATTTGCGCCTAGCAAGCGGCATACTGCTCGCTAGCAGGGGCGTAGCCAGGGAAGGGGGCGTATGGGGCTTCAGCCACTCCCGAAATTTTTTCGTGCTGTCATGTAGAGCCGACCATAACAGCCCATGCGCCGGAAATCATTCTTGATTTCGACTAGAATGCCTTTTTTATGCTCGAAAAGACATTCCGGCGCGAAAATTGCGAACTCAGGCTGAATTTCGTGGCAACTGCCATGCACCTGGAGTCACATAACACAATGAGCCCTATCTGAGCATAAAGTTTCAAAGGCGTTTTGATGGCGAGCGGGCTTGTCGTGGCATCTCGCAGAGGCCGCAGAATCTACAGAGCTCATGGATTTTACTTTCGAAACCTTATGGGCATCAAGTTCCCATAAACTTTTGATGCGAAAGGTGCACTGACATTTCGAAAGTCGGGCTTTAGATTTTGAATTCCGTAACTTTGTGGGCTTAATGTTCTTTTAAACATTTGATAACAAATGTTCATTGACTTTTCTAAAGTCATACATCGCACCATAAAACGAGACAAGCGAAATCAACAAACTATCATACAAGTTGGCAAAGTGCGCAGCGAGATTCTATGAGACGAAGCGTTGTGGTGGTTCATTTGCGCCGTCATGTCGCAGAAAAGAATATGAACAAGTTTTTCACCTACGCCAAATCATCAATGTCTAAACAGTAAAGCCAGCGAAGATAACTACGTTCTTATTTATTTTTTCTGCTTTGACTTTTATTCGCGACGACACATTCAGCCTCTTCAGTTTTCTTGCTCACGCTACTCGCGGGCTGCCAGAGCTAGCCAGAGCGTATGCGTTGTTCTTGTGTTGCCCCGACCGCCGCGCCGCGCACTTTGGTGCGTGTTCGTTTTTCTTAGGCCGAGTTGATTTCGGCCTGCGAAGGCTTTGGTCGTTTCCTGGCTAGCAGAGGAGAAAAAGAAACAATGGTCGCTCACCGCCATCACTGTGGGGACTCGATGGACTGCAACGCCTCTGCTTGAGGTCATTACTTTGATGTTATTGAAACCTCTCCGGAAAGTCTTGCCTCGCCGGTGTAGGATACCGAGCAGTATGCGTATGATTCTCTGTAGACCAAGCGTCTCAAGTTTCCTCCGATATTCCTGCCGCATTAGGTGCCCAAAGTAGGCATTCGATTTAGGCCTACTAGGCTTTACATTGCGTTTTTTTTTACTTCGGTGGCACCGCCCCCCAAAGAAACAAAGACGTTGTGGCGCAGCGAATTGTCGCATGGTGAAATTTCGATTTTCTTGAGGACACCTTTGGGCTCAAGAAGCCTGGTCTAACAGTAAAGTTTATTTCTCTCTCTCTCGCTTTTCCGGAAAGTGATGCCACCACAGGACTCTGATACTCTTACTATACTAATTCAATAGTCAATTATGTGAACACTTCAGGTGCATTCCTGCCAACGCCGTCATGTTCCGTGTAAACTCCTAGAGCTGAAATCGAAAGTTTGACGGCAGCACGTCTGCCTGGAGAAATACATGCTGAATGAACGCGAAAAGATGGCGTCATTTCAAGGGCTGAACGACTACTACTACAAGCAAGAATATCGGAGTTCAAGGTTAGGGTCCGTATGCTGGAAAATGATACCTTCTATGCCCGTCACCGACTAGAGTTCCTGTGCCCAGCCGAATTCGCTTCAATACAGCTACACGCTATATTTCAAGCAAGCGTCAGAACACGAAATAACGACGTCATGCACAATGCCAAGCTGCAAAGGCTGCGCCCATCCTGAAACGGTACGTCCCGAAGTTTACGAAGAGAGGCTGTACACAATCTCTGTTCCTATAAGCCTGACAAAGCGGAACTCTCGGTCCCGAGCCTTGGTCTAAACTTTAGCACAGGGCCCACACGAGATAAGAAGAAGCTGATTTGCGCTGTTGAAAAGACTGTAAGTCAAGCCGACGCCACTAGACGTGACGAAGCTCGCACGCGTGTTATTAATGTGCTTTCTAGGCTTCAAAATTCTTCTGCAAACTCCGCGCTGTCGCTAGAGGAGCATGAGGCTATCGACCGGCTTCCATGCAATCCAGACATTGCCATTCTTCTGGCTGACAAAGGAAATGCAACTATTTTGCCTGATGGTGGTGACTAAACCAAAAAGATGCGGGCACCGGTTAGTGACGCGAATACCTACACACGCCTGACGCGTGATCCCACAGGAAAACTGCAAAGAGACTTCCAAAAGCTCCTAGCTGATGACTTTCATTTGGTCCCGCCCAGCACTAATGACTCCATTACGGACTACTTTGTCACAACGAATCAGCTCCTGCTCTTTATGGCCTACCAAAGATACACAAGCAACGTGTTCCTATACGGCCCATTGTTGACTACACTAGCTCACCTCTGTACAAGCTTTCCGGTTTCTGACACCCGATCATTTCGCCGCTCGTTGTAAAAATCGGTGCTCATATACGCAATTCAGGCGACATTATTGAAGAGATACGGCACGTCATGGTTTCATTTGATGTTAAGTCACTATTCACAAGCGCTGCAGTAAAACTGGCTGTAAAGGTTTGCACCGCTGCCTTCGAAGCTGACGGGTCGCGGACCGATAGGTCTCCGATTGACGTTTCAGACCTGTGCTGTCTCCTTAGGTTTGGTTTGTAGAATACATACTTCGTCTTTCAACAGAATATTTACCTGCAAACCCATGATACGGCTATGAGTGCATCTAGATCAATTTCTGCTGCGAATCTAGTCTTAGAGGATGTCGAACGTCGGGCGTTTGCATCTTTTGCCCCCTTTCCAGAGGTTTTCCTGGAATATGTAGTTGATTGCTTCTGCATAATTCACAAGGGTGCCCTCGCTGCCTTCACTGCTCGTCTTAACAGCGTGGAACAGGCGATTCAGCTTACTGTCGAGCAAGAAGGATACGCTTGTCTACCGTTTCTTGATGTTATTGTCAAGCGTGGTGACGCTGGCCTTTCTTCGAATGTCTACAGGAAAGCCACACATACAGGCCGGTACGTGCACTTCAACTCGGTACATCCGCTTTCACACAAAAGGTCTGTTCCTGCAACAAGAATTTCAGCGAGCAAAACCGTTTGAGCAAGACAGGAGGACTGGACGCGCCATATTGGGAGCATCTGTGAAGATTTAAGAACCTATGGCTACCTTCCGTCCTTTTTGTCCACGGTAAGGGAAGAAGTGTCACACTCAGAAAGACAGCATTCTACGTCGTCTCCGAAGAAGTGAGCTGCCATTCCATATGTCCTTGGCACAAGTCAGACCATTGCTGGTATCATGCGCAGGTACGACGTCAAAATTGCGCACGTGCCTACTCGCAAACTAAGAACCGTTGTAATAAACGTAAAAGACGAATTGCCACAGGAAAATTTTCCGAGTGTATTCTGCGCCATAACGTGCAAGAACTGTGATTACAAGTATATCGGTGAGATAGGTGACTTCAAGAAACGTGTGAAACAATATGAGCATGACTCCAAGAAACGGCACGTGGCTTTGAGTGCCCGTGACGAACATGTGGAATCTACAGGTCACAATATTGACTGGGCAAGTGCACGTGTCCTGGCCAAGGAAAAGTCGCTTTCGTCACGCGAGCATTTAGAATCCTTGCACATACAGACCACGGCGCACACGCTGAATAGTAATAACGGGACACTTCCGACGGTGTGCACTCGCTGCTTGCGTCATGTACTGAAACGTACTTAAATAAGTTGTATCTCTGTTATGGGTTTTATTGTGAACAAGGCTCCCGTATGGGGAACCAAAACGTCATTGAATTTTCAGTTATCTTGGTACATCTCTTCGCTCTTATTCATGAAAGTTAGAGGGCGATAACATCGTCACCGCGTGCCGCATGCTGTACCTGCGAGTGAAAGCGTAGGGAGGAGGGGGGATAGGTGAGACGATGATGGTGTGCGCTAGGGAGAAAAGCGGGGAGGAAGTGCACCGCCTTTCGTCGCGCGCGATGCATTGGGCAAAGTAGAGGAGGGGGACGGCGACGGACCTCAGGATTCTGTGATCTGTGAATTTGTGATTGCGCAACATGTTCATTTGTCTTGTTTGATGCATTATACACAGTGCCTTTTGTTTAGATACGTAGATTTATTGGAGACGTATACGTATATTTAAATATCTTGTTGCGAGCGTTTGTGTATAGATGCGGTGAACTTTGTTTACAGTAAAACTTTCTTGCCCTTTCTCAGGCTGTATCTTCGCATTTGTATATTCCATTTTATTTTCGCATTTCTAATGTATATTTTGCAGAACTGCTTTCTATAAGTTCTCTCTGCTGCGACGATAATTTGGGTGCAATTACTCACAATACACGACCGCTGACTGCTGCTCCTGCGCAATACGTTGGAACGAAGGACAGCGCCATTGAGATTTTTCTCTGGCCGTTGCATATGTACAAAAATGTAAAGCAGGTCTTTAATTACAATGTTTAATTAAAATATTTGTTCTCAACTTGTTCCTTTCATGGCATTCTCGTTTTTCATATCAGCGGCATGCACTCCTTTGCTGGTTTTGAACTGATATAGTTCTAGAGCTCGGGTGACGTTTTCTTTTAAATAGACAAAAAATGTGGAAGTATTGATATCAGTTACTTCTGAACCAATTTTTTGGGAGATACGAACATATCCTTTTACGAAAACATATGTATTTTACATGTCTTGACAGTGCGTAGCGCTCGAGAATTCGTTTGCAGCATCTTTGACAATGTCAATGCAGTTATCATTGATGTATTTGATCCCTCGAGAAATTCTTTAACGAGCAGGCCGAGCTGGAACGTGAGCTCCCCGGAACGAAATTTCTGATTACGCCACTGCTCGGTAGGTCTATGTGGACAGGCTAAATTGAGCACCCAGGCCTACCCATATGACTAGGCCTTAGAATGAAATAACCAGACACGAATTTCGCAACGCCTACATTCAAAACCTTTCTATTATCCTAACAACATTTGATGTAAGCAATATTTGTCTATTCTTGTTCATATCATTATTGGCTTCCTGTTTTTTACGTAACATAATTTTGCCCGTCACCATTCTGGTGTTATCCAAGCAGTCATAAGAGAGAAGAAAACAATGTTCAATGGGTGCTAATGAATGAAATCAAAGAGTAACTCGATCATAAGCACGGTAATACCATCAGTGCCCAGAGCAGGGTTAGGCGTCGTACTAGCAACCTGAAGTGCTTTTTTTTAGTAACCTCGCTAAGTCATCTCCACTGGAAGCGTTTATTTCGGCAAAAGGCAAATGGATCTCAAAGCCTCGAGCAATATGCTACAGAAGGTCAAATAATTACGTTGGGAATAAAACAAATACATCGACGTTCTTTGGCAGAGGAACCATGTTGCGAGTTTGAAGAAATCGGGATATAGGTCTTTCTCGATGCCGGTCTTTGAAAGATAGATGTAACATTGTTCATCATAAACTTCTGCTTTTGAAATCGTCTGCATAAATGTGTCCGTAGCAAATTTTCTGTTGTTCAATTTGTCTGTGAACTGATTACACAGGAGTTCTTCTAAGCTGCCTTTGAACGTTTGTGTGCGCGCTCAAATTCTGGATTCCACGAAGGGCAAAAAGAGCCGCCCTTTGTTGTTCACAATGGGAATTGCTATTCCTTCACCGATACTTTCAAAACAGCACAAAGTCGCATTACCTTCATATACACATTCAAATGTGACTGCGACTTCAAAGCCAATCTTAAAACTCTTTATATTTTTTACAGGCTACAAAGAATACTATGCGCCCATTTGAGCAAATCAATTTTCATCTGGTTGTTTGGCTGGCCTTTATGAATGGCTCATACCAACTATCTAGGTAAAACACGGGGAATGCGGGAGACTGAAATTCAAGACCATGAGCAACACGAGAACAAGGTGAGAGCAGGAGCCAACGTTTCGACAAGTGGACTTGTATTTTTCAAAGTGACATATACTCTCCAACTATATAAGATTGGTCAGAAATTGGAGGGGTTAGCAACATAATTAGTCAATTTAAAACAACAACACATGAATGGAAACTTTTGATAAGCTCAAAACAGAAGTAAAATAACACAAAGTGCGCTCCAATGCAGCCTTATTCTTCTAGGTTATATGTCGCCGCAATTGGGGTCTAGCGTGCCTTACGGGCGCATCCAGCTGTCCGCCGTTTTTGTGAACGTAGCGCGGTTCGTTCTCCTCGTCACAGGAGGCATAGTTTCCGTTTGGCCTCACTGTGCACGGGATTGGTTAAGTATCGGGTAGTATTTTGTTATTTGGTTCCAGCATTTGTTTCTTTCCAATTTAAGATTGATTCAGCTTTATTTGCAGAGACACATATGAGGTTGCATTGATGTCCAGGAACTCTTCTGGGCAGGGTCGTTCCACCTGGACATCCTCTCTCAAAGCAGGTGAATTAGCTTTGGAAAACCATTTCTCCTAAGCGACGTGAGAAGCATTGCCGTCGCGTTAGTACCCTCGGGTAATGGCTCTATGAGATTGAATAACCCCAAAGCAATTCAAGAGCAACTTCATGCTTTGACTCCTCACTACCGGATTATCACCGATGCCTAGCAGTTTGGTCGCGGTGGCATAGTGTGCAGGTCGCCCGACCAGGCTTGCGTAGCGGATCTACTGAAGAACTCGTCATGTGCCCATGTTTCGATGAGTTCATTTATACCACCACATCTTGCATGCACCAAGGGTCTCGTGTGTGGAGTTGACTCTTAGCTAACCCCATCTGTAACCCTGGAGATGCTAGCCATGGCCGCAGAATAGCAATTTACCACTGTCATCACATTCTGGGTGATATAATAGTCCCCACTGAATCGGTAATAGCGACGTTTGCTGGCACATCGTGCCTATCAAAAATCAGAGCATGGCCTCTTGTTTTCTGATTGCAACCCTTTGCTTCCCGCTTAATACAATGCCGGATATTCTGTGATAGTGCAGGTGCGTAAATCTGGATTGCGCTGTTGCACATCTGGGGAGAGCCACTTTAGTACAAGCTGCATTGGCCAAGATGAGAAGTGTTGCCTCGGTCAAGGTGCACACACCGCAGACTATGCGAATGGTTCCATTCGTGTGCAATAAACGGAAGTGCTCGAAGTTATTTACGAGAGGAGGCACTTAAGGAGAGATGCTGTTACGATTCTCAAAGAGAGGACACATGGATACGCTGGAGTTACCACACATCACTCTCATTTAAGGGATGCGACCTTTGAGGAGACTGTTGAAGCCGCAGTTGGAATGGCAATGACAAAAGCGATAGATAAGTCGCCGGCCTCTCATAATACTTATGCGAGCTAATCAGCGCTAAGATGGCTAACCTGGTAAATATAATTCGATACCATCCTTTTGTAACTTCTAAGCTACCAACTCTAGAAGTAAGCAACATTGTTACGTGAACATAGGATTAACACTGGAGATTATTTACAAAGTATATTTACAAGAGTTAACTGTAGCGCTGGCCAGTTCAACCGACAGCTCGAGAGGCAGAGGGCGTTCGTCGTCTTCGTCGGGGCGCCCACGTGCAACGGCCACAAGAAACTCGCAATCTGCATGTATCATTACCCCCGGCGGCAGAAGCGACGTCCCGGAGCGTGTAAATTTTATCACTGGGAGGGTGATACTGCTTCAGTCGTGTAACGTACACGATATGACTGGACTGGGAACCAGATGGGGCGTCAGGGCTTATATCGTAGGTGACAGGATCACGGCACGAAGCACTCAGTATGGGCCTGTGTAACGAGACAGCAGTTTTTCTGACAGGGCGATCTGACGCAATGAAGGCCATAGAAGCACCAAAGAACCAGGAGGGAAGTGCAGGTCTCGGTTTCGTCGGTCGTACAAACGCCTTTGACTCTTGGGATTTCAGAAGGCGGGCACGGGCAATTTCCGTTGCGTGGGCACAGCGGGCGATGGCGTCAAGTGCATATTCACTGGTCGGTGCCGTGTGAACAGGGAGTGTTGTGTCGAGGGGAAGTGCTGGTTCTCGGCCGAACAGATCGAAAAATGGGGAATAACCGGCTGTGTCGTGGCACGAGGAATTATAAGCAAATGTGACAGACGGTAGAGCGGGGTCCCAGCCAGTGTGGTCTGAAGAGACATATTTCGCGAGCATGTCTGTGAGAGTGTGATTGAGACGCTCCGCGAGGCCGCTTGCTTGCGTATGGTATGATGTGGATAGCTTGTGCCTCATGGCACAGGACTGCATGATGTCTGCGATAACTTTTCATAGGAATGTCTGGCCATGGTCTGTGAGAAGTTGTCGCGGAGCTCCATGTAATAAAATCACTTCGCCTAGAAGAAAATTGACATCTGTGGCGCAGCTTGTAGGAAGCGCTCGGGTGATGGCGTAACGCGTGGCGTAATCCGTGGCCACAGCGATCCACCTGTTCCCAGAGGTAGAGAGAGGAAAAGGGCCAAGTGTGTCCAAACCAACCCGAAAGTTGGGGGCCCCCGGGAATGTCGAGTGGTTGAAGGTACCTAGCAGGGAGCGTCGATGGTGCCTTGCGTCGCTGGCATTTCTCACACGCAGCTACGTATCTTCGAAAGGAGCGAGCAAGCCCTTGCCAAAAGAAGCGTCGGCGGATCCGGTTGTAGGTACGTGACACACCCAGGTGACCGTCAGTGGGAAAGTCTTGAAGTTCGTGAAGAACAGCCGAGCGAAGGTATTTATGGATCACAAGGAGTAATGCAGGGCCGTGGCGGTTAACGTTGTGGCGGTAGAGTACGCCATCTTGAAGTGTGAATAAGCGAAGGGAACTGTGGCCAAGTGATGATTCCAGGCGGTCAATGATGATACGCAAGGATGGGTCACGGCGCTGCTTGTCGGTGACATGGGGCAGTGGAAAAACAGAGAGAACACAGGCGTCGGTGTCAGTATCAGACGTAGAGGTTGCGTCTTCGACTGGGTTGCGAGAGAGGCAATCTGCGTCCTGGTGTTGGCGTCCCGACTTGTAAGTCACTGTGTAGGGATATTCTTGTAGTCGGAGGGCCCAACGACCAAGCCGGCTAGTAGGATCCTTGAGTGACGAAAGCAAACAGAGCGCATGATGGTCTGTGATTACTGAGGAGGGCTTGCCATATAAATAGGGGCAGAACTTTGAAACAGCCAAGACGAGAGCAAGACATTCGCGCTCAGTAATCGAATAGTTGCGCTCTGCAGTTGTCAGGAGCCGGTTAGCGTAGGTTATAACGCGGTCGTGTCCATGTTGGCGTTGCGATAAGATGGCGCCGATCCCATAACCACTGGCATCGGTTCGGACCTCTGTACGTGCGGACGGGTCAAAGTGGGCCAAGACCGGTGGATTGGTGAGAATCGTGATAAGGCTTGAAAATGCGGCAGCCTGAGGGGAACCCCACGTAAAAGGCACGTCTTTCTTCAGAAGTTGAGTGAGTGGTCGAGCGATTGCTGCGAAATCTTTCAAGAACCGTCGGAAATAAGAACAGAGCCCCACAAAACTCCGGACGTCTTTTACAGACTAAGGTACAGGAAAAGCCGTTACTGCTAGAAACTTCTCCGGGTCGGGTTGTATTCCGGAAGCATCGATGAGATGGCCTAACACTGTAATCTATCGGCGCCCGAAGTGGCACTTCGATGAGTTTAATTGGAGCCCAGCCTTGCGTTAGACGTCAAGGATAGCTGCGATGCGCTCAAGGTGCGTCCCAAATGTAGGAGAAAACACAAGGACGTCCTCGAGGTAACAAAGGCAAGTGGATCATTTGAAGCCTCGAAGCAGAGTGTCCATCATTCGTTCCAACATGGCGGGGGCATTGCATAAGCCGAGCGGCATAACTTTGAATTGGTAGAGGCCATCTGGAGTGACGGAAGTAGTCTTTTCTTGGTCTTGCCGATTAGCGGAAATGTGCCTATAACCAGATGGAAGTTCGACGGATGAAAAGTATTTGGCACCATGAAGACATTCAAGAGCGTCGTCGATTCGCGGTAAAACGTAAACGTCTTTTTAGTAATTCGGATTAGTTGGCGGTTATCAACGCAGAAACTGCACGTGCCATCTTTCTTTTTGACGAGTACGACCGGCGACGCCCAAGGACTCGACGAGGGCTCAACAATGCCTCTGGCGAGCATCTTGTTTATTTGCCGCTGAATAACTTGCCGCTATGCTGTGGACACGCGATACGGCCGGCGGTGAATGGGAACAGCATCACCGGTGTTTATCCGATGCTTAACAAGGGACGTCTGCCCAAGTGGTCGATTGTCAGTGCCAAATATATCGCGCTAGGAAAGCAAAAGGCACTATAGGGCGGATGCTTGGTCAGGTGCCAGGTCCGGAGCGAACATGGGACGTAATGGGCCGTCGAGGTTCAAGGCATCCTGCAGGTAATCAAGAGGATCTGGAGATGCGACAGCTGCAAAAGCAGTGACGGGGTCGTCTGTCACTGACCGGAGCGTGGCCACTTCTATGCCTTCAGGTAACAGTTGCTTCGTGAAGCCAAAATTGATAGCGGGGAGACATCCGATTAGCGGCAAGGGTTAGGACGGAGTGTGGCACAGAGATGTCTCGCGCCAGGAGGACTTCACGAATAGGTGCGACGACATAGCCGCCATCAGGCACGGTTGCCGTTGAGGCCATTTCGACGCAGGTTAGGGTTTTTGGAGGTAAGCGAACAAACGCTGTATTGCAGAGGGTGTTTGGTTGTTCGGGGCGAACGTCTGAAAGAAAAGGAAGCTCGAGGCACAGCGTACCGGCAGAACAGTCGATAAAGGCAGAATGCGTCGTCAGAAAGTCGAGCCCGAAGATTAGGTCATGAGGGCAACTGGTCAGCACGGCCAACTGGACTGGAACTTGGCGGCAACAATTCCTATGCGAGCAGTGCACATACCCCTGACGGCAACAGTGACGCCATTGGCGACGCGTACGGCTCGATTGATGGCAGGCGTAATAACTTTTTTTAGGCGACGACATAGGTTAGCGCTCATTATGGACACTTGGGGTCTAGTATCAATTAATTCGGTCAACGGAACACCGTCTAGGTCTACTTCAATTAGGTTCGTATTGGTGAGGAGCGTCAACGGAGGATTTCGACAGGATGAGGCTAATGCAGCACTACATCCAGGAGCTGCATGGTCTAGTTTTCCGCCCAAGATGGTCCATAATTGGTCGGCGACGAATAGCGGCGTGCCTGGGTCGACAGGGACCGACGGCGCTGAGGTGACGGCGAGCGAGCAGGACGACTGACATGGACGGATACGTCAGAGGTAGGAGGTATACGGCGAGGCCAGTAACGGCGTGGGTCGGCATATGGGCGAGGAGACGGGGAAAAGGAGCTCGAATACGGTGACCTCCAAGAGGTGTGGCAATGGCGAGCGACGTGGCCAATGTGGAGGCAACGGAAGCAAATGGGCTTGTGGTCCGGAGTTCGCCACTCGGTAGGGTTGCAGTATCTGGGAGGGGAATACAGATCGCCGTGAGGCGAAGCAGTCGGCATCGGTCGGGCGTCAGGTCGGGAGACGGAGCAGGCAGCAGGATAATTTATGCTTGCAAATTCTTGCCGTACAAGTGCCTGAATGAGAGAGAGATCGCCGGTGCTGGTTGGTCAATGGTGGGTTCAAGTGGGCGTGAATGGAACGGCGCCGGACTTGTAGCCTCGTGTTCACGGAGAACAATACGTGTGATATGTTCATTTAAGGGTGGTGAAGCAGTAAGGTCAACGGAAGACGACGTCGCAGCCGTGTTAGGGAGCCGGGAGAATTGTAGAATGACGCAGCGCCTTTTGGCGAGCTGAAAGCGTCGACATTCCTTGACAATGACGTCGATGGTGGACAGATTCTTGAAGACCAATAAGTTAAAGGCGTCGTCCGCGATCCCTTTGAGTACGTAGCCGACTTTGCCAACCTCGGCCATTTTTTCGTCGACTTGCCGGCAAAGAGCGAGCACTTCTTGTATGTACGAGACATACAATTCAGTAGAAGACTGAACTCGGGTAGCCAGCTCTTTTCTAGCAGCCATCTGCCGACCGGTGGGATTTCCAACGAGGTCGATGGGTTCTTCTTGAAAGCATCCCAGCTAGAGATCTCGTCCTCGAGTGTCCGGAACCAGACACGAGGAGTTCCGCCCAAGTAGAATAGGACATTGGCTAGCATGATGGTAGGGTCCCAACGGTTGTTTTGGCTAACACGCTCATACAGGTTGAGCCAGTCCTCAACGTCGACATTATCTTGATCGAAGAATATGGCATGATCGCGGTTATTGGTAACGGTAACTTAAGTTGTTGTCGGGGTTGCAGGAGTAGAAGGAGACGAGGTGTCGTCACGGCGAGCCATGGCGGAAAGCAGGACGGTGCGGCCACTGCGGAGCTCCGTGGCGAGGACGGGGAACTGCACCCTCCACCAAAATGTTACGCGAACAAAGGATTAAGACTGGAGATTATTTACAAAGTATATTTACAAGAGGCAACTGCAGAGCTGGCCAGTTCAACCGAGAGCTAGAGAGCCAGAGAGCGTTCGTCGTTTTCGTCGAGGCGCCCACGTGCATCGCCCACAAGAAACACGCAATATGCAAATATCAATATTAACAAAGGGAGTTCGCTTCCTTCAGATAACATCCGGGAGATATTTAAAGTTTCAGCGAGTTCAGACCAAAATCACGCTATGGCCTCGATGCTCGAGCTAAATAACGAAGCCGGTCACTATTAAACCGTGCTTCCTGGTAACCTCACAAAAGCCACAAAAAGTCTCCGCCTAATTAAGTCCTCAAGAAGGGTACTTTGGAAAAGGGGGTTGCTAATGCAAAATTATTTCCCCTATAGAATCATTAAAAGTATTGCACTGTAATTTTCGTTCAGTTTTTGCAACTTCCACAGATTTGTCGTGTTTCACTACTCAATGAAACCGTGATATAATAATTATGCAAGAAACTTGGCTGACCTCGGAAAAAAGTATTGGCCTAAAAATTATCGCTCTTTTTGTTTAGGTCGGTCTACAAGAGGTGGTGGATTACTACCATTAGTATCTACCAGAATGTGCCACGAAGCAAAGATAGTACTGAAACTTCTGTCCCCTGAATTCGAATTTTTTTTAAATTCAGGGCACAGAAGGCTATTACTGGGACTTGAGTCAATTTCGTAATAAAGGTATAAGTCTACCTTTCTGTCGTTCATTTTTGATCGTGAATGTAGACTCTCCTTCAGCGGTTCACGACACACGGCCTCTGAATACTGTAATTTGTACTAGAGGAAATGATGTTATATTGGTGGATGACTTCAACTGTCATCAACTGACTTGGGGTGTAAAAACAGATAGGTGCGGTACTCGACTGTGGCACTGTTCACAGGACATTAATCTCTTATGTCAAAATTTAGAACATCCTAATTTTGTTGGAGGTCTAGCTGCTTCTACTCCAGATTTGACTTTCTCAGGTTCACGTCTTTGCATACCTTCTCGGTCGACTGTTCACTATGCCACAAATAGTGACCACAGTTCCAGTGAGTTTTGAGATATGAGCCCGGTAACATTCTTAGTGTCTCAGGCGCGATCATAAATTAATTACAGTAAATTTCAAAGCAAGTTGCGGTCATCAATGGTTACCCTATATGAAGCGAATCCTAAGCAAAAAGCATGAAGAATTTGCTCTCTCTTAAACAATTCCCATAGAAAATACGAATTTGAGGACACAGTTAAAGTTTACTTCTCGTCGCGCTGGTGGAATGATGACTGCTTGCAGGACCATTGTAGACGAAGAAAAGCCACCTAGAAGAAATTGTTAAATACCGAATGCCATAAAAAATAGTCAGACTTACCACTTCGTTTCAGGTGGATTTACCCTCGCATTCTTAAACACGCCTTCACTCAACGCGTCTCCTCGACTCAGCCTACTCGAGGCGACGCCCCTTCACTCAAGTCGCCGTTGGTTTTCATTAACACTATTGTACGTTTGCTCTGCCAAGGAATGCCTGGAAGAAGCGCCATCGACTAGTGTGAAGTGCACTGACCGAGAAAAGCGTCTGATAGCTAGATTATGCTTAAAATGCTTAGCATAAGCTCGATTCTTTAGGAGAGATATGCCCTTCATTTCTTTATTGAAATGAAAAGAAAAGAACGAGATGGTAGTCACCTTATAATGGTGACTGCTACTCCTTTTCTCATAGCGGAGGCAGGAATATAAAAATAAATATCTAAGAAAACAAGAAGAAACTACGTCATAGGGTCAGAAATTCGCAGCACACAGTCATATATACGCCTGAACATAACAATATAAAAGTCAAATGCAAGTTGCACTCCAATGAGTTCGTAAACAAGGTCACAAACGCACACAAACGGCCGTCATGTAGACTGCGACGAGCGTATCAACAGATGACGAATTACACAGAGTTCTAATAATATGCGCATAGAATAAAAAAAGTATAACATGTAATATACAAGCTCTAATATTTACACCTTATAGAAGCAAGTTATCGTAACATCGTGTGATTATTCAGTGCAATATCTAGTGCTTTCAAGGATGCCTGTCTCTTGGTAAAAACGTTCAAGTGCTTTCAATGCTTTTCGCTGTGCTATTTTCGATTGCCAGGGGCCCAGCAATATTGCGAGTGAGAAAGGCCGGTAATAATGAATGGAGTGTGGGTGTTGTTCTAACTGACATCTTTCTTCGCGTATATACCCATTTGAGGAATAGATGGCGAACATCCTCATCGTCGTGGCCACAGGAGCAAGCTGGGGAAGGAGGGTGTATGCTGTCCCAAGGCGCGGTTGATAAATTAGTGTCTCGGTACTTTTAGAAAGTTCTTCATCCAGCTGGTATTTGAGTTGAGGGTCCACTTCGTAAAGAACTGATTCCTTAGTATTTTCAATAAACCAGGCTAACATACACCAGGCCTTCTTTAGTGCTCTCAATGTGCGTTTCCTGTCCCTTAGTGACAAATGGATGAGTTGAATGTATGCATCTTTATGGACCGATTTTGCCAACGAGTTCGCTAATTCATTGCCTGCTATACCAACATGTCGCAGGACCCACTGGGATCACTTCATGTTTTCTTTCATAAGCTTGAGGTAAACTGTTCAGTACTGCGTAAGTTATTCGTGCGTGTGGTTGGCTGTCACCCATATTTTCAAGACATGCTAAAGCCGAAAAAGAGTCCGTGCAAATCATTCACTTTTTTGGGGTCTCATATGTTTTGATAAAGTAAGTAGCTTGGAGGATTGCAACTAATTCCGCTATTGTTGGTGACGACGTACGTCCTAGTCGACAAGCGTACTCAACCTGTAAGCATGGTATAACGTAAGCTGCAGTCGCACTTTCTTTGATCACAGAACGGTCCGTGTAGATGTGAATAGATTCCTGATGCTTGTAAAATAGGTGCTGTAACGCTAATTGTTTCGCTGCGAATGTAGTAATGGCGCTTTTATTTTTAAGGTCTTTTTTTTTCGGCGCCTGCAGAACCCATGGTTGGTAGCAGAGGTCTGAGTGCCAAAAAACTGATCGTAGATGTCGTGATTTATGCTCCTGAAAGATGGCGTTTATCTGTGCACCAGGACGGTTCTCTATCAGAGAGAAAAGTGGGTGCGCAGAATGCTGGGTAGAAATTATGAAGAGATGTCGGCATGTTTCCAGGCTGCGAATTACGGTGAAATGTGGTGTTCGCGTTTCTTTAATAGTGAGGTGACTAGATGTAGCTAGCGGGACACCTAGGTGAACTCGTAAACTCCGAGCTTTCAACAGATGTAGCCGGTGGAGGGACGTCGCAGATAATTTGTGCAATACAGGGGCTGAGTAAGCAATTCTCTGATGTACAAGTGCTGAGTTGACGTGAAGCAGGGATGCAGTTGTTCCAACCCACTTCGTGCTTGAGATTCTGCGGAGAACATTTATCACACAACTGATTTGGCCCTCTAGGACGGTCGAACCATGAGTCTATCGAAGCTGCTGATCTAAAATCACGCCGAGAAAACGATGCTTCCGAACCAGCTCGATCTCAAGGCCATCTGTTAAAAGTCCAAGATGTATAACGTTTTTTCTTGTGAACGGCAAAACCGCTGATTTGGCTTAAGATATCTGCATGCACCGCTGTTTAAATAATCACATATTGCGTTGAAAGCTTCCTGCAGCGGATGCTTGATAGCCTCTAGAGATTGGGTCGTTGTCCATATGCAAACGTGATCAGCATACATACACATGCTTATGTCCGCTGGAAGTACTGGTGGTAAACCTGCTATTGTTGCATCGATGAGAAGTGGACTTCATACACTTCCTTGCGTAACTCCTTTGTTTATGGTGTATGCATCGCTTTGTTCGTCACTTGTATTGATATATATATCTTTCTGTCTTTCAAGAAGTTAACGATCAATTTGAGAACTCGTCTATGCTCTCCGAGACTTAAGAGTCGAGGTAGAACATGAAGGTGACAGACCGAGTTAAAGGCCTTCTTAACATCAATAAACACAACAACTGCAATGTTCCCACAGCTAATCTCGCGGTCAACAAACGTTACCAAGTGAAAGAAGCAGCCCATTGTACATCTACGTTTCCTCAAACCAGCCACTTGATTTGGTAGACAACTGATGGATTCTATCCACCATTGCAGTCTAATATCTATCATTTTTCCATCACATTTGGAACACAGCTGGTTAAGCGAACAAGACCGAAGGAGCCAAGAGACAGAGACATTTTACCAGGCTTTAGCAATGGGACCACTTTAGCAATCCTCCAACTCATAGGAACATGTGTTTCCGCCCACATCTCGTTAAAGACGTGTAGGAGAGTGGCCGTGCCTGTTGGGCCAAGGTTTTTCAAGGTGCAATAAGAGATGTTGTCAGGACCAGTCGCTGTTCTTTGGCGTGTCTTCGAGAGTGCAGGCTGCAGTTCTGTTAGGGAGAACAGAATGTCCATCTGGGCATGAGGTAAATTGCAAGCATCTTGAATGTGTTGCTGTACCGAAAACATAGATTGATCTTGAATTGATACAGGATTTGCCAAATTTACTAGTGTTGCGCAGAATGTGTTTGCAAATTTCACGTTCAGATACGCCAAGAGCTGTAGCAAGGCTTTTGAAGGGAGTACATTGTGATACCGGATGGCCAAGGGCGTTTATTAATCTCCAGATTTTCGGCAAGGGAGTGAAGGGGGTAAGTGACGTACAGAACTCACGCCACCGTTGCTGTCCCTGTTTTTGCATGTCCTGGTTAGATTTTCTGTGTGCAGCTTGACTTTCTTGATAATCTTCAAGCCGTCAGGAACGACGAAACCGACGCTCTGCTCTGCGTCTAACTGCTCGGAGTTGTTCATAGTCCGCGTCGACACTGTTTTGTCTCTCCGGAACAGTTGTGTATCGCGTAGCCCTGGAGTAATTACTTAGTACCGATGGCATGAACGTCTCCAGGTCATTTAGTCGGTTCAGTACCGCTGAATTATATTCTCGAAATAGTTGCCAATTAGTAAGTTTAGCTACTCTGGGAGATCTTGCTGGATGCATAAGGGGATGCGCCATGAGAATTGGGTAGTGGTCACTACGCCGTGTCTCATAATCTGTGCACCATATAATACCGCGCGTAAGGTCAGGGGGAGGCCATAGTAAGATCAAGACTACCCCCCCCCCCCCAACTAGCGTAATTGTAGCCTCTTAAAAAGGTAATCGATCCATCATTGAGCACAACAAGGCCACATAAGGCTATAGCCTTTTCTAGAGACCTGCCTCTAGAATCAGTGTGGCTACTGCCCCAGCTAACGTTATGAGCATTGAAGTCCCCGCAGAATAGGACTGGTCCTTGAATCCTTTGAAAGAAATGTATGAAAGTTGACTCAGTAATGCGCCATGCTGGTTGCATGTAAACGCAAACAATGGTCTCTAGCAGCTTTTTAAAGTTAACTTTACAGGCAACGAACTCAGGCACATCAGAGTCCCGAGGAGAAGAGCAGACAGGAAGGTAGATCGCGTCGGACGCATAACATAGTTTGGCTAGGGTTCGGAGTTCGTGAAGATGCAGTATATTATGTAGTTCTAAAGACGGAAATTACGGTCTACACCGGCTTCGTTAAGACACACAACGGGGAACCTGTATTGCGAAACAAGCTTCCTGAAGTCTGCACTCTTAGATCGAATGCCATTTGCCTTCCATTGAAATACCGTTGTGTTTCGAAAACAGTTATCCATCTGGCGAACCATTATGCTATGTTGTAAGCTGCTTTTGTAGTATCAGCGGTTCCAACGAAAGAACAGCGCTCACCTCTGGAAGGTTTTTTGCCGCAGGAAAAGCCCACAGAATTGCTTTTAACGCAACAAAGAGCATAGACATCAAAGTATGCTGCTGAGATGACTCCGCTTCACGTGAAACATGTGCAGGTGCTTATGCTCTCAAAGGCCTGCTGAGACTCATGTTGGCGGTCGACAACGCTTGGCGACGTCTTTCCTTGGCTCCCTTTCCAACTTGGTTTGCCTTTCATCTCCTGTAAACCATTAGCCACCATCGCATACCTTTTCTTGCGCTCTACTGATTGTGGAGGAGCTGCTTTCACTGGGTGGACAGCACCTAAGTTCCGAGGAGGCGAGCCTTGGTTCGGGGTCCGACCATGTAATATTTCTTGTCGCTTGAGTAATGAAGCCGCTTGATGATTGGGGCATCTAGCGTAGGCAGCGTATGAAGGTTTCTAGAGGTGCAGGCTTTATAATCATGCGTGGCTATGGCAGGACTTAGCAACGTGGTCAAATCACTGGAAATTGTAGCAAAGAGTTGCAGGCTCTAACTATTCTTCGACTGCATAACTCGTGGATCTAAGTAGAGCGGGTGTTGTCAATGGTTTGTCAAGCAAGAATTGCAGGATGACGCTCTCAAATGCATGTGGTTCCACTGCTCCATCTTCTCCCCGGAGCCATCAGGTTCGCGTCTTAACGTAAATGACGCCGCTATTTTTTAAGTGCTCAAGTAGTTGGTCTTGAGCGTATTGAATTCGAACATGTACTATTTTTCCTAGATTTTTTCTGTACGATGGTGGTACGTATCGTTCCACTGCAAGTCCTGCAACATGAGTTAACTCAAGCAGTCTCGTAGAGACAGCGAGGGAAGACGCATTAACGGAAAAGTTACCTTCCCTCGTTCTACGAAATGACTGTACCTTGTGTCTTGCCGTGGTAACAATCTCACTGGCCAACTTGTTTGGATTCACTTTGCAAAACAATGGCGTCATTTCTTGTACGTCACCGTGGTGAGCGATCTGTCTTCCGCTTCCATGTAGGCGGTTTCAACTATTGTGGCACCGCTGCACGGCTCATGATCGTCGCTACGTGCCCTCTTGGGAGAATTCGTCTCGAGGTGAGCATCCGTTGTCGCACTTGGGTTCAAGTAGTCACTGCCAGCCGGCTGAACAGTGGGTGCTTGTTTTGCAATAGCTTTCATCTCTTGACTTGGATCAGGCAAGAGCTGGTAGGAATGGGTCCCTTCTTTGTCAACTACTTCAGTTGTCGTGGGAGCCGCTGGTAGGGCCTGGACGCTAAAAAGTCCTCCGGCCTGGTGGGGCGGGAACCCGTCGCCAGAATTTTGGATGCTGAGTGCTGAGGCCAAGCGAGGAAACTCCCAAATTAAGACGAAATAGCAGGTCCCTGAGGAGCTCACATCCGGTGGCGTGCACTTCGTCGTCAGAGAAGTTAATTTGTCTTCCTTATCAAACAATGACATCACGAAACGCACAGCTTAAGCTCGGGAAAGGTGCCACTGTGAGCATTGGACCGATAGATCAAGCGGCAGCTGGGAAGCAACAAATTTGCACCGGCATTCATCTGCTGCTCCTGGTTGCCATGTGCTTCATTGTAGGTTCACGTTGCGTTTGGTAATCGCGATTATTATGGGCGCTATTGTCCATGTGTGTATTGTGACCGAGCCGGATTGACTTCGAAGGAGGCAACGGATGGAATGGCCGATGGGCTGCTTTGTTTACCTTAATGACCGGGTGCTGCTGAAAGTTTTATGAGAGCAACAACAGGACAAAAAGTATGTGCGAGTGAGCCATTTTTGCGTAAAAGCATATCACGTTGATGCGGTTTTCGCGAAGTTGCCGTGACACTGTCGATAAAATGTTTTCCATGTGTCCAAGAATGCCTGGCTCCAGTTGGCATGTTGCGGGAATTAGCACCTGAACCATTTATTTCAGGCATCATAAGCTTGCCGGAAACGTTTTTTTTTTTGCTAATTGGAGCTTGTTGGAGATTCGGCACGACACTTCGGCACGCCTTTTTCAACAGAAATGAGAAGGTACCGCTCGGCGCCTGTGTCCCGCGATCATTGCAGTACCGCGTAAGAAATCGTCCAGCAGAGAAAAAGCATTAGAGTATACATGAAGCAGAATGCATATGGCTCAGTGCCTAGCTCCGGCAGGTTACAGAAAACAAGCGTTTTTGATTCCTGTACTTTGTTTAGGAGCCGGGGTGGTTAGTCGGCTTGTTAAAATTGTAACACGTACTCCAATGCTTCCTCAGGTCGCATATAGGCTACGCATTGTTTTAATCTTCCGAAAATTCGCTTGTCAGTAGTTAATAATTAGCATTAGTGATTTTTCGCCTTACCGTTATCAGTGTGTATGTGGTAGCATCTGATGCACGTGCCAAAAACTTAGCTTTTAATTTCACGCAACGGCCACATTTTTCTTAAGTTGTGCTATGATAGGCCTTCAAGCCATCCCTTAATAAAAACATTTTCTTCATGGGTTGTGCATTGTCATTTGATTTCGGTTGCTTAGGCACACTGAACTTACTACGCCCTGTGTGCGTAAAATTTTTGGCATTCAGCTGCAAAATGTGAGCTTTGGGGAGACCAGGGGCCGTATTCTGTAGCTTTTCGTTTTGGAACCGGTTCCTTTTGGCTGTTGCCATTGGTCGGCGCTTCGTTGTCGTCATCCCTGGTGGGCGGGACGACAAATTTTGATGACGTCACACAGGTTGCCAATCATCTGGAAAGGAACCGGTTCCCTGCTACGAGAGGAACCGCGGAGACGTGGTTCGCTCGAGGGTCGCGCGCGGTGGCGAGCATGATGTCGAGGGTTGCTAGGGCAACCGTGGCTGCCGGCTAGTCTCGCGCCAGCTGACGAGCCGGCACCTAGACGAGACGAGACAGAGACGGCAATGGCGGCTCCTTGGGTTGTGCTAGGTTGTGCTGCTGGCGAGCGCCGAAAGACAACGACGCGACGAGAGGCAACCACGCGACGCGTTCGGCATGACCGAAGAAGAGTTTCGAAGGCATTTTAGGCTCTCCAAAGACATAGTGCGACGTCCTTGCGATGAGCTGGAAGAACATCTCGGACCTCAAAGATTTCGTGGTGTCGACACTACGATGAAAGTGCTGTGCGCGCTGCGTTTTTTTGCCACCGGGAGCTTTCAACAGTGCGTCGGGAATGAAGAAGCGATTGCACTGTCGCAGCCTTCGGTCAACCGGATCATTACAGCCGTCGCCAAGGCCATTACGGTTGTGGGCAAAGAAAAAGGATGGGTTAGATTCCCATCCACGGCGCAACAGAAAGCCGCCGTCAGCTGTGCTGGCCCAACACACACGACGCCTTTGCTAGGTAGGGGTGCTCCTCGACAAATGAAACGAGTATTTCGCGCTGCCTCGCTGAAACATGAGGACCCAGCCGCCTGTCCTTGTGCGACGACATCGTTTCGGTTTCGGTGCGCCTCATGGGAGACCTGAGCCCGGTTCATCAAATTTGCCGGATTCAGAATAAAGTTGTTTCCATCCATGCGCGAACAAGTCCAAAACGTAAACAAAGCGAGGCAAGTTGTTTGCATAACGTATGGCACACCACCTAGCGACTAAATAATATAACAGCACAAATAAAATTACAACTCCCAGTAGCCGTCTGCGCCGCAAGCTCACGTTTATTACTGAAAATATATTTGCAAGTGTTCTATACGAACCAATGTTTTTTATCAAACCAGCAACATCCTTCAATTGCTATACCGTCCCCCAAGTACAAACAAAAATGATGATGTGATCTTCCGGCAGACCACTGCTCGTTGATTGGTTCCCCTCACGCCGCCCCGTTCCACTCGTTCTCCGAGTGACGTAATCCTGACGTAACAGCCAAAAGGAACCGGTTCCAAAACGAACCGCTACAGAATACGGCCCCAGGTGATAAAAAAATCAACGTCTCTGCTGCACAATAAGGCTTGGGGTAGACCTGAAAGCATCGATTGATACTGTGCCTGTCTTTTGGAATTGCACCATCTCGCTACCCTGATAGACCATAGGTGTTAAGGAAGTACTTGACTAATCGGCCCGATAATTAGTATGTGCTTATTTTCATAAACTGTTGAATAATATTGTTGCTACGTCTCCCCACGCTGACAAAATTGGGAAATTGACACCGCGTTATTTAGAAGCACAAAGATGAAATAAATATACCATAATGAAATCAAATTGATATTTTATTTCTCGCCAACAGTAATATATTCTTGCTTTGAAGACCGCTGTCCTGATCATAAAGTGCGAAGTCATCAGTTGCCCATGATGTGTTACGGTTGCGACGTGGGCTTTCTACAGCCCCCAATTTGTAATGCGGCACTTACGCAGCGTTTGTAACCAGCCCTTTAATGTAACCAGCCCCCATCGAAATGCGGCCGCCGTGGCCGGGATTTGATCCCGCGACCTCGTGCTCAGCAGCCCAACACCATAGCCACTGAGCAACCACGGCGGGTACCAGCACTTTAGTATTTAATAATATGCTGAGGGTACTTTTGCATGAGCAAGTGTACATTAAGAAATATACCACAATTTTGATGGTTGATCTCAGCTTTTCTGAACTACTGGTAGCAACACGATCTATACTGTATTTTTCAGCATCGTCATTGTGACAGTCTGCATCACCCTTTGGCCTATTGCATGATCCCACAAGACAGGCTGCGTCCCTGCCATTTGTTCCTCGGTCAGTTGCTGAGGTTCTGCAAACCCCGTGAAAGCCAACTGTCACCCGCCTCCAATGGGAGGAATTCATTGCTCCGGCCTTCATGATTCATGTTAAGCCGAAGCTACAACCTGAGCAGAAACATCATATGTTTTGAAAGGATTTACCACTGTATAGCGTTGGGTGCCTGCTTTTACAATCCTATCAAAACACAAGATGACGTGTGCAACTTTAATATATTGTTTTAGAAATTGGCACTTGGACTGACCAGAAATAATTAAGGGTACACACTGTTTTATTAAATATGCCTCGACAAAATAAAACGCTGGAGGAAAAATACGAGTTCCGCTACAAGGCGTCTATGAAGGCAAATGCACGCAGTCAAACTGGTTTCAGTGGTGATGTGTGAGCTGGTAGGATGTCAGAAATGAAATAGACGTCTTAGCCACAATAGTGTGAGAACTATTGCAGTGCAGCTGGACACGTTAACTGGAGCTCTCCTGCACTTGCACACCAATGCAAGTGCAGTACACACAGCACGCTTGGAAAGGCAGTTGCTCCGCGTGCTTTTGGTGGCAGCGTGGTTCCTGCGTAAGAGAAGGGGTAGGTGATAAACATACAATGGTGTTAAGACCCATGAAGACAAACTTAGGTACTGTATTTCTTTTCTTTATTTTACTTTTCGTACCTAATATATTCGTTCTAGACTTTTGTGTTCCAGAACACGAGAGAGAGCGAGAAGAAACTTTATTAATGAATGGCTGGCAGTTTCGTTGTGGTGGCCTCAGGTGGCGGCTCGAAGTCCTTGGACTCGGGCGGCATCTTTGGCTTGCCGGACGGCCCAAAGCTGGTGTGCCAACTCTGAACTTTTGAAAGCCGCCTCCCAGCGGCGGCGACGCCGATGGAGAAGGTCCCCGGCGGCCCCCGCAGCCGGGGCGGCGTCGGGGAGAAGCGAGCTCGAGGCTTCCCGTATTGTGGTAACGGCCGCGATTACGGACGCGTCGCGAACGGATGTGGTCGCATTACCGTGGTTGCCGGCACATTCCCAGAGCATGTGTCGCAGCGTTGCTCGCTGTCCGCAAGCTTTACAGGCATCTGTTGGATATAAACCTGGGTAGAAGTGATGTAGGACCGCGGGGCTAGGGTAGCTGTGTGTCTGGAGCAAGCGTAAAGTTACGGCCTCATACCTGTTTAATTTGTCGTGTGGTGGCGGGAATGTGCGTCTTTGTAGTCTGTAGTGTTGGGTGAAGTCTCTGAACGTGGTCAGGCGATCGCCCCACGCACATTGTGATTATTGTTGCCGCATTTCTGTTGTAGTGTCCCGATCAGGCAGATCCGATGCCCCGCACTCGGGGGCGGGGGCGGCGGCCATATAATCTGCGGCGGCTCGGCGTGTGAGACCTCGAGCCGTGGCGTGGGCCGCCTCGTTGCCCGCGAGCGGGACATCGGTGTGTGCCGGGGTCCAGAGGAGGAAGACTGTAGAATTTTTGGGTTGCGAGGGCGATGACGAGTCGCCGTCGTGACAAATTTGGAGTATGCGGACCGCTTCCCGCGAGACGCGACCGCGCGCGAAGCCGCGGATTGCCGCCTGCGAGTCGCTGAACACGATCGCAGCGCTAGGCACCGTGGCCAGTGCTAGGGCTATTGCTGCTTCTTCGGCCGCCTCCGTGTGTCCCGTGGTCACTGTAGCGCTCGCGAGGCACTTACCCGTGTGGTCTACAACCGCGATCGCGTGTGCAAGAAGTTTGGCAACAGCAGCGTCTCGCTGCTGTTGCCAAACTTCTTCTGAAGTTCTCTTGCTCGTTTGTTGCGTCTCGCGGCGTGGTGCGTCGGGTGCATGTTTTTGGGAAGCGGCGGGATGATCAGGCGGTCGCGGGCCGAGGCCTGAACCGCCTTCTTTTCTCCATGCTGAGTGTGGAACGCGAAGCCGAGTGCCTCGGGGATGCATCGACCTGTCTTTGAAATAGATAACCGTTCCTACTGCGCGATGTCGTGCGCCTCGATTAACTCGTCAAGTGAGTTGTGAAGCCCGAGGTCCAGAAACTTGTCGGTGCTCGCGTTGAGTGGAACGCCGACCGCCCTCTTAAATGCCTTTCGTATCATGCATTGGACCTTGTTTTTTTTTCGCACCCTATCCACTTAAGCTAGGGGGCAACATACGTTATGCGGCTTATCGCGTACGCCTGCACGAGACGGATCGCGCAGTCTTCACGCATACCATTGCGTCTATTCGTGATGCGACGCAAGAGTCGGATCGTGTCATCTACCGAACGACGAAGTCTTCGCACCGTCTCTCCTTTATGGCCATTTTCCTGCAGGTGTAACCCCAGGATTCTAATTTTGTCTACGTGCGGTACGGGAGTACCATCTGCCAATATAATACGTATTTTGGAGTATTCCCGGTCTTCGTCGCGCAGGGTTTTACGACCTCTCCTTGTGGGTTTGTAGTTTAACAGTTCGGACTTGGTAGCCGAGCACTCGAAGCCCGTTCCACGCAAGCAATTCTGGACCGCATTTACTCCTGCCTGTAGCGTTCGCTCGACGTGACCGTCACATCCTCCCCCGGGAACCCAGAGGGTGATGTCATCCGCGTATAGACTATGATGCAATCCTGCTACTTCTGTTAATTTCTCGGGTAGACCGAGTAGAACTAAGTTAAAGAGTAATGGTGATATGACGGATCCTTGCGGCGTGCCGAACGGACCCGTCTCAAGTTCCGGCCATTCCTCGTCGCCAACTACGGTGCATGCACGCCTGCACGCGAGTAAATCTCTAACGTAATTATACGTTTTTTGGCCAAGTCCTAATGTTCTAATTGCTTTTAAGATTGCTTCGTGTTTAACGTTATCAAAGGCCTTCTTAATATCTAGGCCGAGGATTGCCTTAGTGGAGCTGGTAGTGTCGTCTATGATCTGGTGTTTAAGCTGAAGCAATACGTCCTGTGAGGAGAGGTTGCGGCGGAATCCTAGCATGTTGTGCGGGAACGCGTCACGATCTTCGAGAAAGTCGGTCACGCGGGTGAGAACTGCGTGTTCCATGACTTTGCCGACGCAAGACGTAAGCGAAATCGGTCTTACATTATCGAGCGTAACTTGCTTGCCGGGTTTTGGAATCATGATAACGCGGGCCCGTTTCCACGCTTCGGGAAGGGAGCCCCCTCGCCAGCACTCATTGACGTAGGTCGCGAGGCGGGAGATCGGTCTAGGTTACGGAGAGTCTTGTTGGTAACCCGGTCCGGGCCGGGCGCCGATAGGGCGTTTAGTTCGAACAGGACTATCCGAATTTCTGCTTCGCTAAATTCCGCATCCAATTTCTCGTTTGCGACGCCGTCGTATTCGGCATGTTGGATGCTTTCGGCCTTCTTAAAGTAACGATCACGTATTGCGTCGAAGTTATCACCTTTGTAATCTCTTACTAGTCTACGAGTCTTGTGGCCTTGAGCGCTCCTAGTCTCCTCCGGATCTAATAGGTGTCGAAAGAGGCGCCAAGCGCTCGCCCCGGCCATCTGCCTCTCGAGGCCGTTGCACGTGTCTTCCAACTGTGCCCTGGATACCTGGAGTGCGTGTTCGTCAATCTCTCTGTCTAATTGTGCTGTGCGTTTGCGCAAAGCCTTATTATGCCCTTGAGATTTCCATCTCTTTAGAAGTGCTCGCTTTGCTTCCCACATGTGTAGCATCCTGCTGTCAATTATTTCAAGGTTCGCCTCGGGCGGAACTTCTTTCCTTGCCGCGTCTACATCCCTTCTGAGCGTCTCGGTCCACTCGTCTATGTCCGTAATCGGCTCGTCGCCTCGCCGCGCTTCTCGTTTCTTGCGGAACGTGTCCCACTTCACAAGTTTGAGTTTATGGCCTTTGCTTACAGGGTTAGTCCCACGACCGCTCGGGCCCGTGCCTATCGTCATCTCGATCAGCATGTGGTCACTTCCTAAATCTTCTTGCGTGTTTTGCCAGTGCGCTGGGGTTACATTAGAAACGAACGCGAAGTCTGGTAGCATGTCGACAATCACGCTGTTCCCTCTGCGTGTAGGATCGGCGGGATTCGCGATCAGTTCAAGCCTTTGGTCTTGCGAGTCTTCCCAAAGGTGTTTGCCTTTGGGTGTTTCTCGGGCGTAGCCCCAGGCTCCGCGGGGCGCATAAAAGTCGCCCGCAAGAAGTAGAGGTTCGCCGCCGGAAGCCGCGCTCGCGCCCCAGAGCAGGTCCCCGAAGCGGTGCTGCAGCGTGGGCTTACTGTACACGTTAAGGACGAAGAGTCCGCGGCCACTCTTAGGAATTAATTCTGCGAATACGTGAGGTATCTTTACGGAGGGAAGTTCGCGCTGCGCTACAGTGACGTTACGCCGAACGAGCACGGCGGCGACGGGCAACGGGCGGGGCGGGGGCGACGGCCGGCGCGCCACCACCGCCTCCGGCCCCGCGCCATCTGCCACGCGGGGTGTAGACCGTTTCCTTCTTTGTCTGTTGTCCGTCGCGGTCGCATCTATGGCTTTGTAGCCAGCTAGTTTGACCGGAGGGTTTGTCTCCTGTAAAAGGATAACGTCCGGTTTCGTCTCGCGGCTGCGTATGAATTGCTGGAGATTAGCGCGCTTCCTCCTGTACCCCCGCAGTTCCACTGCCAGATGGTGTATTGTTGTTGTTTCCCAGTGTTAGTGGGGTTCGTTGCGTGTGTAGCCATGATGATGCATGTGTTTAATTTAACCCGTCGCCATCGAGGCGACTTGGTTGCTGCTGCGGTTGCGTCTCTACGTCTGTGAGCGTGTTTTGCTGCGGCTGATTGTGTTGTTGCTGTCTAGAGTACGGCTTGCTCATCGTTCTTATTGGTCTACCCGCAGCTGGCGGCAGCCTCGCTTTTATGTCGTCTATGCGCGCCAAGTGCGCGGCGAGCATTTGTGTTATTTGCTCAGAGAGCTTAGCTACCGCGTTATTAAACATTTCGTTCATATGTGCCGTCTGTTTTGCAACACGTTCCTCGAGGCTCTTCTCGATGCTGTCTACTCGTTTCTCTAATTTCTCGTAACGGCCGCATAGCTGTTTGGTGTCGGGTCTTGCGGGATCTAGTGCGATCCTTTTTGCGGTAACTGGACGATTATCCCGTTCATCCCCCGTCTCCACCGAGCTACCCTCGTCATCCGTGTCCAACCCGGCCAGCTCAGGCCGAGATGGAGTCGGAGATCGAGGCACCGAGGATGGCGGCATCGTCGTGTGACGTTGCTGTGGTTGCTGCTGTTGTGGAGCCTCGCCTTTCGATTTAAAATTTTCCTCTCTAAGGAGCGAATTTTCGCGTTTAAGCTCGGCAATCATCGATTCTAATGGTTCTAGGTGTTGCCGTAGTACTCGCTCTATCGCTCGCTCGAGCTCGTTTCCACCGCCGCCTCCGACGGCGGGTGCGCCAGGGCGGCCCACCGGAGCGCCTCCGCCGCCGGGGGAAGCGGCGACAGCCGCCCAGCTCACCTGTTGCCCAGTGCCGCTGTGACCTTGTTGCTGCTGCCACGGCTGCTGCTGCTGCTGACTTTGTTGACTAATGTGGCCGACAGCTGTGATGCCCGGACCGGCACCACCGCGCGCCATCAACGTGCTTCTCGGCCGCTGTGGCCTGTTGCGAGAGCGGGATCGGGATTTTCCCACGCCGCCCTTCCCGCCGCGGCTAGCCGAGCGGCCTCTTCGGTTGTCGGTGACTAAATGACGGTCTTTCTCTGGGTAATTCAGGTAGTAGCAACCGTTGCCATTACAGTCGCTGCTGCTGTTGTAACAGCTGTCGTACTCTGCCGCCGCTTCTTCCTCTTCTTGTCTTCTTCATTCTAGTTGGCGGCGCTTGACTATGTACGGGGTCTTGTATCCCGCCTTGCACCTGCGGTCTCCCGTGAAGAGTCCCTTGCCGCATAGTCGACAACGCGGCTCGCATCGATATATCTGCTACTACTTGTTAGCAATGTCTCTATTAGGAGCTGCCACTGCACAGCGACAGCTTTTTTTATCACAATAAAAAGAATGTGATGTACAAATACTATGCTTTGTTGTATGGTTATTCTGCGTTTTGTATTCAAATATAACATTCCATTTACCCGTGTATTTATGCAGGTATAATTCTGAATTGTTTTTCATGGTTGGTCACTTCCTCGTAGGGCTCGGAGGTTCATAGGAGGTTCATTAAACTGAGTATTTTGAAGCAAGGCTACAGAATTATTGCGTATTTATTTATTTATTTATTTATGTAAGTTATTTTCAAGGCCAGAAGGCTTTACAGAAAGGAGTGAAGTAAAAAAAGATATTGCAGTAAAATACAACCACAAATATTAACAAAAGGCATTCTTAACAGCCGTTCTGAAGTTGGCAGAATCGGTGATGAGCGCGACTGATGTGGAAAGGCGATTCCATTCCGTTTTTGTCCCACGCACGAATGAGTCGTAGTGACGGTTTGCGCGGAACAATGGCAGCCCGGCTTTAAGAGACGGAGGGGCGACGAGGGTTTCTTTGAAAAGGGGGTTCAACTGAAAAACCTTGTGAAAAGGGAGAGACGGAAGATTGGCGGCTTGACCAAAGATAAGGTAAGTTAAGAGTTCGTTTTCTTGATGAGATACTTGCACAGCGAGTACAATTAGACAAGACAAAGCGTGCACCTCGGTTTTGAAAACTTTCCCGAGTAGAAACTAATGAAGACTGAGTTGGATACCAAATGACTGAAGTATGCTCCAATTTGGAGCCACCTAAGGTTTTGTAAACATATAACTTCAGGGAGGAGGGGGACGAGCTAAAATTATGGCGTAATTACCCAAGCATGCGGGTAGCTTCATTAGTGACATAAACAATAAGCGAATGCCAAGAAAGGTTATTTGATATGTGTAGGCCGAGATACTTGTATGATGTAACTGACGTCGCAGGAACATCATTAGTAAAGTACGTGCGCATGGAAGCGTTACGACATATTCGCATGACCGTAAATTTCTTTTAATTAAGTTGCATGCACCAATTAGTACACCTTACAGTTACGTGGTTAAGGTCTTCCTGCAGTATTTGGGAATCGGAAGGATTAGTAATTTTACGCGAGAGAACACAGTCATCCACGAATAACTTTATCGAAGAAGAAAACGCGGAACGCCTGCTGGTAGATTAGGAAACCTAAAATTACAATTACAGCTTATGACTTTAAATTTCACCAACTGCACTCTTTCCATGGAAAATCACAGCACTTTTTTCTTACATTTCCTGGCGCTTTCCCCTGGCTGCAGCGAGGGCACGCCGACAACCTAGTGAAGTTTTGCTCTTATTTTTGCCGCTCGGACCGTTCTGGCGGTCAACTCCGTACCTAGTGCTTTGATATCAGCTTGTGCGAGGTGTGCTGTGGAGACCACGCGTGACTACGAGTGAGGTCACGCCCACCAGGGTGAAGAGCAAGCTACGTGTGGTTTGTTTCCTTGTATATTTGCAGGTTAGAACCATTTTCCCCCGCAATCAGTGCACGAAACACTCTGATCTCTGCCTTGGTTGCTACCGATACCAGTGTTTGTGTGCTTTCTTTTATTGTTTATGCTATGTCTGATTCCGCCAAGTTTCAGGAACTCCGGAAGGAAATCTCGAATTTCAAATCTAAGCTAGAACGCGAATTAAGAACTAAGAGAAATAAAGACAAGTCTTGACTTCTGTCATGGCGAATTGCAAAAGAAGACAAGGGGCTTAAGGCAATTCACACGACACTTGCAGGTGATTGCTCAGCGCTGTCAAAGAAGTAGCCCAGCTTGAGAACCGCGTTACTGCGCCTGAGCAGTACTCAAGAAAACACAACATTGAGACAAAAGGGGTGCCTTTGACTGAAAGTGAAAGCTTTCCTAAAGTTCTGCGCAAAATCGGTGCTGCTATAAATGAACCTGTCGCGGAAACAGATATTGAAGTGTGCCATAGTGTGCGAAAAGACATGCCGATGCAACTCCAAACATAATGGTGCAATTCAAGAACCGCGTAACACGCGATTCTATCCTTCGAAAAGCAAGGAAGACACGCCTGTGAACTCGGGAACTTGGATATTCCCCCGGTGCCCTACTCTATGTTAGCGAGCACCTTTGCCCAACGCGTAATCGCCTTCATGGCGTGGTGCTTGTGGAAAAGGAAGTGAAAAACTGGCGATTTGTTTTGACGAGCAACGGCAGGGTTTTGGCCAGGAAAGACGAAGCATCATCGGCCGTGCACATATGAAATGAGCACGATCTGGAAAAGATTAACTAGTCGACGGCGATTGCACATTTTGTTTCCCTCAATCTGCTTCCCAATGGCCCTGTCGTCACAAGATGTCAATAATGCATTTCGAATTTTTAAAAATGTTTTCACTTGTTTTCACTTGAATTTGCGGTCCCTGGGAAACAAGGCCGATGAACTATCAGCTTTCTTAGATGAATTTGTTTTCAGTTTTGATATTAAACTGTTGACATAGACATAATATTCTTCCAATATAGGCATTTTTAAACGAAGATGTTATCAAAGCTTCTTCTTTAATAGAGCAAACAAGCAACGTGGTGGTCTAGAAATACTCTCAAAATTGATCTACATTGTGAAATAGACACTTACGTTTCCATTATATCTGACGACGTAGAGTGTGTGACCCTAAGATCTGTCAAATCTGTTTACATACTTATGTATCGGCCAATAAAGAGATGAATTAAACATTTCATCGAATATCTTGAAATGCTTCTGAAATATGTAAATTAAAAAAAAACACGAAAAGAATTGTTGGTGGAGACCTAATTATTGAAATCTTAAAATCTTGCCACTAGAAGAAGCGCGTTTTTCAGCAGTAGACTCATCTGGTTACGCTATTGTAACTAACGTGCCAACACGTCTTACATTCCACACAGAGACACCGATTGACCTTTTTACTACCAATATTGTCACGTGGTGGTGATGTTGAAGAGCACAGTAGCAGTACCGTGAAAAACAAAACTAACTTTTATTGGGCGAACCTGTGCCCACAAAAACAGGCTACACTTATAGCACAACGATAGCGGCGAACACGGACGGCGATCGTCGAAAATCTGATCAGCGGGTCAAGCCCGTCGGCTTTTATGCATCAGTCGTCTAATGTTCCAGAATAATCGCTGGGACCCGCGTGCCTTCCACAAAGTTCTACATTATTCACGTCGCGCACACATGCAATCAGATCACACAAGGTTCGGTCACAGACAGCGGATTGAAGCATCGATAACATTCCAGAAACTTCCGATACATGCAGGCGCGTCCTGCGCTGTGCGATAACATTTGTTAGACGGTGAAACATGTCGCCCGATAAAGACAAACAAGTACACGTGTCAGTATATACGAACAAACTCTGACAACTGGTGTCCTGTGTTGCGATACAAGTGACCCATTACCATTTATTTGTTTGTCAAAGGTGTAAAGTCAACGCATGCGCAAATGAATTATGTAAAAACAACCCAGAATATCGCGCCGCGACTTTATACGCCTTCCACGCGTGGCTTGAAAAAGAAACTTAGATTGACGTCTTTCACTTCTTAACTGCAGGTGTTCCATACGAGGCTTTCATTCTTGTTTTCAGGCGCATTCATTTTGAACATTTTAAAGAAAAAGATTTGCGAACATATATCAAAATCCGGAATCCATGGATCAACCGCGAATGTTTACGAAAAATGAAAAAGAAAACAAGATTTCTAAGAAAATCTCTCAAAATGAAATTACCAGAGGATTTTAAGAACTATAAAAATATCGAAACAAGCTACACAATTTTCTGAAAAATGAAGAACGCTGCTTTCTGCATGACCAGTTTAGTTAAGAGTGCTGTGAGGGCAGTGCGCAGTTGTGGAGTAAACTCAACACTTTGCTTAATTGCAAACCAATCTCAGCAGCAATTCCTGAGTTAAATTTTCGAGGACATCTTATTGAGGCATCTGAACTTGCATAATAATTTAACAATTTTTTCACACATATTGTTACGGAGCAACCAGCAGTGGCGTTAGTCAGAAGGAGACGATTTGACGTGTAGAGATGAATGGCGTCAGCCTTACTGTGGGTATGCGCCCCAGCCACTCAGGAGGAGGAGGAGGACGATGAAGACGACGACAACAACAACAACAACAACAACAACAACAACAACAACAACAACAACAACAACAACAACAACAACAACAACAACAACAACAACAACAACAACAACAACAACAACAACAACAACAACAACAACAACAGTGTTTCAGCACTCATTGACGCTGGCGCGCATGTATCCGTGATGAGTGCCCATTGCGCCGTCGCCTCAACAAAGTTCTCGAACTCGCTGCATCACGCACCCCGCTCGTCGTTCACGGAAAATAGCCTACGGTGCTTGGTTGCACGGTAGGCGTTTTGATGGGCCTCTGATTCCACGTCTAGTGTCATACAGCTTGAATTGCCCCACGGTTGCTATGGACCATCACTCACACAACCACGCGTACCCTCTCCCGAAGACATACGCCGGTCGCCTCAAGCCACCACGTACGTCAATCTACTGTCCTTCCCATCTGTTCGTGACGGCGTCAATGTGATATGTCCCACCGCTGACATACTGCTTGAGAGAAATTTGGCCCTCCCCCATACCGTCCTTGCTGTTACAGGTAATGACACTTCGATCCCTCCTTAATTTTAGCTGCTCGTCTCAAATTCTTCCCAGAGGCATGTCTTTGGGCGACATCTCACCTGTCAAGTATTGCGATATATTGGCTCGAAACGCCGAGATTCCATCGCCCTGTACAGGAACCACCGATTCCACTTCTACACGTCAAATCGTCTTTTTATGACCGGCGCCGCTCTTCGTTCCACCGCAACAATATTGTGTCCTGTCCTCAAAATCGAGATGTGACTAAATATCCCATAAATAGAAAGCCTTTCAGCATGTACCTTCACCCACCAGATGAGGCGGAAATTTGAGTTATATTTAATTCATTTAAGAATACCAAACATGAGATATCGATGACATACAGATAGCTCCGGTTGAACGCGTGGTTAAAATAATAGATCCACTCTTGACTTACATATATAACATATCAATATCTCCAAGTTGTTTTCCAAAGCTAATGAAAGTAGCTCAGTTTAGCATGCTTTTTAAAAGTGGTGACAAAAACGACATGGCCAACGATAGGCCCATTCCTATCCTACCTATTCTTTCAAAAGGTTTGGGGAAGGCAATTGGAAGGTAATTTAGAAACGACTTATAGAGTTCTGCATGAAATTCGAATTGATCAGTTTATCGCAGTATGATTTCCTACTAAATAGGTCCACAGAAACCGCTCCGTTAAAGCAAAAAGAAAAATTCTAGAAGCATTTGAAATCAAAGAAGTGTGTATCAGTGTATTTATTGATTACTCAAATGCCTTTGAACACAGAAATCATCAAATACTGTTGGAAAAATTGGAATTATATGGCATTCGTGGAATCGCAGCGGTTGTTGTCGTGTGCGGCAATAGGAAAACATGTCTCTACTTGTCAGGACATCATCACAGGAGTCCCCCAATGAAGTATTCTGGGTCCATTACTGTTTATTTTGTATTGTAATGATATAATGTCTATTTGCGACAAATCGAGCAGTATATTGTATGCATATGACACAAGTATCATATTTACAAGCAGCAACACACAGTCCCTTATACCAGTTATCAACAAAACAATGGAATAGTTCAGTTCATGGAGCGCTGCAAACTGCTTATTAGTGAATCGAAAAAACCCCAGCAAAACAAAGGCCGTGTTATTTCATGTACGTCAGAGCTATTCATAATTATAACCTGTGATAAAGTTTGAGAACTCCAAAATTGAAGAGGTAGATACGGGAAGTACGCCAGGAATGTTTTTTTACAAAAAATGAGCTCGAATCCTCACGTCAGCTCGGTTCTATGTTCTTTAAACAAGGGCGTTGGCATGCTAGTGAAGTTTCGCACATACCTATCTACAATACACTGTTCTTATCACATATGAACTATTGTTTCTTGGTATGGGGAAACACCACATTGACTAACATTAACAAACTTCACAAACTAAAGCGTCACGTCATATGGCCAATGTAGATTATAATGCACACTGCCAAATTTTTAGGACGACTTAAAATTATTCCTGTGCCTAAATTTCACGAATATTCCTCATGTATTTGACACAAGAAATCTGTATATAAATGTGAGAACGCTTTTCAAGACATATCGTCTTTGAGAACTAATACCGTTGTATATTTATTTCGTCACAGGGAATATTGGTGCGTTCCATTTTCCCGCACTGAACATGGACGACAAATGTTACGTCACGCACTTCCGTTTTTAATGTCGCAAAATCTTTATGTTGAAACATGCAGCATACGTAAGTAACATACGATAGAACTCATTGATGTGAAAATTTTTCTTTGTCGCTATTATTGTATATCTTGATATTTCGCACTTTAATTTGAAGTTGTTCCTTTTTTATTACGTTGTTTAACATGTGAAGATGTTTTTTCCATTTTATTCAGTAGTATTGCATCATTATTATCTATTCTAATCTTGATTTCATCCTTGTTGTATGCCATGTAAATGGGGGATTCCGGCGCTCCCAAGTGAATCGATTTTGCCTTTTTGCCCAGTATACCCGCGTTGCAATTTTGTAAATAAATAAAACTTCAAAATATAGCTGCACGAAATTAAGAAAAATTGCAAATATTGAAGAGAGCCTACCTGCTCGTTTATAGAGAAGCTCGCCTTGCTGCGGTGTGCTTCGCCATCCTTGGATTAGCGCAGTCAGTGACGATCTACTCTTGTACAGACCGCTCGGGTGGACCTCGCGCAGCCAGAACCACATCCAGCGATCGAATACACAGGCAATACACGCAATAATGGCGGGAATCTTCGCAGTTGCTTTGTTTACATAGGTTTGAAGTCCGTTGCAGTGATGTATCGCGCCGTGCTCGAACTCGTGTGGCTTCGCACGATCAGCCCCGAGAAAACGTGAATCTACCGGCGCTGATAGTCCACTTTTGGAGCACTCGCACGAAGAATACCCGTATGCAGATTATCAACTGGCTCAAGGAGCAATGCAAGGAGCAAGGTGACAGATCACGGCACTAGCTGGTAGTCTTCTCGACAGGACGGCCGACCTGTCTCGGCGCCGCAGTGCAACTATTCCGTTGCCGAAGCACTCCAGAGGATTGCACTGGTCCGTATAAAGCGATGCACTTGAAAATGCGCAGCATCGTTAACGAAAGAAAATGTACGGAGGCAAGTGGTGTCCATTGGAAAACGCCTAATGTGACATAAAGCATATTGATTTTGTTGCCAAACCCAATAACAAACGCGCGCTATTCGGCTTTCTTAGATATGAGAAAACGATTCTGTCGACGGTAACGTAGAATCTACGGTTTTATCCCCACCAAAGCACGACGAAGTCATTGGAAGGTCTTGTTGAAGTGCTGGAGCATCGTTTTTCTTCTAATCTTCCTCCACCTACAGTGATTTCTCGTATTCATGAAGATTTTACGGAGATTTATGTGGATCAGTTCTCATTTGCCTTAGGGAATATTCCATCTGCGGGTCCAGGCCCTGATGGAGTCACCTCGGCAATGATAAAAATTTGAAAGTGTCGCAAGATCTACTAAACATCAAGTTATTCTCTGAGAGGCGCTTAAATTCTAGCAGAATGGAAAATTGCAAAGGTTAAACCATTATTTAAAGTGCGGGAGTGAGTTTTACCTTACACCACATCAGGCCAATTGCTGTAGCATCAAATTTTGTAAAGTTGATAGAAAGAGCCTTACATATTCACGTTATGAACTATATTCATACGAGAATGCTTCTCACCCCATGCATATTTGGATTCAGCCCGGGATGCTCAGTATGGCCAGTGCATATTGACCTGGAATGTCTTAAAGAAGCTGCACGGCGCCAAGGCCAGTATGTGGAATTGGTTACGCGTGTTATCAACAAGGCATACGATAGCGTTAAATACGGGATATCGGTTAGATAGCTGCGCAAACTTAAGTTCCACAAATATGTACAAGCAAGGATTACGCAATTTTTAATTATGAGAAAATTTTATTGGTTTCAGAAAGACTTTTCAACGAGTACATATAAGCGAGAAAATGGAGTTCGACAGAGGCAGTGCTATATCCAGTAAATATTTACTATTGTGCGAAGCTGTGTCCCATCCCAACAGGACGTTATTATTATTCCACAAGTAGATGCTCTCCAGCATCTTGCAGTTGTATATGACCGCTCTCTTTCGTGGCGTGTGCACATATATTTAATTGCAGCAAAGGACATTCGAACGGAGGGGTTATTACGTACCCTGAGCAGCAGTCGATCAGCGATGCGCAGGGCCACCTTGTATCAATCTTGCGCCCTATCCTGGAATTCGGGTTTGTGTAAAAATTTGGGGCGCCTGCCCATAAGCATCGCCCCCTCGTTTTTCTGGAAAAGTAGGCATTGAGGTTGAGTGTCATCATCATCATCATCATCATCATCATCATCATCATCATCATCATCATCATCATCATCATCATCATCATCATCATCATCATCATCCTATTCATGTCCACTGCAGGACGAAGGCCTCTCCCTGCGATCTCCACTTACCCCTGTCCTGCGCTAACCGACTCCAACCAACGAAGTGCACTACCTCTGGAGGCTTGGAGTGGCGCCTGACACCGGCGAAGATGCCGAGAGCGAGTGGGGCTAAACTAATCAAGGTACAGCCAAATTAGGAAGGCTCACGAAGCTTGAACAAAGACACTCCATCACCAGAACAGGAGTTGGCCTCTCTGGTGCAGTATTCGGCCACAACCTCCCTAATGAAATGATCTCCTGATCTCCTCAGATCGAGTTTAGGGCTACGTAAATTTGTAGGAAATACTGCTTATTTATTTATTTACAATACATCACAGGGCTTCCGAAGAAGCATTGAGTGAGGGAGGCACAGCGCAATAAGCAGATAATTATGTCAGCAGACAACTGAAGCAAAGCACTGGTGTGTGATCAATGTATTATACAGACCTATTGAGCGTGCAATACAAAGAAGTGGGATCATTACACAATATTGAGTTGTCTTCCCAGTTGCTCACGAAACTGGTTACGGTCAGTGATCACGACGAAGTCTTCAAGAGGATCAGTTCAAAGTGCAATGGCGCGTGGCAGTGAAGATGAATTAAAAGCTTGAGTCCTTCCAAAAATTAGTTTGATGGTCAGGTTATTATGCAGGCGTCGCGATGTGAGCGTGAGAGGGCGAATTGGTAAGCGACGAGACAGCAGGATATGAACTTATTTATGCAGTAGAGATAAAAGTGAAACGGCCCGACGGCTATCCAACGAGTGGAGGTCAAGCTATTGTTTAAGTTTAGTAACACTGCCATGGCGGTCGTAGTTCGATTTATAAGTCGAGCGGCCCTATTTTGGATCGAATCTGTTTGGTTAACCAAGTACTTCTGATGAGGAGACCAGACTACTGATACGAATTCTAGCTGTGGGCGAGCGAAAGTTATACAGACTAATTTGCGTACGTTAGAGTGGCGCAAATTACGACGCGAATGACCAAGTGTTTGAGACGGACGCCTTAGCAGATATGGTAGTTATGTGCGCCTCCCAGGAGAGGTTAGTAGTTAGACTGATTCCTAAGTAGATGTATGAAGAAGCATGACGTAACACTTTATTATTTCTAGAATAAGGGAAGCTGGAAGTGGAGAGCTTACGGCCGAACGAAACTAGCTTGCTTTTAGTTGAGTTGCGGGTCATTAGATATATATCGCACCAGAAGTTAATAGCGTTACGATTGTTGTGAAGGGTAAGATGATTATTAGCATATTTATTAACCCGGTAGACAATGAAGTCATCGGCAAAGATTCTTATACTGGAAGTTAGGTTAGTACTAATATCATTACTGTAAATTAAAGGCAGCAAGGAGCCCAGGACGATACTCCGCGGTACACCATATATTACGTCACAGAAGCAAGACGAAAAGTTATATGCGACTGTGAATTGAAGGCGACAAGATAAAAGCTTTCAAATGCACGACAAAGTTAAACTCTCAATTCCAAGGGCTGATAATTTTCTATTAAGATGGCGATGTGCTACTCTTTCAGATGCTTTAGAGTAATCTAGAAGGATGGAGTCAGTTGAAAGGTTAAAAACGATGTTTCAATGTGGATCCATGGTTAATTCCAGTATTTTTGTTTCGCACGATCAAGTTATTTCGAAATACATTCTGGTTACAGAAAAATAAATCATTGGACTCAAGGTGGTTGTAAAGGTGTGATGAAATAATGTGTTCGAAAAGTTTGCAGCAGATACGCGTCAACGAAATGGGCCGGTAGTTTTGAGCTGCCTGTCGAATTCCATATTTTATATGGGAATAATCTTAGCAACTTTCGAGTCGGCCAGTGACTGTGAAGACGTAAATGATTGCTTAAATAGGTGGGATAATTTATGACCTGAAATGAAACGGGTATTTTTCAGAGTCTTAGCATTTATGTTATCCATGCTACTAAATGTAGATAGCTTAAGGTTGGAAATCAGACAGCCTATGCCTTCCAGCGAGATTTCAATCAGTTCCATAAAGCAAAGATCCGTTTCGGGAACAGATGACACACTGGAATGATCTGCTCGAGTGAAAACAGACGAAAAAGAAGATTGAGCTCTGATGCACAATCCTGACCAGAAAGTTGTGTTTGTTTATCGCGGTGTAAGGAAACACCGTTGCCCACACCAATAGAAGAAATCGTTCTACAGAAGATTTTAGGTTTAGTGGCTATGGTGGGTGGCTGTTAAGCACGAGGTCGCGGGATAGAATCCTCGCCACGGAGGCCGCGTATCGATGGGGGCGTAATGCGAAAACACCTGTATATTTAGTTTTATAAGTGCATGTCAAAAAACCGCAGGTGGTCCAAATTTCCGGAGTCCCCCACTACCACGTGCCTCATAATAAGATCGTGGTTTTGGCACGTAAAACCCCATTATTTAATTTAATTTTCAATTTAGGGTTTGACATCAAGATAGAAGGCAGGTCATACGAGTCATATTTATTTATAGCTGTCTCTATAGCCTAAGAATGGGTAATCAAATATTCTTTGTAATCTGCCGAAAAGCACAGTGTTTCGAGACGTTTTGTACTCTCGTAAAGACGCTTCTTATTTTTTCATTGCACGAGTTTCTTATTCAACTATGCGTTAGCTTTATCCTTAGTCATGTTAATTAAGGGAACATACTTATCCAGCTTAACCGCGATTTTTACTTTAAGAAAATCTAGTTGTCATTGACAGAGCGAGAGAAAAATAAGGGCAGAAATATTCGACTAAGAAACACCGCTAACTCTGCATTTATTTCGTTAAAGTTGGCTTTATTATATTCACGAATATTTTGAATGATAACTCCTGAAGATCTACGCGGGAAGTCAAGTTGAAGCTGTAGCATATCATGATCACTAAAGCCATATATATGAGTGATATCGGCCCTACGGTAACATGATCATTATTTCGTAGGAGATCGCGGATGTTGGAACCACAAGTGGGATGGTTAACGACTTGAAACAAATTGTAATCCGAAGTTAGGTTGATGAAAGCTTTCGTAGCATAGCAAGAGCATGACAAGAGGTGCAGTCAATATGCGGAAAGTTAAAATAACCGCAAAGATAAATATTATTGAGAGTGCAGCATTTAGTAACGTGAGATGCAGCGACCTTTTCCAGGATCCAGGACGAGATTTTCTATCTTGAAGCAAGAATTCCTTCTTTTGTAAGTCGGTTTTGTGTTCTTGTACAAACATTTTTAAGGGCGTACAAATCACCAATAAGACGTTGCCAAACAGCGTTCATTTCTCAGCCTAGCCTGTTTTTCGGTGTACATTGGTCTCGATTCCATACACCGCAAGTTTATTTTGTACAAACTTTTCTCGATCCTTTGAAAGTTAGGATCAGTGAGGTAAAGCCGATTTGTGACGGAGAAAATTCTCTTTACACACAAGTTGACCATGTTTTTCCAAGCAAGGCGATACACCTACCTTAACGAACGTTAAGAGCCACTCTGTAGGATTCCTTAGTGAAATGACAAACAAATGTGGTCATACCGACTGATGCCACGTAGAACGAAGAAGAATGTCATATCTATATATTCAGCACCATTTAGAACATTTTCCCTGCGGCTTCCAGAATTTGTGCCAATCTTTCTTGCAGAAGTTTCAGCGGTAGTACTAGCCCTTGGTAAATGAAGCCCGTCAATAGGTAATGTAGTCATTGTAACTAATTATTTGTCCGTGTGTACTTCTCTCACAGCACCTAATGAATCTCAGGTTTTGATGAGAATATAAAGCGGGCACGTATCCAGGATTTTTTTTCGGGAGGGGGGGGGGGGCAACCCAAGGTAACTTTTCTATGGAAATCAAGTGGGGGGGGGGTACCTTTCTAGTAAAAATGGGAATAACGCCCACCATTCGCCATATTGATGCGCAAACCTGCAAAAGAGAAATGGAATAAGGTGTATCTCACAGTCGTTCCTGTGAGATACACCTCTCTTTTACATGGCGAAGAAAGATCCCCATCAAATGGACTCACGCAGGAATGAAGCCCACGAAGAACACTGCCAACAATTAAACAAGCGAAAGAGTAAAATAAAAATTTGTATAATAGAATACCACATCAAAAATAGCAGCTGGCATCCAAGACACGCGGACCGCACGGGGTTGTGTTACTCCACCAGCCAATCACAGAAGCAAGCAAAATCTTCGTCATGCGACCTTTTCAAAATGGCGTCGTACTTGATACCTCTGGGGCGTCTGCTGTTTTTGAAGAGTCTTTTCATCACTGACGGATGCAATGAGGTGTGCAAGCGACATGGACAAAGTGTATGGAGTCTGAGCATTTTACTCTTCAAAAGTCTAGCTGCCATGGTTACTTAGTGCGTGTGGTGTTGGGCTGCTGAGCACGAGGTCGCGGAATCGAGTCCCGGCTACGGCAGCCACGTTTTCAATGGGGACGAAATGCCAAAACGCCCGTGTACTTTGCTTTAGGTGCACGTTAAAGAATCCAAGGTGGTTCAAATTTCTGGAGTCCCCCACTACGTCGTACCTCATAATGAGATCGTGGTTTTGGCATGTAAAACCCTATAATTAATTAAATAATTAAATCCTCGAAAGTCCGCGGAAAAGTTCATTTCACTGCAGAGCCCGCTTTACTCATGAAACTTCACTGCCAGCTGAAGCGAAACTTCAAAATAAATAGTAGCAACGAAGCAAGCATTTCATTTCAATTCAATAAAGAATTAGGCTTTCGTAATTTCGTATAATAGGCGAGGGAAAACAAATAAAATTACGCGCTAATGATTTTATTTTTGTGGATACCGCCTTATTTGGGTAACAGGAAAAGTTTGAAGTACAAATTATTTGCCGCTTCGCGGAGAACAGTGCCTGGCGGTTATGAATGCGTGGGCGGGGCTTTACTGCAGACTTAAGTTATATCTGACTGTAGTAGCGTTTTTTTGAATTAGCTGTGGAAGAATGATAGAGAAATATATATTTACGGAACAATCATAGTTCTTTTGAATCCCTCGTTTACTGCTCTACCAAGTTAAGTGCCAAAACCGACTCGTATTTTTATTTGGGAATTTGCGTAACAATGCGTGACCGCCAGTCCCGTACAACCGCACCGAACGGAGGGCGCTGCGTTTCTACACGTACTGCGCCTAATTCGGAAGGTTAGAAAAACACCCTCGTAAGCACAGCAGAAAAATGGCTACGTCATGACGCTCGACTGATAACTGTAGAAGCGTCATTGAAAACACACGGAATTGTTCTCCCACTTGCGGCGGCGTTTTCACTGCTTCCCTTTTGAATAAAAAGACGTTGATCCGTCAATATTTTCATAAGGAATGGTTAATTTTTCTTTATTTTCGCTTTTCGTTCCTGTTTAGCTGTTGCCTTGGCTGTCTTCCTTAGTACATCGCTTAATTTCTCAACTCCTTGCTACTCTTGTTTCCAGTTGCCAATTTTGCACGAAAAGTGCTGTACCATTAGGAAAAAAGCAGACGAGGTAACGCGTGACATTCATATTGCTTATGGGTTTAACGGTTATTGCAGGGTTTGGCGATGGTTGCTGTTTCGCATGATTTTATTTTCCACCTTGTCTAACCCCTATCATGGGTATGTGGGTCCGAAGATCTGGCGGCATCGCGGCGAGGCGTCACTCGAGGAAATAATGAAGCAAAAGGAAAAGTTAAACGCAACTGGCGTTTCCTCTAGCCGGAACTCCTTCCACGAGCATACTACGAACCGGATACTTTTGTGGTCCCTGGATCAGTCGAAATAAAGAAGGTTGAACTAACGAAGCAACAGCGATGCGCGATGGGGACAACTGAACGCATCTCGAGTTAATGGCGCGGGCACCAAATCGATGAGAAAACTGGCCTTCACACACCACAATATGCCTGTAACTACCGGTCTCCAAAAGGAGTGTAAAAGGTAGCGAAATGTTGACCGCCGAATTCCTGCCAAGTCTCAAAATTGATTTGGCGGCGCTTTAGGAATATTTGTGATGAGTGGAGGCGCGGTTGGGGGGTTGGCGGGGTATGCTGATAAAGTCCGGGGGGGGGGGGTGCCCCCCCCCCCCCGCCTGGGTACGTGCCTGATATAAATAATTACTACCTTAACTCCTATCGAATATTCATGTCATCTGAGTGCCTGGGCATACAGGACTAGTTCTAAATGAAACAACAGATTCATTGGCAAAGGCGTTGATAGTTGGCGCTGCCATTCACATTCTCCCTACATCAGCCTTGATCATACCTGCAAGATTTCGGAGGGAAATGATGCGTGGATTTGTCTTTACCATATATGACAAATGCCATGGGTTTTAAATGCTTATTTTACCTGTCCAAAATTTATATATATCATTCGAGAGAAATTGAAGTAACTATTAGTACTCTTCACTATGGCATATCTTGTTTAAATTTTGTTTATACAGGGCTGGTCTGGCACCCTCACCGATTTGTAATGTGTAGGGAAGATGAGACCATATAGCATTTTGTAGTTACTTGTCAATGATTTATTACCTTATGAAAACGAACCCTAGAAAAGCGCCACTCCACTGTCTTGGATTAGATTTACCTGTTGAAAATGTGTTTCTTTGGGTGCCTAACACTTTGGTATTGCGACTGGAACGCTGCCATCCAAGATTTTTTTTAGGATCAATGAGATTTAACTCTGCATACGAAAATTTTTCGCCCCCTTTTCTGTCACACGAAAGGCAGTCCGCAGGAAAAATTGACAGAGCAGTGCCGAAATCGAAACCAATATTTTCTCTCTGAGCTCCATTTTGCTTGTTCCCGCCTGCTAATATTTTCCCCACGTCAACGCTTCCTTATATTCTAAAAGGAAAATAACTTCAGCATTTTTATGCGCTCCCTCTGAACGTCTCTCAAATAGCCGCTAGATGGCGAAGTAGGCAATGAAAAAAATTCGTTATCATCATCGAAGGTAGCCCTTGCGCTTACATTGGAGAGAGAGAGAGAGAGAGAGATAAACTTTATTGCAATGGAAAAGATTTGAAGGAGGGCTGGTCGGAGCCTCTCAGTCTAGGAGGTCCCGTTTTCACAACATCCGCACCTGTGCGAAACACTTCGCACTGCGGATGTCGACTCGAACACCATCGGCGAAATTTCTGCCTCGAGTTATATCGACACTAGTCCGGTTGAGCAAAGTGGTGATTGCTTTCAACTACGGCACTGCGAGGGCCGCCTTTTTGTGCTGGTGGTCGAAGCGGACATTTATTGAACCCATGACTGCCACGATCGTCGTGGTTTGGACTGCTTCTCGGCTGGTCCCGCCTGTAAAGCCCGCCTTCGTTCGAGGCATCTCTGGATGCCGAAGCAGTCATCGACGCATATTTCGTCGTGCCGCCTTTGATCGACCGGAAGCCGACCAACGCACCTGGAGCACCGAGACAGTGGATGACACGTGGCGCCAGCCGAGTTGCTCGTGCGACATTAGGAGCGTGCTCGATGACCTGGGACTGGCGTTGAGGGTGTCCTACCAGTTACAGAATTTCCAGAGAGGCTTCTTTGGAACTAAATGGGACGGTTTTGACAGCCTCGTTGAAGGCATTTGCGATTGCGACAGACGAAACCACAGGAGAAGGGAGGCGATAGCCATCGTGATTGCTGCCTGTGGAAGTCAGCTTACACACAGGTAAGAGACAACAATGTTTCAGTTCTCTCGTTTCAATTACCCATATTTCTTCTTTTCCCGTATGGCCGGTAGTGCCTCGTAATCACAATATTTAAGTGAACACGACGTAGAAAAGCTTTTTGCAATGCCAAGTTTGGCTGTCTGGAGACTCCTTTAATGCTGATTTAAATAAGTTTTGATAGTTTGCAGCGTAAAGCTGGAAGCCCACCGAACATTGCACATGGTAAATACACACACCCTTTACGTTGGCCTTGAAGCATTTTGATAGTTGCGATTTCATTTCATTTATTATACCCTTACGGCCTCTGAAGACTTTACAGAGGGGTGTGGGTGACAAGTGAATTCAAACAGTAAGTCTTGCAAAAGAAAAATATACAACATAAAAGTACAATTTGACAAATAATTCAGTAGGAATAGAATGAGCAATTACGAAAGGTATTACAAAAAAGGACAAGGTATACAAGCACATTAAACAGCATTCTAGCAAGTAACGTTGGCTAAGGCATCACGAAACAAAAGATTATCACTGATGGACACAATGTTTGCGGGAAGGTGGTTCCACTCTAGTGATGTCCGAGGTACGAATGACTGGGAAAATGTATTTGTGCTGCTAGAAGGGACGTGAACCTTCTAAGAATGATCAATGCGACGAGATACGTAGTGTGGAGTATGGATGAATACATCACGTAGTGTTGTATGGTGAAAAATTTTGTGAAATAATGATAAACGGGACACTTTACGTCGATCTGCAAGAGATGGATGAGAAAGGCTAGTTTTCATGGCTGTTACGCTGGCAGTTCTGTTATAATTCGAAAGAATAAAATGAGCAGCGTTATTCTGAACTAATTCTTATGCGTTAATTAAGTTTAGGCCATTAGAGTCCCAGACTGGTGTAGCGCATTATGATTTCGGGCGTGTTAGTGTTTTATGAAGTAGTAATTTTAAAGAGTGTGGAGCCATCAAAAAAGTTTCGCCTTAAGTAACCAAGCGCGGTTAGCATTGTTCACTATATTAGTAATGCGAGTTGCCCAGGTAAGGTCGTAGTAATATGAATTCCTCAGTACTTGTACGAAGTTACCTGTTCTAAAGGAAGACAATTTAAATAGTACACCTGAGAGACGTTAGGTGTCCTAGATACAGGAATAGCTTTACACTTGTTAACATTTAATTCCATTAGCCATAAGCTGCACCAGTTAGATATTATATCAAGGTCCAATTGAAGACGGTTAGTATCACAATCCGTAGTTATTCCTCTAAAGATAACACAATCATCTGCGAAGAGATGAATGTTAGAAGTTACTTGTGAAGGAAGGTCGTTAATATATATTAAGAACAACAAAGGAGCGAGAACCGATCCTTGGGGCACTCCGGAGACAACAGAGCACATCAGTGAATCGTAGCCTTTAGCAGTAACGCATTGTGAGCGATGAACTAGAAAACATTCGATCCATTTTAAGAGATTAGCATCAATATTCAAATGGGTTACTTTGTCGACTAGAAGTTTGTGACATACTTTATCGAATGCTTTTGAGAAGTCTAGAAATATGCAGTCGGCGCATGATGAACGATCAAGAATTCGATGCTACTGATGAGTGAAGGATACGAGTTGAGTGTCGCGTGAGTACGATTTCCTACAGCCATGCTGTGCAGGTGAAAAAAATGAGTTATCTTCAAGAAAGCCGACAAGGTTTGTGAATACAATGTGTTCTAGAAGTTTGCAGCACGTGCTGGTAAGTGAGATGGGGCGATAGTTGGTAGCTATGTTTTTGTTACCAGATTTATGGAGCGGAACCACCTTCCCGACCTTCCACTGTTAAGGTAAAGTGCTGGTGTTGAGTGACTGTTGGAAAATTTTTGTTAGTATTATAGAACTGTATGCGGACGTGTTTTTTTAGGAACTCTGTGTTAATTGAGTCAAAGCCAGGTGAAGAATTGTAGTAGAGCTTGGCAATAATTTTAGCAAAACCAGATGTATGAACTATTACTGGAAACATGACTGGATAATCATAGTTACGTAACTCGGGAAGTTGTTTATTTAGAGCTCCCGAAACATTCTTGAGAAAGGCTTCGTTAAGGTGAGTTGCAGCACGATTTTCAGGAACAGGCTGCCCAGTAGAGTCGTTTAATAAGATTAAGTTATCAGAAACAGGTTTAATTATATTCCAAAATTTTTTAATGCTAGTTTTAAGAATAGATGGAAGAGTAACAGCGAGAAACGTACATTTAGCGAGTTTTAAAGCTTGAATATATTCGTTAGAAGCCGACTTGTATGCCGTCGAACGAGAAGCACTCGAGGACAACTTTGCTGAGCGGTAGATACGCTTTTTACGGTTAGAAAGTCGTTTAATGCGAGCGTTATACCAAGGGGCTTGTGGGTTAGAAGTTAAGATACGGCGGGGAACATATTTGTTCATTACTTCATTTACTTTATGAGCAAACAGGTCCCAATTAGTTTACATAGAATGGTCATCAAAGTTCATCAGGAATGTGTCAAGAAACGCATGTAACTCGTTATTGATGGTCCTGAAGTTTGCTCTACTATAGTCGAGTATTGTTGTCTTTTTCTTGATATTTTTCGGATGGTTGGCACTAATGGTAAAATGCATTGCAGAATGGTCACTTAAAGGCGGAAGGAAGGTAATGTTGGAAGGTAGTTTGGGTTCAGTAGTAAGTACTAGGTCGAGAGTGTTTGATATAGTAGCAGTATTCCGAGTTGGTTCAGTGGCCACTTGCGAAAAGGAAAAAGTGGAACACGAATCTAAAAATTCCTTCGCCTGAGACGAAAAAGGGAGTAATGAAGGAGGCTGAGAGTTCTATTTAATGTTCGGCAAGTTAAAGTCGCCTAACAAGTAAAGGGGCGATGATGGAAAGCGTTATGATACGTTATTAATTACATGATGCAATACACTAAGGAATGTGGGCGAGGAAGAAGGAGATCGGTAGTATACGCCTATAATTGCCTTCTGGTGAAGAATGTTAAATGAAGCCCAGACGATTTCGCGGTCAGTAGCAACAGAAATTCGTGAAGAAGTAATGTCGTTAAAAATGGCAAGTAAGACGCCGCCTCCACGACCCCCCCCCCCCCCCAGCACGATCCTCCCTATAAATAACGAAGCGATGGGCATCCTCGAAGATTTCAGAATCATTAATGTTGCTCGAAAGCCACATTTCTGTTAAGGCAACAATGTGTGGAGAACAAGTGTCAGTCGCTGAGGACAATGAAAAATATTTGTTCAGTACACTTTTAATGTTAGTAAAAAAGATGGACACATGGTGTTGTGAAGACTGTCCACTTCCCCTCTCGCTCCGCTAGGTTAAATTACCTGCAGGAAGTATGTTCCTTGCGCGTTGGCCCTGCGGCGGTTTTTCTGTCACGCATTTCGTTTCGCCGTCAAAAATGTAGCACCTGTCATTCATAAGTAGTTTGTCGTATCTGAGTTTAAACGCAGGTGCACCGGGCTGATTTTTTCCAAACTCGATAAGATTTCCCTGAGTGAGACGGGTTGCGGGGGAGTAATCTTCTTTAAGAGTGATATTGCTTGTTTTGAGCTGTTTACGTAGTGAAGGAACATTTTCTTTTATGTTGAAACTCGAGAATTTCACAATTATGGTTCGGCATTTTACCGGTAAAAAAACGCCTAAGCCATGGACGCGTTCAATTGAGTCGGATGAAAAGGATGGAAGTACGGTTTTAAAAGCAGATATAGCCTTGTTCTCGGTTTGTTCCCATGTTTCTTTAGCGTCTGGAATGTTGCGAATGATCAGGTTATTTTGCCGAGATCTGTCTTCAAGGTCATTGGCGCGAGCCCGCAGAATTGCGTTTTCTTCTTTTAGGGCCCCGACAGTGCTCTTCATAGTAGACAGTACTACACCCTGTGCCTCGAAATTAGTGCATTTTTCTTCCATGCCATCCATCCGTTTGCTCAATACAGTGAATTTCGCTTGCGTGTTTTTTGGCCATTCTTTATAGCTTTAATATCGGCGGCTTGTTCGGCTAAAGTTTTTGAGGAGTGGAGTGAACGAGTGTGTATATCTTTAATAAAGCGAAACATCATCTTCATTTGTTCTGCAGGGTCGTCAGGCAGTGTTTCAATATCACAAAGTGCGTCCGTCCTAGTATTAGGCCCAGGGTTTGTCTCAACATCCCCTGAACAGATCAACAATAAGGCAAGCGACGAAGTCAAGCATTCACAAATGGTCTTACACAACATCTGTGGGCACGGGAACAGCACTAAGAAGCGGTCATCACTCTTTCTCGCGTATAAGGGAAGTTCAGTACACACCTGCACAGGAAAGAAGCAGAGGTTACGGGCCATGCCGAAAGTGCTGCTCGAGTGCCCACTGAAGGTGAAGTTTCCAGGGAAGCCGTTTAAATGTGCCCTGATGGCTGATGCAGTAGTTGATGTGGGTGGCGCACGGAAGACGAGTCTTGCTGATGACACCACGGCAGGAAAATGCGCGTCGACGTCCATGTAAGCACAGGTTGTGTCAGGAAGATGCGCGGAATCGCATTCGAAGTCGGTGGGTGTGTCCGTTGATAGCGCCAACACGAGCACGATAGCAGCCTGCACAGGACAGAAGCAGAGGTTACGGGCCATGCCGAAAGTGCTGATCGAGTGCCCACTCTTTTGCACTCTCGAGTGCCCACGATTGCTCCAAGTCAGCGCTGGATAATCTTCGAGCAAGTACTTTTTTGGGCTGTGCCCCGTAGCGTTCTGTGCGGCCGCTTGTTGCAGCGTAGTCACTGTTTTTCTGCATATAATATTGCGCATCAGCTATACCGAAAAGAAAGAAAACAGAAAAAAATGGACTTGTTGTGCAGGTATAATATTGCGGAAGGATGCCACGAAAACAAAGTCTGACGCTACAATCATATAGTTCAGAATTGAGAACTCTAGCCAGTGCTTGGCATTGTGTAGACTACGCTGCCCTTGACAATTTGAAGTTGCGCGTACATGTGAAGCCAGGAAGAGGTATACATGCATGGAGATAAGGTTTATGTTCCCGGGAGGCGTTGTGGTGCAATTGTTTGGTAAATATACAGAATCAAATCCCGACCATAGACCGAGAATGCTGAAATCTCCTGCTGCTTTTAATTCAGCGAAATCTAGACGACAGGTATCACTGCTACGAATCTGGTCACAACTCATAGTTACTGGTACTTAAGCATTGTTTGGCGAGTACCCAAGCAAAATATATCCATCACGCGAAAAGGGTAATGCTTTGTATCTGTACAAAAACTGGATAATTTGTCAAGTGAATACATTTAATCGTTAGGATAGTTTATATTTAGATGATTAGTAGCTTTATAATTAATTAGCAACAATTGAAAAGAAATGATCGGAGAGAATACCCGTATGATCTCATTTATGAATACCCATAGGCATACATAGGCCTCCATATAGTATGCATGGGGCAGCCTATAGTAAGGGTGGGCCAAGGGAAATAGGGGGGGTGGCAGTCCAACTTTAAATTTGGGATGGGGTCAACTTAAAATTTGAAGGTTGGCCAACTTGAAAGATTGATGTGGGACACCTTGAAATTTGCGGGTGGGCCAATTGAAATTGCGGAGTATGCTTACGCATACTTAGACAACTCCAGCGAAGTTTTTGCATAATTTTTCGTTGGGCAACGCAGTTTGGAAGAAATTTTCGGCACAGTGGTTCCTGCAGGCAACAAGCGCCCAGTGCAGAAGTGCCGGCCTGTGACTTTGCCCGAGTGCTTCATGGCCGTCTCCGGTGTCCGGCCGCGTGTGCCTCTACGCTGCCCGCTACTGGTCTCCTCCGAGGAAGCGCTCGACTGCGTCATGGAAAATGCGCCTGAGGTGCGTTGCTCTGAACTATGCTCCATGCTTCTTTTATTGCGATTGGAGTTATATGCCACTCCAGGTGAATTTTCACCGTTGTTGTTGCTGTCGCCTTTGTCGCCGTCATGATGTTCCGTATAAAGTCAAAGGGCGACAAGATCGCGACCACGCGCCCTACGGTGCAGTTACAAAGGGAATCTTCAACGCGCAAGAGAGGATGTTTGCAGGAGGGCCTGCAGGAGGTTGCAAGGGAATGGGGAGTAGGAAGATGCTAGTATGCTAGAAGGACGACAGGTTAGCGCTTTTCTCTTCGTCTACTCCGGCCGCGGTAGCACATAACACACCTGAGTGCGCTTTGTCTTGGACGAAATCTGTGCTGGGGGCGAAGTTAGGGAACCCTAGATAGATGATGGCTTCGTGTGCGCTGTGTTCTCGCGCGCCTAGTAAGCGTTGAAACGAGAGGCAGCTCCAAGGGCGATTCGCTCGTCACTGCGGCCACTCTTCATCACGTCAGCGTCCTGATAGCGAGTGTCCGCGGTGATCTAGTCAGATATGTTCACGATTGCCTGCGCGCACTAGATATACCATGTTTGCTAATTTAGCTAGTAAGTAAACGTTCAGAGAAGTTTATATGGCCGGTAAAACTACTATCCCTAATATTGCATACAGCTGTCCAATAATTGCTATCGCAATCAAGGCTTCGCCTTTCTGGTGAAACTTCGATTTTTATTTTTTCTTCATGGTCTCTTGGTAGCGCTATGAGACATTTTATTATTTAATTTTTAATTTCATTTTTCAACTTCGAACTTGCTTTTTAAGCATCCTTCATGGAATATTCCTCATTCCGACTTTTTAGGTGGGTTAGCTCGAGAAGCGGGCATCGCTTACGCTACAGTAAGAAGTTTTAATCTTAAGATGCCCAGTTAGCAAAATATTGTTATTGACTTTCCAAATATACGTTATAGGGTAACAGTGTTTTAGTTTTATTTAATTGTGAAAAATAGTCTCTTGAAAATACGATAATGCTAATGCTCGAGCTGGACTCTTAAGAGCGGCGGACATGCATAAAAAATCGAAATAGATGATTAACGAATTCCCAAAATATCAATAATTAACACCTAACAACTTTCTTTACAACGAATATTGCAATTTACGAATTGTAGCCAGTGAGATTGTCAGGCGTATCCACTCGGAATGAAATTTAAGAATGGCACCAATTCGGAGATATGCGCCATCAAACTCGTAGGTAAAAATGCACTGTTGGTTCACGTACTTCTTCAAAAAAAAAAACGCTCTTGCATGCATTGAAGCACAAAAGTAAGTGCAACGCCCATGAATTTCTTTTCGCACTTCGGAAAATATCTAGAAACTGTTGTAATCATGGACATTAGCTTCAAGTGGATGCGTCTTGCAATCTAACAGGCAATATTTGCCGTAGAGTAATTAGTTAAGAAGTTAATTCGTCAATTTCTGCCTATTAGTTGACTATGTGTTTCGATTTCGCGTTAATAATGTCCGCCTCTTCAAATAATCCAGCTCAGCAACAAGAAATGGGCTATCTTCCCCAGGAGATTTTCAAAATTTTGGAAAACTTCAAAGTGATAACCCTGATAGCACACATGCGGCAAGTGGGAACTCTATGTCGAACAGTGGTGAAGTTCAGTTCAGCAAAAGTCGTAGATCAGGGCCACATTAGAGGTATCTATCCCAGGCACGTACCCGAGGGGGGGGGCGCGCCCGCCCCCCGCTCGAACTTAAGCGGCATTACCCCTTGCCCCCCTCCCCGCTCACATCACCACTCCTCACACACATTCCTAAAGCGCTGACAAATCAATCTATTTGGCAGGCACCATTTTACTGCCTTTTACAGCGGGAGCTGTATATGACCAACCTTACATGGTTTTTTCGTCATCCGTCAAAAAAAAATCACGTGGGCCGATCCTGGTGACAGTGCAAAAAGAGTCCACGCTCAATGGCACATACCCCTGTGGCCTCGGTAACCTGCAACGCACCCTTCGAAACCTTCGGGGTCGGCCCACGTAGGCGGGGCTCTCAGAGCCTGCTTCACCTCCGCCGCGGGTCGGCCCGGAATTGCACTACCGTCGGGCCGACCCGCGGCGGAGGTGAAGCACTTTGCTATTTGTTCGAGTGCTTTGACTGTCGTCAGCTCTCGCTGCCATTCCATTTTCACAGAGTGGAATGGTTGTAATTTTTTATTGCGAAAGCAATACTGCTCGCACTTTCGGCCCATCGGTGGTCGTGGCGCCTCCTTACACAGCTGCGCGTCACTTGACCGTGTGATGTCACGCCAGACCGAGAGACGGGGCCCCAGCTCGCGGCATCGATGGTGGAGGCGAAGCCTTGTGCGCCGCTGCTGCGGCGCTACCGAGAGAGGGCGCTCGCTGGTGTGACGTCACGCTAGGAGGATAAATGGGGATACAGCTCGGTTCCTCGCAGTGGTCGGCGCGCTGCCTTGCGCTATGTCGGATGATGTATAGCCATATGTTTAACAAAGGGCAACCATGTCCACACCATCAGCCGAACCAAGGCGCAGCCAAGGGTATTGCTCTCGCAATCTTCCAGGCTTAACCAAGCTAAGCCTTCAGCCAATTTTTTTTTCACTCCTTTTGGAGGGCGGTAGTTATCGGCATCTCCTGGGGTGTGAAGGCCAGTTTTCTCATCGATTCGGTGCCCGCGATATTAACTCGAGATGAGTTAGTTGTCACCATCTATTCAACAGCTGCGCGCAACGCTGTTGCTTTGTTAGTTCAACGTTCTTTGTTTAGACTGATACATGGACCAGGGGCCGTATTCTGTAGCGGTTCGCTTTGGAACCGGTTCGGTCTGGCTGTTGCCATTGGTCGGCGCTTCGTTGTCGTCATCCCTGGTGGGCGGGAGGACAAATTTTGTTGACGTCACACAGGTTGCCAATCATCTGGAAAGGAACCGGTTCCCTGCTACGAGAGGAACCGCGGAGAAGTGGTTCGCTCGAGGGTCGCGCGCGGTGGCGAGCATGATGTCGAGGTTTGCTAGGGCAACCTTGGCTGCCGGCTAGTCTCGCGCCAGCTGACGAGCCGGCACCTAGACGAGACGAGACAAAGACGGCAATGGCGGCTCCTTTGGTTGTGCTGCTGGCGAGCGCCGAAATACAACGACGCGACCAGAGGCAACGACGCGACGCGTTCGGCATGGCCGAAGAAGAGTTTCGAAGGCATTTTATGCTCTCCAAAGACATAGTGCGACGTCTTTGCGGTGAGCTGGAAGAACATCTCGGACCTCAAAGATTTCGTGGTGTCGACACTACGATGAAAGTGCTGTGCGCGCTGCAGTTTTTTGCCACCGGGAGCTTTCAACAGTGCGTCGGGAATGAAGAAGCGATTGCACTGTCGCAGCCTTCGGTCAGCCGGATCATTACAGCCGTCGCCAAGGCCATTACGGTTGTGGGCAAAGAAAAAGGATGGGTTAGATTCCCATCCACGGAGCAACAGAAAGCCGCCGTCAGCTCCTGACCCTACACACACGGCGCCTTTGCTAGGTAGGGGTGCTCCTCGACAAATGAAACGAGTATTTCGCGCTGCCTCGCTGAAACATGAGGACCCAGCCGCCTGTCCTTGTGCGACGACATCGTTTCGGTTTCGGTGCGCGAACAAGTTCAAAACGTAAACAAAGTGAGGCAAGTTGTTTGCATAACGTATGGCACACCACCTAGCGACTAAATAAGAAAACAACAGAAATAAAATTACAAGTCCCAGTAGCCGTCTGCGCCGCAAGCTCACATTTATTACTGAAAATTATATTTGCAAGTGTTCTATACAAACTAATGTTTTTTTATCAAACCAGCAACATCCTTCAATTGCTATACCGTCCTCCAAGTAGAAACAAGAATGATGACGTGATCTTCCGGCAGACCTCCGCTCGTTGATTGGTTCCCCTCACGCCGCCCCGTTCCACTCTTTCTCCGAGTGACGTAATCCAGACGTAACAGCCAGACCGAACCGGTTCCAAAGCGAACCGCTACAGAATACGGCCCCAGGAAAGTGATTGGGTTCGTAGTCAGCTGGTCTGTATTTTCGTGGAACGAGTTGCGGCCGGAGAAAACGCCAGATGCGTTAAAATTTTCCTTTGCTTCATTATTTCCAGGCGTGACGGCTCGCCGCGATGCTGACAGATCCTCGGATGCATATACCCGCGATATGGGTTAGATAAGGTAGAAAATAAAATAATGCGAAACAGCGTTCATCATCACACCCTGCAATAACCTATAAAACCACAAACAATATTGTCACCCGTTACCTCGTATGGCTTTTCCCTAATTGTATAACACTTTTCCTGCAAAATTGGCAACTGGACAGAAGTGTTCCAAAGGGTTGAGAAATTAAGTGATTTACTAAGGGTGACAGCCAAGGCAACAGCCAAACAGGAAGGAAACGCGAAAATTAACAATTAACAAATTAACAAAATTTACGCGCTAGTTCCGCGATATGAATATGACGCTCGTTGTAGTGGGGGACTCCAGGATAGCTTTGCCCATACGGTTTTTTTAACGTGCACCTGAATAAAAGTGCAGGTACGTTTCTGAATTCGCTCCCATCGGGATGCGACAATCAATACCGCCATGGAACCCGCTTCCTCGAGCTCAGCAGCGCAATGCCATATCCACTAAGCTTCCGCGGCGGGTGTACGAAAAAATTCAATGCGCCATGCTCTGTTACCAAGTCGGCAATATCGCACTTACGTCATCAGAGACTAACACATATTTCAATATGGCACCATAGAAACCACCCAGCTGTTACCATTATGAGCGCCGACCCTCACGAGCTGCTTTATATCTATTCATTCGCGCTTGATTTTGTGAATGTATGAAATGGCGGATTCGGAACAATTTCTTGATTATTCTTGGAGGCCCAGTTACAGTCCGCTTGAAGCTGGTGATCTGAGCCAATCAAAACTACTGGTACATTCTACTTTACAGCGTAGTTTCTTCGTAGATCATTTTTCATTGCATAAGCACAAGTCCAAATATGGACGATTTCCATGGACTCCCATACTTCGAACTTCGTACGAAAGAACAAGTTTCGGCCCACAGAAAACGGTTCGACTCATGCGTCATGTCATGCGTCATGTGATACTTGATGTGTAGAATCTGCCCGTTATATTTCCGCTTCATTGCGTGTGTATTTAGTTATCTCTGGAGAGCGGCGTTCTTGCGAAGAGTATACGAACGGGCTTGCTATTCTATGCTGAATAGCGAAGGCTGAAAACGAATGATTAGGATAGCTGAGACGTCTTGTTTCGTCTATCGTTGTCATTCAGTTTGCGATGATTGATTAATTAGCTCCTAAAGAAATGAACCTAATGAAAAAAAAAACATTTTAATTGTGCGGTGAATGTGAGACGTTTAAACTGTGAAGCTTAACATCCCGAAAATGCAAAGTGGTTTTTGGTGAAAGCCATAGTGGTGGGTTCCGTATTATTTTGATACCCCTTGGTTTTTTAACGTGCGCTGAAAGCTCGGCGCACGACATTTTTTTTATTTCGCTCCCATCGAATTGGGGCAACTGCGTTCACAAATAGAACCTGTCACATCATGCTTGGCAGCAGAACGCCGTACGCACTGAGCCACCACTGTGGGTCGGAACTTTTTATTAATAAATATATAAATATTATAATAAATATAAATACCTAAATATGAATAAATAAAACCAGGTATTTAGAGAGCAAGAGCAACGAAAATACAAACGAATTTTCACAAAAAGGACCGTCCACGAATACTAAGCACGCTTTTTCACATGATCCTTTGGATGCACTAGACATCGCAATAAAAAGGAACGAGTGTACATTTGGCGGCGCGATGCCGAGTGCTGCCGCCATGCCATCATGGGAAGAAGCCGGCTTGGTATTGGTGATTTGCGCCTTTTGTAAAAATCTGTTCGTATCTTTGTTGCTTTTCCCTTTTCAATATGTTCTTGAGTTTATTCCGTGGATAAGGGAATAAATCCATAGTAGCAAGCAAAGCTCTGCTGTGCTTCTTTTTCTTCTTTGTGTCCCGTCCAAATATTGCGGAATCCAACTTCTAGAATGCTATAACAACATGCCCAGTTTTCAACCTTGCTCAGAGTACGGTTTCAATCTTCATTGCGAAAATGTCACCAGCATTGAAGCGATAAATATATAGCTCTCACAACGATCTATATAGGATTTTTTGTCCCCCTTTTCGCTAATCACGTCGTGCAGCTCAATGTGGCGCTCTTCTGGCACCGAGCTCAGCGCGAGGGACGAACAGGAGGCACAGAACCATCGCCGGAAGTTGCGGACCATAGAGCGGGCCGGTCACCCTCTGTCCGGGCAGGTGAGCCTGACGATCCCCGAGATGATGGCCGTTGCTGAGCCCTGCATTGAGCTGCCTTTCACGAACGACATCAACTGAGAGGAGCCCAAGCATCCGTACCTGCTTAGCGAATAGACGACGCTGCCGAGGCGGGCTACATAGAAGACGGCCTCAAGGCTCATTGTCTCGGTGCCTCGGATCCACGGCTGGAGGGCTGTGTGCGCAGTCACCTGGCGCGGGAGGCTCGCCAGGGTGAATATAAATTGCTTAATCATAGAAACAGTGTTGAAAGAATTGGACTGAAAGGCATGGGGTTTTGAGTCCACCCAAAAACAGGGACGCCTCAGGAAAAATAGCCAAACCGTCTGTCATTGCGGGAGCTTCAGTCGAAAGGCTGGCCGAAGTGCGCGTGGTGTGGTGCGCAAGCCGTTCATGCATTTGGTACATGATATGTCAGTGCAGTTGAGGACTTGGTCTGGTTTAGCTAGGAAGTATGACGGCTACACTCTAAAAGGACGATTTATAATAAACATGGGTTTATTGTTGTAAGCGCGTGCCTACTTCTGTGATATCTTGCATGTGGAACACGACTTCAATTTATCTTCTCTCTGAGTCTGAAATTGTGGGGGATAACGTCCAGAAACTGCACAGTGGGTTTGAGGAGGGGGCTAGCCTTAATTGGGGAAAATAGAGATAGAGAAAGAGCGAGGGACAGATGATAAGGGGTGTTTGAGTTTATTTTAATCAGGGGTTCTTCAATTAAGACGCAGCCAAAGCACAGCGCACAGGGGTTGTTGCAGTCTGCTCCCAGTTGAATGCGCCCGCCACCGCCAAGAATGGTAGCCGTACCGTCGTGTTTCGTTCATATATCGCTACATTTTCACGTAACATGTTTTCTTCCACTATCGATTGAGACGTGGCTGAGGCCCATTACAATACATAAGTGCTATAAGCTTTTCTGTATGCTGACAAATTTTTAGCGATTTTCAAACTGACGCTCTCGTGCTGCGCACAAATACAAAGGGTGACGTCAGTGGCGTAGCCAGAAAGAAATTTCGTTCGGGGGTAGGGGGGGGGGCTGAATTTGCAGCTCGGCCTCCTCCGTATAGAAATAGTCGAGCGATCAAATATATTAAACATTAATAATAACTGCGTTGTCCTTGCCAAAGATGCTGCAAACGAATTCAAGAGAAGTATGTATCTTTCATAAAGGAAACTACTCGTATGTCTCAAAATTGTGCCCGAAATAACTGATATCAATGCTTCCATGTTTTCTGTATATTTACTAAGTGAAGCAAATGTCCCACAAACTATATAACTATATCAGTTTGATACCAGCAAAGCAGTGCATGCCGCTGATATGAAAAAAAAAGTCGATGAAATGTACAAGTTGGACAAATTTTTAAATGAAAATTTGTTAGCCTCCCGGCCTTTCTCTCATGTGAATCTCTCTCTCTCTCTCTCTGTCTCTCATTGAAGAACCTTGTTTACATTTTTGTACATATGCACTGACCAGGGAAAAATCCCAATGACGCTCTCCTTTGTTAGAATGTATTGCGCAGGGGCAGCTGTCAACGGTCGTGTATTGCGAGTAACTGCACCGAAATTAGTCGCCACAGAGAGCACATATGAAAAGCAGGAGTTCTGCAAAATATACTAGGGCGATTCAAATGAAAGTGAGCCAATGTGAGTACATGACAAAGGGGGAACTTGATTTAAATGTAGTAGATATTTGTCCCCCTCATTAACGAGTCACGTAATTCCCGTCTTATAAAACTCCTTGGTTTGGTGCTTCAAAAATCTGTAACTGACTCTACGTCATCGTCCGACAGGAATCTGGTTCCCTTGAGCCGTTTTTTCAAATGCTCCCAATTGTGGAAGTCGCAAGGCGACAGCTCTGGGCTGTATGGGAGAAGTTGCAGCGCTTCCCACTTGAACTTTGCCAATTTTGTATTAACCACATCAGCGATGTGCGGACAGGCCATGTCGTGGAGCAAGATGATTCAATTGCTCAATTTTCCGCGTCGTTTGTTCTTGATTGCGACACGGGGCCGATCCTACGTTTCACAATATCGGAAACGATTGATAGTCTCTCTAGGTTTAGCAAATTGGATCAGTAATTGCCCCTGACGATCGAGAAAAAAGTCAACACCTTTCCGGCAAAAATGACGGCCTTTGCTTTCCTTGGGGGTGGTGAATTCAAATGTTTCCACTGTAAGCTTCGCCGTAGTGTTTCAGGCTAGTAGTAGCGGCATCATGATTCGTCCTCGGTCACAACTGCAGACAAAAAGTCGTCACCTTCATCGTGATACCGGATTAGATGAGTCAAGGCAGCGCGGAACTTCTCCATCTTCTGGCGATGGTTCAAAATCTTGGGCATCCATTGCGCACACAAGAGCCGATAACCGAGATGTTCATGAATTATGGTGTGACCTCCCTGAAAATTCCTCGATGCTTATCCTCCGTTCTTGTCTAATCAGCCTTTGCAAGTGCGTTAGGGGTGATTGCACGGTGGGTTTGGCGCAGCCACAGATCGCCTTTGCAACTTTCACGTCCTTCTTTGAACCGTTTGCTCCAACGCTTCGCACAGGCCAATGAAATGCAATGTTCAATACACACGGCAGCCATACGGTGACTTATTTATTTTTGGGAAACATCTTCATGTGTCGAAAACCTCACCAAACCACGCTGTCCAACTTCTGGAGTGTCCATATTGTCACGCAACCATGTTCGACTCAGTGTACGAGAGCATTATAGAACATTTATCCTTACCCTGCATGTCACGTTTGTAACTGAGATGCCCGAGTGCTGTGCGCATGCCTCTCAAATAAAGACCCGAACCATTATTGCGTGGGGCGGGTTGGCTCACTTTCATTTGACTCGCCTTCGTACATTAGAAATGCGAAGATTCGAGGGGCGTTCAATAAAGATTTCCCCTGACCCACTTCTTTTGGACGGAGAACAAAAAAAACTTTGCAGATGTATTAGTCCTTCTCTACGTAGGCGCCACCCAGGGATACACACTTCTCCGATCTTTTTATGCAGCTGTAAACACCTCGCTTGCAGAAGTCGACAGGTTGGTCCAAAAGCCATGTTTTTCAGAAATCAGAGTCTCATCGTGTAGAAAATGCTTGCCCTTCAAGTATGACTTCATTGTTGGAAAGAGGTGGACGCCCGTTGGTGCCAGGTAGGGTGAATAAGGGGGATGCGGTAGAATTTCAAAGTCACATCAGCGTGCTTTCGTCTGGGCAACATGTGAGTTGTGAACTGGGGCACTGTTTTGCAGAATGCGGACACCTTTGGTGAGCACGCCACGTCTCTTGCTTTTGGTGGCCTCCCGCAATTTCCGCAGCAGTGAAGCATAGTATGCCGCAGTAATCGTGGCACCCTTTTCTAGGAAATCCATCAAGACTACTCCATGCTGGTCCCAAAAGACTGTGAACATGACCTTGCCCACAGAGGGCTAGGCGTGTGCCTTTTTTGGAGGCATATCTTTGGAGACTTGGACGCATATTTGGAGGCATATTGGAGGCGGTGAGTCCAAGTGCTTCCATTGCATCGACTGGACTTCAGTCTCCGGATCATAGTGATGGACCCAGATTTCATCCTCTGTAATTAGACTGTTGAAAAAGTCCACCTGGCTTCCATGTCACCTGGTCAAAAGAGCCTGGGAGCATTCGACTCGTTCCTGCTTTTGGAAAGGTGTGAGAAGCCGGGGAACCCAGCGAGCGGATACCTTACGCATATGAAGATGGTCCTGAATGATTTTTTTCCACGGAACCGACACTGACATTTTGGGCTAGGTCTCGAACGGTTACGCGGCGATTTTCCAAAATGGCGGCCTCCACTTGCTCGATGGTGTGTTAATCGATAGCGGAGCGGGGTCGCCCTGCAATCGGAGCCGTTTCCACCGAAGTCCGGCCACATTTTAATTGACGATGCCAGTTGTTCACTTCATCATATGATGGGGAATCCTCGCCATAAACCTCTTTTATCTCATCGAACGTCTCCCTTGGAGTGCGGCCTTTCAAGTACAGGAACTTGATGACTGCTCTGTATTCCACTGCATCCATCATCACACCTCACACCACTTCAGCACCTGTAAAAGAAAGACCGTTATTAATTCAGAGTTGCACATTAGCACGCGACCTATAATGACTTATGTGATTACACATGCGCAGTTTCAGCATACTGCAATAAATAAAGGTGGGCCAGGGGAAATCTTTATTGAACGCATCTCGTACAATGGAATATACAAATGTGAAGATACAGCTTGATAAAGGGCAAAGAAAGTGTCACCGGAAACAAAGTTCACTGTGCATATACACAAAACCCCCAACAAAATATTTAAATATACGTATATCTCCAATAAATCTACGTATCTAAGAAAAAGTCACTATATATGATGCGTCAAAGAAGGCAAATAAACATGTTGCGCAACCACAGATTCACAGATCACAGCTCCCCCTCCCTCCACTCCCCCGATGTATCGCGCGCGACGGAAGGCGGCGCGCTTCCTCTCCGCGTTTCTCCCTTGGGCACACAAGATTGCGCCACCATCATCGGCTCAGCCATGCCGCCCCCCCCCCCCCCCCCCCCACTTACGCTTTCACTCGCACATACAGCATGCGGCGCGCGATAACGATGTTATCGGCCTTGGACTTTATTTAGGCGAAACATGAGGGCGACTGCAACGGCAGGGATGCGCCTGGAGTCTCCATATAGCTGCTGTCGCAATGCTATAATAAGAGTATCCGTGAACTGAAGCGTCCCGTGGCCCATTACTTTCCGCAAAAGAATTCACAAAATCGAACTTTCACCGTGTGACAATTCGCTGCTCCGCAACAAAGCCTTTTTTTTCTTTTGTGGGGCGGTAGGCGACGAAATGAAGTAACGCAAAGGAAAGCGTGTTGGCTACAATCAAATGCCTACTTTGGGCACCGAGTGCGGCTACCGAAGGAATATCGAAGAAAACCTGAGAGGCTTTGTCTACAGAGAACCATACGTATACTGCTCGGTATCCTACAACGGCGAGACAAAATTTTCCGGAGAGGCTACGCTCAAGTAAACGCGTTGCAATCGGTTGATTCCCCGCAGTGCTGGTGGAGAGCGACTGTGCGTTGTTTAGTTTTCTTGTCTGCTAGCCGGAAAGCGTTCAAAACTCTGCCAGCCGAAAATAAAGTCGGCCAGAGAAAAACGAACGCTCATCGAAGTGCGCCGCGCGGTGGTCGATGCAGCACGAGAAAAACGCATGCGCTCTGGCTGGATCGGCAGCCTGCGGGTAGCGAGAAAAAAAACGAAAAAGAAAGGCTCAATGTGTCCTCACGAATAAAAGTCCAACTATAAAAATAAATAAGAACTTAGTTACATTTGCTGGCTTTAGTGTCTTGACATGGATGCTTTGGCGCAGGCGAAAAAAAATATTGTTTTCTGCGACATGATTGGCACAAATGAACCGCCACAATGCTTCGTCTCATCGGACCTAGCTGCGTGCTTTGTCAACGTGTCTGGTAGTGTGTTGATTTGGCTTGTCTCTTTGCATGGTCCGATGTACGACATTAGAAAAGTCAATGCACCTTTGGCGTAAAATGTTTATAACAGCCTTAAACCCTCAAAGTTCCGGAATTGAAAATCTATAGCCGACTATGGAAATATCAGTGCACCTTTCGCATCAAAAGTTGATGAGAAGTTTATATCCATAAAGTTTCAGAATTGAAATCCAAACGCTCCGCAGATTCCGCGGCCTCCGCGAGATGCAGAGAGGAGCCCGCTCGCCATTAAAGCGCCCTTGAAACTTTGTGCTCGGCTGGGGCTCCTTGCTTCACGATATGTGACTCCCGATGCATGGGGTTGCCGCGAAATTTACCCCGATTTGGCAACGTTCACGCTAAAATGTTTTTTCGAGGGTGAAAAGGACATTCTAGACAAAATCGAGCATGATTACCGGCGCCGGGAGTTGTTTTGGTCGGCGGCGCATGACAGCACGAAAAAATTTCGGGAGGGGGAGGGCTGAAGCCCCATAAGCCCCCCCCCCCCTGGCTACGCCCTTGGGTGAAGTTATTGTGTTGCTGTCACAATTTTGCAAACGGCTTCAACAGGAGAAACGGGAGCTTTTATTTTTTTACTTTATGACAATATGTGCCTACTTATTCGTTCAACCACCGTTAGTTACTTTCCTCCATTCTGTATATTTTGGCAGTGTGCTTTGACGCAAAAAAATGCAGTGACATCTCCCTAGACATAAACATGAACCTCTTGAATTACCGGGACAAAGATAATAAAAATATAAGCCAAACAGGGGAAAGAACTGATCCTCGAAGAAATCCTCACCTTCTTATATATTTACGTTGAAACATCACTTTGAAAAAATTAAAACTCCAGATCTCTCTGAAATTTTCAATTGCAGGCAAATACGTATCGTGGAATCCATGAACGGTGGCATTGCATCGATAATATTGCCATTAGCGCCGAGCAATTAGCATCACGCTCGCTAGGTCTATGTGGACAGGCTAAATTGGGAATCCAGGCCTACACGTATAACTAGGCCTCAGTACGAAATCATCAGACATGAATTTCGTAATGCCTATATTCAAAACCTTACTATTATCCTAACTATATTTGATGTAAGCAATACTGGTCTACTCTTGTTCATATCATTGCTGGATTCCTGTTTATTATGTAACATAATTTTGCCAGTCACCATTCTGGTGGAGTGCAAGCAGTCATAATAATAATAATAATAATATTTGGGATTTTACGTGCCAAAACCACTTTCTGATTATGAGGCACGCCGTAGTGGAGGACTCCGGAAATTTTGACCACCTGGGGTTCTTTAACGTGCACCTAAATCTAAGCACACGGGTGTTTTCGCCCCCATCGAAATGCGGCCGCCGTGGCCGGGATTCGATCCCGCGACCTCGTGCTCAGTAGCCCAACACCATAGCCAGTGAGAAACCACGGCGGGTAGTCATAATAAAGGAGAAAACTATGTTTAATAGGTGCCAAGGAACGAAATCACAGAAATTCGATCATAATCATGGTGATAACATAGCGCCCAGAGCAGGGTTAGACGTCGTAATAGCAAACACAAGTTCTTTTTTTTTTAGTCACCTCGCTATGGTCATCTACATTGGAAGTGTTCATTTCGGCTAAAAGCAAATGGATCTCAAAGCTTTGAGCGATATGCCATGGAAGGTCAAATAATTACGTTGGGAATAAAACAATTACATCGACGTTCTTTGGCAGAGGAACCGTGTTGCGAGATTGAAGAAATCGGGATATAGGTCTTTCTCGCTGCCGACCTTTGAAAGATAGATGTAACATTGTTCATCATAAACTTCTGCTTTTGAAATCGTCTGCATAAATGTGTCTGTAGCAAATTTTCTGTTGTTCAATTTGTCTGTGAACAGATTACACAGGAGCTCTTCTAAGCTGTCTTTGAACGTGAGTGTGCACGCGCAAATTCTGAATACCACGAAGGGCAAAAAGAACCGCCCTTTGTTGTTGACAATGGGAATTGCGATTTCTTCAGCGATCCTTTCAAAACAGGGCAAAGGCGCATTACCTTCATATACACATTGAAATGTGACTGAGACTCCAAAGCCAATCTGAAAGCCGTTTTATATTTTTACAGTCTACAAACAATGCTATGCGCACATTTGAGGAAATCAATTTTGATCTGGTTGTTTGGCTGGCCTTTATGAATGGCGCATACCAACCGTCCAGGTAAAACACAGGGAATGCGGGAGATGGAGATTCAAGACCATGAGCAACAAGAGAACAAGGGGAGAGCAAGAGCCAACGTTTCGAAAAGTGGACTTGCATTTTTCAAAGTGACATATACTCTCCAACCATGGAAGATTGGTTAGAAATTGCATGGATTAGCAACATTAGTCAAATAAAAAAAAATACATCAACAGAAACTTTTGATAAGCTCAAAACAGAAGTAAGATAACACAAACCGCGCTCCAATGCAGCTTTATTCTTCTAGATTATATGTCGCCGCAATTGGGGTCTAGCGTGCCTTACGGGCGCATTCAGCCGTCCGTCGTTCTTGTGGATGTAGCGCTGTTCGTTGGCCTCGTCACCGGAGGCATCGTTTCCTTGTGGCTTGCATCACTGTGCGCGATTGGTTAAGTATCGGGTAGTATTTCGTTATTTGGTTCCAGCTTTTGTGTCTTTAGAATTTAAGCTTTAATCAGTTTTATTTGCAGCGATACCTCTAAAGTTGCATTGGTGTTCAGGAACTCTCCTGGGCAGGGGCGTTTCACCTGGACAGCCTCTCTCAAAGCAGATGAATTACTTTTGGAAAACCATTTCTCCTAAGCGACGTGAGGAGCATTTCCGTCGCGCTGGTGCCCTCGAGTAATGGCTCTATCAGATTGAACAACCCCAAAGCAATTCTAGAGCAACTTCATGTTTGACTCCTCACTACCAGAGTATAACCGATGCCTAGCAGTTCGGTCGCGGTGGCATAGTGTGCAGGTCGCCCGGCCAGGCTTGCGTAGCTGATCTACTGAAGTACTCGTCATCTCCCTCTGTTTCGATGAGTTCGTTTACACCACCACGTCTTGCATGCATCAAGGGTCTCGTGTGCCGAGTTGACCCTCAACTAACCCCATCTGAAACACTGGAGATGATAGTCATGGCCAGAGAGTAGCCATTAAGCGCTGTAATCGCATTGTGGATGATATAAGAGTTCCCACTTCATGGGATATAGCGACGTTTGCTGGTACATCGTGCGCATCATACATCGCAGCATGGGCTCTTGTTTTCGGGCTTGAATCCCTCGATTCCCGCCTGACAGATTTCTGTATTAGCTGTAGATATTGTAATAGTGCAGGTGGGTGTAAATCTGGATTGCGCTGTTGCACATGTGGGGAGAGCCACTTTAATACAGGCTGCATTGCCGAAGATAAGAAGTGTTGCCTCTGTCAAGGTGGACACACCGCAGCCTATGCAGATTGTCCCGTTCGTGTGCAATAAATGCAAGTGCTCGAACTTATTGACGAGAGGAGGCGCTTGAGGAGAGGCGCTATGACAATTGTCGAAGAAAGGAAACACGGATACGATGGTGTTACCCCACGTGAATCCCATTTCACGGACGCGACCTTTGAGTAGACCGTTCAAGCCGCAGTTGAAAAGACAATGACAAAAGCGATAGATAGATTTGTCGCCGGCCTCTCATAATGCTTATGCGAGCTAACCACTGCTCAGATGGCCTACCTGGTAAATATTATTCCATCTCATTCTCTTGAAACTTCAAAGCCACCAACTCAGGAAGAAGTAAGCAATATCAACAAAGGGAGTACGCTTCCTTCGGATAAAAGCCTTGAGATATTTAAATTTTCGGCGAGTTCAGACCAAAATTACACTTTGGACTCGATGCTCGAGCTAAAAAACGTAGTTGACAACCAGTACACCTTGCTTCTTTCTTGTCACCTCAGAAAAGGAACAAAAAGTCTTCACCTAATAAAGTCCTCAAGGAGGGTAGTTTGGAGAAGGTTGTTGCTAATGCAAAACTATGTCCACTATAGGATCTTTAAAAGTATTGCAGTGGAACTTTCGTTAAGTTTTTGCAACTTCCACAGATTTGTCGTGTTTCACTGCTCAATTAAGTCGAGATATATTCATTTTAAAAGAAACTTGGCTAGCCTCAGAAAAAAGTTTTGGTCTCAGAAATTATCGCTATTTTTGTTTAGATTGGTCTACAAGAGGTGGTGGATTACTTACATTAGTATCAAGCAGAATTTTCTACAAAGCAAAGATAGCACTAAAATTTCTGTCCCTTGTATTCGAAAATTTTTGAATTGAGGGGACAGAAGGGTATTACTGGGCCTCAATTGTATTTCGTAATAGCCCTACGTCTACCTTTTTATCGTTCATTTCTCATCGTGAATGTAGACTATCCTTCAGCAGTTCACGACCCACGGCCTCTGAATAGTGTAGTTTGTGCTAGAGGAAGTGATGTTATATTGGCGGATGACTTCAACATCATCAATTGGCTTGGGGTGTAAAAAAAATAGGTGCGGTATTCGACTGTGGCAGTGGTCACAAGACAATAATCTCTTATGTCAAAATTCAGAACATCCTACTTTTGTTGGAGGTCTAGCTGCTTCTACTCTAGATTTGACTTTCTCATGTGCACGTCTTTGCATATCCTCTTGGTCGACTGTTAACTATGCCACAAATAGTGACCACAGTTCCGGTGAGTTGAGATTATATGCTCGGTAACATTCTTAGTGTCTCAGGCGCCAACATACATTCATTACAGTAAATTTCAATGCATATTGCGGTCATCAATGGTTACCCTATCTGAAGCGAATCCTAAGCAAAACGCAGTAAGCATTTGCTCTCTCTTGTAAGATTCCCGTAGAAAAGCTGAATTTCAAGACACAGTTAAATTTAGGTTCTTGTTGCGCTGGTGGAATCATGACTGCTTGCCGGAGTATTATAGACGAAGGAAAGCCGCCTGGAAGAAATGGTTACATAACGAATGCCATAAAAATTGGTCAGACTATCACTTCGTTTCGACTTCAACTTCAACTTCAACTTTATTAATTTTTCTAGTACACACTAGAAACGTCCTCCTGGGCTAAAAGCTGCCATAAGCAGCTTGACTGGACCCAAGAGGCGTTGCACATGGCGGGGCGATAACAGAGAGTACTTTAAAACATCAAACATATAACATCAAACATCAAACAAAAAGAATTGTAACATTTTCAAATATAAGCCTATTGACAGGATAATTATCTTAGGATACAGAAACAACAATATTCAAGGATATTTGATAAAATTAAGAAGAAGAATCATCAAAGGGCACCATACAATTAGAATCATTATACATGAAATATATATGTCTACATGTCAAGAAAACACATCTTCAATTCCCTGCGAGAAAAATTAGAAGTGTCAGTGTAATTATTAAGAATTCTTGGTAAATTGTGTTTAATAGATGATTCGTATTCAGTGCGAAAACGTGGTAGATACCAAGGATCAGGGTTTCTTAGATGTACTGGTATTGTATGGCGCTGCAAGGCCGCTATGGATGTAAGCCAATTCCTCAATTTTTCTTTTGCAAAATAAAACATATGTAAAACGCGATATTCGTAATAGCGGTCTACCCATATAACTAGGTATTTCTGTGACAAAGCTTTTGTCGTTGACAAGGGATTGGTACTGGCAATGTGCCGGAGGAGTGCCTCGTGTAATTCAATTATTTTATTCATATTTGTTGGTGTTGCGGTCCCCCATACTAAACTGAAATAATTAAATTGGGAGATAAACAATGCAGGAAAAATTTGTAACTTGGTTTTTACCGGCATGAGAGCTCCACAGCGAGCCTCAGCGAGCCCCGGCTACTGCGGAAAATTTACTGCGAAGTTGATTAAAATGAGCATCTCAATTTAGATGACAGGAAAAAGTTATACCAAGTATTTTACGTTGGTTAACTAGCTCAATATTGTTATCTAAATAAGTTATTGAATGTTGCAGTTCAAAAATTTTATTTCTTGCTCTAAAATGAACAGCTTTTGTCTTAGCAGGATTAATTCTGATTCCATTTAACTGCGACCACTCAGATAGATTACGTATAAGCGCATTACATCTAATAATTAGTTCGTTCGCATCCTTTCCAGTAAAGACTAAAGTACTATCATTTGCATATATAAAGAAATCAACTGTAGCATCAATATTTACTAAGTCATTTACATATATGTTAAATAATAGTGGGCCCAAAATACTTCCTTGTGGCACCCCGTTTTTAATTCACAAGAAAGAAGATTGGACATTATGGATACATACATGTTGAGTCCTATTTTTCAAGTATGACCTCATCAAGGCGAGGGGACCACCGCGAACTCCATACATAGAAAGTTTAGATATAAGAATGTCATGATTGAGGCAATCAAACGCCTTGCTGAAGTCAATGAAAATTCCGAGGGCGAAATTCCCTTCGTCTATAGCGTCAAGGATAAAAGAGCTGTATCCGTAGATCTTCCCTTCTTAAAGCCAAATTGCGAATTTGTTATAACGTCATGTTTGTCGAGCAGTCTTGTTAGGCGTGTAGAAATAATTTTTTCTAGTGCTTTGGAAGAAATTGGTAGAACAGATATTGGCCGGTAATTGGAGACTTTACTTACATCACCGTGTTTGAATAACACCGATATTCTAGCTCGTTTCATACGATCTGGGAAAGTAGCTGACACTATTGCTAAATTGAATATGTGAACCAACGTACGAGTGAAGGGCAACTGTTCCATAACGTATTTTATTGGCTTAATTCGTAAATTATCGATATCTAATGCTTTGCTGTTATTTAAATTCATTATTGTTGTAAACACCTCATGTTGATTTGTTGGTTCCATAAATATAGTATTAGGAATACTATTATTCAGTGAATAAGCAACTTGGGGGTCATGGCTGTACGTTACGCCTGCGTTCACAAAATGAGTATTAAAGTGGTCAGCCAGCGCTTTACCGCTAAGTTCACGATTATTATCAGTTATCGATTTGGGTATTTTGCTTTTAGTTTCACGACCTAAGACGCTATTTTTTACTTTCCAAACCACATCCGGACGCTTATTGTTAATTTCAGAAAAAACACGTTGATAGTAATCTATTTTCGCTTGCCTTAGTATTTTATTCAATCTATTTCTTTCTCTTAACTTCCGTAAGTTTAATTCCTGATCTCGAGTGAAGGAAACTATGATAACGGCAGTTTTCGCTTTTTATCAGCGCGACGTGCTCGTTGGTGATCCACGGCTTTCGTATCTTTTTTGAACGTCTGACCTGTCTGAAAGGAAAATGCGCAATGTAAATGCGCACAAAAGCTTCAAGAAACTCGTTATATGCTTCGTTTACGTTCTTTTTTCTTAACACAATATTCCAGTCGTGCGTGATTACAGCCTGACTAAATAAATCCAGTGCGTCATTGGAAATATGTTGATAAGTAAATAATTCGTTGTGTTGTTTGTTATTTATAGAATATACAAGAAAAACTGGACAATGATCACTAATATCATAGGAAATTTACCCGTAGCACTTACAGGTGTATCTATATTTGTAATGAGAAGGTCGAGGGCAGATAAAGTGGAAAGAGTAACCCTGGTTGGTGTAGTAATCAGTTTAGTAGAGCCAGATGAAAGTAGTAGGCTGTTTATGTCGTGTACATACTTATTTTCCTCCAAAATATTTATGTTGAGATCACATCCATAGACAAAATGAACATTTTAACTAAGCAGAATTCCAAAAGTTTACTAAAACAACCTAAAAAATTATCGATACTGCCATTCGCAGGGCGGTATATCACTGACAACGCCTTCTTCGTGTTTTTGACAGTTAGCATTTCGCAGTCATGACTTTTGAACGAAAATTCTGGCACCCAGGTACCATTTACCCTCGTATTCTTAAACACGCCTTCTCTCAGCTATTCTCCTCGACTCAGCCAACTCGTGGCGACGCCCGTGCTTAAAAAAAATTAAATTATGGGGTTTTACGTGCCAAAACCACTTTCTGATTATGAGGCACGCCGTAGTGGAGGACTCCGGAAATTTCGACCACCTGGGGTTCTTTAACGTGCACCTAAATCTAAGTACACGGGTGTTTTCGCCCCCATCGAAATGCGGCCGCCGTGGCCAGGATTCGATCCCGCGACCTTGTGCACAGCAGCCGAACACCATAGCCACTGAGCAACCACGTCGGGTTCCCGTCCTTCACTCAAGTCGCCGTTGCTTTTCATGAACACTACTGCACGTTTCCTCTGCCGAGCAACGCCTTCAAAATGCGCCCTCGATTCGTGTGAAGTGCACCGACCGAGAAAACCGTCTGGTAGCCAGACTATTCTTCAATGTGCTTAGCAAATGCTCCATTCTTTAGGACAGATAATTGTTTCTTTTGTTTTATTCAAATGAAAATAATAGCCAGAGACGTAGTGACTATATGGTGACGGCTACTCCATTTCTCATAGCAGAAACAATATAGAAATGTGGAAGAAAATGAAAAGAAACTACGTCATAGGGTCAGAAATCCAAAGTTACCAGTCCTATACACCCATTAACGCAACATAACAGTGAAATGCAAGTTGCACCACAATAAGTTTGTAAACAAAGTCACGAACGCACACAAACGGTCGTGATGTACACTGCGATGAGTACATAAACAGATGAGGAATTACACAGATTTAAAATAATGCACGCACAGAATAAAAAAAATATAACACGTAATGTACGAGCACTACTAATTACAAATAATAGAAGCAAGTTACAGTAACGTCGTGTGATTATTTAGTGCAATATCTATTACTTGTTAAGGATGCCTGTCTCTTCGTAAAAATGTTCAAGTGCGTTCAATGCTTTTCGCTGTGCTATTTTCGATGGCCGTGGGCCCAGCAAATTCGCCAGGGAAAATGGCCGGTGAGGATTAATGGAGTGTACGTTTTGTTGTAGCTGCTGCCTTTGCGTCACATATATGGGGCATTCGAGGAGTAGGTGGCGAACATCCTCATCGTCGTGGCCAGAGGAGCAAGCCGGAGAAGGAGCCCGTTTCATGCGATATAGGAAATGTTTGGTGTATGCTCTCCCAAGGCGCAGTCGATGAATTAATGTCTCGGTACTTTTCGAAAGTTCTACATCCAGCTAGTATTTGAGTTGAGAGTCCACTTTGTAAAGAATTGATTGCTTAGTATTTTCATTAAACCAGGTTGACATACGCAAGTCCTTCTTTAGCACTCTCAATGAGCGTTTCATGTCATTCGTGATCAAGGGATGAGTTGAAGGTATGAATCTTTATGGGCCGTTTTTGCCAGCGAGGCCGCTAATTCGTTGCTTGCCATATCAGCATGTCCCGAGCCCCACTCTCATGTGAGTTCATGATTCTTTTTCATTAGCCTGAGTTTAGCACTGTTTAGAACTGTTATAGAACTGAACTGTTTTAGAACTGTGTCAGAACTCTTTAGAAGTGCGTATGTTATTCGCGCGTGTGGTTGGCTGTCATCAATATTTTCAAGACATGCTAAAGCCGATAAGGTGTGTGTGCAAATTACCCACTTTGTTGGTGCCTGATATGTCTTTATAAAATAATTGGCTTGGAAAATCGCCACCAATTCCGCTATTCTTTGTGACGACGTGCGTTCTTGTCGACAAGGGTACTCAACTTGTAAGGATGGTATAACATAAGTTGCAGTCGCACTTTCTTTGATTACAGAACCATCCGTGTAGACGTGAATAGACTCCTGATACTTGACAAATAAGTGTTGTAACGCTAATTGTTTTGCTGCTAATGTCCTTCGAATGACGTTTCTATTTTGGGCGCTCGCAGAAGCCATGGTGGGTAGCAGAGGTCTGAATGCCAAAAAACTGATCGTGGAAGTCGTTACTTATGCCCCTGAATCATGGCGGGTATCTGTTCACCCGGCTGTTCTCTATCAGAGAGAAGTGGGTGCGCAGAATGCTGGGTAGCAATTCTGAAGAGATATCGGCATGTTTCCAGGCGGCGAATTGCGGTGAAATGTGGTTTCCGCATTTCTGTAATAGTGAGGTGACTAGATGTAGCTTGCGGGACTCCTAGACACACTCGTAAACTCCGAATCTACAACAGCTGTAGGTGGTGGAGGGACGTCGCAGATAACTTGTGCAATACAGGGGCGGAGTAAGCAATTTTCTGACGGAAAAGTGCTGAGTGGGCGTGAAGCAGGGATGCAGTTGTTCCACTCACTTCGCGCCTGTGATTCTGCGCAGAATATTTATCACACAACTGATTGGTCCTCCAGGGTGGTCAAATGATGTGTCCATCGAAGCTGGTGCTCTAAAATCATGCCGACAAAGCGATGTTTCCGAACCAGCTCGATCTCATTGCCTTCTGTTGAAAGACCAAAATGCCTAACCTCTTTTCTTGTCAACGCAAAACCACTGAATTGGCTTAAGATATCCGCATGCCCCGTTCTATTAAGCAATCACCTATGCTGTTCAAAACTTCGTGTAGCCGATGCTTGACAACCTCTAGAGACTGTTTCGATGCCCATATGCAAATTTCATCAACACACATAGATATATTTATGTTTGCGGGAAGTACTGCTGGTAAACCTGCTATTATTGCATTGAAGAGAAGGTTACCTAATACACTTCCTTGCGGGCCTCCTTTGTTTATGGTGTATGCATCGGTTTGTCCGTCATTTGTATTTATATGTATATTTCTGTCTTTCGAGAAGTTAACGATCCATTTGAGAACTCTTCCATGCACACTGACAGTTGGGAGTCCAAGTAAAACATGCAGGTGACTGACCAAGTCAAAGGCCTTCTTAACATCAATTAACACTGAAACGGCAATGTTCCCACAGCTAATCTCTTGGTCAACAAACATTACCAAGTCAAAGAAGCAGTCCATTGTACATCTACGTTTTCTGAAACCAGCCAATTGATCTGGTAGACAACTGATGGATTCTATCCACTATTTCAGTCTGTTATCGATCATTGTCCCATCACCTTTTTAGCACGGCTAGTTAAGCTAACAGGACGGAAGGAGCCAAGAGGCAGTGGAATTTTACCAGGTTTTAGCAATGGGACCACCTTAGCGATCCTCCAGCTCACAGGAACATGTGCTTCCGCCCACATCTTGTCAAAGACGTGTAGGAGAGTGGATGTGCCTGTTGGGCCAAGGTTTTTCAAAGTTCAATAAGAGATGTTGTCAGGACCAGTCGCTGTTCTTTGGCGTGTCTTCGAGAGTGCATGCTGCAGTTCTTTTTTGTGAGAACAGAATGTCAATTTGGGCATGAGGTAAATTGCAAGCACCTTCAATCTGTTGCTGTACCGAAAAGATAGAATGATCTTGAATTGATACAGGCTGTGCGAGATCTAATAGTGCTGCGCAGAACGTATTCGCAATTTGGCGTTCCTATAAGCCAAGAGCTGTAGCAAAGCTTTTAAAGCTACTATATCGCAATACCGGATGTCCAAGGCCGTTTATTAACCTCCGGATTTTCAGTAAGGGAGTGAAGGGGGTAAGTGACGTACCGAACTCATGCCACCGTTGCTGTCCCAGTTTTCTTGTCCACATTAGATTTTCGGTGTGCAGGTTGACTTTCTTGATAATCTTCAAGCAGTCCGGAACTACGAAAGCGACGCGAAAGCTCGATACGCCCATCAAGTCGATAGGCCCATCACTCGGGAACTGGCATATTTCCCCGGCTCCCCACTGTATGTTAGCGAGCACCTTTGCCAATGCTGAAGCTTCTTCTCGGGGTGGCGCTTGCGGAAAAAAAAGGTGAAAAACTGGCGATTTGTTTGGACGAGCAACGGCAAGTTTTTGGCCAGGAAAGATGAAGCATCACCGGCCGTACACATTCGTAATGAGCATGATCTGGAAGAGGTTAACTAGTCGGCGGCGATTGCACATTTGGTTTCCCTTAATCTGTTTTGCAATGGCCCTGTCGTCACAAGATGTCAGTAATGCATTTCACGTGTTAAAAAGGGTTTCCCTTGTTTTCACTTGAATTTGTGGTCCCGCTATATTACCAATATAAACGGACAAAATCTGACAACTGGTGTCCGGTGTTGCGATTGCGATATAAGCGACCACTTTTCCATTTATTTATTTGCCAGAGGTGTAGATAAGCCAACGCATGTGCAAATGAATTGTAAAAGCAGCACAGAATGTCAGGCACGCTACTTTAAACACCTTCTTCGCGTTCCTTAAAAAAGAAACTTGGAGGGACGTCTTTCCCTCCTTAACTGCCAATGTTCCATACGAGGCTTTCATTCTTGCTTTTAGGTGCGTTTATTTCGAACATTCTAAAGAACAAGGTTTCCGAATATCTATCAAAAGCCGAAAACCATGCATCAAGCGCGAATGTTTACGAAAAATGAAACAGAAAACAAGATTGTTAAGGAAATTTCTCAAAATGAGATCACCAGAGGATTTTAACAATTATAAAAAATATGGAAACCCCCATGCTAAACAATTTTCTGAAAAAGGAAAAACGCTGCTTCCTGCAGGACGAGTTTAGTAAAAAGTGCTGAAAGGGCAGTGCGCAGATGTAGAATAAACTCAACACTCTGCTTAATCGCCCACCAATCTCAGCAGCAATCACGGAGTAAAATTTTCGAGGACATCTTATTGAGGCATCTGAACTTGCAGAATAAGTTTACATTTTTCTCAGTCACATTTTTACGGAGAAACCAAGAGTGGCGCCAGTCAGAAGATGATTTGACGTGTAGAGATGGATGGCGTCAGCCTCACTGTGGGCATGTGCCATAGCCACTCATCATCATCATCATCATCATCATCATCATCATCATCATCATCATCATCATCATCCTGGTTACGCCCACTGCAGGGCAAAGGCCTTTCCCATAGTTCTCCAAGTACCCCGGTCATGTACTAATTGTGGCCATGTTGTCCCTGGAAACTTCTTAATCTCATCAGCCCACCTAACTTTCTGCCGCCCTCTGCTACGCTTCCCATCCCTTAGCCACTCAGGACGAGGAGAACTACGACAATAACAACAGTGAGTGACTGAGTGAGTGAGTGAGTGAGTGAGTGAGTGAGTGAGTGAGTGAGTGAGTGACAATGGGTCGCACGTATCCGAGATGAGTGCCCAATAGCGCCGACGCCTAAACAAAGTTCTCGCACTATCTGCATCTGCATCACGTACCCTCCACGTCGCCGACGGAGGAACGCCTACCTTGCTTGGTATGGGCACCGCTCACACTGGCATCGCGCGGCACCTAACGACTGTTTTGTTTGCGGTTTTGGAATAATGCCCTTACGATGTTATACTCGGCTTAGACTTTTTATCTTCCCGTTTAGCCCTCTTTGATTGCGCGTCTAGTGTCATTCAGCTTGAACTGCCCCACGGATGATATAGTTTATCACTCACACAACCACGGGTATGCTCTCCCGAAGACATACGCCTGTCGTCTCAAGCCACTACGTACGTCAATCTACTGTCCTTCCCATCTGTTCTTGACGGCGTCCTTGTACTATGTCCCACCGCTGACATACTGCTCGAAAGAAATTTTGCCATTGGCCATACCGTGCTCACTGTTCCAGGCAATAAGACTTCGCTCCCTCTCCTTAATTTTAACGGCTTGACTCAAGTTCTTTCTCCGAGGCATGTCTTTGGGCGACATCTCACCTGTCAACCATTACGATATATTGGCTCGAAACGCCGAGACTCCATCGCCCTGTACAGGAACCACCGATTCCACTTCTACACGTCAAATCGTCTTCTTATGACCGGCGCCGCTCTTGGTTCCACCGCAACAATATTGTGTCCTGTCCTCAAAATGAAGATGTGACTAAACATCCCATAAATAGAAAGCCTTTCAGCATGTACCTTCACCCAACAGATGAGGCTGAAATTTGAGTTCTATTTAATTCATTTAAGAATACCAAACATGAGATATCGATGACATACAGATAGCTCCGGTTGAACGCGTGGTTAAAATAATAGCTCCAGTCTTGATTTGCATATATAGCCTATCAATATCTACAGGTTGTTTTCCAAAGCTAATGAAAGTAGCTAAGTTTAGCATGCTTTTTAAAAGTGGTGACGAAGATGACCTGGTCAACTATAGGCCATTTCTATCCCACCAATTTTTCCAGAAAGTTTGGAGAACGAAATTTATAAACGACTTATAAAGTTCTGCATGAAATTGGAATTAATTAGTTCATTGCAGTATGGTTTCCTACCAAATAGGTCCACAGAAACAGCTCTGTTAAAGCAAAAAGAAATAATTCTAGAAGCATTTGAAAAGAAAGTGTGTATCGGTGTATTTATTGATTACTCAAAGGCGTTTGACCGCAGCAATCATCAAATGCTGTTGGAGAAATTGGAATTATGTGGCATTCGCGAAATCGCACTTCTCCTAAAAACTTACCTACAAAATCGTTGTCATTGTGCGGCGATAGGAAAACATGTCTCTACTTGTCAGGACACCACCACAGGAGGCCCCAAGGAAGTATTCTGGGTCCATTACTGATTATTTCGTATATTAATGATATAATATCTATTTGCGACAAACTGAACCATACATTGTATGCATATGACACAAGTCTCATATTTACATGTAGCAACATACAGTGCCTTATCCCAGTTATCAACAAAAGAATAGAACAGCTTTGTTCATGGAGCGCTGCTAACTGCTTGTTGCTGAATACCCCCCCCCCCCAAAAAAAAAGAAAAAATCAACAACAAAGCCGTGTTATTTCATGTACGTCTGAGCTCTTGATCATTAGAACCACTTATCCTGGGGTTCGACATGTAACTCATACCTTGAACCAGTACGGCGGTTGCAAGAACAAGCTATACGTACGATAACTTTCTCGCGATACTATGAAGCAAACAAACCTTGCCGTTTGATTTCGTACGAGAACTACGATCAGCCACATGTATTAACAATGTTATAAGATAAAACGAGCCATTCCCTATTTCATTACTCTGCTCCCCACAACGCCACACTAGGAACTTTTGCTAACTGAAATATCCCGCCAATAAAAAACGCTTATGATAAACGACTGCTACAGTCTGCTGGAGTGAAGGTACGGAATGGTATTCCGCATTACATAAAGAACTCGCACAACTTGCTGAGAGCAATGAAAAAGTATTATTTCGAAATTATTCACTCTGCTTCTTAAACTGATCCTTGTCTTCTCTTTTGCTTAAACCATGTACAACTATTATTTCATCAGGTACTTCTTGTGTTTATTGCAAAGTGTTGCAATATTCCTGCTCTTTGCTAACTTTTGAAAAATACTAATAATGATACCTATACAATTAGCTTTCGTTTTACAAATACAGGTACTAGTATTACTAATTATTTCTGTATTTATTGCGAAGAGTTGTATTTTTGTATTCTTTGTTAATATATTTGAAACTCTTTACTAGCATTATTGTATAACAGTGTCGTATAAGTATATTTTGAAATGGGCCCCGTACTAGCCATTGGCTATGGGACCATACAGATTGTGCATATCTTGTATAATGAAATTTATGTGTGTTTAATAAAGAAAGAAAGAAAGAAAGAAGGAAAGAAAGAAACCCGTGGTAAAGTTTGAAAACTCCAATATTGAAACAGTAGATACGGTAAATACGCTAGGAATACTTTTTAACAAAGACATGAGCTGGAATCCTCACGTCAGCTCGGTTATATCTTCTTTAAACAAGTGCGCTGGCATGCTAACAAAGTTTCGCTCGTACCTATCTACAACACACTGTTCTTATCACATAAGAACTATTGTTTCGTGCTATAGGGAAATTAACATTAACATTAACAAACTTCACGTAATACAAACTAAAGCGTTACGTCATATGGCCAATGCAGATTATAATGCACACAGTGCGAAATTTTTAAGACATTTTGAGATTATTCGAGTGCCTAAATTTCAGGAATATTCCTTATGTATTAGATACAAGAAATCTGTATATAACTGTGAGAACGCTTTTCAAGACACATCGTCCTTGAGAACTAATAACGTTGTATATCCAATAGGCAACCCGGAATATTGGTGCGTTCCGTTTTGCCACACTGAACATGGAGGACAAATGTTACGTCATGGCCTTCTTACGTCACGGCCTTCCGTTTTTATTGAACAAATTAATGTTCCAAAATCTTTATGTTGAAAAATGCAGCATACGTAACATAAGAGATAATTTCTCGGTGGGAAAATTTTCCTTTCTCTGTATTACTCTATATCTTTATATTTTGCAATGTTAATTCCAGTGATAAAGAAGCCCACGCCTTTCTTCATTCCTGCTTAGATTTTTCTCTTGCTCAACTTAGTATTAGTCCTACCCGTCGATCCGCTACCACGGTGAATATCCTTGATCTTGTCCTAACAAATAACCCTGACTTTCTTTCGGATATAATGCATTTAAATGGTTTATCCAATCACTACATTATCACCGGGCGCATCACGCATCCGTTTACTGACAAGAAACTACCATTAAGCGGATTCATTGCTACAATCGCGCTAATTTTAGGACGATTAACTCGGAACTACACACCTCCTCTGGGAACTTCCTGGCTCAGTATTCATCACGCAGAATTGAACTAAACTTGCTGTCGTTCAAAACTACCTTGTGTCACATTGTTGATCAATTATCACCACCCGACATAATAAAAATTCACCTTCGTTCACACATCGTCTTCGTCGTCTTAATAATAAGTAAAAACGTCTTTACCGCCAAGCAATGACCACAGGTGTCCTGTCATCATGGAGCAAGTACATTAATAGCGATAAAGAGTATGAGTCCCTGCTTAGATCAAGCCGTCGTAATTTCTTCAGTCACGACCTGTCTACTATACGTAAACCAATAATTCTCATAGATTCTGGCGCATCATGAATACAAGTTTCTATCCTGATATAGTACTAGTTAATGCTGACGGACAACCAGTCACTTAAACTGAGTGTTCGAAGCTTTTGAATGATGCATTTTCATCAGTATTCACCAATGAAGATATGACTTCCTCGCCAATATTGGAGCCATTGCCTAGTATTTCCATGCCAGAAATTGTCATCAGTGAATCTGGTAATCTTGCCCTGTTGAATAACCTCAAAATTACTACTGGCTGTGATCACATTGGTTTCAAAATAAGCTACTTAAAAACGCTTCTCTAAACCATTTTCAAGTTTTGTCAGCCCTGTTTTCACAATCATTATCATCTGGAATTATTCTTCATGACTGGCGAATAGCCAAAGTAATACCAATTTTTAAATCGCGTGATCGCTCTGTTCTACTTAACTACCATCCTATCTCATTAACTAGCAACATATGTAAACTTCTCGAGCACGTCATACATACAGAAGTCATCAACTACCTAGAAGACCATGATATAGTTTTCAAGTACCAGCACAGTTTTCGCAGTGGTTATTCATGCGACACTGAACTCACCGGATTTTTACTAACAATATATTTTCCGCATTTAATGAAGGATTCCAAGTTCACGCAGTGTTTCCTGACTTCTCTAAAGCTTTTGATCGCGTTCCTCATCACAGGCTTCTAATCAAATTAACACACCTAAATATTCACCCAAACGTTCTTGCATGGATTAAAGATTTCCTCTCCAACAGACAACATTTCACCAGTGCTAATGGCTGTATCTCTTCTTGTGTTCCTTTAACATCTGGAGTCCTCCAAGGCAGCGTACTTGGTCCCCTACTTTTCTTAATTTTTATTAATGATTTACCCAAAAGTGTCGCATGTCGAATTCGATTATTCGCAGATGACTGTGTTATATATCGTAATATTAGTAATGACGCTGACCGCCTTTCACTACAAACTGATATTGATGCGATGACCGCTTGGTGCTCCTCGTGGCTAATGTCTTTAAATACGTCTAAAACCAAGCTAATGTGATTTACCAATCATTCCACTCGACTTCCTGCCCCCTACTTTCTCAATAATGCTAGCGAGCAACTTGCGCCAACTTACAAGTATCTTGGCCTTCATCTTCAGTCTGATTTCACTTGGCATTACCATATTAACACTTAGCACTTAGCATATTAATCTTAGCATCAGCTAACCGAGCATTCGGTCTTCTTAAGCGTAACCTCAAGCACGCACCTTCCCACTTAAAGAAACTTGCTTATATCACGCTGATCCGCCCAAGAATTGAATATGCTTCTGCCATATGAGATCCCGATCAAACATACATTATCAACAACATTCAATCTCTGCAATACCGCACTGTTCGCTTCATCTTTTCCGATTATTCATGGTTCACCAGCTTCAGATCATTAAAACAACGTGCCGAGTTGGAACCACTATCACGTCGACGCCAGTTTGCTCGCCTAACCTTATTTCATAAACTTTATCACCATTCCACGCCTTCACGATGACTTCTTTTCACCACCCCCTGCAGTCATCCCTTGCCGTGACCACGCTAACAAAGTAAAACGCATAACGTGCCGCTCATCACTCTATGCAAAATCATTTATTCCTCGCACAATAACAGAATGGAATAACCTACCATCACCCATAGCTACTGAAGTTAACATACCATCTTTCCATACCTTGTAAGAAAACGGTAAGTGGTAGCAGATTAGTTATTACTTATTGTTGTATGTACATGTTAACATATTGTGTAAAAAAGTTCTTGTGATTTCATGAATTAGTGTGTGTACCCCCTGTTCACGTCTATTTATTTAATGTTCCTTGAGTGTTTATTTCATGTAGTTTTATTTCCTGTGATATATTTCAGTTTTGTGCCTCCCCCCCTCCTATGTAATACCCTCGTATGAGGGCCCTTACGGGTAATGCAAATAAATAAATAAAAATAAATAATGTCAAGCTGTTCCTTTTGTATTACGTCGTTTAACATGTGAAGTTGTTTATTTACATTTTGATATAATCCTTGTTGTATGCCATGTATATGGCGGGCTTGGGTGCTCTCAAGTGAATTGACTTTCACTTTTTGCCCGAGCATACCCGCACTGTAATGACACAAATAAACAGAACTTGAACTTGAACAAATAGCTCCACGAACTTAAGAAAAATTGCAAAAATTCAAGAGGAGCTACCTGCTCGTTTATAGAGAAGCTCGCCTTGCTTCGGTGTGCTTCGCCGTCCTTGGATTAGCGCAGTCAGTGACGATCTACTCGAGTACAAACCGCTCGGGTGGCCCTCGCGCAGCCAGAAGCACATCCAGCAATCGAATACACAGGCAATACACGCAATAATGACAGGAATCTTCGCAGTTGCTTTGTTTACATAGGTTTGAAGTCAGCTGCAGTTATGTATCATGCCGTGGGCTCGAACTCGTGTCGTTTTGCACGATCAGCCCCGAGAAAGCTTGAATGTACTGGCACCGATAGTACAGTTTTGGAGCACTAGCACGAAGAATACCCGTATGCAGATTATCAACTAGCTCTTGCTCATGCAAGGAGCAAGGCGACAGATCACGGCACTAGCTAATAGTCGTCTTGACCTGATGACAGATTGGCCTCGGAGCCGCTGTACAACTATTCCGTTGCCGAGGCGCTCCAGAGGATTGCACCGGTCCGTAAGACGATGCCCTTGAAAATGCGCAGCATCGTTAGCGAATGAAAAGCTACGGAGGCAACTGGCGTCCATTGGGAAAAGCCAATAAGGTGAGCGACAGATCACCATACAACCATGTTTACGCACTAACTCAACTCAAGGAGCGTTTCAAGGTAGCTACGGGGCTATCTTAAGACTCTCGAGTAAAACTCTCGAGCTTTCTTTCGCTCAAGGCGAATTTCGAGTGTAGAGTCGGGTAGAGGTGCGTTCGTGGACACAGTGGTTAGCGTACTGTGTCGAAAGCAAAAGATGTATATGACATAAAGCATTTTGATTCTGTTGCCAAACCCAATAACAAAGGCGCGCTATTCGGCTTTCTTAGATATGAGAAAATGATTCTGTCGACGGTAACGTAGAAACCACGGTTTTATCCCCACCAAAGCACGACGAAGTCATTGAAAGATCTTGTTGAAGTGCTCGAGCATCGTTTTTCTTCTAATCTTCCTCCCCCTACAGTGATTTCTCGTATTCATGAAGACTTTACGGAGATATCTGTGGATCAGTTGTCATTTGCCTTAGGGAATATTCCGACTGCGGGTCCAGGCCCTGATGGAGTCACCTCGGCAACGTTAAATATTTGAAAGTGTTTCATGTTCTACTAAACATCAAGTTATTCTCTCAGAGGCGCTTAGATTCTAGCAGAATGGAAAATTGCAAAGGTTATACCGTTATTTAAAGTGCGGGAGTGAGTTTTACCTTAGACCACATCAGGCCAATTGCTGTAGCATCAAATTTTGTGAAGCTGATAGAAAGAGGCTTACATATTCACGTTATGAACATTATTCATACGAGAATGCTTCTTTCCCCATGTATAATTGGATTCAGGCCGGGGTGCTCAGTATGGCCGGCGCATATTGACCTGGAAAGTCGAATACAACCTGCACGGCGACAAAGCCGATATGTGGCATTGGGTACGCATGCTATCACCAAGGTATGCGATAGCGTTAAATACGGGATATTGGTAAGAAAGCTCGGAGAACTTAAGTTCCATAAATATATACCAGCATGGATTACGTAATTTTTAAGTAGCAGAGAATTTTGTTGCTTTCACAACGACTTTTCAACGCGTACATGTAGGCGACAAAAAGGACTTGCACAAGGGCAGTGCTATTTCCAGTAAATATTTAATATTTTTTGAAGCTGTATCCCATCCCAACCGGGTGCGCATACTTGTGTGCGCGGATGACATAGCGTTCTTCGCATCGGCAACTGACATTCACACATTTTACGAAACCATGCAAACGTATTCATTTGTTCTATAAGATTGCCTAAATTACATTCATCTGGCTCAAAACGTGAAGAAGTGTTCATTGCTCGTATTTCATCTGAAGGACCGAGTACATGTGTCTCTGTCGTGCCAGCTCGATATTATTCCGCAAATAGATGCTCTCAAGCATCTTGCAAGTGTTTATGACCGCTCTCTTTCATGGCGTGTGCACATCTTGTAAGGAAGATGACGAACATGCGCACAGAGTCAGCAGCATCGGCAGCACCAAGCGCACAGCAGAGGCTCGAGCTCGGGAACTGCTCGGTGCATCCTAGGACCGGCGGTCGCTACGAACCCCAATAATTCTCCTTTATAATATATTTAATTGCAGCAAAGGACATTCGATCGGTGGGGTTATTACGTAGACTGAGAAGCAGTCGATCAGCGATGCGCAGGGCCACTTTGTGTCAATCTTGCGCCCTGTCCTGGAATTCGGGTTTGTGTAATAATTTGGGGCGCCTGCCCATAAGCATCGCCCCTTGTTTTTCTAGAAAAGTATTTAGATTGAGTTTGGGGCTACGTAAATTTGTAGGAAATACTGATTATTTATTTATTTACACTACATCACAGGGCTTCCAAAGAAGCATTGAGTGAGGGGGACGCAGCGCAATAAACAAATAATCATGCCAGAAGACGACTAAAGCAAACCACTGGTGTGGAACCAGTGTAATTTACAGACCTTTTGAGTATGCAATGCAAGGAAGTGGGAAGAGAGACGAGAGAGAGAGAAGTGTAGAGAGAAGAGAAGCTGTGGGCACGCGACAGTTATACAGACTAATTTACGTACATTAGAGTTAGAGCAGCGCAAATTACGACGCGAATGACAAAGTGTTTGAGATGCCTTTGCAGATATGGTAGTTATGTGCTCCTTCCAGGAGAGGTTAGTAGTTAGACTGATTCCTATGTAGATGTATGAAGAAGCATGAGGTAACACTTTATTATTTCTAGCATAAGGGAAGCTAGAAGTGCAGAGCTTACGGCCGAACGAAACTAGCTTGCTTTTAGTTGAGTTACGGGTCATTAGATATTTATCGCAGCAGAAGTTAATAGCGTTACGATTGTTGTGAAGGGTAAGATGATTATTAGTATATTTAATAACCCGGTTGACAATGAAGTCATCGGCAAAGATTATTATACTGGAAGTTATGTTAGTGCTAATTTCATTACTGTAAATTAGAAACAGCAAGGGGCCCATGACGATACTCTGCGGTGCATCATATATTACGTCACAGAAGCAAGACGAATAGCTATATGCCACTGTGAATTGAAGGCGACAAGATAAAAGCTTTCAAATGCACGGCAATGTTGAACTGTCAATTCCAAGGGCTGATAATTTTGCATTAAGATGGCGATGTGCTACACTTTCAGATGCTTTAGAATAATCTAGAAAGATGGAGTCAGTTGAAAGGTTAAAAACCATGCTTCAATGTAGATCCGCGGTTGATTCCAGTATTTGTGTTTCGCACGATAACGTTTTTTCTCGAAATACATTCTGGTTACAGAAAGAAATTATTGGACTCAAAATGGGTCTAAAGGTGTGATAAAATAATGGGCGTAATAACATCAAACTATTCTAAATTTTTTGTTCCAATTATGCAATCAGCCCTCCGCGATTGGTTAAATACTTTTTTAGACCACCCCCACTTCACCTGTCTTTCACGCAAGGTCACGAAAACCGCGATAGCTCTCCATCTGATATAACGTGTGCACACTGATTATGCATGACTAGACCGAACAAGAGAAAATAGTTATTTCTGATTCGACGCCTTTTCGCCATTAGCCCTCGGCTATTGGTCAAAAGTTTTCGGGCTGCACCCACTTCACCTGCCTGTCACGCGATGTCGCAAAACCGCATGAACTCACCGCGTCAAAGTGACGTGTACGCGTTAAAGATGCATTACTATGTAGAACAAAACTGAATTTTCTTCTGAATAGCCGCAGGCTGCCCCGTTCCGAAAGGAATAAAAGATGGCTGCCGCCGATCTTTCAGGCACTGGCTACTCACACCTGCCGGAGAGCATGGCTTATTGCGTACAATAAAACCTTTTGCGTGGACGTGTAACGTTCTCGAGCACTTTCGACACGTTTACGACCTCGCGCTGCCAACTTTTCTTTGATGAGGATCCGTCTTAGCTTCAAACTTAACCTTCCGTTGCACGCCGCAGCGATTTTCGACCAGCCCGCTCAAGCCAAGTAAGGGAAAGCGCACCAATCGCAGACGCTGGCACCACCCTCATCATCCGGTTATCGATTTTCAGTGCAGTGGCTCGGCCCCATCGAATCCCCTTTCACTTGAGCATGTTCCTCGCCTCTTGTCAGCCAATTAGATAAGACAAGCCGCTCAGTGTAGGTAATGTTATTTTTTTTTCAAGCAAACAAAAGTGACCTCCTGTGAACGAGGACAGCGTTTGATTGGTCTGTTCAGACAAACCTGCGGGTGACCGCCCGATGCTTTCGTCGGTGGTTGCGAAAATTTGACGTCCGGAGATTGGAATAAAACATATTGGAATAGTTTTACGTTATAGGGCCCAATGTGTTCGAAAAGTTAGCAGCATATAAGCGTCACTGGAACGGGAGGGTAGTTTTCAGCCGCCTGTCGAATTCCATGTTTAAATATGTGAATAATCTTACCAACTTCCCAGTCGGCCAGTAACTGTGGAGTTGTAAATGACTGCTTAATTACGTAGGTGGGATAATATATGACCTGAAATGAAACAGGTATTTTTCAGTATCTTAGCATTTATGTTATCCATGCCACTAAATTTATATAGCTTAACGTTAGAAATCAGGCAGCCTATGCCTTCCAGCGAGATTTCAATCAGGTCCCATGAAACAAAAGTCTGTTTCTTGAACAGATGACACGCTGGGATGATCTCCTCGAGTGAAAACAGACGAAAAAAAATACATTGAGCTCTGATGCGCAGTCTAGACTCGAAAGTCGTGTTATTTCACCGCGGTGTAAGAAACACCGCTGCACACACCACTGGAAGCGATAGTTCTAGAGAAGATGTTAGGTTTAGTGGCTATGATGTTGGGCTGCTAAGTACGAGGTCGCGGGAGGGAATCCCGGCCACAGAGTCCGCGTTTCGATGCGCGTGAGATGCCAAAACACCTGTGTACTTTGATTTTGTTGCACGTTAAAGAATCCCAACTGGCCCAAATTTCGGCTGTCCTCCACTAGGGCGTGCCTCGTAATGAGATCATTGTTTTATTTATTTATTTGTTTATTTATTTAATACATACTGCGGACGCGAAGTCCATGCAGGGTGGATAATACAATATTAGGCCACAAGAAGTAAAAGCATGTCAATACAACAAAATGCTGAAGCAATGCGACAATAATGCTGATACAAAAAGTAAACAATCGTGATACAAGTTTTATAAAGGCAAGTCATTCCAGTTATTAATGGTGCGTGGAAAGGAAGAGTATTTGAATTGGTTTGGGTAAAATATCGGGTTAGTTCATTTTGTTGATGTTGGCAAGTAGGTCTCGTTACTAATGGACTTACATAGAATGCCGGGTCGAGTGCCAATTTGTTATCAAGTAACTGAGAAAGAAAGTCAAGCCATAATTTGAAGTGTATTGAAGGGTAATGAAGTGTATTGAAGTGTATTGAAGGGGGTTTATTCGGGTCGTAGAGAATCAGCGACCAGCGCAGCAACCGCAGGTAGGGCGCAGCCAGAGAGCGAGCTGGGTATGAGCCACGCAATGGCAACGGGGCTTTTTACTCTGCCGATCTTCTTCGTCACAGTAGAAATATTATTAGACCTCATTAGTTCCGTTGGCGAGTCGAATATCGAAAATTTGTTGTAAACAAACCGGACAGCCTGTCTTTCGGTTCGTTCAAGTTTCTTTATGTTACATTGAGTGTAGGATTCCAGATAATACAGGCGTACTGTAGCTTCGGTCCAATTAGGCAGTAATAAGCAAGCAGTTTAACAGAGGATGGGGCGTGTTTAAGCTTGTATTTGAGAGAGCACAGTTTACGGAAAGCAGAGAAAGATATATTTCGCAGGTGAAGGCTCCAGGACAGGTTGCTGCAAAGGGTGACACCTAAATATTTATAGTTAGTAACTTGTTTATGTGCAGAGGAGCCTAGCATATAACTATAAGAAAGACATGCTTTCTTGCGGGAAATGGGAAGAAAAACACTTTTTTCAACATTCAAGGTCATCGCCCATTGAGTGCAATAATAGAAAATTTCACTGAGGCTATCATTTAGGTCATCTTGGTCACTAGTGTGGGTAATTTCTTTAAACAATACACAATCGTCCGCAAACAGTCTTATTTGAACATTCGGTTTTACAACGTCAACAATGTCATTCACGTACAGGAGGAACAACAAAGAGCCCCGTACACTTCCCTGTGGTACCCCAGGTGTCACTGGAAGGCAGACCGAGAGACGCCCACCTGCATCCACGAACTGTTCTCGATTGCTTAGGTATTCAGCGATCCAAGAAACAAGTACCTCTGGTATGCCATAGCTTTTTAGCTTAAATATTAGTTTAGAATGAGGTACCTTATCGAAGGCTTTACTAAAATCCAGAAATCTAATCAAAGTAGTTGTTATTTTCAATGGAAGAAACAAGAGTGTGAATGACCGCGATTAGTTGTGTTACTGCAGAATATCCCTTTCTGAAACCATATTGAGAGTTGGTTAGAATTTTGTTCTCAACAAGAAATTCATTGACGGCTTTTGCAATAATATGCTGAATTAGTTAACAGCAACTTGACGTGAGTCAGATCGGGCGATAGTTTTCTAAAAATAGTCGTTGCCTTTTTTAATAATGGGCACCACACGGGCTGTCCTCCAGTCCTTCGGCAAACTCGAACACGACAAGGAAGCATGAAATATGATGACAGGGTACTTTGCGAGGGGTTGGGCATATAGGCGAAGAAAAACATTTTGTACGTTATCAGGTCCAGAAGAAATCTTAGTTTTCAAGTTCAGTAGCATTGAGAGCACTCCAGGGTAACTAATAATGTTTGAAAAATTTGTAATTGCAGTGTCTGTGGCAGCAGGAAGGCCATCAGTTGCAGCAGAAAATACGCTGTTGAAGTTTGTATTGAATTGTTGGGCAATGCCCCTCTGTCCGTTAATAATAACGCTGTTAGCCGAAAGCTATCAAACTGGTTTATTTTTCTCACTAAAGTGGTTCCAAAATTTAGCTGGGTCGGTTTTAATAAAGCTTGGTAGCGTTGTACTGAAATAATGTTCCTTTGAACTATGCAGTGCTCTTGCACGGCTTCCGTTGGATTCTGCCATGATGTGAAGTGGTGCGCGTTTCTTTTTTAATCATTCACTTTGCGTTGTAAATGAGCGATGTCTCACGTCATCCACGGCGTTTCCTTGCGTACTTTCTTTAGTTTGTTCGGGGCAAACTTATCAAGGCAATATCGGCACATGCTCTTAAAACGTTCCCATAAAACACCAACATCACCGCTATCAAAATCGGCAAGACATGGCTTCAAGTGATTAATAATTGACTCATCATCCGCACGTGAGTAATTTTTGTAGTAATGCAGAGCAGTTTCGTTTTGCACTTTATGGCAAGAAATCGGCATAGAAACATTGACTAGTTTGTGATCAGATAGCCCGTGTTCTGTGTGTACAGTGTTTGGCACGCAAAACCTCATAATTTAATTTAATCTTATATTTAGGGTTGTAGATCAAGATAGAAGGCAGGTTATGCGAGTCATATTTATTTATAGCTGTCTCTATAGCCTTACAATGTGTTATTAAACATTCTTTGTATTTTGCCAAAGAGGGCAGTGTTTCGAGACGTTTTGTACACTGGTAAAGACGCTTCTTCTTATTTTTTCATAGTATAAGCTTCTTATTAAACGATGGGTTAGCTTTATCCTCAGTTATGTTAATTAGGGGAACATACTTATCCACCAAAACCAACATGTTTGCTTTAAGCGGCCCGCATAATCCAAATTTGTGACGACGGCGACTCGTCATCGCCCTCGCAACTCCAAAATTCTACGGTCTTCCTCCTCTGGACCCCGGCACACACCGATGTCCCTCTCGCGGGCAACGAGGCGGCCCACGCCACGGCTCAAGGTCTCACACGCCGAGCCGCCGCTTATTATGTGGCCGCCGCCTCCGGCCCCGAGAGCGGTGCATCGGATCTGCCGGATCGCGACACTACAACAGAAATGCAGCAACAAGAATCACAATGGGCATTGGGCGATCGCCTAATCACGTTCAGAGACCTCACCCAACACTACAAACTCGATAGACGCACATTCCCACCACCGCACGACAAGTTAAACAGGAATGAGGCCGTAACTTTACGCTAGCTCCAGACACACATCTACCCTAGCCCCGCCATCTTACACCACTGCTACCCGGGTTTATATCCAACAGACGCGTGTAAAGCTTGCGGACAGAGAGCAACGCTGTAACACATGCTGTGACAATGTGCCGCCTACAACGTTAATGAAACCACCTCCGTTCGCGACGCGTCCATAATCGCGGCCGTTGCCAGAGTACGGGAGGCCCGACGCCGCCCCGGCTGCGGGAGCCTCCGGGGACCTTCTCCGTCGGCGTCACCGCCGCTGGGAGGCGGCTCTCAAAAGTTCAGAGCTGGCAGACCAGCACTGGGCCGTCCGGCAAGCCGAAGCTGCCGCCCGAGTCCAAGGACTTCGAGCCGCCACCTGAGGCCACCACAACAAAAACTGTCGGACCATTCATTAATAATGTTTCTTCTACTTTAGAAAGAATCCAGTTGTCATTTACAGAGCGAGACGAAAATATGGGCAGAAACGTTCGATAAAAAACTCCCCTAATTTGGCATTTATTTAAAGTTGTCCTTCTTATATTCACGAATATCTTTAATGGTAGCTCCTTAAAATCAAGTTGCAGCTGTAGCATATCATGATCACTAAGGCCATATATATGAGTGAAAACGGCCCTACGGTAACATGATCATTAGTTAGTAGGAGATCGAGGATGTTGGAACCACGAGTGGGTTAGTTAATGACTTGAAACAAATTGTCATCCAAATTAAGATTCATGAAAGTTTTCGTAGCATGGCAAGAGCATGACAAGAGGTGGCAGTCAATATGCGAAAAGTTAAAATAACCGTAAAGATAAATATTATTAACTGGGCCGCATTTAGCAGCCTGAGATGCATCGACCATTTCCAGGATCCAGGAGGAGATTTCGCATCTAGAAGCAAGATTTCCTTCTTTTGTAAGTCGGTTTCGTGTACTTGTGCAAACACTTTTAAGGGCGTACGAAGCACCAATAAGACGTTGCCAAACAGTGTTCGTTTCTCAGTCTAGCCTGTTTTTCGATGTACATTGGTCTCGATTCCATACACCGCCAGTTTATTTTGTACAAACTATTCTCGATCCGTTGAACGTTAGGATCAGAGAGGTAAAGCCCATTTGCGACGGAGAAAATTCTCTTCACATACAAGTTGACGATGTTTTTCCAAGCAAGGCGATACACCTACCTTACCGAATGTTAAGAGCTGCTGTGTAGGATACCTTAGTGAAATGACAAACAAATGTGGGCATACCGACTGATGCCACGTAGAACGAAGAAGAATGTCGTATCTATATATTCAGCACTATACTCGATTGGTCATTTTCCCTGCGGCTTCCAGACTTTGTAATAATATTTCTTGCAGAAGTTTAAACGGTAGTACTGGCCCTTCGTAAATGTAGTCATCGTATGTAGTCATCGTAACTAATTACTTGTCCTTGTGTACTTCACTCACATCACCTATAATGAATCTCAGTTTTTGCGAGTATATAAATCAGACACGTACGCAAGATTTTTCTCCGGGGAAGGGGGAGGCAACCCAAGGTAACTTTTCTATGGAAATGAGGGGGAGGTACCTTGCCTAGTACAAATTTGAATAACACCCTCCATTCGCCACAAAACGCGTAAACCCGCAAAAGAGAAATGAAATAAGCTGTATCTCGCAGGTCATACCTGTGAGATACACCTCTCCTATACTTGGCAAACAAGGATCCACATCAAATGGACTCACGCAGGAAGGAAGCGCAGGAAGAACGCTGCCAACAACAAGCAAACAAGCGAAAGTATAAAATAAAGATTTCTATTGTAGGATACAACTTAAAGAACAGCAGTTGGCAACCAAGGCACACGGACCGCACGGGGTTGTGTTACTCCGCCAGCCAATCACGGAAGCAAACGAAATCGTCGTCATGCGGTTCCAAAATGGCGTCATATTTGATAGCTCCGGGGCATCTGCTGTTTTAGAGCGCAGCTCTTTGGCGTCCGTTCCTGGGTTTCGCGTCGTCGTCGGCGTTGTCGTCGGCCTCGTAACCAGCTCCGCCCCCCTTTCATCCCCCCAGCGCTAGCAGCGACCGCCTGATACCGCTGGATGCCGCTGACGCCGCTAGAGAGTCAAGATAACGTGACTGCATAGAACACCGTCGCCGCCATGCAGAAAGAGGAGGAAAGGGTCCCCCCCCCCCCTGTTCTTGTGTGGCGGATAGGTTGCTCTTCAGTTGCCGACGCGCCGGTTATTTCACGTAGGCCCCGGCACGTCGACGAATACGTGACCACCTTCCCACGGCTAGACCTGGTTCTTAGCGCTGCGGAAGCGAGGGTATCATATTGTTTGTGTCGGCATCGGCGGCGTTGTCCCTGAAAACAACTCCGCAGCTGGGGTTGACTCACTATCGGCGTCAGCGGCATCAGTCAGTCGCTGCTATCTCTTCCCTCCTCCCTTTATCGTGTTGTCCGCTTGCTGCGCGCGCTTCTGCCCCCATCGTTTGCCGCTGGGTGTACACGCCGCCCCCCTCCCCCCTCTTCCTGCGAGTCTGCGGTTGTCAAAGCGCCGGCTCGAACTTAATTCCTTTCTTCGCTCCTCCTCCAATGCAACCCCTGTGCGGTGGCAATCAGAGAGCCAGATCGGTGGCGGCGGATCTGTATATGTGCACCGCCCGAGCCGAAATTGCCGCTGCCGTTCGCCACTGCGAAATTATCTGCCAGTTCTTTCTGAGCCATGAGCGAGACGACCGATGGAAGTCCTCCGTCTGCTGCTGCTGCTGCTGCTGCTAAACGAGCTGCCAGAGCAGAGGCCCAGCGCCGTCGCCGTCAGAATCCAGAGGTGCGTGCCGCCGAAGCAGAAGCTTACCTAGTGGAGTCTTTGTTAAAGGAATACGTGTGAAAAATAAAAAAAAATTCTGTGATAGCGCATACATGTGTTGCTCGATTTCTTTGCCTCAATCTATCGAAAAGGTGAAACAGCTTATTTGCTGCGCTCAAATTCCGCATTAGGAAGTAACGTAATCGTCGGTAATTTTTTGAAGATTCTTTTCATCGACGGATGCAATGAGGTATGCAACCGACATGTACAAAGTGTATGGAGTCTGAGCATTTCACTCTTTAAAAGTCTACCTGCCGTGGTTGCTTAGTGGCTATGGTGTTGGGCTGCTGAGCACGAGGTCGCGGGATTGAATCCCGACCACGGCGGCCGCGTTTTCGATTGGGGCTAAATGCGAAAACACCCGTATATTTCATTTCATTTCATTTACTTATACTGTGAATCCCATCAGGGATTGTAACAGGAAGGGCTGTATGTCATACATAGGAACATGGTATAAGGTGTTACTTACTAAATCTTATACAATAGAAAACTTGGGCATATAACAATTTGATTACGTGATTATGCAAGAGAATAAATAGTACGGAGAGGTTATGACAACGATAATTCCAGTTACAGAAACCAGTTACAGGGTCAGTATTGAGGTAATAACAGTCATGCAACAATCAAGGTTACAATAATGCCGACAAGAAAAGAAATATATTGCATCAGTGCCGTAATTATAGTCAAGCACAAACACCGTTAAAATAACAAGGCAACAAGAAACTACGTAACTAATGTGAATAATTATTGCTGTAATGCGTATAGTTGATCCGCAATCAGGGTACCAAAAGTATCTAAGGATGAGCTGTCAGTGATACTTGTGTTAAGATTATTCCATTCGCGTGTCGCCCTTGGAAAAAAAGAATATTTGAAAATATCAGTGCGGAATGAAAATTCGCTTAATGTGTGTGTGTGTTTATGACGAGTTAATCTATTCGAGGACGTTGATATGTATTTCATAATAGGCAGTTTAGGTTGATTGTATTAACTGATACATGATTTTAAGTCTAGCAAGCTTGGCTCTGTTATGCATGGTTAGAAGTTCTGCCCGTTTCAGTAATGCTGTTGGTGAGTCTGTGATGGAGTGTTTATTATATATGTATCTCAGCGCTTTTCGCTGTACCCCTTCAAGTTTTTTAATCAGCTTGTTAGTAAACGGGAACCAAACGGTGTTGGCGTACTCTAGAACCGGTCTTATAAGTGTTTTATATGCGAGTAACTTTGTTTCAGATGGTGCTAGTTTAAGGCGTCTGTTAGTGAAGAATAGCTGTCTTATTGCGGTTGATGTGATATTGTTAACGTGAGAATCCCACCTGAAGTTAGATGTTAGTGTCACACCAAGGTACTTATGCTCATGAATAGATGCAAGAGGAATGTTGTTAAGGGTGTACTGGAAGGCTGATGTATGTTTTTTTCTGGTTATAGATAATAGAACGGACTTTTTTAGATTGATATCTATCTGCCAGTCCTTGCACCACTGGGAAACTGCTGTTATGGCGTTATTTAAAGTTCTATGGTCATCAAGGCAGTTAATTTCCTGGAAAAGAACGCAGTCATCTGCAAAAAGTTTGATATTCTGTGAAGCATATGCTGGTAAGTCATTAATAAAGATTAAGAATAATACTGGGACTAAGACACTTCCTTGGGGTACTCCTGATGTAACGTTAGTTGTCGCGGACCTCTCGTTGTTAATTTCAACAAATTGTGTGCGATTACTAAGATAGTTTTTAATCCAATCAAGGATAGGGCCGCTTCCCAAAGTTAGTTCTAGTTTTGCAAGAAGTTTAGTGTGTGACACGCGGTAAAATGCCTTCGAAAAGTCTAAAAATATGAGGTCTATTTGTTTCTGGTTATCAATGCTCTTGGATATGTCATGTGTTAATTCAATTAATTGCGTAATAGTAGAAAGGCCTTTACGAAAGCCGTGCTGACAAGGGGTTAGGATATCATTTACTTCTAGATAAGCATTTACGTGTTTTAAAATAATATGTTCTTATAACTTGCATACTGTACTGGTTAATGATATGGGTCTGTAGTTTGAAGGATCAGATTTATTTCCTGATTTGTGTATTGGTGTTATTTTGGCAGTTTTCCATTCCATAGGAAGGGTGCAGGTGGACAATGATTTGTTAAAAAGGAGGATTAGGAATTTTGCCATCCACTCGGCATATCGATGAAGGAATATGTTAGGGATGTTATCTGGCCCTGGTCCTTTTTTGTGTCGAGATTTAGTAAAATATTTAGTGACCCTGTTTCTGTTATAGTTAATGGTTCCATCTTCACACCAGTGCCGGAGGTTATTCCTGGTAGTTCTCCGTTATCAGATGTAAAAATAGAGCAGAAATAATTATTCAAAGAAGTCGCAGCGTTTTGGTTATCCACAGGAGATGTCGTTCTTTCATCTCGTTTTCTAGGGCTTAAATAACGCCAGAATTTTTCGGGAGCATTTTTTTATAAAGTTAGGAAGTGTGTTTGTAAAATAGTGTGATTTGGCCTTCTTAATTTTTGTTTTCAAGTCGTCCACGGCGTAAGATAATTGTTGAGCAGTTCGTTGTGAGGGATGGGATCTTTTGTTTCTTCTGATTCGGCGAACTTTCCTTTTTGCATGAATAACGGTCCGAGTTATCCAGGGGTTACGCTTATGACTTTTCTTAGTTTTCAAGGGGACGTAGTTACTGATGCAATATGACACAACGGACTTAAATTCGTGCCATAAAATTTCTATGTCCGTGTTTCCATCATGTGCGAGTTGATTGAATGACGATAGTTGAAATGACAGTGTATCAATGATGCTTGTATCATCAGCTCTGCTGTAGTCTTTATACGTTTTTGTTGGTTGTGAAGAGGGTAGCGAATCTTGATACGGCACCTCACACAATACTAGTTTATGATCTGACAAGCCGGTTGAGACTTCGAATTTAGCGTTATGGGTGGGGAAATGATTGCTTAAATATACTAAGTCTAAAATGTTAGAACAGGATCCTTGTACACGCGTGGGTTCCGTTATTATCTGGGTTAGGTTAAAAGAGAGCATAATGTCGAAAAGAATATCTGCGCAAGGTGAACGGTGATGCAGTGTGTGCCAGTTGATATCAGGGAGATTAAAGTCGCCTAGTAATATGAGCTTGGTCCCCTTCACATGCTGCTGCATATACACGTGCAATGATTGCAATACATTCAAATCAGTAGAAGGACTACGGTAAATGCATCCAACAATGAAGGTGGTATTGGCAAAGCAAAGTTTGCAAAATACAGCTTCAACCCCCTCAACGTCAGGCAACTTAACGTACGGAATCTCCCGTTTTATCAAAATAGCAACGCCACCGCCTCGTGTTGGCCGATCTTTGCGAATAATGACGTAGTTTGGGGGAGTAATTTCGAAGTCTTTGACGTCTTTGGTTAGCCAAGTCTCTCTTATGCCTATAAATTCCGTTTTGAAAGCTATTAACATTGATTCGAGGGGTCCGAGCTTACTACTAACACTTCGAGCGTTAATATTACCGAACGTTATTTTGGATGTTGGGGACGGCGGGGACGCAAGGTTCGCGTACCAACGTCCTGTTTTTTTGTATCGCTTGAAGTTGACGTAATGGGGGTCACCTCATTATTTTCCTCGTCCCAAAAATAAAGGCAACTATTAATCTTTAGTTTGTCGTAGACCAGGGCCACTTTATCACTGGATTCCTTCCTTGCTTTTCCATATTGCCATAGCTTCTGCCTAATATTTCGAACTCGCGGTGAAAAGTCTTCGCTGATGGCGTAAACAGTATCCTTGAGTTTTTGATAGTTACGCAAAATTTTTGTTTTGTCTCGGAAGTCTAGGAGCTTAAAGATTATTTGTCTTGTTTTGTTTGCCATTGGTTTGCCTAGTCTGTGGATGCGTTCTATTGCCACTGCTTCTAACTTCAAAGTATGCCTAATGACCTTTTCATTCACTGCGCGTTCCAGAGATTCGGTATTTTCTTCTGTATCTTCCTGCATACCATACACAATAAGGTTCGACCTTCTGAATCGATTCTCTAGATCGTCTAGCCTTAATTCCAAGGACGATACAGTTTTTTTGAAGGCTAGCGGTTTGTTTAGTGCAAGCTGAAACATTGTCTTCAAGGCATGATAGACGTTCTAGTTTTTTATCTATCGATGTCAGTCGTTGTTCCTTTATTGTCTTTATATCAGCGGCGATTTGAGTTAACTGTTCGGCAAGGCTCGAAAGGTCAGGCCCGGGATTTGTCTCGACATCTCCGGCAAGCAATAACAACTTTGCAAGGTACGCCATGTCATACAGAGAATCGAGAAGCACCGTAGGGCACGGCAGCACGACGAGACAGCGCTCACTAGAGCGAAAACACTTTCCAAAACGCCTTCTTACCTGCATAAAGAAGACAAGCGGGTGAGCCATCTGCGTGCAAGCCCGGCTGCCGTGCCCTTTGGGATGTGCTGGCTCGTCGCCGGCTTTTATGCTCCGGGTAAGGTGAGGGGCCGTGCTGGATGGCTTCAAGAATGTTCTTCCGCTGGAGGTAGACGATGACGGGTTCGCTTCCACAAATGGTAGGAAAGGAAACGACGAAAAGGTGTCGTTCTGAAGCACATGAACGTCGAGAATCACGAAAGGCTGATTTGGTTCTTGGTGTCCCGCTGGTATCAGCAGCAGGCTGGTGATAATCTTCCACCGGTGGCCACACTCATTGCAGAAGCAGAAAGTGGTCATGGGTTCATCAGCGCTGCGTGTCTGCACCTGATTGTAGGTGCAATTGTTCTTCCTGCACTTGCCGCATTTGAGCAGGTCAGTCTTGGTACCGCCAGTCGTCGCCATTTGGTGGTCGTTGATGGCCTCCTTGGTCAGGCGTTGCCGCAGCTGCTTCATGTCATCACTCGCCATCTCCTCAGCAGTCATTCGGGCAATGCACTCAGGTTCAATAGCACCATGCAGCACGTTAAGCCGCAGGGCAGGATTCTTGCTGTCCTTCAGGTTGGAGACACGGCTTCTCACCCGGTTCTTGTATTTATTGTTTGTATCACCAAATTCGTTATAAATGCTTTCCTCAATCTTGGCTGCCTGGCCGTCCACGTCGCAATCTTCAGGCATATCCTCACACTTGAGTGCACTACTCAGAAGTTCACGGCACTTGAGCCGCACAGCATTTGTGGTGTCAGCGGGGAAGGAGGTCTGCATGACATTAGGCCTGCCAGCAGCTGCTGCCGAGTGCTTGGCAGATGCACTTGGCTTGGGCTCTGGCTCCTTGGCAGGGGCCTCCTTGGAGCTGGGTGTCCCCGAAAGCAGCTTCTTTCAGCTTTTGATGAGAACTTTGGCCAATGTGATTACTTCTTCATCGTTACTTGACTTGTGTAATGAGTTGACTGTCATGCCAATGCGCGTCCGCTGGAGGATCTCCAACGTCATTGGCAGCTCTTGCAGATTCTTGAGGAGATCCAAAGCTTGCGTCTGGTCGTCGCTGGAGCCAGAGGCCATTTTGTCCAAACGCTTGGCGATTTTCATTACTTCGTCTTCGCAGCCCATTTTTTCTCGGTGGTATCGGTCAACAGAGTTTCTTTAGCCAGGCTCACAACAGCACTAACTCAGCAGTACTAGACCTCCATGAATAGCGAAAGCGCTCTTTATAAGTGCACGTTAAAGAACCCCAGGAGGTCCAAATTTCCGGAGTCCCCCACTACGGTTTGCTTTCTAATCAGATCATGCTTTTGGCGTGTAAAACCCCACAATTAATTAATTAAATCTTGAAAAGTCTCCGCAACAGCTCATTTCACTGCAGAGCCCGCTTTTCTCATGAAACTTCACTGCCAACTGAAGTGAAACTTGACAATAAATAGTTATAGCGAAGCAAGCATTTTATTTCAGTTACATAAAGAATTAGGCTTTCGTCATTGCATATTATAGGCGAGGGAAAACGTATAAAACTACGCACTAATCATTTTATTATTGTGGAGACCGCCTTATTTGGGTAACAGAAAAAATTTGAAGTAGGAATTATTTTCAACTTCGCGGAGGAACAGTGGCTGGCGGCTATAAGTGCGTGGGTGGGGCTTCACTGCAAACTTATGTTGTATCTGACTATAGTAGCGTTTTTCTAAATTATCTCTGGAAGAATTATAGATAAATATATATTTGTGGAACAATCATAGTTCTTTTGTATCCCTCGCTTATTTCTCTACCAAGTTAAGCGCCAAAACGGAGTCATATTGTTATTTGGGAATTTGCGTAACGATGCGTGGCCGCCAGTCCCGTACAACCGCATAGAGCCCACGACGTGGCGGTGCTGGACGTACTGCGCCCATTGCTGAAGGTTAGAAAAACAGCTTCGTAAGGACAGCAGAAAACTGGCTACGTGAGGCGGCTCGACTGATAAGTGTAGAACCGTAATTAAAAACATGCGGAATTGTTCTCCACTTGCGGCGGCGTTTTCACTACTTCCTCTTTAAATAAAAAGACGTTGATCCGTCAGTATTTTCATAAGCAATGGTTAAATTAAACTTTCGCTTTTCGTTCCTGCTTGGCTGTTGCCTTGGCTGTCTCCCATAGCAGATCGCTTAATTTCTCAACTCCTTGCTACTCTTATTTCCAGTTGCCAATTTTGCACGAAAAGTTCTGTACCATTAGGAAAATACCAGACGGGGTAACGGGTAACATTCATATTGCTTACGGGTTTAACGGTTATTGCAGGGTTTGGCGATGGTTGCTGTTTCGCATGACTTTATTTTCCACCTTGTCTAACCCCTGTGACGGGTATGTGGGTCCGAGGTTCTGGCGGCATCGCGGCGAGGCGTTACTCGAGGAAATAATGAAGTAAAAGGAAAAGTTAAACGCATCTGGTGTTTTTTCCGGCCGCAACTCGTTCCATGAGTATGCAGACCAGCTGACTACGAACCGAATCCTTTTCCTATTCCAAAAACTATTCCAATATGTTTTTATTCCAATCTCCTGACGTCAAATTTGCGTAACCACAGGCGCAAACATCGGGCGGTCACCCGCAAGGTTGTCTGAACAAACCAATCAAATGCTCCCCTCGTTCATAGGAGGTGACTTTTGTTTGCTTGTAAAATGAATACCATTGCCTGCACTGTGCGGCTTGTCTTATCTAATTGGCTGACAAGAGGCGAGGAGAACGCACAAGTGGCGAGGGATTCGATGTGGCCGAGCCACTGCAGTGAATATCGATAACCGGATGAACAGCGTGGCGCCAGCGTCTGAGATTGGTCCGCTTTGTCTTCGCTTGCGGTGGCCCGTCGACAATCGCGGCGGCATACAACGGAAGCTTAAGAATGACGCTAAAACGGATCCTCAGCAAAGAAGAGTTGGTGGAACGAGGTAGTAAACATGCCGAAAGTGATTGAAAACGTTACACGGCCACGCAAAAAGTTTTAATACACGCAAATAAGCCCACGCTCTCCGGAAGGGGCGAGTAGCCAGTGCCGGAGCGATCGGCGGCGGCCATCTTTTATTCCTTCCAGAACGGAGCAGCCTGCGGCTATTCAGAAGAAAATTCGCTTTTGTTCGGCATACTAATGCATCTTTAATGCGTATACACGTCGCTTTGACGCGGTAAGTTTTTCCGGTTTCGGGACGTCGTGTGAGAGGCAGGTGAATGGGTGCAGCCCGAAACCTTTTGACCAATAGCCGAGGGCTAGTGGCGAAAAGTCTTCGAATCAGAAATAACTATTTTTGTTTTGTTCTGTCAAATTATGCATAAGTGTGTACACGTCTTATCAGATGGGGAGCTATCGCGGTTTTCGTGACTTCGCGTGACAGTCAGGTGAAGTGGGAGTGGTCCAAAAACGTTTTTGACCAATCGCGGTGGGCTGATTGGAGAATTGGAATAGAAAAGTTTGGAATAGTATTACGTTATAGCGCCCTTGGTCCCTGGATCAGTCTAAATAAAGAAGGTTGAACTAACGAAAGACCAGCGATGCGCGTGACCGTTGAATAGATGGTGACAACTGAACGTATCTCGAGTTAATCGCGCGGGCACCGAATCGATGAGAAAACTAGCCTTTACACCCCAGGAGATGCCGACAACTACCGCTATCCAAAAGGAGTGAAAAAGGCAACGAAATATTGAGCGCCGAACTGCTGTCAAGTCTCAAGATTGATGCAGCGGCGCTTTAGGAATGTGTGTGGGGAGTGGTGGCGTGGGCGGGAAGTGTTTGGATCCCACCGATGGCATCGGTTGTTGGGAACTCGACGCTGACGCCCGCGGTTGTACCTGGGTCGCAAGCCCCAAGGGTAGCGTTGGCCTGGCGGCCTGGGGTACAACTGGAAGCATCCGAAGGTCCCGGCAAAGCATGAGTCGACTGGTAACAACAAAACAACTTGTTTATTTTAACATCGCAAAGAGTTGGCGGTCAGGTTGACCGAAGTAGAGAGACGGGAGAGCGCTTTACTCAACAGAAGAAATCGGAGCCCTCCTTTTGGCGTCCGGGGGCAGCTGTTTTTATACTCTCGCAGTTGAGGGCAAGAAGGAACCCCTCAATAGACGAGCACGTGAATGTACAATGGGCTAATGGTGACGCACACTGTCGTAGCGCTGCCGGTCGGGCACAATGACTGGAATGAGAGGGTGATCCCTGCTGTCGCACCGCCTGGTTCGGGCACAATGACTGGAATGAGAGGGTGACCCCTGCTTTCGCATCGCCCGGTTTGGGCACAATGGCACATACACTCACACACGCACATGAAGACACGTGGCATCGGAACATGCCTGGAAACGCCTGGAAACACCTGGCGGGGAGCGTTGCGGCGACGACGAACGGGCCAAAATGTCTGCCGCCCCGCCGCAGTCGCGCCGGCAAAACCGCGTGTCGCAGGCGAAACGCAACAGACCGCCCCGCCGGGGGAAGGAGATCCCGATGGACAGGGGACTGCATCCGCTGTCCGGAGGGATGTCGCTCGATGATGCTCATAACCGAAGTCGGGCGTCCCTCGACGTTTCTTGAGCGCAGCGCACAGAGAAGGCCTCGTTCTCTCGTTCAGGTTCGCGCGGGACACTGCAAAGTGACTTCGGGAGAGTTCACATTTTTGTTCTCGTTCCCGGCAAGCGTTAGAACTACGCTGAAACTCAACCGCTCAGTCAGCAAGCACGGCACAACCCTCACTAAGCCCTGCCAGGCTCTTTCCCCTTTTTATACCACTGCATAGTTCCTTACAGTAGTCTAGCATCACTCAGAACGCGTCCACAAATTGGAAAATTGCACTAGAAAGCATATCATCACTTTGAAACACTAAACAAAAGCAATATGTTAAAAAAAATCCTGCCTCAGGAAGAAAAACATCAGTAACCAACAATTTTGAGGCTGATTCCTACGTCAGGGGCTTCGACTTAAGCCATCGGCGTTACCGTTGAGACTCCCCTTTTTGTAACGCACCTCAAAGGAATATTGTTGTAAAGCGAGGCTCCAGCGCAGGAGGCGGCCATTTTTGGGAGAGATGGTCTGCAGCCATTGGAGAGGGCAGTGATCCGTCTCAATGATAAACCTCGAGCCGGCTAGATAGCATGACAATTTCTGAACGGCCCACACGAGACACGCACACTCTTTCTCGGTGGCGCTATACGCCTGCTCACGACTGGTCAGCTTACGACTAGCATACAGGACGGGGTGTTCTACTTCTCCATTTTCCCGTTGGCACAGTACAACGCCCATGCCTCGCTCACTAGCATCGCACTGAACAACGAACCCTTTTGTATAGTCTGGCGATCGTAGCACAGGCTGGTTTGTTAGGGCACTCTTTAGGGCGCTAAAAGCTCTTTCCTTTGTCTCGTCCCGGACGACTGTTTGAGGCTCTGTCTTTCTTAGAGCATCCGTCAGGGGAGCCGCGATATCAGAGTACCTAGGGATGTACCTCTGATAGTAGCCGGCGACACCCAAGAACGACCGAATATCGGTCTTGGTGCGCGGTTGCGGAAAGTCTCGCACAGCGGCCACTTTTATTTCAGAGGGGCGGCGACGACCCTGACCAATCACGTGACCGAGGTAGACAACCTCGGCCTGTGCTAACTGGCACTTAGGAGCCTTGACTGTCAAGCCCGCTTCGCGCAGGCGGGTTAGCACTGCCCGCAAGTGTGTCATATGCTCAGACCAGGATGCGGAGAATATCGCTACGTCGTCTAGATACGGTAAAGCGAATTCTTGCTGTCCCCGCAACACTTTATCCATGAGGCTTGAAAAACAGTATGGCGCGTTCTTCAAACCAAAACTCAACACTTTAGGACGGAATGTTCCCATTGGTGAAATGAACGCCGCATACCTACTAGCCTCTTCTGTAAGTGGAACCTGCCAATAACCCCTGACAAGATCTAGGGTGGAAATAAACTGAGCGCTACTAACTTTCTCAAGGCGCTCCTCGATGTTAGGGATCGGATAAATTTGATCCTTAGTGATGGAATTAAGCCTGCGGTAGTCGACGCAAGGACGAGGTTCCTTGCCCGGTACCTCAACTAAAATCAAAGGGGAGGTATAATCACTCTCACCTGCCTCAATAACACCGAGCTGTAGCATTTTCTTTACCTCAGCCTCCATAATATCGCTCTGGCGGGGTGACACCCGATACGCCTTGGATCGTACTGGCTCTGGGGAGGTAAGTTCTATATCATGAGTAAGTACAGAAGTCCTACCAGGCCTCTCAGAGAACAGACCTTGAAACTCTTGTAATAGCTGGTGTAGTTCGGTTTTCTGCTCGGGCGACAGCGGTGCTTTACTGATAAGGTCACTAATGACTTGACCGGTGTCTTCCCTGTTCGTCACTGAGCCTAGTCCCGGAAGCTCGACCGGAAGCTCTTCAGGAACGTTTACCATCATGCACACCACTGCTTCCCTTTGTCTATAAGGTTTGAGCAGATTACAGTGGTAAACTTGCTGTGCTTTCCGCTTTCCTGGCAGACTTACCACGTAGTTAACGTCCGACAGTTTCTGAACAATTCGTGCTGGGCCCTCCCACTGCACGTCTAGTTTGTTGTTTAGCGATGTGCGCAATATCATGACCTCATCGCCCACCTCAAAACGACGGGCCCTGGCTGTCCGATCATAATAAACCTTGGCCCTCTGCTGGGCCTTTGTCATTGCTTCACCTGACAACTCCTGTGCCCTTCTTAAGCGTTCGAGGAGCTTAAGTACGTACTCCACCACGACTGGGTCGTCGCCCCTACCTTCCCACGATTCTCGAAGCATGCGAAGCGGAGATCGAAGCGAGCGACCGTACACCAGTTCAGCTGGCGAAAACCCCGTAGCCGCATGCGGCGCGGTCCTTAAAGCAAACATCACCCCAGGCAGACACAGCTCCCAGTCAGTTCGATGTTCAAAACACAACGCTCTCAACACGCGCTTCATGACGGAGTGGAGCTTCTCAACGGAATTCGACTGTGGGTGGTACACTGAGCTGTGTAACAGCTTTACCCCACACCTTTCGAGAAAAGTTGTCGTCAAAGCGCTAGTAAACACTGTGCCCTGATCTGATTGGATTTCCGCAGGGAAACCAACTCGCGCAAATATGGACAGTAGTGCATTAACTATCTCAACTGAGCTGAGTTCTTTAAGCGGCACTGCTTCAGGGAACTTTGTCGCTGGGCAGATCACAGTCAAAATGTGTCTGTACCCCGTGGCTGTTACCGGCAGAGGTCCCACTGTATCAATAACGAGCCGTCTAAAAGGCTCCGTTATGATAGGTACCAATTTCAACGGCGCCCTTGATTTGTCCCCTGGTTTGCCCTCCCGCTGACAAGTGTCACATGTCCTCACGAAATGGTCTGCGTCCCGAAAACACCCTGGCCAATAGTACTCTTGCAAGAGACGGTCCTTAGTTTTCTTAACTCCTAGGTGTCCGGACCACGAACCCCCGTGTGACAAGCGCAACAGATCCTGACGATAGCATTGAGGCACGACTAGCTGATCGAACTCCACTCCTCGGCGGTCTAGATACTTCCGGTACAGGACTCCACCTCTTTCCACAAAACGCGCAGTTTTCCTGGCGATACCTTCTTTGACATTGCAGCGTATGTTTTCTAGGCTACCATCCTTCTTTTGCTCGGCTATCAAAGCCGACCGGCTGACTTTTAGCAACCTATCAAGTCCGTCTGACGTAGGCACGATGAGCAAATCAGTAGATAGCTCTTCTAACTTTCCCGTGTCGGGCGTTTCCTCTCCAGTATCTGGCGCCTTTAACGTTACAGACTCAAGTTTATTCAGTTCGGGCGTGCTCGGAATATCAGCTTGCTGCGCCTCTGACCCTTTTTCGTTGTTTGATAACGTCGGCCCCGCAACTACCGCCTTTGCAGCGAGCTCCCGAACCTTCGATCTGGTTAAGGCCTGAACACTAGCTTCACCAAACAAAAGCCCCTTCTCGCGCAGGAGGTGATCGGACCTGTTTGAAAATAGGTACGGGTACTGGGGTGGCAGCATAGATGACACTGCCGCCTCCGTCTCAAGCGCTCCGAAAGGTCCTTCAATAAGCACTTTTGCTGCCGGCAGACACACGCTATGAGCTTCCACGGCTTGCTTGATCCATGCGCACTCGCCCGTGAACATATGGGGTTCTACGTAAGACGGGTGAACTACATCCATCGTAGCTGCGGAATCGCGAAGCACTCGGCACTCTTTCCCCTTCACGAGGAGGTCTCGCATGTAAGGCTCGAGAAGCTTCATGTTCTCGCCAGTGCTGCCTATTGAAAAAAACACAACTTTTGGTGTTGTTTCCGGACACTGCGCCGAAAAGTGACCCGGCTTCTGGCACGTATAACAAACGCGCGCTTGCCTCATCTCGAACCGCTTTCTGCGTTCGGCTTCGGCTGCCGCCGTCTCCTTAGGTTCGGTCGCACTGCTTCCACTCGCACCCGCACTACGCGTGTTCCCCTTTTCTCTCATGGGTGTGAACTTCGGCCTCTCAAACTTCGAGCCAAATTCACCCTTTTGACTGTCCTTAGCTCCGCGAGCCCGACGCGTCACAAACTCCTCGGCTAGCTCAGCGGCTTTAGCCACCGTACAAACGTCTGGCCTATCCAAGACCCAGTATCGCACGTTCTCCGGTAACCGACTATAAAACTGTTCTAGCCCGAAACAATGCAGAACTTTATCGTGGTCACCGAACGCTTTCTCTTCTTTGAGCCACTCCTGCATGTTTGACATAAGCCTATACGCAAACTCTGTATATGACTCACTTCTGCCTTTCTCATTTTCCCGAAACTTCCGACGGAACGCCTCCGCAGACAGCCGGTACTTTTTTAGAAGACTCGATTTCACTGTGTCGAAATCCTCTGCCTCCTCTCTATCCAAGCGAGCGACTACGTCGGCCGCCTCGCCGGGTAACAAAGTGAGCAAGCGCTGTGGCCACGTTTCCCGAGAGAACCCCTGCTTCTCGCACGTTCGCTCAAAGTTAACCAGGAACAAACCAATGTCCTCTCCAAGCTTAAACGGCCGCATCAGGTCAGTAATTTTGAACAATACGCGTTCTCCTGCACCGTGTGCCTGACTTCCATTACGAGCGCGTTCCATCTCTACCTCAAGACGCTTCATTTCCAAAGCGTGTTGACGGTCACGCTCTTCTTTTTCTTTCTGCTCTTTAAGTTCGCGCTCCTGTTTCTCTTTTTGCTCTTTAAGTTCGCGCTCCTGTTTCTCTTTTTGCTCTTTAAGTTCGCGCTCCTGTCTTTTTGACCTCTCCTCAATAGTCTCAAGGCATTCCGACAGCTCGTCATCCTCAGCCTCTAACTCAAGAATAGCCTTTAGCAGTTCTGGTTTTCTGAGTTTGTCCGAGACATCCAGACCCAACTCTCTTGCAAGCTCCAACAATTTCGGTTTGCGCAACGACTTCAAATCCATGGCTGCTCTGAATGCTGCTTTCTCTACTGCTTACTATTGTCTTGCCGCAAACTAACCCGGCAGCAACGACAACCACAATTACCAGCTCTGTTTCTGACATTAACAAAAGCCTGGCAAAGCTCAGAAGAAGAAAGTCCCGCACTCACCAAACCTCGCAGCCAAGAGTCCAGCGCAGTCGTTCCGCTGCAGGCAACCAGTCATCACACAGGGCTCGTTGCACTGCTCCCGGATCGTCGTTGAGCTGCTCAGCATACAGTCAACTGCATCTCTTCGCTGCTGGCCTCCGTTGTCGCGATCCCACCGCTGCCACCAGATGTTTTGGAGTCGGAGGCGATCTCACCGCTGACAACCAGATGTTTGGATCCCACCGATGGCATCGGTTGTTGGGAACTCGGCGCTGACGCCCGTGGTTGTACCTGGGTCGCAAGCCCCAAGGGTAGCGTTGGCCTGGCGGCCTGGGGTACAACTGGAAGCATCCGAAGGTCCCGGCAAAGCATGAGTCGACTGGTAACAACAAAACAACTTGTTTATTTTAACATCGCAAAGAGTTGGCGGTCAGGTTGACCGAAGTAGAGAGACGGGAGAGCGCTTTACTCAACAGAAGAAATCGGAGCCCTCCTTTTGGCGTCCGGGGGCAGCTGTTTTTATACTCTCGCAGTTGAGGGCAAGAAGGAACCCCTCAATAGACGAGCTCGTGAATGTACAATGGGCTAATGGTGACGCACACTGTCGTAGCGCTGCCGGTCGGGCACAATGACAGGAATGAGAGGGTGATCCCTGCTGTCGCACCGCCTGGTTCGGGCACAATGACTGGAATGAGAGGGTGACCCCTGCTTTCGCATCGCCCGGTTTGGGCACAATGGCACATACACTCACACACGCACATGAAGACACGTGGCATCGGAACATGCCTGGAAACGCCTGGAAACACCTGGCGGGGAGCGTTGCGGCGACGACGAACGGGCCAAAATGTCTGCCGCCCCGCCGCAGTCGCGCCGGCAAAACCGCGTGTCGCAGGCGAAACGCAACAGAAGGGAGGCGGGCGGGCGGGCCCACCCCCTTAGGTACGTGCTTGATATAAATAATTAGTACCTGAACGCTTATCGAATGTCCATTTAGTCTTGGTGCCTGGGTATAGAGGACTAGTTCTAAAGGAAACTGCAGATTCATTGGCGAAGGCGTTGAAGTTGGTCCTGCCATTGAAATTCTCCCTGCCTCAGGCTTAATCATAGTTGCAAGATTTCGGATGGAAATGATGCGAGGATTGTCTGTACCATCCATAACAAATTCCTCGGATTTGAAACGCTCATTTTACCCGTCGAGAAGTAGTCTATATCAATCGAGAAAAATTCAAGTATTAGAAGGCTTCACTGTGGCATATCTTCTTTAAATTTTTGATACATGACTGATCTGGCTGCCTCACCGATTTGTAATGTGTGTAGGGAAGATGAGACCTTGTAACATTTTTTATTTCCTTGTCGGCAATTTATTGGCTAATGAAAATGAACCCTAAAAACACCCCACTCCGCCTTCTTGGATTACATTTATCTGTTGAAAATGTGCTTTCTTTGGGTGCCCCTACACCTGGACATAGCGACTAGAAGGTTAGCGCTGCCATCCAAGATTTTCTTTTAGGATCAAGGAGATTTGAACACTGAATACAAAATTTTTAGCCTCCTTGTTTTTCACCAAAACTGAACTTCAATTGCTTTATTTTTTACTTTATGGGTGGAATTTCTATTTTCATATGATCATGCAGGCTCTCCAATCTCTATTTTTCGATTGTTACTTACCTAGTGTAAGATTTGGACCTCTTATTTTGCACTTCAACCTACCCGGTTCTTGGCCAGTCCCCCAGAGTGGGTACGGGTCAGTATGTCCCAAGTATCTGCATCTACGTCTACGCAGCAGCAGTTCCCCCCGGACATTGCCGAGAGGCAAGGAAGTGGCCTTAGGTCTGCCATCATTTGCTCTTTTCACGGGGCAGTAAATGATGTACTACATCTAAATTAGAAATCTCCATAACGAAATTACGCTGAGACATCCCACCACTAAGTTTTTACTTATACAGGTCTTGTCTGGCACTATCGTCTCTGTATAGTACTTGCCAGGAACCTGGAAATATTTACCACTTCCTGCTATCATGCCGCAGATTCAGAAATCACAGGAAAAAAAATTCAAATTTTCATTCCGAAAAATGAGTATTTCTTTAAAGTCTCAAAGCATCCTCTCCTTCGCGATTCTTCATTGGGCTTTAGCCACAGGAACATCTGCTTGACCATATGCGACTATCTCTGTGACGCAAGAAGCTACCATGTTAATTCTAGAAATCGATATTTGGATAGCTAATTAAGTCGCTGATTGTGTGCTCGTAGTTAATTTCATACCAATAAAAATACCATGAAATTTGCTGTTTATATATTACTACATCTATTGTTGTTTCTGTATCTGCCAGGCAAATCTATTTCTTACTGATCATAAACGTTCTACTTCACCTTGACTTGCTTTTTCATTTTTGTTGCTTTTTCTCCTCCTTCTCTTTAACTTTTAACCGCGGGCTTCTTGACCAATTCCACGCTGATGGTAATAGCCACAAGTGAAATAACAAGCAAGCAAGCAAGGTCCGCAGAATACGCACTGACGGCTTAGCTCTGGTGGTTTGACTGACTATCGCGGGACCTTATCATTTTTTGTTCTTGTTTTACGTATTCTCCCTTTATCATTGCCCCTTTCAGCCTAAGGTGACGTCCAAGAACTCCCCGGGGAGTGGTTTTTGCTCCTGGGCGGCATCTCTTCCCACTCATGAGATACCTTTGGATTTCTTCCCACGCATCGGTGTAACCAGTATGACCGTGGCACTTGTTGCTTCGAATCGAGGCTCCATCATATTCAATAACCCTCAGGCTATACAGGAGGCTATTAATGCTAGTACTCAATTTTACCACACCATCTTGAACGTAAGGCAGTTTGGCCGTCGATGCCTTGTTTGTAGGTCGCCAGACTAGACATCCGTTGTGGATTTACTCAACTGCACATCGTTTGCGGCAACTCTGGTGAGTGCATTCATCCCTACTCACCTCGCGTACACCAAGGGAGCAATACGAGGTGTGAGCCCAGGTCTAACTCCGACAGAAACATTGGAAAAGTTAGCTGCGGCTGATGTAATGCCGTATATCACTGTAATCGAGTCGTGGAAATTAACACGGCACCAACAGAACCAGTGATAGCCGCTTTTGCTGGCACTTCCTGCCCATCAAAGGTCAAGGTATGACCCCTTGTATTCCGACTAGAACCGCTTGCCCCACGTCCGTTTCAATGTCGCGTTTGCTGGCGATTTGACCATACAATCGGCTGGGGTAGCTCAGGCCAATGGTGCTGCACATGCGGGGAAGGCCACGCTCCAAGTGATTGTACTTCCAAAAGCGAGCGATGCTGCCTCTGTGATGAAAAGCACCCGTCTGATTAATCGAACTGTCTTGTGCGTGCCAAAGAAGGACAGGTACTCGAAGTTATGGACAAAAGACGTTGCTCCAGAATATTGTAAAAGAGAGAACATTTGGCTATGCTGGAGTTGCACCTATGTAATGCAGTACCTGACTCATCTCTTGCTGTAGCCATAGAAAATACTGCTCAAAAGGCCGGGGTTAACGCAGTGGATCAGCTGTTAGCGAAACTCGGTGAAAGCATTGCACAGGCTATTTCTTTGCTAATGAATACGCTAATGCAAGCTATGGTATTTGCTCATTATTAAATCAGCTCATAGGTTCGGGACAACAATCTAGCTATGTAAAGGGGGTGACAATTGTCTCTGGAAATGGTACAGCGTCTACTAGCTCCCCTTCCACTCACTCTGCCTCTGACAACCAGGCTATACAAGCTTCAGACATCAAAGATGCAGAATATAATGCTCGGGCTCAAAAAAAAAGAGCTATGTAGGCTATCAGTGAAGATTCTTTCTCATTTCCCCCTTCGAAGTCTAAAAAATGTCAGCCTAAATTCACTTTGAAGGAAAGTGTATCAAAGAAGTCGCTTTCGACTGCAGCACTTTCTTCATCATAGGATCATTGAAGGTTCTTCAGTGGAACTTACGCTCAATAATATCAGCTTCCGTAGATCTATTTTTGCTACTAACCAACTTAATCCAGTTATTATAATATAAAAGGAAACTTGGTTGACAACTCAGAAAAAGTTCGGTTTAAAATTTTACAGATCTTTTCGGCTAGACCGCCCTACAAAACGGGTGGACTAAATATGTTTGTATCTGCTAAGGTATGTTATAAAGCTAAAATTTCATTTCAATTGATGGATTCTAAGTGAAAAATTCTGACTGTAAAACGCATTCTTCCTGGGTGTTGCCCACTTTATATTGTAAATACTTATTTTCCTTCAGGTGTGCTGGACACTCGCTCTCTTGGTAGTGTTCTAGCTATCTATGGATGTGATCTTTCGTTTAGTGGGAATTTCAATTGACATCATGTTTCATGGAATTTAAAGACAGATTTGTGCGGTAACCGCTTGTGGAAATGGTCACAAGCGAATAACCTTGCTCGTGAAAATTCTGAATGAACTACAATTGTGCGTGGCCAAAATCAGTCTTCAATCGGTAGCACATTCTCTAGGTCGTAGTCTTTCTGTGTCTTCGTTCTCAACTGTTGACTGTGCCGCTAATAGTCACAATATTCCACTATTATTTGAAATGTCGCGTTTTATTACAACCAGTGATTAGCAGGTTCGAACTTTTGTAAACTACAATACCTTCATGAAGCCTTTGTGGTCTGTAATTTTGTCCCTGGCTAATGCTTCCAATGAACAAAATGGGAAGATTATTTGTTCTGCCCTTAAAAAGTCTAGCAAGCAATCGGAATTTGCAGTTCGATGTAGTAACGATTATTCTTACAGTTCTTGCTGGAATACTGACTCTTCACGGGATTATAAAAGAAGAAAAGCAGCCTGGAAAAAGTTCCTAATAACCAATGTCAGAAAAATTCGAGTGATTATAAATTCTACAGAAGTATAATTAAACATACAATTTATAAAGCAAAGCATGAGTACGATTGGAAACAGTTCGATTATCTATAAAAACCTAAATTAAGCGTCCACTTTTCAGTTTTCTTCGCAGCAGAAAAATACTTTGGTATTCCAGTAACACAGAGGATGTTTTTCACTGGAAATGAAATGACGCAGACGTTGGAAGAAATCGCAAAAGGTTTATAAAGTCGATTCACTTTCTTGTTAGCCCCATGTATCGAGTTACGAATCTGGTCAAATAATTTCACTGAGTTCACAATGCTGGGACTACACTCTAAAAAAAGTTCACACCCTTTGGGTTGTATTTTGTCCCCAAACAATAATCGTCATCTGTGTTGCCCGTATTTCCTTTCTTTAATGCTGCGAGCCCGGTACTTCGTAGTCTCGAACGGTTTGGACGTTATCAGCTTGACACAGCATTCTCGACAGGAAAGTAGCGAACGCCGAGTTTTCCAGAGAGGAAACGCAAGCAAGGCAGATGACGATTATTGTTTGGGGACAAGATAAGCCCCAAAGGGCGTAAACTTTTTATAGAGTGCAGCTACGGCAGCGGAAATTGTGCCATATTCTGCCCCTGATGCTGTCAGATTCATCGAAAAAATGTTAAAAATGTTATTCAAGGGATCCCAGATGACCCTTTAAACTTCGTAAATATTCTACTGAATTTTCGTGGATAGCTTTCACTTGGAAACTCTTTAAAAATATTCCAGTTCATAAAAATAATGGTGATGGATTCATTCCTGACAAATTTAACCAACTGCTCTAAGCTCTAATTTGGTTAATTTAATAAAAATTATTCTGAATGTTTGTCTCACGAAATTAGCAGAGGACAAAGTTGCACTGAGTCCTTGCTAAATTGGATTTAGATCATGCTGTTCCATTTGGCATGGTCATGTAGAACTGGAAAGCCGCATTAAACTAGGGGCTCTATAATGTAAAGTTATTCCAAACTTCTATATTTCAATTGTTCGACTAGCCTTCCACGATTGGTCAAAAATTTTTCGAGCCACCTCCAACGTCTGTCTGTCACGCGACGTCACGAAAACCGCTATAGCTCCGCATCTTATGTCACGTGTACACACCGAATATGCATGAATACTCCGAACAAAAAAGAATTATTCCTGATTCGACGTCTTTTCGCCGTTAGCCCTCGGCTATTGGTCAAAATCTTTTAGGCGGCGTCCCCTTCTCTTGTCTGTCACGCGACGTCACAAGAACGCGAAAACTCACCACGTCAAAGTGAGGTGTACGCGTTAAAGGTGTATTGATATTCCGGACAAAACTTAATTTTTTCCTGAATATCCAGAGATTTCCCCGTTCCAAAAGGAACGGAAGATGGCTGCCCGGCGATCGCTCAATCGCTCAGGTGGCTGCCCGCCGACTTGCATGTGCTTGTGAGCATGAATTTATTTCCTTATAATGAACTTTTTTTTGCCGGGCAGTAAAACATTATCGAGCCTTTTCGGCACGTACGCGACATAACTCTTCGAAGCCTTCCGTGCTGAGGATCCGCTTTAGCCGCATTCTTAACCTTCCGTTGCACGCCGCCGCGATTTTTGACCAGCCCCCGCAAGCTAGGTAAGGGGAAGTGGACTAATCGCAGACGCCGGCACCAACCCCTTCATCCGGTTATCTATTTTCACTGCACTTGCTCGGCCCAGTGAAACTCTCTCCACTTGAGCGTGCTTCTCACTAGTCAATTTGATCAGAAAAGCCGCTTAGCGTAGGCAATGTTATACGTTTCGAAATAGAATAAAGGTGACCTTCTATGAACGAGGAGAGCGTTTGATTTGGCTGTTCAGACAACGCTGTGGGTCACCGCCCGTTGCTTGCGTCGGCGGTTACATAAATTTGAGGTCAGCAGATTGGGTTAAAAACAGATTGGAATAGCTTTACGTTATAGGGTCCTCGCACGACACCAGCGACAAATCGCAGCTCTTGTAATTTTAGATATATCAAAAGCATATGAATGTTTAGAACACGAAGTTTTACTGAATCGATTAACAAACCTTGATTTCTCAAAATACATAATAAAATGGTTTAGTAAATTTCTGACGGAGAATTTAATTGCTCTGTGAAAAGATTTTCTTAAAACTGACTTGGAGAGTCGCGCGGCGTTCCGCGAGGAGCTGTCACTTCACCTTTATTGTTTAACATATTACTAAGCTATATACCTTGCCATAATATCATACACACATATGTGTAATCATATTAAAATTGTGCTTTTTGCATCAGACAATGACATCACTTTTTATATAGTCGATTTCTAACATACATGTGCACCTTAGAAAAGTGGTTACGAAATATTCGCCTTTCCCTTAACGTCAGCAAATGCTTAGAGTTCTTCCTTTAAGGGATCAAAACATATAAAGCTTACCTACCGCGTGAAGAATATAACTCAAGTGGGCTTGGTGAAATACCTGGACATAATATATAATATTCAGCTTAGCTGGCACATACACACTCAAGATATAAATAAAAAAGGAGTGCGAGCCGTTGGAGTGCTAAGAAGGCTTCGCAACGGGCGATCGGGTATGCGGAGAGACTCTCTTGTGATGATTGATAAAGTGTGTGTACGGCCAATTTCGGAATTTGGATGTGTTGTATATTGATGGGCACGGGCATATAAATTATTCTTGTTCTTCTGGAACGGGAATCTTTATTCCTGTACCATGGTTTACCAAAGTTCGTTGCCAACAATGCACTATACCTAGAAGCACGCTTACCATCTCTTTTGTGGACATTTCGGCGATTAAGGATCCAAACATTCTTAAAGATGCATCATTCGTCTATAAAATCACAAACCATTTTTATTTCTCAGCCTGTATCATCTTTCAATCTTCCTGGCCTCGGTTCCACACTCCTCAGGTCGTCTTCGCACAAGCACCTGTTGGTAGCTTAGATGTACGATTATGTGAGATCCCTCCTATTGGCAGTTCGAGAATTTACAGATTATATTTGACCATGTATATCAAAGCAAGGCGAAACACCTTTCCTACAATACATTATATCACAAAATCACTTGTTGGGGCTAAAAATAAACGCCGCCATAGCAACAGATGCATCGGAAACAGAAGAAAATTGGTAACTGGAATTTTCTCTTGCACGTTTGACTGGTCGTTCTCTTTAAGACTTCCTGACTACATGCCTGTATTGCTAGGTGCGTTTCTGGCGCTTACAGTGGCTCTACGAAAAATGAACTCGTAAATCTTGGAAGTTGCAATAGTAACGGATTCTTTATCTTCATGTTCAGCTCTCATTGGAAATAATGGTTAACTTATTTGACGTGCATTTCATTGTCTACTACCCTCTCACTTAACACTAATTAGGTTGGTGTGGGCGTCTGGTCACAAAGGATTTGTTATGAAGGAATTAGCAGAGAGCTTGGTGAGAGTGGCCCTGAGTTGTTCAATTCTCCAGATCCTTCCTGTATCAGCTTTCAGAACTGTTGGTAGGTTCAGGAGACGTGCAGTCATGCACGACCCTTTGAATTTACCTCATTACCAACACCTCCTACTTCTTTGGGCCGGAAGTTTCTGCCGTAATAGAAAAATTGGAGTCCTGTTTACCAAATTTCAATGTCAAAAGCCTGCATTAAACTTATCTGCGTCCATCTCTCCTGGTGCCCTCCTCCTTGTAGTCATATGTGGTGAGGATGATACAGTAGAACATTTCTTCCTGTCACGTCGCCGTTTTTCATGATATACAAAATACACTTCCGAAGGACAAACTCATGGGGCTGGATTGATTATAACAACACCCGATATTCTCTCTTTGGGACCTCTTCTCTGGGACATTATCATAGGGATGTTCATGCATCTGTTGTGAGGCATTCCTTCCAATGACAATATCAAAAACAGAAACACAAGTTTTCGAGGCATTCCACATCGCTAAAAGGCGTTACAACTGCGTTAGCTTACCTTCTTTACTACTATCAAGGAAGGAAACATAATTCTTATATGGGCAAATTAGGACTCTCCCGCGCGCTTTTTATGCACACGTGGCCTTTCTATTTTTCGTCGCTGCCTCGTGCACAATTTTATCGAGATTGTTCCTTGTTTTTCTATTTTGTAGAGCCTTATAAATTCCGCACCTTCATGAAATAAAGACAGTGGGAAGTCTGCGCTTTTTGTGTGCGTCTATGCTTATCCTGTCTGTTTAAACGCACTGTTTAAAACTTTGCTGAATGTCCAATTTTAGGTCTTCTTTCCCTGACAAGCAATCAAATGTAGGTAGTCCCTGTAACTTGGAGTCGAATGATGCATCGAGAATGGATGTAGAATCGCAGGCTCCCAATCATCGTGGGTGCCCATGAATGCAGCCTCAAGTTCTCGTCCCCATTCAAAACCTAAGGCCTAACGTCGCCGAGTTAACAAACTCTATTGTGGAGAGAGCAATTCACGCTGCGGCGCCCTCGTCGCCTGAGGGCTAATGAGATTGCTTCGGTCGAATTGTCGCTCTATACTTGTTGCTTCAACAGCTTTACTTCATTTCAGAAAACAATTTTGTCCTGATATACTTTTACAAGAAACTTGGTTGCATATCGAAAAAAAAAGTTTCCTTGCGGTATTATGGATGTTTTCCTTTAGTCCGTCTTAATAGAGGCGGAGGTACCATGATGTTTGTCTCAAGCAAATTTTTCACAGAACAAAATTAGCATTCAGGTTTATGGCCCCACATAGTAAATACTTGTGGTAGAAGTAAATCTGCCCGGGTATAGGCGAACAGCTTACTGTCAGTTGCCTACAAACTATTTAGTAAGGTAATCGCAAATAGAATCACGAACGTCTTAGAATTCTGTCAAGCAAAGGACCAGGCGGGATTCCGTAAAGGCTACTCAACAATGCACCATTATGACACTATCAATCAGGTGATAGAGAAATGTGCGGAATATAACCAATCCTTATATATAGCTTTCATTGATTACGAGAAAGCGTTTGATTGAGTCGAAACCTTAGCAGTCATGCAGGCATTGCGGAATCAGGGTGTAGACGAGCCGTATGTAAAAATACTGAAAGATATCTATAGCGACTCCACAGCCACCATAGTCCTCCATAAAGAAAGCAAGAAAATCCCAATAAAGAAAGGCGTCAGGCAGGGAGATACCATCTCTCCAACGCTATTCGCAGCGTGTTTACAGGAAGTATTCAGAGACCTGGATTGGGAAGAATTGGGGATAAAAGTTAATGGAGAATACCTTAGTAACTTGCGATTCGCTGATGACATTGCCTTGCTTAGTAACTCAGGGGACCGATTGCAATGCATGCTCACTGACCTGGAGAGGCAAAGAAAAAGAGTGGGTCTGAAAATTAATCTGCAGAAAAGTAAAGTTTAACAGTCTCGGAAGAGAACAGCAATTTACAATAGGTAGCGAGGCACTGGAAGTGGTAAGGGAATACATCTACTTAGGGCAGGTAGCGACGGAGTATCCGGATCATGAGACGGAAATATTGAGAAGAATAAGAATGGGCTGGGGTGCGTTTGGCAGGCATTCTGAGATCATGGAAAGCAGGTTGCCATTATCCTTCAAGAGAAAAGTGTATAATAGCTGTGTATTACCAGTACTCACGTACGGGGCAGAAACCTGGAGGGTTACGAAAAGGGTTCTACTTAAATTGAGGACGACGCAACGAGCTATGGAAAGAAGAATGATGGGTGTAACGTTAACGGATCAGAAAAGAGCAGATTGGGTGATGGAACAAACGCGAGTTAATGACATCTTAGTTGAAATCAAGAAAAAGAAATGGGGCATGGGCAGGACATGTAATGAGGAGGGAAGATAACCGACGGTCATTAAGGGTTACGGACTGGATTCCAAGGGAAGGGAAGCGTAGCAGGGGACGGCAGAAAGTTAGGTGGGCGGATGAGATTAAGAAGTTTACAGGGACGACATGGCCACAATTAGTACATGACCGGGGTTGTTGGAGAAGCATGGGAGAGGCCATTTCTCTGCAGTGGGCGTAACCAGGCTGATGATGATGATGACGATGATGATAGGCCTTTGTCAGTCGTAAATGCTTACTTCCTGGTATGGGTGCAAGACATAAGTCCCTTAGATTCAATTAAAGCAAACTGTGGCAAAGATAAGTCTTAGCTGGTGATTTCAATTCACGCTGTCTATCATGGGGATGCATAACGGACCAGTGTGGTAAGGGACTGTGGGAACGGACAGTCGATAATGGGCTCTATTGCATGAATACTGGAGGAGTTATGTTTCTACGAGGACAATCTCACTCTCTTTTAGACCTCACGTTCCCTGGAACAAATGTCGTATCAACGCGGTCAAAGATTGATTGCGTTACAAACAGCGACTGAGCCCTTCCCTGTTGTTTTCGAAGTGGTAGGGCCTCTAACCTCTTTGGAGCTTCATAAGAGAAGTTTTATTAATTATACCCGTTTTAAGACTTCTTTCGGGGAGCAGCGTTTAGTTCAATGATACATATAAGTTCAAATCAAAAGGCTCATATTGTATGCTTGGCATTGGAGGATTCTCGAAAAAGATCTGAATTTGTGGTGGAGTCGAGTAAAAGCAATAGCCTTAGCAAATGGTGGCACAATGACTTCACTAGAGAATACCGGCGGAGGAAGGCTGCCAGGAAAAAGCTTCTACTCAGCCACTGTTCGACGAATTGTAACGATTACATATACGTAGCGACACCCTTTAAAGGCACGGTTTCTGAAGCGAAGAACGTGTATAACATCAGACATTTTGATTTCCTAATACAAGCACGCAAAAGAGGGGTGTTATTCCGTTTTGTGAGATCACGAAAATTATCTAACCAAGAATTAATGATGACTCACTTGTTCTCACGCCGGGCGAAATCGCTGAGTTCTTGGAACAAATTGCCAAAGGGTTCGAGAACCGCTTTTCATCTTGTCTCGCTTGTCGGCCTTTAAGGCTCGGCGCAGTGGACGATTTCGTGGAGGTGTCACTACCGACATTGTCCTAAGGGAATGTGAGTTCGCCTGCTGCCCCAGGTCCGGATAGGGCTACCATCGCAATGACATAATTTTTGTATAAGCAGTATCCAAATGACTTACTGGCTCTTGTGAATCCTTCTACAGAGAGGGCTTGGATAACATTTCAGTGGAAATTCGGTAAGGTAATATTATTGCTCAAAAATCAAGGCAGCGGATCTACACTGAACAGCACTCGGCCTATTTCGCTAACGTCAAATCTTGTTAGGCTAATAGAAATAATATTACATGTGCGAATATTGAAGTTCGTTAACACCAGAGAACTACTGAACCTTTTTCAAATTGGTTTTAGACCAGGCCTGTCCAACTGGTGCGCACACGCAGACATAGAGAGACGAATTCACCTTGCATGGCGCCGCAGGCAATGTGCTGCACTGGTCACGCATCATATCACCAAAGCTTATGGCAGTATCGAGCATTCAACATTGTTGGACAGAATGAATGCCCTAGATCCTTCTGGGTACTTTGTGCGATGGACAGCCAAGTTCATGAGGGGGGCATTTTTGTGTTAGTAATAGTATCACCTTTATTTCGTTTAGAAATATGCGGAGTGTACCTCTAGAGGCCGTTTTGTTTCCACTGTTTTCCAGCATTTTAATTAGTGATATTCGATGTCGTCCTGACGTAAACACATGTGTTCACCCCGATGATATTGCGTTCTTTGCTTTTACAGATGACATTCAGTCTCTTTACGGGGTATTGTAAGATTGTCTAAGCGCACTTTAACAGTGGCTGGAAGGAATTCACCTGTCTCTCAACGTTAACAAGAGTGCTGTTCTAGTCTTTCCACTAAGGAGTCCAATGTATATATCTCTCTGTTATCCGAACAAATTCATCCCCCAGGTTTAAGAGGCCAAGTAACTTGGGGTGATTTATGATAGTAACCGCAATTTTCTTCCGTATATTGAGTATGTTGCTGCAAAAGGCGCCCGTGCTCTCAGAATATTACGATGGCTGAGCAATAGTCGGTCAGGAATGCGAAGAGGCACACTGCTAATGATATACAACATGTATGTCAGGCCAATATTAGAATATGGGTGTGATCTGTCCTCTGGACGTGTCGCTTAGGAGATCTATTCCCTTGTTCTAATAGAACGGGATGCACTCCGCCTCTGCCTTCGCCTCCCCAAGTTTGTAGGGAGCGCTGCACTGTACTTGGAAACGCGAGTTGGTTCGTTAATGGCTAGCTTTCTACTTCTAACAGTCCAAACCTTTCTGCGACTGCGTGGATCACATTTTAGCAGGCACCAGGCAGTGTTTATTATTATTAGCCCACTTTATTTTTTAATGTTCATTGGCCTCGTTTTCATATGCCACAGATGGTTTATTTTTTTGCGCAGGCACTACTTGAGCCCTTGAATGTTAAACTCCTGCATTTTCTACTACCGTCTCTCTAGGAATTATTGTGATACCATCTATCATATTATTCCAAATTTTTTATCTTCACGGATTCTCAATAACTTGTTGGATGATCACTTGAGTCATAGTCAGGCCAAAGCTATACTACCGACAGATGCCTCACAGAGCAATGAAAAGGTAGGTGTATGAATTTTTTCTCATTCGCTAGATTAAATTCGACTTTCTGATTTCACTCGTATTTATGTAGCAGAGTACCTGGCAGCAGTTTTAGCACTGCGTAGAATAAACCACGCTCATTCATCAGTAGCTATTGCCAATGACTCGCTATCTCTACGTTCACCGCTTACAACATGTACAGACAAAAATTTTGCAAAGCACTATAACTATTGGCTCCGTCTCATTTGCGTTTTCTTCGTTTAGTGTGGGTATCTGGGCACAGAGTCCTTTGAATGAGTGTGCCGCCTCATTAGCAAAGGCTTCCCTAAGTGGTCTTTTAGTTTCTGCCGTTCCCCGTACTGCTTATATCACTGTCATATAGGTTTAGGAGATTAACAATGATGAACAACCTATATAAACACAGCGTGGCTTCGCATTCTGATTACCACCACCTACTATTCCCCTGGAGTCGTAAATTTTGCCCAACACGCAAATGAGAGGTTAGACTAACGAGCCTATGTTGCCGCATCCTGACACTAAATTTCTATACACACACGCCTAGTTTGGCGGCATCCCCATTGCGTATACAGTCCCGGAGATTGGAAACAGTTTACTACTTTCTCCTTGCATGTCGACAATTTTCTCCAGTAAGGAAAAGCGGGCTCGAGGTTTCTATGAACAAGCTCGGCCTCAGCATGAACGTCCCCGTCTAGCTTTTGTTTGGCACTTCCACGTTACGGTACAGTCACCAGAATATTCGCACAGCGATGAAAGACTTCGTTCTTGATACCAATCGGCTGCCTTCCGAAAACAATAAATTACAATAATTATTTACCTGTGTTTCGATTCCTTTTAGCATGATGACTGTGTCACTTTGAACACCAATCAGCCAGAATTCGTCTATCCCTAGTATTTTTTCGTATTATTTTTCAACCATTCTCCAAACCGCCCTATTCTTGGCCGATTCGACACGGTGGGTATGTCCCATTTGTGCAGAGGAGCAACAACAACAACAATTGCATGCTGGTAATGCAGGCATGTCTCTTCTGCTTGCTTTCCTCCGGGAATCTCGCCTGCTCATCTCCGGGCGTTCTGCATCAAGAGATCGATTCTCGTGGCATGCTGGCCAAGTACATGTTAAAGAAGTGCGAGCCACTCTGCGACGAAATGAACTCGGCAGTCAAGAACTCGGCCCAGAGTCCGCTGCAGTACCGGCCCTCATTTTCCAAGCTGGTAAAGTAGCATGGAAGCCTAGACAGCGCCGCCGAGTTTCCCATCGTTCTCACGCCGGCCGTTGTTCGACAACAATGGCCAGTGGATCAGTCACGCTGCTGCGGACATCGAGAAGCATTGGCACACCCTGCGGCTCCGTTCTCAAGGTTTTACAGGCGATACGAGATCCCTGGGAAACAGTGAGCGTCTGCTATTCCGGCGATGACCCCAAAACCAATCAGCGGCGCCTGAGCGTTGAGCGGGACGGCCGCAGCAGCACAGCAAGCGACCGAACCATGGACATCGGCGGTAACAGCAACACCAAGATACTGAGGATCAGCTGAACTCAGTCATAGGGCCTCCCATCAGGCCACCTGCAAGGTTGGAAAAGGGCGTCATTGTTGGTCAGGCGGCCATCACGGACCTCAACGTGGTCTGCGATGAAGGCGGGGTGCTCCACGACGTTGAATATTCGAGTTTGACAAAACTGATCAGCGGGGACTACATTCGGATGTACAGCTATAGCCCGGAGCTGGCGAAATCGATCTTCCGGAAGTATCAGAACGGATTTACAAGGAACGGCATCGACGAATGTGCCACAGTCGTCATCGATGGCCATGTTACCCTGTTTTACAAAGCGGCCGACGAAGGAGAGTACGGGGAAAGGGAGTATGAGGCGCCACCGCTCATCCAGTGGAATGCCTCGAACGTCGACTCCTACAATATGGCACGGCTCGAAGAAGCAGCGTCCTCGGACTATAATGGAGATGATAAGGACGAGGGTGCTACAGGGTACGTCGATGACGAGTCGGTGGATTCTGCGGAGCTGGAACAACGCGGTGACGGTGCAAACGCCTGTGCAACAGGTCTCGACGGCAAGGCAGAATGAGTTTTGCGCCCACTTAAGAACGGAAAAACGCTGCCATTCAGCTTCTGCTGCACAGGAAGAAGCGCACGCATCCGTCACTTGAGATAATGAGGGTCGCGTGAACAGTTCTTGCGATGCCGAGAAAACTACTTTCTTTATTGCAGATAATGGTTGATGTAATTCACGTCTTTATTACTCGCATTATAATATTTTTCGCTGTACCTGCTCTCTTATGTTTTCTTTGCATTATGTACAGTTTTAAAGATAAGCCAACCGTTACCAGCTTGCTGCTGCGAACAATGGTTATTTGTGATTACCACTGTAGATATTGATTATATAGAAAGAAAGGCTGCTTAGAATAAGGGCTTTTGCTGTTTACAGCAAACCAATAGCCTCACCTACTTTATCCATGACAGCTCGCTGCGTGATGTATAAAATACACAAAAATATTAGGGGTGTGCAAATATGCGAAATTTTTTCAATAACGAATTGAATATTGTCGAGTTAATTCGGTCCAGGAATCGAATTACCACTATCTAAAATTGGCAATATCTATTGAATAATTTTTGAGTATTTGGGGAACCTACACGATCAAGCATGAAATATGCAAATATACAAATATATCACGTAAGGTAGACGGACATATAATTTGTGCACAAGGCTCCATTTAGAAACCGAGAATGTATGACCGCTTATTGTCCTAGGAGCTCTATGTTTGCTTGCAATCTGCTTAGTAGTTCTTAATGCTTCTTTTGGGGTTTTAATAAAGCGTACTTTATGTTATTCTGTGTAATGAGATTGTTTAAATACCACTATGTTAACATTTTTTAATATTGTTACGGGGATGTTGGGAGTATAAGACTGTATTTACTGTATTACTGTAAGACTGTATTATTGAGTCGTTTTAATGGAAATGCCCGCAATGTTTCGCCCACCGCCTAGTCTAACAGCGCCGACAACTCTACTAGGAACATGTGGTACAGTTGCTCACCATCGCCACGCGGACACCAGTCTCGCTCACCGCAAACACGTCGCCCATCTTCCCGTTCACCGCAGCCTCGTCGCATTTCGTCCCCTGTGGCTTTTGGCCGCACCCCTTCGGAAAACTAAGGAATGCAGCTCTGGGAGGTGGTGCTGCATTGCCCTCTACTGCAGCAAATCCTCTGTCAGTGCCCATAAAAGGAATGTAATTGACGTTAAAATAGACGGCTTACCTGGCCAAGCAATCGTCGACACTGGAGCCCACGTTTCTGTGATGAGTGCTAGCCTACGTAGACGTTTAAAGAAGGTCCTCACCCCAACAGCTGCCCGAGTGCTTCGTGTGGCCCACGGCGGCGTGCTGGTTGTACTTGCAATGTGTACTGCGCGCATCAGCATAGCCGGCCGCTCTACTTCTGTTCTCTTTGCTGTGCTCGACAACTGCCCTCACGACATTATCTTTCGATTGGACATTTTATCCCATCATCCCGCTCTCATCGACTGCGCAATCGGCGCTCTTTAGTTGGAACTACCTCAACTCGCCTATGCTCCGCGCACTGCTCCACCGCATTTGTGTTTGCTTCAAGATGTGCGTCTGTCACCTGAGTCAGTTACTTACGTCGCTTTGACCTCCCAGCCAGATTCCCGACGGTGAATATGTCCTTCGGCCCATCATTGACGTGCTTTTGAACCGGAACGTTGCTCTTCCGCGTATGCTGGTGACGATTACTAATAACAAAGTCGTTCTTCCGCTTCTGAATTTCAGCCTGTGCCCTCAAGTGCTTCCAGCCAGCATGTTCTTGGCCAGCGTTTCTAATACATCCGAATTTGACATTGAAAGTCAGAATGCCGAGAGCGGTTTCTTAGCACCAATTGCAGCTCACAGCTCTGGTTCCCTAACAGATGGCTTGGCGTAGATGATTGCACCTGATCCCGCCTCTGCACACGCCCTGAACATACGTCTCCTCCAAGAATCGTACCTTGACATATTTGATTTCGGCGACAAGCCTTTAGGACAAACATCTGTAGTTCACCGTATCAACACTGAAGACAGGAATCCTATTCGTCGGCGTCCTTATCGTGTATCACATGCTGAACGTCGAGTCATCCAATCAGAAGCGGACAAAATGCTCCGCAAAGGAGCCATCGAACCATCAGCCAGCCCTTGGGCTTCACTTGTAGTCCCTGGGAAAAAAAAAGCACGGTGCCTGGTGTTCTTGCGTCGATTATCGTCATTTAAACAAGATCACCCAAAAAGACGTCTACCCACTACCATGCATCGATGACGCCTTCGACTGCTTGCACGGAGGTAAATACTTCTCGTCCATCGATGTTCGATCCGGCTACTGGCAGATTTCAGTTGATGAAATGGACCGCGAGAAGACGGCCTTCATCAAGCCGGATAGCTTATATCAGTTCAAAGTCATGCCCTTTGGCCTATGCAATGCCCCTGCGACATTTGAACGTATGATGGACTCTCATCTGCGAGGCTACAAATGGACCCCCTGTCTCTGTTACCTTGACGACGCTATTGTTTTAGAGCGCAGCTCTTTGGCGTCCGTTCCTGGGTTTCGCGTCGGCATCGTCGTCGGCCTCGTAACCAGCTCCGCCCCCCTTTCATCCCCCCAGCGCTAGCAGCGATCGACTGATACCGCTGGATGCCGCTGACGCCGCTAGAGAGTCAAGATAACGTGACTGCATAGAACACCGTCGCCGCCATGCAGAAAGAGGAGGAAAGGGTCCCCCCCCCTGTTCTTGTGTGGCGGATAGGGTGCTCTTCAGTTGCCGACGCGCCGGTTATTCGTTGTCCCTGAAACCAACTCCGCAGCTGGGGTTGACTCACTATCGGCGTCAGCGGCATCAGTCAGTCGCTGCTATCTCTTCCCTCCTCCCTTTATCGTGTTGTCCGCTTGCTGCGCGCGCTTCTGCCCCCATCGTTTGCCGCTGGGTGTACACGCCGCCCCCCTCCCCCCTCTTCCTGCGAGTCTCCGGTTGTCAAAGCGCCGGCTCGAACTTAGTTCCTTTCTTCGCTCCTCCTCCAATGCAACCCCTGTGCGGTGGCAATCAGAGAGCCAGATCGGTGGCGGCGGATCTGTATATGTGCACCGCCCGAGCCGAAATTGCCGCTGCCGTTCGCCCTGTGCGGTGGCAATCAGAGAGCCAGATCGGTGGCGGCTTGACATAAAGACAAACAGCAATTTCCTAACACGTATGCGGGAGAACATCCCGTTCCTCTCGCTCGTAACGCGTCCCACGGCTGTGACAACCTCGCGAGGCACTTGTATACATCTCGTCTTTGAGAATCAAGCATTGGTGTACCAAGTCGAACATATATCAGTCTATTTGTCCGACCACAAAGCTTCCTTCATGACTGTCAAGAACTGTTAGTGGAGTCTTTGTTAAAGGAATACGTGTGAAAAATAAAAAAAAAATTCTGTGATAGCGCATACATGTGTTGCTAGATTTCTTTGCCTCAATCTATCGAAAAGGTGAAACAGCTTATTTGCTGCGCTCAAATTTCGCATTAGGAAGTAACGTAATCGTCGGCAATTTTTTTTCTACCACGTTCGGCAGCCACCTTACCCGACTAGCTGCCATTCTTGCGGTCTTCCGAATGTCCGGCCTCCAACTGAACTCCACGAAGCGTCAATTCGGGCGCCGTCAGATTACCGTGTTTGGACGCCTCGTTGACGCATCCGGTGTCCAACCAGATCCGGAAAAAGTTCGCGCCGTACGTAGTGTCCCTGTGCCACACTCTGCTTCTGACGTGCGCTGCTTCGTCCGCCTAGGTTCGTACTTTCGCCGTTTCGTCAAAAACTTCGCCGACGTTGCTCGGCCTTTGACAGATCTTCTAAAGAACAACACGTTGTTCTCATGGGGCTCTGAGCAAGCTGACGCGTTCGCCGTTCTCATTGGCTTTCTGACCACCCCTCCCATACTTGCCCACTTTGATCGATCTGCACCGACCGAAGTCCACACTGACGCAAGCGGCCACGGCATCGGCGCTATTCTCGCCCCACAGCAGAATGGCACCGAGTGCGTGATAGCTTACGCCAGCCGCCTGCTGTCACCTGCTGAGATAAATTACTCCATCAGCGAGCGGGAACGCTTGGCTTTCCCGCTCGGTGATGGAGTTTGGGCTGTCGCCAAGTTCCGGCCATATTGGTATCGCCGCACGTTTTCGGTCGTTACAGACCACCACGCCCTCTGCTGGTTGTCTTCCCCCAGGATCCCATAGGACGGCTTGGTCGCTGTGTTTTGCGGCTCCAGGAATTTTCATTTGTTGTCAACTATAAGTATGGACGTCTGCATCCGGAGGCTGACTGCCTTTCGCGTCTCCCCGTGGATCCTCCCGATCCTGTTACACATGATACGCTGACCTGCGTGTAGGCTTTGACTGACATGACCGGCATGCCCGCTGAACAACAACGATACGCATCCTTACAATCCATCATCACCGCAGTGCACTCTGGCAGCACCGGCGGCACGTGCCGCATGTTCGTGCTGCATGACGGCATCGTCTACCGCAGAAATATCAACCCTGACGGCCCTGAGTTGCTCCTTCTCCTTCCTCGTCACCTGCGATCCGTCATTTTCAAACAACTTCACGATGCACCGACGGTGGGACACCTTGGATTTTGCCTACATACGACCGCGTACGACGTCGGTTCTTCTGGACGGGTCTATACCGCTCTGTGCGTCGTTATGTCGCAACTTGCGAATTGTCAGCGCTGGAAGAAACCTCCCCTGCCACCTGTTGGCCGACTTCATCCAAATGATGTTCCCTCTGAACCATTCGTTCGCATAGGCGTTGACCTGCTTGGCCCTTTTCCGACGACGACTAGAGGGAATATGTGGATCGCTGTCGCTCCTGATTACGCGACACGCTACGCGATAACAAGGGCGTTGCCGACTAGTTGCGCAACTGACGCCGCCGATTTTCGGCTTCACGACGTCATTCTGCAGCACGGTGCACCTCGGCAGTTACTTGCCGACTGCGGCCGCTCGTTCTTGTCTCGAGTTGTGGACGACCTCTTCCGCTCTTGTGCCACTGAGCACAAGCTGTCCATAGCCTACCACCCACAAACGAACGGTCTTACGGAATGTATCAACCGAACACTCACAGAGATGCTGTCGATGTACGTTTCCAACGATAACCACGACTGGGACGCTGCGCTGGCCTACGTGACATTCGCGTATAACTCGTCCCGACGTGACACCGCAGAATATTCACCCTTTTATCTTTTGTATGGTCGCGACCCCACTTTGCCCTTTGACACTATCCTACCTTCTGTGCCTCGTGTTGCCACTGAGTACGCTCGCGAAGTCATCGATCGCGCTCACATGGCGCGTCAATCGCCCAATCTCGCTTATTAGCCTCGCAGCATCTGCAAAAAAAGCGTTACGACTGGTGCCATGGCGATGTTCAGTTCGCCTCAGATGCTTGGGTGCTGCTTTGGTCACCATGTCGTCGGGTCGGCCTCTCCCAGAAGCTTTTCTCTAGCTACACAAGGCGTTATGAAGCCCTACGTCAAGTTAACGACGTCAATTACGAGATCGCACCATTACAGTTTCATCCACCCTCAAGTCCGCCGCCTGTTGACGTCGTGCACGTTTCGCGGCTGAAGCCATACTTCGCTCGCAGTTCTTTGCCTACCATGCGCCGAGACGGCGCTTCACCACCCGGCGGTCCTGTTACGGAAGGATGAAAGAAGAGAGAGAGGAAGAAGAAAATCGCGAGACGTTGGCTGGGGCGTGCTGTTACTAGTCAGCCATTTTGACGTCATTGACTCTGCTTGTATATACATTGTAAATAGTCTTATAGTCCCAACATCTCCGTAACATATTCTTTGTGAGAAGGCTGTACATTTTTCGCAAACTATTCAAGAATACTGGATATTCGATTCCATTCGCTGCTGGCACTACTCGTTTTGTATTCGCGTCACTTCTGACACCATTCCATTCGTATTCGATTCGGTTTCAATTCGACCCCAGCTAAAATTAACAAAAGCTTATTGCATCTCGCATGTGCGTGGCTTCAGTGCTTTTGCAACGAAGAGCTGACGCTTCTCCGCAATTGACGGTATTGTCGAATAACTGTCGGCCACACTTTCTTGGGAATATGTGTCTGTCCAAGGTAACGTTAGCCAAGTTGCTAGAAATACCTGGTATACCAGATATTCTTTTTAGCTGCACCAAGTTTTTAAAAATTGCCTGTAACAGATAGCACACTTCTAACCATTCAGCTAAAGTATTTGACGAGTCGACCATTACTTCTACACAAAATCAAAATGCTTAGTTGAATAATTAACATAACTATAATTACTAACCTTTAAATTGTTTACCTTACAGCACATATTTCAATTTACGAGTGGTTCGCAAGGCGTACCCACTTGGAGCGAATTCTCCGAGCTACACTACATTGTTCGTATTAATTCTCAAAGGGTCCGACAACATGCACTGGCGTACCTGTTACTTTTTTGCTTCAAATAAAACAGCGTTCTCTTAAAAAAGTAGGTGGAACAACAGTGCATATTTAACTCAAGTTTCACGACGCATATCTCTACACCATTGCCATCCTCAGAATTCGTTCCAAGACAATGTGCCTTGCGAACTCAATTATTCAATTAAACATCTTGATTTCTCGTAGAAGTAATGGCCGCCTCATCGAGTAATTTAGCTCAAAGGTTAGAGTTGTGATACCTACTACAGGGATATTTTTTTTATTTGAAGGAAAAAAGACTGCCTATATTACACGAATATGAGACCCACGGCACGCGGTCGCAGCTTCCCTTCCGCCATAGGTATTAATTAATTATGTGTATTAAATACCTGAATGGTGAGAGAAGGATAATTTGGAATTCTTGTTTTGTTTTTGATGTAAAGGGGTCCTAATATTCCCAATAATGGGAACATGAGGCTGCTGTATACACACACACGCAAACACACCCTCACCCTCCAACGATACACTTTCTATCTCTCTCTCGCCTTGATTAGTAACATTGTCGACGCAGCCTGCTATTCTAGGCGTTCCAGTACGATAGGCTGAAATAACTTGCAGGAAAATATATGTTCCATACAGCATTTTCGCTGTCTTCCTTGCATTGAGGTAACTGCACACAGTAAAAAGAAGTGATAAAAGTCTATATAGAATAGCTATTTTTCTGTTTTCGGTGGAAAGACAGTATTGTGTAAATAAACAGGAACTCAAAGAAAATAAAGATTGATATTCCAGAGCTATATCCGTGCGCCATTTTGTTGGGAGAAAGAAATAAGAGCCGCACTTATTCTCACGCGAGTATAACCTCGTATTCTTCAGTCGGGTCTTGGGCAGCGGTGCTGTTAGGTGCCCAAGTCCTCGGCGTTTCTGCATCACCATAAGTATTCGAAATTTCCAGAGATGCTGTGCTTTTCTGAACATTAGCCGTGAATTAACGTGAGGCCTTAAGGTCCGCTTAATGGAAACGCCGAAAGTTTACTTTCGAAATTGTCTCAGAGCACCGAATTATTTTTCCGACCACTCAAGCAGAAGACAAATTTCTTATCCTTTGTTGCAAGAACTCAGATATTAGTTCGTACGCAACTTCGTCTGCGAGCTGTCTATACCTGACTGCGGTGAAGGACTGCAAATGGCAGACGGAAAAATTAAATTTGGCTAGGATGGGTTCATTGCACGCACTTTTTTTCACAGAGATTCTCTGTAAAGACCTTTGATCTAGGGCCTTCAATGGTATGTCTGCTTGAGCGGAGCACAATATTTTCATGGCAACAAACGCAATGCTACGAGCACTGATTGCACCGCCTTTGAAATTTTTAACGGAGACGAAGCGCCACTGCAATGGCCCCTGTCTAGCGCTCTTCTGAACGCAAGCAGCTATAGCTAGCGCGCGGCGAAAACAATCCATAAGAAATCCATCGTATCGCTACTTAAACATACTCAAGGACCGGGGCATAGGAATGCACGTACGCTAAGATGTTTTATTCTTTGTAGTTGTTTCATCTGGGCCGCTATGGCTTTCTCAAGTATCAGCCACGTTGCATAACAAATTCTTCTGAAATCGAAGGTTTGAGGAAGACTTGTCTGGTAGGGGATGATCATCACAAAGAAGAGGGGACACCGATTATGAAATAGAACTTTTAAACTTTTAAAGTTTTATTTCGTGATCAGTGTCCGAATTTCATTTGCCAACAAATTCTTTTGCGCAGTATTTGGGACTTTAGTCACGACCAGTAAACGCCTTGAACACGTCTTGTATGAAATTTGAAAATACTGGAGCATCACCCATCAAATTGTCGCATTATTTCAGATCACAATCTTAGGAAAAGAAACCTGCAGACCAAGTTTTTATTTCTGCCCGAAAATTCGTTTTCTTTTTCTGGAAGGGTACAGCTCCCTAGATGACGTGCCACCGGATTTTTTACAGCGAAGGTGTATACCTCTACCGTCCAACGAAATATTCGTGTCGTTGTGGTAAGCAAAAAATTCCGAATATGTGGGCCGATCCCGGAGATAGTGCAATACCGCCCGACCCGCGGCGGAAATGAAGCAGGCGTTAAGCACTCCTCGTACGAGGGCCGATCCTGAAGGTAGTGCAATGCTGGGCCGACCCGTGGCGGAGGTAAAGCAGGCGTTAAGCACTCCCCATACGTTGGCCGATACCGAAGATAGTGCAAGACCGGCCAGTTCCGCAGGCCAGTTCCGCCGGCAGTACCGGCCAGTTGGTGCAGTCCAACAGTGTAGTTGCATGCATTACGCAGTATAAGAACGTTTCAGAAGCAGTCTGGCAATGGTAAAACGCCCCACGATGACGCGCCCCTGCAGAGATGAAGAATGCATTTGAGATTCTAACACAGATTAGAATGATAACTATATTCGTAGCATTATGTGAGCACAGAACTCGAAAGAATAATAAAAAAAATTGAACAGGTAGTTATGAGTAGATTCCTCGAGCCATTGCGGGAAAACAACTAAACTTTTAACGTTGAAGGGCGCGCCTACGAGCACAGAGAGAGAGAGAAAAAAGGAATAAAGATTGCTTGCGCGGTTGTAGGCGGACGCTTGATTTCGGACCTCGTTAGGCTGTTTCCATCGGAGCGCAAGTGTAGAAGGTCGCAGCTGCGCGCCAGGTTGCCGTCTTAGCGCTCCGGTAGGCTTGCTTTCACTGATATATATAGGTCCAAACCGAATTCCTTCCCAAAAGAATTCGGCGTACTTTTTCTCGGTATACGCCTCGTGCACCGCCTATAGAAGCGCCACTGAAAGCCACCTAGCGGCCGCTTCGAACAATACACGCGGGAGCAGTAGCAGACGAGAACCCTATTCAGGAAGGATGGCTGAAGTTCGCGGCTGCGATTTCTCCTGTGTTCGGGTGCCAGGCTGCTGCTTCTGCGGTGACAGCTGTAGGGAAGATGCTGACATCTGTGCGAGCGGGTATGAACACGATGTTACCGGTGTTTGGGACAACATGGTCCACAACGTGCAAGGTGTATCCCGCAGACAAACGCCATGAACCCCATTTACATGAAGTGGAGCTCATGTTGACTAGCCGATAAATTTTGTTGAGTGATGCAATCTCTCGATGTTTTTTTATTCTACCCTTGCCGCAATGCTGCTTCTGTACCTGAATAATAAGCACCCGTCGTTAGTACAGACTTATATCAAACAAATCCGCACGGTGCAATCTCTTCATATGCCGTTGTGATTTTTCTGCCGATGAATACATGTGACATCCCCGAATAAGTGCAGTCGAAGTCGTCTCAAAAAGAGTAATTGCCAATTTATTGATGGAAACGCGTACACTAGCCAACGAAGTCACCAAACACACGAGTTAATAAAAGCGCGTGTTAGTGGTGTACCGCCGATGCAATTCTGCTGCATACGCCGATGAACTACCGTTCCCGCTGCAGTTTGTGCAACTTTAAATTCCCCAAGGGAGCTGCTTGGAAACGCAAAAAGCTAAAGACTGACTAATTTTTCAGTACTTTTTTATATTGCTACGGAACAATATGTGCGATCACAAAAAGGCGAGCAGTGTGAAGACGACGACGACGATTAGAAGCTAGCGCGGGCTGTTGCCTCTTGGCCAAGCGCAGCGTATTTTCTTGTAAATATACTTGCACATAGATTTTCGTCTGCGTCTTCCTACGTAACAATATTACTAGAGAGAGCTAGTGCCACATGATATATTTAAAGGCAGAGCAGCGCCAGTCAAGGTAGATGAACGCTGGCGGCAAGGCCCGGTTTAGTCGTCTGCAGCGTAAGTATAAGAAAAAAATTCAGTTGAGTACAAAACTCACATGCAAGAAGGGACTACGTTGTGAAACACACAAATCACTCGGCGTGTTAAGTTTGCTCAGGCAGCATCGAGGTGTGATGACTTCCCAAACGGGACGCGAACTTTTCAGCGAGAAATGGGACAAAAATACCATATGCAGCAGCTATTAGCAATTCTCGCCCTGAACTACCTATTTTCTAAACACATTTCCAAAAACGCAAACAATATCTAAGGTACCCTGGGGCGAAAAGAATAAAGCCGTTAAAGAAGCACTTCCTTGGTATCATTCCGATAAGACACAACGTGATTTATACCCTTTACAAGCAAGGCAGGGTGAAAACTTCGCAGCTCAAAAGAATCGACAAGGGTTATGCATGGAGCAACTATCAACAGTTAAACATGTGCGAAACCACGCATAATATAGATGTAAAAACATGAAGTGTGCGACAGCTGATGCGAGTATTTACCACGCCACATGAGACCAACAATTTCAGTTCTTGCAAACTTCAGTAGCTTTAACATAGAACGCAATGCGCTCGTGAAGTCGTGCTGCCTAGCTAGCGCAACGCGGTAAAGAAGCGGAAAACAATATAAGCGGCAAACAGCATTCCGAACTTTAGCGAAATGCCTTTAAACCTCATGCTGCACTGCAGACGAACTTCGTTGCTCACGCGTCTAACTATGATCGAGCGGAAAAAAAACACCGACGAGACAAAGGAAAGGATGAGAACAAGAAATTTCGCTTCGAAGCGACGATCCATTTTTGCTACCGTTGCTCCCGCTGATGACGCTTTGCCGGGAATGATTAGAACCGTATCGCCGGCACGTTTTCACCGGTATTTGAGCCCCCCACCCTGCAACAATTCTTCTTCGACATTCCCTGAAGCTTTGGCCGCCCCACACGAGCGAATGATGTTGCCTATCTTGCTCTGAAAACGTGAATAAGACAGAGAAGCACGATCAACGACACAACAAACTACGGCGCGCGCCAGGCTCCTCTCCCGCGTGTTCTGTTCAAGGACGCTACCAGTGGCGCGTCCGTCGGCGTGCACGGCGCGTATATATAAGAAATGCTGAACCTCAGTTATAGGTAACACAGGCTGTACAACGCAATGGAATTGTCAAAAATGGTGCAGGAGAGAGAAAGGAACTGTTTGTTTTTCAGCGACACATAAATCAACTCGTGAAAGCGGACATTAAGAATTCTGCGATAGTTAGTGATTAATTTCATAATGATAAAATTGGTTCACGGAACGCTTTACAATTGCGGAAAGTATTGAAGCCTCTCCTCCTTCAAGCCGGTGCATCTTCGAGCGGCGTCGATGTGTTGAGAACATGGCACCCAACTTTGATATATCCTTTCGCTAAATAACGGCGCGTTTGATTGGAGTTCCGCTTATTACATTGCCACGAAGCCTTCCTTAGATAGTTCGGTACAACATATGTGGGACACCATTGCATTTTGTGGTACATATTGGGAAAGAATACTTCTAAGCTGGTGCTAGTCCCCAAGATTTCTGGTATGTACATGTTTTAATTACAAAGCGGCTTCAATTTTGACACCGTGGACGATAGAACAAGTAGCGATCACTTACACATTATACGGGTATGTTGTGGGTTGGGTAGGCTTGGTTGCTGTACCACAATGCAGTCAACTAACCCGTTCCTCTTCGCCACACAGGTGTTCGTGAATATCGTCACCCACGAGCAGCTGTTTTCACGGATAACAGCTGCTATCAACACGTCAGTAGAATGTGCGCTGCTGCCCCACATCAACCAAGCCGGCACGTGGTCACCTTGTACGCCATCTGGCGCCTGCGCCATATCGATTGACTGCGCAACCGCACCTGTGTCAGCGCCACCATGCAACATCTGGATGCCAAATTCCCTGTGAAAAATCCCATCGGCACTGACACTCGTGCTCGCGCCATGTATAAAGCAGCTGCGATTGTCGACAGCGCTCTGTGGGCTCGGTTGCTGTACCAAAATGCAGACACCTAACCCGTTGCTCTTCGCCACGCAGGTTGGTAACAACTACTGTCCTCTTGCAAAGAAGTCTAGCAATTATCTCCTGGTGCAGCTGCCGACCACGGAGCTGTGTCGCTATTGCTGTTGAGTGCGTTTTTGCCATTCGCTCTTTGCTTCTCTTGTCAGGAGACATCGAATTTAACCCAGGTCCCGGTAGCGCTGACCTTGTACTAATAAAGCTGCAAAAACTATCAGCCGACCAGAAGGAAATAATTACAGAAATGAAAGTGATTAAGAACCAACCACTTGCAACGAATAAGTTGGTGTCGGATTTGAATTCCTGAGCGACGGTAGTTGCAAAACTTTGCGAAAGCATGATCCCATTACGAAATGAAATCGAGGCCGTAAAAGCAGAAGCTACTAATATTACCTACCTAGCCACTTGCTTGGAACGGCGCATGGATGGCGCTGAAAACCGATCACGTAGGAATAACTTAATCTTTTATGGTGTTCCTGATACTAATCCCTCGGAAACATTTTCCCAGTCAGAAGAAGCCGTAACCCAGGTGTGTTCTCAGCACGTTAACATTAACATAGGCACAAAAGAGATTGAACGAGCCCATCGTCTCGGGAGGCATACCGCTTGGCGCCGCCGCCCTATAATTGTTAAATTTACATACTTCAAGACAAAAGAGACTGTCTTATTAGATGGCCGTAAGCTTAAGGGCACTGAACACAGTGTAGGCGAAGATTTTTCTAAAGCTGTGCGGAACGCCCGCGGGCACCTTGTTGCTTTTGTGAAAGCAAAATCTGCTCGCTTTTCCTTACGTTACAAAACATTGGACGTACTAAAGGCTACACATTTGACGAGACATCACATACCGTCAAAGAAACAGCATAGCAATCGCATTATCCTACGAAACTAAGAACTCGCCCTGTCGCCCCGTGTAATAATCTGTCTTTTTCATTAATTTTCACAAATATACGTGGCTTTCTGCCAAAACGTGAACACGTATCAAACCTTATGTCATCATCCGCCAGTAACTTACTGGTACTAACAGAAACGTGGGTTACAAAAGGAATCACTGACGCAGAAGCCCTGGCCGATGTTGCCAATTTCGACGTTTATTGATTCGATCGGAGAGACGCACGTGGCGGAGGTGTTCTGCTTGCCGTGAACCAACAATTGTCTTGCACACGAATTAACATTGACAACCGCTTGGAAACACTGTGATTAAAATGTGAATGCTCCCCACAAACAGTACTGCTGGGTGTTTGTTACAGACCCTCTCACTATCAACCGGACTTTCCTAATCTCTTAAACAATATATTTGATGAAATTACTTCAATTCACCCCAATGCCATTATTCTACTCTTTGTGGACTTTAACTTTCCCTGCATTAACTGGTGCAATGGCTCTGCTTTACTAACAAATCATACTGAGGCGAGCGAACTTATAGAAGTCTGTTTAAATTACAATTGAACACAGCTAGTACTGGAGTCATCCCGGGTGTCAGGGACTTCTGCCAATATTTGCAATCTCATACTAACCGGTTATCCTGAAAGCGTAACATCCCTTACATCTGTCCGCAAGATTAGTAATCACGAAGTTATTCAAGATGATTTCACTTTCGCTCCCCGACCACGTGACATGCATGAGAAGACAATTTGTTTAAATGACAAAGGTAGCTATGAGGCTATACATACTGAATTAAACGCAATTCTTTCCAGCTTTGCACATAAATTGCATAACCATTCAATTTATGATAACCGGCTGTCATTTAAAAACAAACTATGTGACCTAAAGAATAACCCAGGATAACCATTCTCTCCAATCGACATATACCATGGTTTACGAGATACCTAAAACGACTAGAAAGCACCTCTAATAATAATATTTGGGGTTTTACGTGCCAAACCACTTTCTGAATATGAGGCACGCCGTAGTGGAGGACTCCGGAAATTTTGACCACCTGGGGTTCTTTAACGTGCACCTAAATCTAAGCACACGGGTGTTTTCGCATTTCGCCCCCATCGAAATGCGGCCGCCGTGGCCGGGATTCGATCCCGCGACCTCGTGCTCAGCAGACCAACACCATAGCCACTGAGCAACCACAGCGGGTTAGAAAGCACCTCTATCGCCTCACTAAAGTTAAGGCAAGCTCACTTGCGTGGAAGAAATACTACGCTGCTGAAACTGCGTACTTAATTGGAATTCGCGATGCCAAGCGAACCTTTTTTCATTATGACCTGCCAAACATTTCACTTACCAATCCAATAACATTCTGGCAGGTGATAAACCCGAAAGAAGCGCGTATGAATACTGTTACTAACGAGCTGCGGGGGGGGGGTCGCTTTCCACAGGCACCATGCCATAGTAATAGAAGATGGGGAAGGTTACTCCAGTCTACAAATTGGGTGACAAAAATTATCTACTAAATACCACCCCATCTCATTGACAAGTGTTCAAAGCAAGATCATGTAGCATGTAACCTACTCTCATATTATGAACTTTCCAGAGGCTAACTTCGGTGACAGTGACCGATTGAGATTGTGTGTCTATGCTCCTTTCTTTCCTGATCTCTACTTTGTTACACCTTTACCTCCCCCTCCCCTCTCTCCCCAGCGTAGGGTAGCAAACCGGATTTTTTACTCTGGTTAACCTCCCTGCCTTTCCCCTTTCCTCTCTCTCTCTTCCAGAGGCTAACAACTTCTTTCATCCTTCGGAGCACGGGTTCCGCAGGGGGTGGTCTTCCGAGGCGCAGCTTGAACTATTTCTTCATGACATTCATGCTAATCTTCAGAATAACATACAAACGATTTTCGCATTTCGATGGGGGTGAAATGCGAAAACACCCGTGTGCTTAGATTTAGGGGCACGTTAAAGAAGCCCAGTTAGCCGAAATTTCCGGAGTCCTCCACTACGGCGTGCCTCACAATCAGAAAGTGGTTTTGGCACGTAAAACCCCATAATTAAAACAACATACGAACAGACGCTATATTTTTGTATTACGCGAAAGCGTTTGACAAAACATATCATGAACCCATATTACTAAACCTTTCTCGTTTGGATTTGCATCCTGATATATCATAAATTGGCTGGAGCATTTTTTAACTAACCGCTCACAGTATGTCTCATTTAATAACCACGCTTCTAACATTGCACCCATCACATAAGCCGTACCACAGGGTTTCGTCTTTGGTGTTGTAGCGGGTGACAGAGTGACGGAGACGATCCAAGAGCACGTACCGCACTGGTTTATTTCAGTGACAGCAAACTCGACACGTGTGGCACAGCACTTCATATCACTTCACCCTTTCTTTTAAAACTGCAGTCTTTGCATGGGTCTTCGTTGTCGGGTAGACCTCCGTAAGACCGGCGGACTTGGGGGACAGAGAGCCTGTTCGGCTGGGAGGGACGTTGGAGGTGTTGTCGAAGGAACAGGCGCGGCGCCAGTTGGTTCTGGAGTGGCCAGGCTGCACCGGACTTCTGGTGTTGACGAGGGCCAATTCTTGTTGTCCGGGCTGGGTTGAAGCGAGTTGGGAGCCTCCGCTTTTGGGGTCACGGGTGACACAGGCACGCGACGGAAAATTTGGTCGAAGTGACGCCTGGCTAGGCCATCTGGAGTGTCGACCGTTACCAGGCGTGAACCCTCTGTGCTCTTGACGCCAAAGCTTCCCTTAGCCAAAGTTGCGCACCCACACCTGGTCGCCGGACTGGAATCTGGGAGGCTGGGAGTAACTTCGAGGTAGAGAAGGGACGCAAGTATCCAAGCGCGAACGAATTTGGTAGTTCAGCAGCATCTCTGAAGGAGACTTGCTGCACGGTAGTGGGGTACGTCGATAGCCTAGCAGCGCTCACGCTAGTTTTGTTTCGAGATCGTTCACCATCAAGTGCTTAAGAAGGCCATCCTTTATTGTGCGGACCGCACGCTCTGCCAGACCATTAGATTGTGGGCGGTACGGCGCACTACGTAGATGAGTTATGTTGTTGACAGTCATGAACTGGGAAAACTGCTGACTTGCAAACTGAGGCCCATTATCTGATACAACTGTTTGCGGCAAGCCAAAACGAGCAAACAATTCTCGAAGCCGCGCGATTGTGACTTCTATGGTCGCCGACTTGACGGAAAGTGCCTCAACCATTTAGTATGCGAGTCGACGACTATCAACATCATGCGTCCCTCCATTGGTCCGGCATAATCAATGTGAAGCCTTGACCATCTGGTTCTCGTTTCTGGCCAACAGATAGGAACCTGTCGATGGGGCACTGGCTGAGCTTGTACACATGAGATGCACGAACGTGCAAGGCTTTCGATCTCACCATCCAACCCAGGCCACCAGAACAGCGGCCGAGCCAGTCTTTTCATCGCAGATGCACCCTGGTGTGACCGACGTAGCTCAGCGAACATGGAGACTCGCGCTTTGCGGGGTACGACGATGCGATGACCCCAGTACAGCAGGCCTTCTACGCTTGACAGCTCCAGTCTCCTGCAAAAATAAGGTTGAAGGTCATTGTGACACGGTGACAAGCGTTGAGGCCATCCATTCAATACAAAGTGCTGCACAACGCTAAGGTTTTCATCTCCGTTCGTCAGCGCCCGTATGACATCCGCTGGCACGAACGAGCTGTCAAGGGTCTCTGAAGACAGCACGTATTCTGGTAAGGTGCCCGATCGACAAACATCTGTTATCGTCACGGGCAAGCGGCTGAGTGCGTCCGCGTTGGCGTTTTCCTTGCCGGCCTTGTACTCTATGCGGTAGCTACATTGGCTTAGAAACAGAGCCCATCTCTGAATACGTGCCGACGCCATTGGAGGCACAGGTCGATCTTCTCATAGAAGTCCCACCAGTGGTTGGTGGTCCTTGACCAATACAAACTCGCGGCCCAGCAGGTAGTCTCGATACTTTGTTACTCCGAATACCAGTACGAGGGCTTCCTTCTCGAGCTGAGAATACTTCTTTTCGGCCTGTGTTAACGTGTGTGAACGGAAGGCAATGGGCTTATCCAATTTCCCGATTCGGTGCGAGATTACGGCACCTAAACCCGAAGGTGACGCATCGCATTCCAAGCGCACTGGTTGGTTGGGATCGAAATACGTCAGAACAGGCGAACTTAGAAGTGTTTGTTTAGCCTTGAGATATGAATTTTCCTGCGCCATTCCCCAGTGCCATTTATGCTCTTTTTCAAGCAGAAGATACAACTGGGCCAGCATCGTTGACATGTGTGGCAAGAACCGGTGATAATAAGTCAACAGACCCAAAAACGAGCGCAGTTCGTTCACATTCGTAGGCCGTGGCGAGTTGCGTATTGCTGATAGGTTCTTCTCAAGCGGATGCAAGCCGTCTTTGTCAATGCGATGGCCCAGGTAGACAATTGAGTCTTTGCGAAAATGGCATTTTTCAGCCTTCAACTTCATGTCATTTTCTTGAAGCCTGCGCAAAACGTCCCAAAGCACTGAAACATTATCGTCTTGACGGTCCGCTATCAATACAGCGTCCAAATACACCTGCATGGCTGGATGACCGGCCAGGACCGTTTCCATGCACCGCTGAAAAATCGCGGGAGCTGAGGCAACTACAAACGGAGTTGCCTGAGCAACTCCGTTTCGATATTGAATCCTTACCAACTAGCTCAGCTTTCTGCTGTTCTAAGCTCCAAACGGAAGACGGTTATAGCAGAACAACCCCTTGTGAGTGTTTATCACGGCCAACTTCCTCGCCTCCTCATCCAAAGGGAGTTGGTTGTATGCATCCTTAAGGTCCAGTATTGTGAAAAATGATTCCCCACGTAGCGACGCGAAAATATCTTCAATGTTTGCTAAAGGATACTGCTCAGTTATGCAGGCAGCATTGATTGTGGTATTGAAATCGCCGCAGATGCGAAGGGACCCGTCTTTCTTCAGTACTGGTACGATTGGCGCCGCCCACTCAGAATGTGCTATGGGCGATAATATGCCTTGCTCTACTAAACGGTCCATCTCAGTTTTCACTTTTTCACGAAGAGCATAAGGGATTGACCGCGCCTTGTGGAACTTCGGTTGGGCGCCTTCTCGAATGTGGAATTTCACAGGTGGCCCCTGACTGTTTCCAAGTCCTGGCTCAAAAAGGGGAGAAAACTCGGTCCTGAGGCTGTCGGGATCTGCTGACGTCGATTGAACCGTAGCGAGAAACCCGGACGGCAAAAAAGAGAACGCTTGGATTAAGTCCCTTCCGCAAAGGCTGGGACCCGAGCAGCCTATAACTATCAGTGTGGCCGGTACAGTCTTCCCCGCAAAATGGGCTTCAAGGTGCAGTTCACCGACAATGGGTAGCTTGCCCAAGTAACAGCTGAGCGTGTGTTTGCACTTCGATAAGCGTGGCCAACTGAGACGGTGCTTTAGATATACCTCCTGCGAAATGATAGAAAACGGTGATCCCGTGTCAATAATCATGTTCAAGGGCACGCCACTCCAGCGGATAACTCTGCGGAACGCCTGGAGCAAAGATTTCTTTTCCCGTGATTCCTGCAATGTGAAGACTGATGAAATATCGCCTTCCTCCGTTTCGGATGCAGCGCTCTCATAATGAACTGCGTTAGCGACGCCATCGCGCCCACGACCAGCCCGGAGCCCCGATTGGGAGCGGCATTTTCTTACGAAATGACCAGTCTTCCGACAGCGAAAACACTGCTCCTTTTTGTGCGGACAGTCGCTTGCTTCGTGATCGTAGTTTCCGCAGCGTGCGCACTCAGTATGCCTTTGCTTATCCTTGGTGAAGGTCTGATATCGGCGCGATTTACTCGCTACAGTGCACACCGCTGCCTCATTATCAGGTCTAGTCATGGCGCTTACTACCAGTGCGGCTGTCTCTGCCGCTATGACAATCATTTCAGCTTGGGCAAGTGAGAGCTCAGTTTTTTCAAGCAGCGTCTGCTGCACCGCCCGATTTCGGATGCCACAAACAATGCGGTCCCGTGATATACTGTCCAAACTGGTGCCGAAGTGACAATTATCCGCAAGCTTGCGTAGCTCAACAACATAGTCCCGGACAGATTCGTTTGCAGCCTGGTCCATTGTAAAGAACTTGTCACTTGCGGCAACCTCATTAGTCTTCGGCGCATAGTGGTTATTTTGGATGGTAAGTGCGTCCTTGTAACTCAGGCCATTTACTTTCTGGGGGGCGCAGTGTCCAGCAAGTACGCCTACCGTCTTCGTTGACAGTGTCGAAACCAAGAGCGCCCTTTTCTTATCATCTGTCTTAATATTATTTGCTTCAAAAAATGCCTCCAGTCGAGTCAAGTAAATATCCCACTTACTTGATTTTAGTCGAAACTTGGGGTACCGAGGTTCGTAGCCAGGGCCATGACCACCGATGCTCCGTAGACTCGATTACTTTCAGTACTCAGCAGGACTCCCAGCGCTACCGAGACGCCACTGTTCGTGGCGGGGGCTCCGCGGTGTGGTCACCGTCGTCGCCACTGTTGTAGCGGCTGACAGAGTGACGGAGATGATCCAAGAGCACGTACCGCACTGGTTTATTTCAGTGACAGCAAACTCGACACGTGTGGCACAGCACTTCATATCACTTGGCACCCTTCCTTTCTTAATTTACATTAACGACTTACCCTTGCATGTGTCCTGCCATATCCATATGTTTGCCGATGACTGCGTTATTTACTGCGCAGTCAATATTACAAATGACCAAACAACTCTTCAATTTGACCTTAACCGGGTGCAAGAATGGTGTGATCTTCGGCTGATGACACTCAATTCTAATAAATGTAAACTTGTCTCATTTACCCGTCATCACCCGCTTCGCTTTTCTCACCGGATTAATGACGTCACTGTGGAATTAGTAGAATCTTACAAATAATTAGGTGTCATCTTGGCTAATGAACTAACCTGGAACGCGCATGTTACTAATGGTATTTCATCGGCTTACAAAACATTAGGATTTCTAAGAAGTCACCTTCGCTTTGGTCCATTGCATGTAAAACTGTTAGCCTATAAATGACTGGTAAGAACGAAACTCGAATAGGCATCTGCCATTTGGGATCCGCATGAAGCATATTTCGCCAATGCCCTCGAGGCAGTTCAATAACGCGCCTCCAGGTATATTAATTCCACATACTCTTACAACATCAGCATATAATACTTTAAAAAGAATCTTACTTACACATTCTATTCTATCGCCACCCACTCCCACAGGTTCTACTATTCGACGCTTAATCGCCCACCATACACTGTTCCCTTAACACTCCGGTCACGACGCATTGGGCATCTCCAGCAGGTAGCACAACTCCATTCACGCACAAATACACTTTCAACCTCGTTTTTCTACCGAGAATCTAAAGACTGAAACGCCCTTCCTCATCAAGTCGCGGCCGTCAGCTGCTTTTCACAATTTGTTGAAGATGTAACAAATTTTAGTTACCGAATTGAACGCATTACCGCACTTGTTTGCATATGTTGTATCCACACCCCTTATTTAATACCCCTACTACGTGGTCTTTTAAGGAAATGAAAGGAAACATTGGCAATTATGCTACGTCACGCTCCTATCGTGCGGCAAAGAGAGCTCGCTAATTAAGCTTCAGAATTAGCGAACCGTCTTATGAGTCGGCTATACATTCAGGGTTATGATCGTTGATCACTTTTCATGAGCAACGGAGACCTAACTCAGTGGTATCGCTTTTAAATTTTGCTATTCAGCCCGCAGAGTTTCCGGTTATGTCTGGCAGCTCGCCGTCAAACTCATCTTAGTGGAGTGAAGTATGCACGCGGGATTACAGGCGAATTAAAGCAACGCAGAAATAAGTCGGACATAATCATTCACCGAAAAATTGAATGGACTTCTTTACAGCTGTGTTTAAACGAACGGTGGCAATAGCTAAACATGAACGTAAAAACGGGCTGCATTCATTTTTGTCAAAACCAGATGGAAGATCGGCACGTTTTAGGTTTTCACGGAGGAAAAAAAATATTTTCAACCCTCCGTACATTCTGCTATTCTATCCCCCAAAGAAGCAGAGGATTCACTAGACGTTATCGCGAAGGGACTTGAAGCACCCTTTTTCTGCGCAGTGTGCTACACCTAGAAGGTTTAAAAGGTCGACACCAGGACCCGTATTCACAAAACGTTCTTAAGATAAAAGCGTTCGTGTCAGCCAATAGCGATATAGGACATATTATTAGCGAAGGCGATCGACCAATGAAAAGCAGCACTTACGAACGAAAAGCCTTGTGAATTAGGCCCCAGAATTCATGGCAGTTACCAGACGGAATTATCCGATATGATTAAACTGCCCATATTTCGGCTCCTTTAAGAGTCTGTGTTACAACTACTATGATTAAACTATTGTTTAATTCATCCCTCAATAAACTTTTTCAGTATACTAAACTGTTCACTGCGATATACATGAATTTCGAGCTATTTGAAAATTGCAATAATAACGCTTTTGGTTAAAAATCTAAACCTCGGATATGTCTTGGCCAACAATCGATCAATTTCCTTTACCTCGAATCTAGTCAGTATAATTGAAAGAAAAATAATCCATGTTCGGGTCAATGAGTTTATTTCTTCTGGGGGTATTCTATTCGCGAGGCCAATAGGAGCCAGGCCTCAATGTTGCATATGGTCAGCTGAAGTTGATTTAGAAGTCCGTATTCGACTCGCAGGACTCTCAGGAGATGTATCAGCATCGGTAACCTTAAATATTGCAAAAGCATATGACAATGTCGGACATGGAACGGTAATTTCTAGATTGGCAAGCTGCGCCTGTCCAGACCATTTAGTGGCCTCGATACAAGAGTTCCTTTCTGGCAGGCTATTAATTTGTTTCAAGGATGGGCTGGCATAAGGTACATATAGGCAGACGAAAGGCGTAACACAGGGATCAGTTCTTTCGCCGCTTTTGTTTTATATCTTGTTATCTTCTGTGCCAATCCATCAGGATGTGCAATTTTATCTCTATGAAGATGATATTGCATTCTTCTCCTCATCACGGGATATCAGTAGTTATACCAACTTTTACAATGGTATTTTTCTGAACTCTAGCCCTGGCTGGACTTTTTCTGTTAACGTCAAAAAATGCTCGTTACCCTGTGTTTCCATTGTCAAATCCCGCTTATATTTCTCTTCATTGCCAAAATGAGCAGATACCGCAAGTTGCCGTTTTGAATTACTTAGGGATAAGGTACGACCGACGGTAAGCTAAACTGGCAACCCCCAATCGACGCAAATTCTAGTAAAGGAGAACATGCAATGAGATTGTGGCGCTGATTCCGTAATAAAGACACAGATATGCGTAGGTCTAAGTTAATGATGATCTCTAAACTTCACGTGAAGCCCATTCTCGAATTTGGCTGTATTCTTTTATTCATGATGTCCAGCATACAAGCTAAGACCTTTAATACGACTGAAAAGGCAAGCGCTGTGCCTCGGCCTTGGGCTGCCAAATTTTGTGGCTAACAATGTGCTTTATCTGCAGGCTGGAATTATTCCGATTGAGTCCGGATTTAAGCAACTTGCTTTCCTGACTTTGCTGAAGCTTTACGATGCACCTTTTTCGCATTTTCAGTCCGTTTTCATCCCTTCTGCTGATTCATTTTCCATAACACGTTGGCGGCGTTAGCGACAGCCACAAGTTGTTTTTGTTCGGGGGCTGTTATAAAAACTTCAGGTTCGTCTACCGAACCTGATTTCTCCAAAATATAATTCGTTCATGGTGAAACTAATCTTTGGTGACATGTTTCCAAACACAAAAACCATCTTTCTGCGCGCATGCTTGAAGGTTTCCTTCAAGATCATCTTAATCAATTTCAGTCTCACTTGATAAATTCTACGGACGCAGCACAAAATTTAAAGAAGGCCAATATAATAATAATAATATTTGGGGTTTTACGTGCCAAAACCACTTTCTGATTATGAGGCACGCCGTAGTGGAGGACTCCGGAAATTTTGACCACCTGGGTTTCTTTAACGTGCACCTAAATCTAAGCACACGGGTGTTTTCGCATTTCGCCCCCATCGAAATGCGGCCTCCGTGGCCGGGATTCGATCCCGCGACCTCGTGCTCAGCAGCCCAACACCAGAGCCACTGAGCAACCACGGCGGGTCAAAGAAGGCCAGTGTTGGCATATTTTCATAACAGCTTAACTGGTCTTTTACTCTCCGTCTCACTGATTACACCGGAATATTTGTGCAATATTGCTGGCAATTATTCTGGCCATCAGAAAATTGCCTGTACAGAAATTTAAAGTAATAATTGTTAGAGATGCGCTTTTGGTCTGTGCACATTTAACTCTTAATAATCGATCACATCTGCCGAGTATATTTTCGGCACTTCTTCCGGGCTGTTTGTCTCAAGTCCATTTTGTCTTGGTCTCCTGACATAGTGTAAACTTTTGAGGTGAATCCACTGACTCGCTCGCATCGTCGTCGCTGAATGATCTGGTCTTAAATGCTCTTCCGGTTTTCTCTGTGATAAGATGAGCTTGATTTAAACGCCTTTGATTTCTAAATTTTAATGAATCACCCAACTTTCCACTGATGGTTTTCGACATGCAAAATTTCCCTGGAACATGTGCAAATGACCTTCACGACAATGCGACGTGATGTTATCAAGTTTTAGTTGCAGAGTACCCCACCTAAATCTTTACTTTCGTCGATCTGATTTATCCATACCAAACCCCTGCTCGTTTTGTAACGAACCAGAAAGTATTAACCATTTCTGGCTTCCTTGCCACCGCTTCTCCTCCCTAGGTAGAATGTATCTCATATTACCGACCGGTAATCTGGGTACAGCGCTTACAACACCAAACATTTTGTCCTTTATTGCATGTCAATTAGGCATAGCCCATGGGTCTATGATTACTGCTCTGCAGAAGTTCATTGAAGCGTCCGGAAGATTACGCTGCTAGGCTGCCATCCATGATGCACTTTTATGATTTTTTTCAAGATTTAGGAATGAGCCCTCTAAAAATTAGTGTTATCCTTTACTTGCCCAATGCTTCTTTTTGAATGTTTCCGTTTCAGCACTTTTGTTTTTTTGTTGCGTGCACTTTTCAATATAGCCACTGTCTTGAATCCGCCTCGGGAGTACGAGCCATGTTTAGAGGCAAGAAGAGCAGCGAGCAGAGTGGGTCTTAATGCTGTAGGTGCCGCAGTTTCACTGAGTACGTTCGATAGGCGAACGTTGACAACGGTAGCATAATTACATTGCACACATTATTTCAATGAATTGTAAGCTGAGGTTTAGAGTGCAGCCGGGGAATAATAGGACAGATCAATTCTAGAAAGGCGCACGTATTGGAGAGGGTGGGCTCGTTCATGTGCATCTGAAGGCACCACCTCCATTTTGGTCTTTGGAGAAATCAATACTGCACGGAGCTTTCAGGTAGATTGTGGGGCGCCAGTGTAGTATTTAACCGCCATAAAGGGCACGCAATTGTCATTACCGTGTTATGAACATGGCCAAGACTGCTTCGCGGAATTCGTTCTCGTTTCACGAGCGCAGAAAACTGGAAAATTTGCCATCATAACGTAGACTACGTGCGTCATTCGGCTCTGAAAATCAGCTGGCCCGCGTTTCTTTGAACCGAGCTGAACATGTAGAATTGCAATCCGAAGATAAGTGAAGCATGTAAGCTGTTATAATGTATTGCTTTTTAAATATATAGGTAAAGTTTCATCACATGCTGCTGTGAAATTCTCTGTTTATTGCGGATCTGCACGGACACTACAGGAACGGGAGAGGTTTAGGCCGATTCGTTACGCTATGTTAGCCTGCTTTGCAGGCTACACTGTCCCGAAAGCGTCTGCGTTGTAGAAAGACTGTACGGTACATTTTTTTATGTCTCTATTGCCTTGGGTACGCCCATGAACGGTACCAATTGTAATTTTTGCCTGTTGAACTGCCGTTCTCAACACTGTTATCTAAAACTAACACGTAATTTCGTCACAGCAAACGCCGATCTGCAACGTGAAGCTACCCAAGAAAATTTTATCGGTATCGTGTTGGTTCACGCACACTTCCGCTTCTTGTTGGGGGAATATTAAAGAGCCGTGACAACATGGTTTATTAACTGCACGGCGCGTAGAGAAGCGGATGACTAAACTTCTAGGTAAATGAAAGGGTACGTAGACATATTCACGACACATATATAATGATAAAATATCAGTTCAAATTTATTTATCCCCAAAATAAGCGTTCTTGTAGTAAGAAAGACGGCACAGCCATACCTTTCTGCATGGTGGTGCCATGAAATCCGTCACATCTACCAGAAAGTGTAAAGGCTCTTCCACATTTGCGCCTATTCACGCATCGATCCGGATTCAGTCTAGAGACCTTGTAGCACCAGTAATGTACCACTAGTACACATCCACTAATAATGTACCACTAATATTAATCCTCATCAACTGATTGATTAAATAAAGCATATAGCGGACATTCGAATTTGTAACTGTTGTAGTAGAACTTTTTTTGCCCATATGTGACTTCGTGTGTTTACTTGCTAATAATTTGCTTATTTGTTATTTGGTGCTAATAATCTGACCTTTCACCTGTAAGATTTGAAGGCACAAAATGTATGATATCATTGTTTTCTCGAATGCTAATTTCTGTTCCACTCTTGTAATAGCCCTGTGTAAGTGCTGACAGTATCTATAAATAAATAAAAATAAATAAATACGCAATTCGACAAAGGCCCGTCTCAAAGCAGGCAAGGGCTAACAACGACATTAAAAAAGTAGGAGTGTCCAAACACTCGGGATTTCGAACAGAACGGCGCGAAGCTCGCCACTTTTCAAGATGCCTCCGGGCTGGCGAAGACAACGGCCAAGTGGCGAAGGTACCTATTCAAGGTTCACGTTGTTGCGGGGCTCTATCGCTGGAGCCTCCGAAGGGCTCATATGTCCATTGCCACCTCCCTTGGGCGACAAAGGTTTCTTCGGAAAGCGCCGGCGCGTCCCCATGCAGGGGATTGAGCAAATACTCGCAGCGTGATATTGTATACACCCGTGTATTTTGTGCGCCGCCAACTATTATCCAGAGAAAAGGCCCACTCTGGGAGCGCGCACGGCAGCTTTGAGTGGAGGACTTCCGCAGGAGGCCGTATCACGGATGCAAATAGAGTGTAATACAATTCTATCGCACTCTAGATGGTACCAGCTCCAGGCGAATCAATGGGCTTTCCAGAAAAGAAGTAGCGGCAATGATCGGACTATAATACGAACAAGAGTGCTAGAGCAATGATTTTATACCTGTATGTACTCCGACAGAATCAAGGAGACTGGGAAGTTAAGACCAATGTAATCTCCATGGATGGCCTGGCGACTTCCTTCAACGTGCCAGCATGTGAAAGGAAACAGAATAATATAAATCTAATCCAATAATATTTGCTATTCAGATCATATTCGATTCCAGAATTCACTATTAAAATGGTTCAATAGTCGCTTCTGTTCAAATCTAACGCATAACGGCATTTTGAAGTCTCGCAGGCGAGTGAGCGATTGACGTGAGGACTGTTCCGAATTGTTTTGCTGCTGGAGAGTTGCGGTTGTAGACCGCACGGGTAAGTGCCTCGCAAGCGCCACGGTGACCACGGGACACACGGAGGCGGCCGAAGAAGCCGCGATAGCCGTAGCACTCGTCGCGGTGCCGAACGCTGTGATCGTGATCAGCGACTCGCAGGCGGCAATCCGCGGCTTTGCGCGCGGTCGTGTCTCGCGGGAAGCGGCCCGCATACTCCAAATTTCTGACGACGGCGACTCGTCATCGCCCTCGCAACTCCAAAATTCTACAGTCTTCCTCCTCTGGACCCCGGCACACACCGATGTCCCGCTCGCGGGCAACGAGGCGGCCCACGCCACGGCTCGAGGTCTCACACGCCGAGCCGCCGCTGATTATGTGGCCGCCGCCTCCGCCCCCGAGAGCGGGGCATCGGATCTGCCGGATCGGGATACTACAACAAAAATATAGCAACAAGAAACACACTGGGCGTGGGGTGATCGCCTAACAACGTTCAGAGACCTCACCCAACACTACAGACTCGAAAGACGCACATTCCCGCCACCGCACGATAAACTGAACAGGAACGAGGCTGTAACTTTACGCTTGCTCCAGACACACACCTTCCCTAGTCCCGCTATCTTACACCAATGCTATCCGCGTTTATATCCAACAGACGCGTGTAAAACTTGCGGACAAAGAGCAACGCTGCGACACATGCTCTGGGAATGTGCCGGAAACAACGGTAATCAAACCAGATGAGTTCGCGACGCGTCCATAATCGCGGCCGTTGCCAAAGTACGGGAAGGCTCCAGCTCGCTTCTTCCCCATGCCGCCCCGGATGCGGGAGCCGCCGGGGACCTTCTCTGTAGGCGTCGCCACCGCTGGGAGGCGGCTATCAAAAGTTCAGAGCTGGCAGACCAGCTCTGGGCCGTCCGGCAAGCCGAAGGTGCCGCCCGAGTCCAAGGACTTCGAGCCGCCACCTGAGGCCACTACAGCAAGAACTGCCGGACTATTCTTCAATAAAATTCCTTCTTCTTCTTGGAGAGTCGGGGCTGTTGAACAGAGGTGAGACAGTTTCTGAGCGAGTTAATGCATGGGGATAACTTCTGCTTAACAAGTGCCGAGTTGTCATTCAATATCAACGCCCAATTTAGGGAAAGCTTGAAAATCGTCTAACTGGATTCAGTTAAGCAAATTTAGCAGTACTTGCTGTTAAAGCGATTAAAGGATAGGTAAAGATACACGTTGAGATGAATGTACATCTGATGTGTCCGCCGAAGGAGACAGGTGTGATACGACATGCCCCACTCAGTTTTAATGGAGTACAAACATGGTGAGACTGTTCAAATAACACAAATTTCCTTGAATAATGATGACTTTAGTGCCGAAAACACGATGACAGAGATGAGAGGGCATAAAGACGTTCGTCCTGCAAGCGCTCCTCCTTTCTTCATACCCTACCCTTTTGTGATTGTGTTTCGGGCGCCAAATTCAGTATTATTCAAGGAAATTCATTTTATTTTAACAGTCTCACAATGTCTGCATTCCATTAATATTGAGTGGTGCAAGTGGTACCACACTTAGCTCCTTCAACGGACACAGCAGATGTATCGTTATTTATACGTGTATGTGCGGTATGTCGTTCTTTTAGTCGCTTCATTACCGGCGTTATGATGTTGCACCGGATAAGTGAAAGCAGTCGGTTATAGTTTATGATCTTCTCAGTTGAGCGGACGTACCGTTGGGAACGACATTATATGAAGGCATTGAAATACGAGATAAACATAACCCTTTATCCTGAAAAATTCGACTAGAGAATAATGTCATTTTGTTTACACCACTAGAACAAAGCTGAAGGCCACAGCCATCTTCGTTTTTTTTTAATGAATCAAATTCTGCGGTTTCCCCTGGTAAAACCACGCTATCTTTCTGAGCCACTCGGTTGAACACTTGGCATTCTAAACGCACCTAAACGTAAGTACACAAGTGTTTCTTTTTTCATTTCGGCCCCATCGATTTCCTTTAGCAATGCACCGCCACAACCATTAATAGGCACTAAGCTACCCCGTCAGCTTCTTTTTTTTTCCCTTTTGATCCAAAAGCATTACATGTCCCATTACGCGAAAATTCGGTGTTGCAGTCGGCGGCGTGACCGAATGATTGTACCAAAAATGGTGGACGGCAAAGAGTAAAAACACTCGAACTGATCCCAAATCACTCGTGGAGGTTCCTGTAAACATGGTAAACTCATAATTTGAAATGTATATTTAGTAAACTTCGGTCTGTGTGGGAATCGAACCCGGGTCCCCGAGGTGCGAGACGAGCATGCTTCCCCGACGCCACGGTTCTCATTGAATAAATGTGCGGCTTGGTGCGTGCATTGTTTCAATGGGTAGGAGGTGATGGCACGGCATGAGTGTATAAAATGATGGTATAAATTACGATACTCCCTAATGCGAAATATTGTGCGCAGCTCTACACGTGTTTTTATTTCGTGGTATATTGAGGCAAAGAATTTGAGGGAGACATGTAGCAGAGTTGGCGAAAGTCGAAAATTTAATATGCGGGTCAATCGTGTCGGCTTTTATACATGACTCGTCGAAGGTTCCAGTCTAATCGCTGGTGCCGCGCCTTCTAGAAAGCACTACACAGTTAGCATCACGCATGCTGAATGAGATTATAAAACAATTGCAAACCAAACAAGTGCGAGCGAGAGCTGATGCGTGCAGACAATAGTACAAAATCTGCGGTCCGCCTGAGACCAGGGGCGCTATAACGTAAAACTGTTCCAAACTTTTCTATTCCAATTCTGCAATCAGCCCTCCGCGATTGGTCAAAATCTTTTTGGACCACACCCACTTCACCTGTCTGTCAGGCGACGTCACGAAACCCACGATAGCTCCCCAACTGATATGACGTGTACACACTGATTATGCATGACTTGACCGAGCCAAAGAAAAATTTTTATTTCTGATTCGACGCCTTTTCGCCACGAGCCCTCGGCTATTGGTCAAAAGCCTTCGGGCTGCACCCATTTCACGTGCCTCTCACGCGACGTCAAAAAACCGCAAGAACTCACTGCGTCAAAGTGACGTGTACGCGTTGAAGATGCATTAATATGCCGAACAAAACTTTATTTTCTTCTGAATAGCCGCAGGCTGCCCCATTCCGAAAGGAATAAAGGATGGCTGCCGCCGATCGCTCAGGCACTCGCTACTCGCTCCTGCTGGAGAGCATGGGTTTATTTGCGTGTAATAGAAGTTTTTACGTGGCCGTGTAACGTCTTCGAGCACTTTCAGCACGTTTACAACCCCGTTCTGGCAACTTTTCTTTGCTGAGGACCCGTTTTAGCGTCCTTCTTAAGCTTCCGTTGCAGGCCGCCGCGATTGTCGAGGAGTCATCGCAAGGTAGGTAAGGGAAAGCGGACCAATCGGAGACGCCGGTACCACCCTCTTCATCTGGTTATCGATTTTGACTGCACTGGCTCGGCCCCATCGAATCCCTCTCCACTTGAGCATGCTCCTCGTCTCTTGTCAGCCAATTAGATAAGACAAGCTACTCAGTGTAGGCAATGTCATTCGTTTTTCAAGCAAACAAAAGTGACCTCCTATGAACGAGGAGAGCGTTTGATTGGTCCGTTCGGACGACCCTGCGGGTAAACGCCCGATGCTTGCGTCGGCGGTTACGCAAATTTGACGTCAGGAGATTGGAATAAAACCATATTGGAATAGTTTTAAGTTATAGGGACCCAGATACGAGCACGCATCGAATGGTCGGGTTGGTCCGCATGACGCCAGTTTCCTGCGCGCATGCCCCGAAAGGGGTCGCTCTCATTGGTCTCCGCCGGTCGCAGCTCGCGTCTTCCATCTCCCTCTCCGCGTTCGCTCCTTCATCTTTCGCTGTGCTCGTTCGCTTGCTGCCGCCGCCACAGACGCCGCCGCTGACGCCCACACTCGCTGCAGGAAGGGACGCCTAATATAAAAACGGGCTACGCTCTAATAAAAAGCATTAATGTCAAATTGAACGCCGCTAAGCGGTTACTTCGAATTATGGGCTCCTCGCGGGCAAGCAAGCGAGTTGAGACGCTTGGTGCGTTTCATCTTGCTTTACCAAGGCGCAGTTAAAACGCAGGCGAGAGCTTGCACACACAAGGACAGCGCAGAAAAAAAAAATAACTAGAAGGCCTATAATGTTCTCGCATTCCCACACGTAAGCAGTCTACGGTGCATATGGCGAATCGTTTTAATGCATGGACTGAAAGAAAATGAAAAAGGCTTAAATTACAAAAATTATTACATGGAACGGGTAAATAAAGCGATTTCCGGCGCCCTAGGTGAGACCGCAATGAAAGACCCCGCACGAATTACTCCGAATTCTGTTCCGTGAGCACGACGCAAACATCAACGGCATGTTGCGCTGCATTTTCTTTGTCTCAGAAAGCTTCACGTAACTCTGAGAACAGGGCGCCAGATAAGGAACATATGTTTTATTTGTTAAAAGTGTCGAGCAGCAAGATTACATGTGTTTTTCCGTCTGTGTTTCGCAAGACCTACTGATGGAACACTATATGCCCAAAAATACACACGAGGGACACATGCTGCTTGAAGAACAAGCGAAATATTTCTTCTCCAAGGGAACTACAATAATGTAGTAGAATGAAAGCCGTTACTGCGACATCAAAGCACGCGCAATCCCTGCACGGCATAAAAAATGAAAAGAAGGAAAAGGCATTTATTCTTCAAGACATCAATGCACGTCATACACGTGTAATACGGAACACCATCTGGGTGGTCCGATTGCAAATACCAGTGCGCGATGCAGTATGAATGACCCTGCCGAACAGTTTCGGGAGCAGTTTCCAACAGCGCGACCTTGATGCATCCCAACCTACTTCGATCGCGGCACCGCTACAGTATTTTTCGTCGTAGGACACCTTACTGCAAGGCATGTGCCACCCCAGCCACTCGTCCCACTCAACCTTATTCTAGTGCGCTTTAGCTATTGCAAAGCACATTTAGAAACCGTATCGATTTCGGATGCTTTTCTTGGTCGGTGCATGCCACTCGAGTCGACGGCTCATTTTCAGGGAGTTCATTGCGAAGGGAATGTGGATTAGTGTTAATGAAAGGCAACGGCGCCTTGAGCGAAGAATAGTTGAGTCGGGAGAAGTTGGGCACAGTCGAGGAGAAGCGTTGAGGGAAGATGCGTTTAAAAGGGCCCAGCACTGGAGTGCTTTTATTAGAGAATACTGAGATCAATGCAAAGTAATCAACAGAATTGACGCACGGGAGGTGAAGATATTCGTCTTCAATGTTCAAAATCCGAGCACACGACGAAGAAAAACTGTTTCTTTCGCATTTGACTCTCCTATAGTGGCCTGAATAATTGCTTCCGTTAACAGCACGCAACTTACAGAGATATACCAGAAGTTTCGCCTCCCCCCCCCCCCCATGGTGACATTTCCACACTTCTTTTTTTGACAGCATGGTTACCATGGTTATAACGAACCAAGTGCGATGCACAATAGGCAGCTTTAGAATAGTGTTTGTTGCCTTACGTACGTTATGTAAACGTAAGCACCTTTGCAGGATATTAATGTGCGCGTCCATAGTTTACCGTACGGGAACACAAATATCAGGAAGACCTTATGAAACAGGGCGCCGTCTAGGGCCTCGTGCCAAACGTATCCAAGGCAAGACAATCCATTAGCAACCTCGTTAGGCCTGCGGGCGACGAAATTGGAAATCTCAGAAATTGGACGCACAATGCGTTTATAATTACCTTTCAAGTGAGCTTAGAGAAAGCGAAACCTCATTTAAATAGTTACTGGCTTTAACGCCAGTGAGAGTGTAGCTATCACAAGAATTCGCGCTGAAGAGACAGCCATGGATTTTACCATGTTCGTTCGACAAGGCTATTTCTTAGCGTCCGTAAACGTTACGGACCTTGAACTGGCGAAATAACATACGTTATAGGCGCGCACGTAAACCACAGAAACTGAATAATGTTCGAGCATGCGCAGTGAGGACGACGCAATGTTTTTTTTACGTGCGTAATGCGTTTGGGTTTGGTTGCAAACGCGATTCTAAAACTGTCCAATAACAAAATATAGAAGACTATATCATGCTTCTTCATGTAGTGTCGATGGTAGCTGCGTTGATGGCGCGTCTCGTCTGAATCGCATCTCGTCGTCTGCACCTACATGCCTGCATTGAGTAGAAGCATGTCGGCGCCCTAGCGGTTACCCAAGGTATGGGTGCTATGTGATCGGGAACAGCGAGAACCTCGTTTCAAGACTGGAGTACAAAGGCAGGTGCGGCAGAGTCTGTAATGCTTTTGCGTGGTGGCTCATGTCCAATTACCAGAGCCTATAGTCGGGTACCACTTAAGGAGGCACGATAGGCCCCGCCCAGATGATTGAATCGCGGGAGCCGAGTGCCTTCCCGACTATAGAAATTGTTCCTTAGTCTTTATATCTTGATGACTGGTTTGATAGAGCTCTCGTGATGAGAATGCTACAGCACATGCCGGATCGCGAGAGAGAAATAACTCCGTGCCTTCTACAACGCTGCGCGCAGTCTGCCACGGTGCAATATTGACGGCCGCTGGTGTATGTTCATACAGTGTAGTCACTAGTCTAATCCACTGGTGCTCTCTCCGGCGTACCGTTCTGCAAATAGCAATGGAATGTTTGCTTTTAATGTAAAAAAAACGCATCTTGTAAGATAAAGCTTCGTTGCAAGCGGAGCGCGAGATGACAGGTTCAGCGTTCCACATTTCCGGATATGTGCAGCTGTGGATTTGTACGACGAAGTCAACAGCTTACAGATAATCTACATGCGCCACAGGGAGAGAGGGGGAAGAAAGAAATAGAGAAGGCAGGGCTGGTAATCGGAAATGTGTCTGTTGGGGGACGGGGAAGGGGGAATAGAAAGATGAAAGAGAAAGGAAGGAAAGATGCCGCGAGTTCACCAATAAGTCAAAGGCGTTCATACAAGCCACTCGCCCTCAAGAAACACAAAAGTGCCTTGACAGCCTTGCAGGCCGACGAGCGATGGGGGCGGTTTTCGAGTAGCGCCGGCACGGGTAACGGTCTATCGTTCAGTCGTCGCAGTGCGATATTTCGGCTATATTCTTCTATCTCCTGTATTCTATTCTAAACTTCAATCTTACATGACCTTCATGAGGCCACTACCTGAATATACTTTGACTGTATGGGACCGTTAGACTAATAGTAACAAATTCGAAAAAAAAAATCAGTCAGATTCATACATAGTTCATACAGTTGGCACACTTCGGCAATCGCTCTCGTACAAAAAGCTAAGTTATATCCTTTAGAGCTACGACGCTTTCATGAACGACTCAAGTATATGCATCTTTTGTACCATAACAAACTGGGAATAAACAATTGCCTATATATTGAACGTGTCATTCGGCGGATTACGCGCGGAAATCTTTCCGAAAAAGTGAAATAATATACTTATAAAACCGACGCTTTTAAGAATTATTTGCTGATGCTGTACAATGCCCGACTATCGAAAGTCTTTTATCAAAATTGAGACGCCGTCTTTAATCGGCTCGCGTGTGGTGTTTAGCGTTTTTCGTCCCTGAGGTTTAATATGTCTGCTTTTAAGCTCAGTGTTCCTACATACTTCTTCTACACTCTAAATACAGTTGCACCCTGGGGGGTGTATATTTTTCACACAAGGATAATCGTAATCTATCTTGCCCGCATTTTCTTTCTTTAACGCTGCGGTATTTCCCAGTAACGAACGACATGCGCGTTATCAGCATGACAGAGCATTCTCGACAGGAAAGTAGCGAGGGCAGAGTTTTCAACAAAGGAAACGCAAGTAAGACAGATGACGATTATCGTTGTGTGGCAAATCTACACCCCAAAGAGTGCAACTGTTCTTACAGTATACACACTCCAGAAAACATTTACACCCTTTGGGGTGTATATCTGCCACACAATCTGCCTTGCTTCCGTTTCCTTTCTTGAAAACACCGCACCCGCTACTTTCCTGTCGGCAATGCTATGTCATGCTGCTAATGCGCATGCCATTCGTTAGTGGGAAGTAGCGGGCTCTCAGCGTTAAAGAAAGGAATTGCGGACAAGGCAGATGACGTTTATTTTTGTGCGACAAGATACGACTCAAAGGGTGTAAACTTTTCTTACACTCTTAACACGGTTGCACCGTTTGGGGTGTATATTTGATCCACAACGATAATCGTCATCTGTCTTGCTTGCGTTTCCTTTTCTGAAAACTCGGCGCTCGCTACTTTCCTGTCAAGAATGCTGCGTCACACTGATAACGCGCATGCCGTTCGTGAATGGGACGTACCGGCCTCGCAGCGTTAAAGAAAGGAAATGCGGGCAAGACAGATGACAATTATCGTTGTGTGGCAAATATACACCCCAAAGGGTGCAACAGTCTTTAGAGTGTATACTTGTTTCTTTTGTACTACTTTATCGGAATGCGGAATGGCCGATTTTCGAGTTTTTCAATCAAATTGAACCGCTGTCTTTAACCTGTTCACGTGTGGTGGTCCTATAGTGCTCACTATTTTAGTGCGTTTGGTTTCATATACATGTGGCTTTCTTATTTAATTTTTCTTTACTTTTCGTCACATTTACTGTACAAACAGTGTACCAATGTGCAGGTCACTCGATCCACTTTTTCGTCACAGGCCAGCTCCACAAGCGGGCTGATCATGTCTGATTTCCTTATAGTCACTTCTTGTTAGACTGGTTCTCTTTTTCTTCTATTAGGTATTCTTTTACTTGATTCACGTAATGTTAAGCTGCTTCTTTTTCCCGTAACGTATTTTTGCTCTTTTGCCCTTTTTGTATGTACTTCTCACTCCTGCCTAAGGCATCTTGTCAAGGCTAACAGTAATTCTATAATACATCAAATAAATAAACATTATCAATTCTGATGCTGCGCATATTACTAGCGAAGGCGGTCGGCCACTTCAAAAGAGGTCTTACGAAGGAAAAGCTTCGAAAATTCGGCCCCTGGCGACGTGCTGTTTCTCCGTTTCAATACAGTCGTTGTCTTGGTACACAGGACCGAGCCACGCTTCATCCAAGTCTCATTTTAAACCTTCTCAGTAAAGCCGAAAATCAGTTGTTAGCAGCATTAGGTTTCTGAAAAAAATGTAAATAAGCTTTTTTATTACCAAAGAAACTCCGCATAATTTTCGTTTTTTTCAATTGGAAACACGAGGTAATAAGTTGGTTATTCCTAGGTCGTTTTTGTGGAATATTCGTACTCGATTCGATTTGAAAATTTCGCTATGTTACCTACGAACGCTTTCACAAAGCGTTCCTAGTGATATATGCTCATATAGCTCACGCATTGCCAGAAATGTTTACTCTAAGTGATAAGAGGTGCAACTAGTCTTACTGGGCGCATTCTTGAACAAACGTTCGCCGTCAGACAAAACTGCCTGGATCTGTCATGGAATAATTTCGTTAGCTATATTGAAATATTTATCTTCAAAACAAAACGGAACCAGATAAGGGTCGTAGAAGAGCAGGCAACAAGCGCAGCTTGTACGTAAAAAAAAAAAAAAAAACGCTTTGCGAGAAAAAGCAGCGAATGTGGTTTTTGAGCCGTGTAGCGACCGGGGGAATGAAGATGTTAGATGTTCATTCACCGTGGCATGGGGCTGGGCCGACATCGAGGACGTTTTAAACGCACGTTTATGTTAATATTTTGTACAAGAATGGTGCAGAAAAGATGTTCAAGTTCAAGCGCAAGCGGCCGAATCTTTTTCAGCGAGCGACCGTCTCCTCTTTTAACACCTCCATCGTCCTCGTCCTGTCAGCTTTCCCCGATCCGGCGTCAGGAGATGGATGATGTCATCCCCTGCCAATCCGCAGGTTGTCAGCCCTTTTCCTCCGAAGCGAGCTTGGCCCAAAACGCACGCACATTACTGTGCAGGAACAGGGAAAGAGGAAAGCACAATGACCCTGTCTCCGATGCGGTAGTGGCAGTTCGGGCCCGTGGTCATGCGAAAGAATGTCCCCTTGCAAATTGCCTAAACCCACAATGGCGTCGTCTAACTGTTTGCTATGAATCATCGCAGTTGGAGATGACTCTGACGAGGTCATCGGCTCATTCACCATTGTCGCGTTCACCGTGAGCGACTATTTTCGTGGGGTAAACGCCCGATAGCGCGGTCGGGTAAACGACCGCGCTTACTGACTGTATACAGGTTGCCAACACTTGCTTCTACAGGCCTGGTGCAATGCAGTGATTCTTTTCGCTCGATTTTATTCCTTTCTTATAATCTAACGCTCATCACCGGCAGATCCTAGTGACAACGTGGCCGGTGCTCCGTTCAAGCAATTATCGAAACTTTGAAAAAGAAATACGACGATTACAACGTTCTTACCCATGCCTTCGCCGCGTTCTGGACGATGAGTTTGATTAGACGACTCCGTGGGGATCAGTTTACCCCTAACGTCCCGAACAATCTTCGTGACAACTGACGCAGTCGCATCACAATAGGCCGATTATTGCACGATTCTCTGGGACAAAATGTTCAACGATGATGTCAGTCGCAGTTTTTTAAAAAATTGTGGCACCTTACGCGTCAAAATCACGACATGATTGCGAAGCACGCCGCAGTGGGGGAGCCCGGATTAATTTCAACCACCGGGGTTTCCTTGGCGTGCACCCAATGCACGGTACACAGGGGTTTTTGCACTTAGCGCCCATCTAAATGCGGCAGTCGCGGCCGATTTTTGTTTTTTCGAGTGTTGGGAACAAAGTTAGGAACCATGCGTCCGGAAGCCTGCACGTATAATATCGCGGCAATTTGAAAATTTCAGACTTGGAGCCAGCACTACCACTCATAAAATTGACACCGCTGTTACTTATGCATATTAGGGATTTTCGGCTAAATTAAATTTCTAGGATAATTATAGAATTGTCAGCTACAATGCCAGATGTTGCGTGCACTGGGAGTTTGTGACAGTCTGATGAACAAAAGTTTCAGTTTCATTACGCACCGAGTGTTATATCTTGCGTGGCATTTGTAACTTTCTGGTGACTTTGAGGATGACCCTGGCCCTTTTAATAAACATCAAATGACCTTTTTAATAAATTAGCAGGGTACATTTCTAACGAAATTAGATAGATGCCAGGATAACTAATCATGATGCAATGATGGCTGAAATAAATCACAGGCTTCGCACAACCTAGCGGTAGATAGGCGACGGTATCAATCTATAGTACATGGGTGAGCAACAACAATTGAGCGCATAATGAAACAAGTCTTAGTGCTTTAATAAAAAAATTTTCACCTTGCAAACAGACTGTACAGACTAGACCTTGTGAGTTTTTTTTTATTAGAGACCGTTTGTTTAGGTATAAGAAATTCCTTTTTAGGTGCCTATAACCGAGACTAAAGGTCTCGGTTATAAGGTTTATTTTAGGGTCTTATATAGGCGCTGATTACTCTCCGGGATGCATGCATACGCTCAATTGGTGAGAACTTCCACTGTGTATCTGAGGATAAATTGTGATTTTCTACGGAACACAGCCCACAAAACTCCGGTTTATTGACATTCCCTTTTATTTTATCAACAAAACGGGATGAAGCAGCTTCCGTAGGTAACAATAGTTATCTCATATTTAATATCACTGGAGACTACGGAAAAAAATTGAAAGCAGTGACAAATAAGCTCCATGCCATGATTTTCGGGTTTCATATTTTGCCTTTTTTCACTGAGTATTAGTCTGTAAAGGGAAAATGAACGTACGCTCAACATCCACCGAAGTTAACGGCGCATACTTGTACTTCAGGACACTGGATCACCCAATAAGTTCTGGAAATGCCGAATGTTCGCGAGACAGAACTTTTGACATTTCTTTCAGTGCCGAAAGCCCTAAATCTTGTCCGAGACAGATTTCGAACTGACTCGTTGCATTAACGGGCCCATTGGGGATGTGGGGCGAACCTTTCGGCATGCCCAAAATGAGCCGCGCATTCCGGGACAGAGTTACGCCCAAGCGTTCAAGTTTCTCGACGATGGCGGCTAATTATTTAAAATTACCTAAATAAATCTCACTAACGAAAAAAATTACTCGTGGCTACTACACTGCGCTGGAAACAGTATGCACTAGGTTTTTTTAGAGTAATGCAATTGCACTTTTTTAAAATCTTGTGGCATCATAGTTGATTGGGACGCCCTCTATACGTATTTATGACCTCTTCATAAACGTGACGACGTTTCCATCCCTAATAAATGTTGTAACTTATTCGTAGAGTTTCACCTTTTCTTCATGAGTCATTAGCATTATTTACTGGAAAGAGAAGCAATACTGAAACACATATCATTCATGTGCATTTCACACTCCATTGATAAAACACTGCCGAAGGGGTCACTGAAGTATCCAGGTTTCTTTCAGGGTCAAAAAAGCACGCAAAGCAATTTCAAGCGAGGCAAACATACTGCAGCATATTCAGACTGTGGGCATAGGCTATCGATACCTTTAAAAATAATTGTTATTTGGCTACTTCCTCCTCCCAGAAATATAAACTTTTTCCTGTGTATATATTTCAGTATATTGTATATATGCATTGTGTGTATAGTGGAAACTTAAAGTAACGTTGAAGCGAGGAAATACGGATGGGGTAGCCGCCGCTGATGCTTCTAATGAGGTTGTCATACTATTGTGAGGATTTGAGAAAAATAAATCGAAATTATGAAATAGAAACCGTGCACGTCTGCACCAACAATGGTACAGTAAGCTATTAGCCCCAATAAAATTTTAGGTAAGAAGGTCGGGGCAAGTCAAAGGAAACCTCAAATGATGTGGGTGGCAGAACTCTGGTGTTCACACTTTAGGGAGAGGGGGGGGAGGTAGGCTTCGGCACTGCCCGGGAGCTCTGCCCCCCCCTCCCGAAAAACTCCTGAGGGGGCTCGGGCCCCAGAGACCCCCGCAGTCGCCGCCTATGACTACAATCAATTTGCCCCTACAACGAAAAGATTTATGCGCCATGATAGCTGATTCCTTGCTTTGCAACGAATGCCACATAGCGGTGTCATCCCTGTCTTCCGCAAACGACGATTGCCTGCGCTCTCTGCGCTATCGTTAACGGCAGTGCTAACTGCAGTGCTAGCGACGCACTTAACGAACGCGCCAATGTGAGCGAGCGTTAGTCCTGTTGCACTGCTTCAGGAATCGCTCAAGCCATATACGGCATATTGTAACAGAGGCAGTGGGTGCGGGGCCCACGAATACGTCCCATTTGAAGGCGACGTAATAATCTTTTCGTACCTGACGACCGACGACATCTTCAAAGCCGCCTTCTAGGAAGCAAATGGACACGAACGTCAACGAAGGCAATAGTGATGATGAGCCTGTTAACGCACGAAGAATTTTGAAGGCAAGGTTGGACCTACAGCTTCATCTGGCGTCGCTGTCACGTTTCGCTGCACAGCATCCCGTGAACCTTGGCGCAATGAAGTCGGCTGCAGTCGCACAATCCGCCACTGGAAGTGTGCACAAAAACAGCAACTCGTTTCACTAGATCTCTATTCATTTCATGTTTATAAGTGCTACAGCAATTCGGAGAATTGTCTACTAATGCGCAAGCATTCTTGGCTCGGCTGCTACTCCGCTTTTGCTCGCTCACTTGGCTAGTTTATGCATATCTAACTATCGTTACTAATTATCTAATATTACACTATTGTAATGATTACATGTGTAAACTGGACCAACTATGCGTTTATTTTGCAGATATATCAACTGAGCCGGAATACCGCCACAACCAGTTTTTTTTGCCACACCACAGCGTTTATTTTATTTCTTTATTACCATTTATTTTGACGACCTTGACACGGCTACCGCGACTTAACCAGTATCTTTGCTTTTTTTCTAGCGTTAATAGTTATCTACTATTATACTCTCATAACAATCAAATGTGTTAACTTCTTTAGTTTGCTTTTTTTGTTACGATCTGTACGCGGCCACAGTGACATAACCAGTTTTTTTTTTCGATCACTACCAATAATCTATGGCAGTGTTATAACGATTACATGGGTTCACTTCTCTATTTTCCTTTTTCTTTTGTTACGGCCTCGACGCCGCGATGTCGACCTAACCGTTTTCTTGTGTGGTTCAAACAGACATCTACCTGCCACGCTGCTGTTCATGCTTCGAATTGATGTCAGTAGTATTCCTCTTGTTCTTTTTCAAACGCTACCAATTTTCTACTATTACACGGTTATAATGATTGCATGTATTAAATTGACGAATTATGCAGTTATTTTTCAGATATAAGGCGTCATGAGACGGCAAGATTTTCCTGGGGCACTCGTCAAAAAATGTTTACGCTATAAAATATTTTCCCTTGTAGAAAGTGTTTAGGCAGCGAGTGTTGCGGTGCTCGATCTTTGCAAGGAAGCGGCTAGTATAATGAAGGGTTTTGAAGGTTCGAAGAACTTGGTTATAAAATTGTTTGACTGCAGTACCTTTGACTGAAGTGGCTCTTGTGCGGAATCCCGTTTTCCCCGGCTCTCATTTTACGAGTATTTTTGCGTGTTTTTGGGAGGCGCCGCTCCCGAGACCTTCGGCGATGGAAGCGGAGTCAGCTAGACGTCCGGAGGAGACCGACGTCATATCGTCAAGCGCTCCGAGGAAGCGCAATCCCCTGATGAGCGACACAGGCAGCGAGGACACCTTGCTGTACTACTCTGCTTCAGAAGATCTGTCGTATGACGGCGACTACTTAACGGTTGTGAGGCAAAAAGGAAAGAGGAGAATCGTCGCTGCTGCCTCGTCTTCAACAAGGACGACGGTGGCGGCAAAGGTCAATGACACGGCTCATACCATCCGCTTCTTGCCCGAGACGCCGATCCACGACCTGAATCGGCTAAACAAGCAAGCCATATCTGTTACACTGGAGGCTCTTGTTCCAAATGAGATTACGGATATGAGAATTAACACCCGTAAGAACATTCTCGCAGTTGATGTCAAGAACAGCGCAGCATTGGATATCTTGAGTACAGTCAAAATGCTGGGCAAGATAAATGTTCGCGCGATAATACCGCAGGAAAGCCATACTACGTCAGGTGTGATGTATGATGTCGATGAGTCAATCAACGACAACGATCTGCCTATTTTGGTCAAACTCGCTACAGCAGATGCAACTATTATTGAAATCAGTCGCCTAGGAGAATCGCGCTGCGCGAGGATAACTTTCAAGGGAGGTAGCTTGCCGTCCCACGTGAAAGTTAGGCTTTTTCGTCATCCAGTGCGATCGTTCGTTCCAAGATCACTTCAGTGCCGTAGTTATTTGAAGATCGGGCATGTCAGCGGCATATGCATAAATTCGACCGTGTGACCAATATGTTCTGAGGAGCACAGTGCTAATGCTTGCCGTGCGACTCCCTTGAAGTGTGAAAATTGCTCTGGTCCCCATGAAGCATCGTCGAAAGACTGCCCGAGACACAAGACAGAGCTGGAAGTCCTAAAGCAAATGGTGAGAGACAACTCAACTCACAGAGAGGCCGCCGCCAAAGTGTGACGGCGTCGTGTCCGCCGTCACGACAGACGATCTTCATCTACTAGAAATACTGATACCGTCGTAAGACAGACGCTACTTCCTGCAGCTGGTCTTCCAAGGCGCTCACCCACACTAACAACAGGGTGTCTGGTGACGCAGTGAATAAGTCTACTGCAAATGACTGGCCTGCACTTCCGACAATAAGTCCTCTATCACAACAAAGATCAACGGTGGACTACCGACGCACCAATGAGGGCACAGATCACGTGCGAGGTCCCAAGACAAGCAAGTAATCGCCATCATCAAATCACTTATGAATGTCATTCGCGTGTTGATAAATGACATGCCGACGCCATCTGCTCGAGGTGCACTACAAGTGCTGGACGGCCTAGATCCGGTTATTGCGAGCCTCGAGTAGCAAGCGCAATGGCTCTACCGCGTCAGCCGTTCTTCAGAGAAATCAAGGAAGCGTCTATTATGCAATGAAATGCCCGTGGACTGAAATCCCGTATTAAGTTTCGCCATTACGTTTTCACCAATTGATTCCCCATTATTGTCGTCGGTGAACCGAACCTACAGAAACCCGCCCGGATCTCAGGCTATGAACCTTATGTGTTATCGACTTGTAATGACATTAGCAAAGTGATCATCTACATACGGTGTGAACTGACTTACGTTGTTCATCCAGCGTGGCCACATGACAGTAATCAGTATGTCTGTTTGACCGTGAAAAAAAAAAAACTTGCGTTTACTGCAGTGGGCGCTTACCTTTCTCCATCAAGTAGTTTCGATAGACAGAGACTGAGTGACATTATAAATGCGACTCCTGGTCCATGGATTGTTGTAGGGGACTTCAGCGCACACCATTCACTTTGGGGAAGCAACAACGTACATTCCAAAGGAAGAAACCTCGTGTCCTTTGCTTGCGACCATGAAATTTGTTGTCTAAATGATGGCAGACCCATGCATCTGCGCGGCCGGACGTACAGTAGTTGTTTAGACTTAGGTTTTCTTTCGCGATGCCTCACTCGCTGCGTCCATTGTTTTGCAGATATAGAAACCCACGGAAACGACCACATTCCTACCTACCTGAAGATAAAAGGCCTGGCCAAATCTGTTCCATCAAATTTTAAACAAATGGATTGGCCCGTGTTTAAATCACTTATGGAATACGCATGCCACGAAGGCATTTCGTCCACACTAGAATTTGAAATTGCCAAAGCTTTAGAGAATTTCGACCATTAGAGAAATACACAGAGTTTGATGCGGAAATACAGAGCCTCCGTGCAATCCACCGGCGAGCGGAGCGACGGTACAGACGGACTAAATCGGTCTACGAATTCAAAAGAAAATTCAGCGTCGCCTTGCTGCACTGCAAAATCAACGCTGGAAATCCTTTTGTGAGTCACTAGATCCGCGTAAACCTCTGTCGGTTGCCTGGAGAACAATCCGCGGACTTAGACCAGCTCCTATACAGCGCCGTCCATTTAAATCTCTAGCCCCACATCAAGGGCGCCGAGAAGTCGTCGTAGCCGAAGATTACTGCGCAAGGATCACGGGTCCGGCATTCACGTATTCACCTTGCGCACCTATTCCCACTGTCCCCCCTTGCTCCCTAGATCCTCGTATGGACGCTCCTTTCTCCATCGAAAAACTGGAGGCCGCACTTCCTGGATGCAGGTGATCTTCGTCACCAGGACACAATGACACCACATACTCTGCGCTTGCAAACCTTGGTCAAGAGGCCAGAGGTGCCCTTCTTGGCCTATACAACGCATCATGGCGTGACGGCCTGATCTCTACCAAGTGGAAATCCAGTCGGCTTGCTCTACTCCTCAAGGATGGCAAATCACTGTTGGAATTATCACCTTACCGTCCAGTAGCACTAGCCAGCTGTGTCGGCAAGGTAATGGAGAGAATGATCCTTACAGGGTTATAATGGTACTTGAAATTTTACAACGCCTACCCAGAGGTAATGGCTGGTTTTCGACGCAGCCGGTGGTCAATAGATAGCGTTATTCACCTTTTAACATACGTACAACACCAGAAACATCTGAAACGAATCACTGCGGCCCTATTCCTTGATGTTAAAAGTGCGTACGACAACCTCAGCCATCATGCAGTTCTTGACACCGGAGAAGCTGTAGGGATTGGCGGACACACGTTTCGCTGGATAGGCAACTATTTCAGTGGCAAATCTTTCTTTATTTTGACTGAAGAGGGACTAACGCCGTCTAGCTATACCAGTTGTGGTGTACCGCAAGGCGGAATACTCAGCCCTACCCTTTTCAACCTGGTGCTCGGTGGTCTCACTGATTCATTACCGCAAACTGTTCAGCTCTCCCTATATGCAGACGACATTTGCATATGGGCTTCACGCGTGACACGTGTACAATCCGCGCACGACTTCAGAAAGCTTCAACGGCTGTGTCTACATACCTAAGAAGACAAATCCTGGAGCTTTCAGCTGAGAAATGTGCACTCGTTGCTTTTACTCGCAAAGCGATGGCCCCGTAAGCTTTGATGATTAATGGCCAAATGATACGATATAGACGAACGCACCGATTTCTTGGCATTAACATTGATAGAGACTTGTCTTGTAGCCCTCACATCTCGTACATGACAAAGCGTCTGGTCGCCATTATGGACCTTCATGCGTTTCTCGGCGGGAAGTCCTGGGGCGCAACAATACCATCAATGTTGCAACTATATAAAGCACTGTTTTGGGGCTTCCTGCGGTACCAGCTTACCTGTACTAGGAAATACTTGCACTACAAATATCCGCAAACTCCCGAGCGTGCAAGCACAAGCATTCAGAACTTGTCTCGGTCTCTCCAGAACTACGTCACCGGTTGCGACATTGGTCATAGCCAGAGATGCTCCTCTGACAGTCTACATTCATACAGATGTCCTGAGAGCACACATCCGACACCTGACTCGGATTCCCTCCCACCATCTTGCTTGCTCGCCAGCACAAAGGCCACACTAAACTTTTGCCAAAAGTATTGTAAGACATCATTCCTACTTGCCATCACAATTTACGCCTGCTACACGATTATCCGACCCATTGTGGCGTCTCCACCGGCCGCAAGTGCAGTTGACAATTCCATGCATCAGAAAAAAAGCTGGAGCGCTGTTGCAAGCTTTGAAACAAGCAACTTTGGAACACATTCACAACGTGCACAGATTCCGACAACATGTTACACAGATGGTTCGGTAAAACTCAACAGCTCTGCCGCTGCAGTCATCATCTCGGCAAAATCTGAAGAAATCAAATTAAGAACTGCCTGTGTGACCACATCGATGGGTGCAGAACTCGCGGCACTCCGTTCTGCACTCGATTTCATTAATAAGAAGCCACTGCAACAATGGACAGTCTTTAGTGACTCCAAAGCAGCCCTTCAGTGCATACGAAGCTCAATGCGCCACGGACCCAACGAACAACTGGCCTCAGAAATTCGACGCATATATCATCAAAGCCATGACAAGGGTCACAACATAATCTTTTAATGGCTTCCAGGACACTGTAACATCATCGGGAATGACCGCGCCGACGAAGCCGGCCGATCTGCACATGAAAGTGGTCAACGAGTCTTCATTCCGCTTTCGCGAACAGACGCCGAGGCTGGGCTGCGATTGATTTCCCGCGACTGTAGTTTGCCCCTGTGGGAATCGAATGTTTTCTCCATGTGTCGTTTGCGTTCGTTGTCTCCGGACATACCGATGCACCCCCCGTCTGGGTTACGCTGACGTGAACAGGCCATGCTATACCATCTGTGGCTAGACGTTGCCTTTACGAACACGTACCCTTTCCTCATTGGAATGGCCAATAGCCCCACGTGCGACACATTCAACATCAATGAGACGCTCGCACATATTATCTGTGTCTGCCCGAGACATAAGGCCCAGAACCAAGTGATGTGCAGAGTATTGGACCAGTTGGACAATCGTCCACTATCAGAACTGAAATCTTTAGGCCAGTGCTCCGAAAGAACATCCGCGTTGAAGGCCTTACTCGCGTCATTAAGGTTCCTGCAGAATACGGGGCTTCACGATAGACTTTAAGAATGCCTCCCCCTACCACTCCATAATGTACGCGCTTTGTTCGCGCTCGTCTCTCTATCTCCCCCTCCACTCTCTTTCTCTTTTTATCCCCTTTAACCTTTCCCCCCGTGTAGGGTAGCCAACCGGAACAACCTCTGCTTAACCTCCCTGCTTTTCTCTGCATTCTTTTTTTCTCTCTCTCTCTCTCCTATGGGTGCAATTGATGCAGCGATACAGACAACGCATATCGAAGTTTTGGCACGTAAAACCTAAATATATTATAGGATCTTCGACAAACCGCACCAGTGCGCCCTAGGATAAAACCATAGAAAATGGCGCACCAGGACACCCCGGTACGATTTAGTTAGGCTGCAATTAATTTAATTCTGTACCAACAATAGTTGTTCGGGGCGCAGTCACAGAACCAGATCTTTTCCGTCACGGCAGGTTGTCTCCACCCGGAGTAGCTGGCAGTACGGTGGTGTGCGCCCGGAACGCCGGGACACGACGACATGATGTCACCGTCGGTTCATACAGTACAGCACCTGCGCCGGCCGTCATCTCAGAAGCTCCCTGTTCGACGCTCACGTGAACTCTCTTTGTAGTTTGCTGCTCGCAGATTCACTAAATGTCCGGAAGCGGATTTTGGGCCCGCTGCGTTAAAATGCTGGTCTCCATGGCGGAGACTGATAGAGCATGTCCCAGGAGAGCGCTATGAGCTAGTCTCCATGATGCTATCCCTGTGATGATCATGCCGCGAAGCGGTGGCCTCATTGACGGCGAGTGTCATTGCGTCTGTTCGTAATTTGTTTGATTCTTTCAATGCGTTCATGCGAATTTAATTTGCTTATATGGGTCTGAAATATTGTTTATTTTGATTGAAGTGTGTTCCTGAGTTGACTCCATACATGAGCACCCGTTTAGTGAGCGACTGTTAAAGGCAAAATGAAATGAACCCCATGTTCGAATGTCTTTCTCACCCTTACTGTTTTTCATTTCGTTTAAGTTACTGGTTACAGCAGTTACGATAGCGTAATCAGCTTTGAGGCTACGTCATTTTGCCAATATGTGATCACATGCACGCCAGATCAGACAAATGGTTTAGCTCAAGTGCTCCGCTCTATAATATTAATTCTGAAATGGAATATAACCCCCATATTCAGAAATGCGCCTTCATTTGAAGCCCATGCTTAACTTGGTGAAAATAACGCCTGACGTGAACGTGCCCCAGGAAACGCAATGAGCGTCTTGAGGATAGGTGATCAGAAAGTGAGTACCTAAACGATAAGAGTGGATAATTCCATTTACCCAGCCAAGCGCTCTGGAGGCGGTCATTATCGCCGCTGATCGCGCATGAATAGCAACTGTCAGATGTGAAAGGCAGGCTCCGCGCTGCTATCTACTAATATTCTCTTGACTGGGCTTTTGATGCGAAAGCGTCAAAGCTCCAGTCAATTTTTGGAATCTGTGTTTCTGAAGTGGCATGCAAAATTTATTCCTGCGGCCGCATTTCAGTCGAGGTCCACGGAATTTCCCAGCATACATTATCAACCACACCATGCATAGTTTACACCGCAAAAAAGGGGCCGCTGCAATCTGGGCGGAACTCATACTCATCTACGTACACCATTCTTCACCGCAACCGCTTCTCACGCCATGTTTCGGACATCGACCATAGCGCCGTGCTTATTATGCCGCGTGATGACGATTGGTGAAGCCACGCAGAAAGCGCATCAGGAATACATTTCATGTCATTGTGGGTCTTTCAACGTTTTCTGCAACATAAGGGACTTTCTACATGTTTATAAATTTGCAGGTTTAGGGCCAGACGCCCTGTAAAACGGCACTATGGTGCTAATGTAGAGAAAAGCTTTTCGGCGCTAGATGAGCCAGATGTTCGCAACCTCGTCCTCCCTGCATACGATATGCCATCAGTCATCCGGCCCACCTCAAGAGCGTTTTGTCGAGCCACACGCCAACTACGGTGCCATATGGTAAGCTGTTCAGAAAGGACCAGAAACGCTGGCTCACCTCCGTTCCATCTTTGACGAAAAATGGCTATATGGCTTATGTTGCCAAGAACTTTGCTTGAGAACGATAGAGCAAAAAAATCGAAGATTTTATCCACGAAGACTACCTTTCATAATTTGATAGCATTCCCGAACGACGGTACATTACACATTATCAGAAGATTAAATGTTTGTATTGTGAATATAGTAGAATCTGCAACTTTTTAAACAATTATGCTCTCTGAAAAGTTAATGTGTTGCCCATGAAACCAAGCCGGAGAGCGATCAGGGAGCAGGGAGCGTTAGAGTAAGATACGTATCTATAATTTCTAAATTTAACAGCTCTTGCTAATTCAACTTCTTGTCTTTGGGGTGGATATGAAGTACCAGAGGACAAGATTCAATCCCGAGGAGTCCTTTATAAAATAGGGGAGAAAGTTCCTTTCAGCGTTAGTTAGTTCAGTGCTAACTTGCCCCGTCACTGTCATGGTTGTGTAGTTGTGTCTTGCGTTGTCGTATATAGTACGGAAGGACGGGGTTCCCCAGTTCTACGGACTCTGGGGGCCCCTTTCAGCGGCTTTTAGGACGGTGTAGTCGCGCCAAGTTTTTGTGGTCGCTATGCAGTGTATTCTGTCATGGTTGTGTGCTTCCTTTCCTAAGCCAATAAAGCTATCTAAGTGGCCCGCTACAGTAGGGTTAGTGTAGCACATGCGACAACGTAGGACGATCACGCCACCACAACATGGCTCATCTATGTCACCCTGAACGCAATCGATTGTTGTTCTGGCTTTAATATGTTTCTCACACAATTTTTTGCATTTGATTGCAAACAACTTCTATGTATCAGACTACATCAGGTCAACGGTGTCTTTATGCGCTTGCTCGAAATAGGTGTCGGAAGCGTAGCTTGAAGGCAGCCAAAGAGTGCACCGCATCTGCAAGCCCGGCCTGTATGTCTAAGTGTACTGTTAATACCCAGTTATAATTTTCCCACATGCTTACGTGAGAAAATAGCTCGTTATCAGTGGTGATTAGATTACTCACCTATGACGAACAACAAGGAAGTTTTCTGAGGCGATTTATATGCGAGAATTTTTTATCTGCAGTGGAGAAGGGAACCAAAAAGGAATCTACTTACTGCAACCGAAACCACGGGTAGCAGCCAGTAATGTCTGCCTGCTCCTTGGTGCTTTCTACGTCTCGCAAAGAACGGCGTTCTCAATGCTCATGATTGTGTAGAGCGGCCCTAGTCCACTTCCTTACTTCTCTCGATGTCGGCAGAGACCCGGCCCAGAAGATTCACTGTGGAAAGGGCGTCCAACGCAGAATAATAACTCTCCTGAGCGCAGCGTTCGGGTAATACGAGCGGCTTTGTGGTACTGGCAGCATGCGCCTCGAAATCGACATATTGAACGCCAATTTCGTTATGAGGGAATTGTTTTACGTGAGTATTGACTAGTACGTTTCATAATCAGATCACTTCGCTTTCTTTGCGTACGCTGTTGTCGAGTTCGACGGTATCAACTAATGCTTTGGCAAGTGTCACTGAAATAGAATGAATTGTTTACTTTTGAAACAAGGATTTGCTAAAACAGATCACAGGCTTTCATGGATACTCCATTCATATGTTATATGTAGTGTGGACAAGCCATTTTTTTGCTGGGTTTGGTCGTCCTAGGCGGCACTTCTGCTCTTTTTGCTGCTGCAATCTGCCCTTTAATGCTGCTGCAAAATTTTTCAAACTTGGAAAAAAAATTTTGAATGCATTTACTATTAAAAATGATGAAACGAAAGCTTCCGTATGATTCCCAAAAATTCCTGTAATAAAAAACTAATCGGGGTAAGATAGCAAAACATCATGTTCAACTTTGCCACTTTCACTGGCATGCAATGTGGAGGAGGAGCTTACATGAGGAGCTTCCTTGACGAGCTTACACCGGTATGTGTTCATCGATCTTCAGTGGAGTAATTGTAACAGCTTCTCCAAATTTAAGAGGAAGCTTTAGCTCGGGCCCAACTCCGACGCGGCCTATTCAAATACATGCAAAACGCAAGAACGTTTTCCTGAGATAACCCCTGGACACATTTTAATGAAGTTTGTTGCATTTGAGAGAGAAAGTTAAATTCTAGTGACTGTTGCAAGCGCAATTCCGATTTAGGGATTCAATTTTAATAAAACGATTTTTAAATATTCGGCCGTTTGAGAAACATAGAAGCGCGAAGTTTACAAATTCATAGCTCTGCATGAAGAACACATATCTCAGTTCTGTAAACCGCATCCATTAGTTCATTCAAATAGGACAAATTCTAAACGTCATTTTATATCTCACATTAATTTGTTACTTTGTTTACAAGGGTTTTGCAAAAGCTGTGTTTCCATATTACGAAATTTTTTTTTATATTCATGTGTAACATATCAATTTTGTCCGCTTTAGATGTAGTATTAGATGCAATTCACAGAATTGTATTATCATATTTTGTTGTTGGGTTACGGAGTTATAAAGGAAGCTTCAGTTAAGAGGCAGCTTTAGCTCGGGTGCTCCTATGTAAATACATGTAAAAGGAGAATTCGTTTTTCTCAACAAGCACTGCACCAAATTTAACGAAGTTTGTTGCATTTAAAAGGCAAACTCAAATTCTAGTGACTGTTCGTTTCGAATTTATGAGTAAGGTCGTAAATTTTTATTAAAATTTAGCGAAAATTTGAAATTTTCGAGAAACGAAACTATCATGTTCACAATTAACTCCGTAACTGTTCTGTGAATTCTTACGTAACTGTTCTGTGAATTGTCAGATACAATTCTGTGCATTGCATCTGATAGTACATCTAAAGCGGACAAAATTAATATGTTACGCATGAAATGGAAGAATTTAGTATTATGGAAATACAGCTTTTGCAGAACCCTTCTAAACAACTAACAAATTCACATAACATGTAAAATGATATATCGAATTTCTCTGCTTTTAGTGATGTAATGGATGCCGTTGAGAGAACCGCCATATCTGTTCTTAACGCAGAGCTATGAATTTGTAAACTTCGTGCTTCTATTTTATTTCCAACTGTCGAATATTTGAAAATCGTTTTAAGAAAATTCAAGCCGTAAATCGAAATTCCACTTCCAACAGTCACTAGAACTTCACTTTCTCTCTCAAATGCAATAAATTTCATTAAAGTCGGTCCAGGCGTTATCTCAGAAAAGCTTTTGTTGCGTTCTATATGTATTTTAATAGGCCGTGTCGGAGTTGGGCCCGAGCTAAAGCTTCCTCTTAACAAAGAGCCAGAATGTGTTGTAAGGCGTTGATGGAAATGAAATGACCATGGTTTATAGTGATAGAATCGAGCACGCTGTTCACGATTTAAATAGGAATTATTATTGTAAATGGGCAAAGAAAGTCTCAAAAAGTAGTAAGTGGCGCGGACTGGCGACGAAGCCTTGCTCCTTCGCATGTAGAATATAAAATTACTGTACGTAAGCCGGCTGTTATTAAGCACCCCATACTTATAGCATAAAATTGAAGTTCGTGCACCAGTAGGCCTTCGCACTTCCGTTCCACGCATATTACGAAATAAAAAAAAAAGTCCATGCTAATGAAAGGCGCTCGCGTTCCTCAATGAAATGCCTCTTTTGCAGAGTATTTTCTTTCTCGACCTAATCGCGGTGATATAAGCAGGAGTCGGCAGAGCAGACATGACTGGTCTATCTAGGGATGTACGTGCAAGTGTCATGGCCATTTCATTAAAAAATACGTAGCATACCAGTCATAAGGCAGAACGAATTAATGTTTCTAGTAAATTCAAGACTGTACTGTCTCAGGATCAGGTGAGAGCTGTGCACACTGACAATGAACCGGCCACTACTACAGCTGTCGAAGAACTTACAGAAGTTTGCGAAGAGCTAAAGTAATTGTTAATAATTATGCCTAAAATATATGGGTGTAAAATCAGGAAGTCGCAACGAATAACACCAGAATAGCGCCTCAGAAAAAAATGCCTGCACCCACGTCACAGAATGATAAATGTTGTGGTCGCGCAACATTCTTCTTCCTAGATTTATGGGACAATCTAGCAGCCCAGCAAACGACCAGCGCGGGTTGCGCCTGCTGCCACGCCGTGTACCAACGCACCGGCTGCGCGTTCGCGCTCAGCCACTAGGAGCCAGGGGACGGCGAGCCCGTGCACAAAGCATGCGAGACCCTAGTTTCCGGGTCTCCCGCGTTCATCGAGGTTTGAACACAGCACAATCGATACAATCAAACTAAGCATGATTAGAAAAAAAGGCTAAACTGTCGTCAGTCACTTAACTCAAAGTAGCAGAAATAGATGCAGAAACAGGAGGAAGGCAAAGCCAATAAAGGGGGGAAGGGGCATGATCGCAAGGTGCTGCCTCAGGACATCGAGACAACAAAAGGGCGCGGGTGCCCTTTGAGGCCGGAAAACCCTGACGAGCCGAAGTAAACGCAAAGGACCACCACCCGTCAAAGAGGGCAACGAGCGCACTCTCTCCGAATTCACGATGCCCTGTCAGAACTGGGCCAATAAATAGGGCAGCCCGCTAACACAGTCCGTAGGTCCGTAGGTCGAGCCAGTGAACAGCACTCACTTTCGCCTTTAAGCTGCGCCAAAATGCTGAATTACTTACCGCTTGGCGAGTCATAGGATGATTTGACGTCGTCCATTGCTCGAGATGCGATTTTACCAAATATAGAAGTCCATCTACGAGCGATTTGAACCAGCCTTCGGGATAGTGCTGCAAATTTCAGACAGAAAAAGACATGCAAGAGAGCTGGATTCACTGCACTCAAGTTCATCTGAGAGAAGACTGTCTGTTGTGACAATTCATTTATAACTTTTCAGTGGTACGATTGTTCAAGCGGCGTTTAAGGTTGCGATGATAAATTGAACGACGCGAACCCTTCGAGCTTTAAAGAAGCTGCCTGTGAAACATTCCACGCAGATCATGGGCATGGCCGAGCCGAAGAACTGTGTTGAGGCTACATACTGCAGGCTGTTCGGGGTGCTCTGGAACAGGTATCACAGATCGGGCATTATCAGTGACCACCCCCTCCCCCCCTTCTTCCCCATCTTCAAACAGCAATGCAAGCTGTCCTTACGAAAGCGAATGCCCTATTTTATGTCTTGCAAAAAAATGGGAAATTACCTAACAGTGCGTATCAGATCAACATCGCGCCGTCGTTATGTAGTAGGACCTATTCGGGACGAATACTTCAAAACTGGTGCCAGCCTCAACAGTTCTCATAGGTAGAGATGGCACTCCCTGGTTTCAGTTTTGGAAATGCAACATGCGCACCAATGTGAACATGAAGAAAGAGCCTTAATAAGAAGGATGGCACAGTGGCCTAAGTAGGGATAAAGATCAGTGTAGTGGGTCATAAAATAAGTAAACAAAATGGAGAGGAACAGAGAGAGCCCAATGCCACGTCATAGCCAACGACTTGTCGTATGTGCAGTGCGGTTGCCCCGTCCGAAAGTCAGGTACCTGTTGTGGCACTGTCCCTGGCTCGCGTTATTACGTGAGAAACTCATGGTAAATGGCATTATCCGACTGGAGGCATAATTACGCAATTTCGCACTTTCGCTGCATTGCTTTGAGCTCGGAGTGATCTTTTTAGTTGCGGTGATGCCTTAACGTAACTTCGATGATGCCTTGTAAAAAAAAAATAGTGGGTGGATACCAGCGTGCGCGCTCAAAATGAGCTTTGCATTGACGATGTTTTCCCGCGCAGCACATGAGTTGCACTGGCGTTTAAACTCGCTTTTAATTGACTTCGCGCGTGGGAGTGTTTCTAAGGTTTATAAATTGCTCGAAACATTATCGAATTAATGAGCAGAAATCCTCGATATGAGTCGACGGGAACAGTAGTTTTCGCTCAGGTATGCGAAACAAAGCAAGTGGCTCTGGTAATACTATCTGAAGACCATTACTCACAGTTCCGTACCTTTAATTCGAAGGAAATATCGCATCAGGCTGCTTGCTGAATATGGGTGACACTGATGCGTCCTTAATCTGCAGAAGAGAGAGGCCAGCACTGTGCCGACATGTGTCGTGTAATGCTTTGGAGAGCACCATGCACGATGCAGCAATCGTTTATTTTGGCAGATACCAAGATTGTGTTTTTGCACAAGATGAGTATCCGAGGCCCTCTGATTCCTATACGACCTAAGATGTGTAAAAATAAATTTCGCACAAAGCGTCATTGTACTGGCCGGTGGGACAACTAAAATGTGACCTAGAACATCCGTTTTGGAAATTGTGGGACAGAACATTTCAAAGAAACGCGCTTACAGATGTACTAAAGCAATGTTTCCACGGAGTAAATAAGAATGTCCCAATGAATGGATAATAGGTGGAACATTTCTAATCAACTATCTTGATAAGGAAAGCGGTAGAGGCTTGTTGGTTCGGCATATATTATATCGTTGTAGTGCAAGCTGAGGAAGGAAAACGGAAAGGCACGTCTGACACACACAGCGCTAACTTTCAACAACAGATTTACTCCTAGTTCTTGTCGCTATATATACATCCACTAAACGTCGACTATATATACAGCCTCGAAACGACTGAGACACACAAAGCCAGATTGAACGAGGAGAAAGGGAGTTAACCGAGGGGCCCGATTTTTATTAGTCATATCATAAGAAGACAACAAACACTGACACCAAGGACAACATAGGGGAAATTACTTGCGCTTAATAAATGAAATAAAGAAACTATAATGTAATGGAAATTAAAGTGGATGAAAAAACAACTTGCCGCAGGTGGGAACCTAACCCACAACCTTCGCATTTCGCGTGCGATGCTCTATCAATTGAGCTACCGCGGCGCTGTTTCCCCATCCACTTTCTTGGATATTTATGCGTCCTAGTAGAACCCTGGGAGTGTTAGCCAGTGCTACCACTCACAGACCTTGGCGGCGGACGTGGAACGTCTTTTTTGCCGCAGGCTTCACGAGAACGTGATCTTTTTTTGGGTGAAGGCAACTGGTCAATAAACCCACATATGCTACCTGAATGCATCAATGTAGCCGGATTCGAGACTCTCGTTATGTAATGAACGAGAAGAAAGGGGTTAAACCGAGGGGCCCCCATTTTTATTAGTCATATCATAAGAAGCCAACAAACACTGACACCAAGGACAACAGAGGGGAAACTACTTGCGCTTAATAAATGAAATAAAGAAACTATAATGTAATGGAAATGTAATGTAATATAATGCAATGTATGTAATGTAATGTATGTATGTAATGTAATGTAATGTATAATGTAATGAATTGCAATGAAATGTAATGAAATATAATGCCTTCAGGTAGCATATGTGGGTATATTGACCAGTTGCCTTCCCCCAAAAAAGATTACGTTCTCGTGACGCCTGCGGCAAAAAAGACGTTCCATGTCCGCCGCCAAGGTCTGTGAGTTGTGGCGCTGGCTAACACTCCCAGGGTTCTACTAGGACACATAAATACCCAAAAAAGTGGATGGGGAAACAGCGCCGCGGTAGCTCAATTGGTAGAGCATCGCACGCGAAATGCGAAGGTTGTGGGTTCGGTTCCCACCTGCGGTAAGTTGTTCTTTCATCCACTTTAATTTCCATTACATTATAGTTTCTTTATTTCATTTATTAAGCGCAAGTAATTTCCCCTCTGTTGTCCTTGGTGTCAATGTTTGTTGGCTTCTTATGATAAAGCCAGATAGAATCACACATACCGCATGCGAAAAGGAGATAAAAAAAATTCATTGATTGCATCGCGGGTGTGGTATACCGCATTCCCCTCGGTTGTGGACGGTCCTACATTGGTCAAACAAGTAGATGCATAAGTGACCGGCTATGAGAACACAATAAAAAAGTAAACAACGTGACCGCTGATGGCTTTCTTGCCATCCATTGCCAGAGATTCAAATGCAAACCCAGATTTCAAGAGGCAAACATCATGAATAGAAGCAGGTGTGAGATAACACGCTTGATAATAGAAGCTAGACACATATCAACATTCGGTGACGCATGCGTCAGTAAACCTTCCATTTCATTATCGTCAAAAGAGCTCGATTATCTGTGTTCGCTTTGAACGTGTACATGCCTGTGAACATGTGAGACTAAAAAGTGCTTGCATGTAGTTCCCTGTTTGTTTTTTGGTCGTGTGTCCATTTTTACCGAAAATTTTACACGTGTTGTATGACATTTCGAGGGTGTATATATAGTGTATATATACCGACAATAACTGGAACTAAATCTATCATTCAAAGTGAGCGCTGTGTGCGTCAGTTGTGCCGTTTTGTTGTCCTTGTTTAGCTTGTGCTACAACAAAATGTGATATCTTGATAATGTCATTCTCGAGCCAGGCTCTGCCCCACTATTGATGCGCCATGGTGCCGCCGTGACTTAGGTTTCGTGCTACTTAGCCTGAGGGTACGGGATCAAATGTAGGCCGCGATGGCTGCATTTAGATGGGGGCAAAATGCACGAAGTCCCGAAGGCTGTGCAACGGGCGCACATTAAGGAAACCCATTAGGCAACATTCACCTGGAGTTTCTCATTACGCCATGCCTCATATTTCTATCGTATATATATATATATATATATATATATATATATATATATATATATATATATATATATATATTCACACGTGGACTTGTTTATCTTGTACGGGTGAGCGCTTTTCCCTTACAAAAATTTTATAGAAAGTCCATAGACAGTCTATCGACATTTGTCTATTAAGTCTATAGACAGTCTACAGACATTTCTTTAGACTAGTCTGTAGTCTGTCTATAGATCAATGAAAATTAACGTTTGTATAGACAAATGCTCGCAAAATGTTTATAGACAAAAGTGTATAGGTTTAACAGTTCTATTTTTGTAGACTGAAGTATATAGAATGTCTATAAACAAATGTCTATAGATAGTCTACAGACATTCTATAGACTTCAGTCTACAAAAACAGAACTTTATAATCCTATACACTTTTTTCTATGATATTCTGCAGACATTTGTCAACAAACATGAATTTTCATTAATATATAGGCAGTTTATCGACACATACATTTTATAGACAAGTCTGCAAAGAGTGTATTAGGCCATAAGTCCATAGCTATCTGCTATCTACAAGTTAGCTTACATTTTTGTTTACATGTGGTAGCAAAAATTTTTTAATGTATTTATGTATGTGCACCTGTTGCTTTTCATCTGCACTTATGCATTAACGTTAGTAGATTAATAATGCTCCTGAACCAGCTGTACTTTCATATATGTTGCTTAAACAGAAAGAATTGAGTGCTGAATCATGCATTGCAAAAGAGAAAACAAATGCACCGGCAATGAATTAAATGTTTTCATTGGACGATATAATAGATGAATTTCTTAAAATACATGTCTTGTGCTTTTATTGAAAGAGACTAAATATTTACAATACTTTCCCTTGGAAAGCATGGTCGCCAGGCTGGCCTTGAACTTTGTGTCATTAGACCCAAAGGTGATGCAGGTGTATGCTGCAAATAAGTAGGCGCAGCAATATGAGACAAAAATAACAAGTGTGTATTCTTTGTATGTTCATTAAGCAGCGTAATATATTTGCTCAAACCATATAAGTCAATACTTCATGCAGTTTAACTATGACTAATGGCTACTTGTCAATTCAAATCAGTACCATTATACAATGTTTTATTTTATGGTATGGTGAACTATTAAACAGTCACAACTGCTGCTCATGCCAGCAACAGATGAATACAGTATGTTCCCTTTTATGACAAGTTCATATATGATGCAATAATGTACGTATCCCAAATGATCTCTATATTTATTGATGAAACTTTACCCAGTTGGACTGTCTGTACATTTTTTTGGCTGGTAGTTAAGTATGCCCGTGCAGAGGGATATGCTCAGAAGACGTGACTGGAGTATTCACAGTATCATGCCAAAGATTGTAATTTATTTTGCTTAATATACATTTAAATGTCTTTCTCCTACTCTTAAATGAATGGTTCATTGGCTATAACTTCAACAGAAGGCAGATGGATTGATTGTATCGATATGGTCACTCAGTTACTTACAGGTAATGAGGCCTCTTGGGCATGCTAACAGGTTTCCAAGTTGGGTATACCACATGAGCACCCGAAATACCACGCGAGCACTTTGTGTCATGGCACGACAGACATGCACCTCCTAGGAAACAGAACTGATACTATAGTTAGAATGAATTCTATTACAGTAAATTATTTAAGGTGCTTCTAAAGAGGAAAATGTCTTCTAGGCTTTCGAGGTTCAGGACTTTTAGTTAACGCAAAAGAAAGATAAATTCAGTAAGAAATGCCATGTCAGTATGGTTGACTCATTTTTTTTTTTCAATAGATGGGCAAATTTCTCCGAACTTTTTATGAAGTGAGACGTTTTAAAAATATATTTACCAGAGAGATTCTCTAGAAAATTTGTATGACACAAAAAAGGCAGCATACGAATGTGGTCATATTAAAATTTCGCGATCTTCTTGCAAGCCTTCCCTGGTTGTTTCCATGAAAATTTTCTGGCAATCTATGACGTCCGCAGCTTAAGTGCAATAAAAAATATTGTGGTTTAATGCTTGCCAAGTAATGCTAGTCCGTAATATTTAGATAAAACGAATAACACATCAGTCACTTGACATACCGTATTATATCCAACTGACTTGAATCCCTTGTTTAATAAAACCTTCAGCAGTGGTGTGAAAATAAGCAGCGGCAGCGCATAAAACTTGCGTAGGTGGATACCAGATGGCGCTGCTCCATCAGGAAGCGGAAGTGCGTTTTCTTTAGAGCCAAATCCAATAAGGCCGCTTGCCACCGGTAGCGTACGCTGATACGCGCCGTACTCGCCCTGCCGGCTATGTGGCATACCAGCGTAGCTGGTATGCCACATAGAACGCACCAGCTACGCTGGTGCGTTCTAACTGCTAGGAGACCAAAGAGCCTGTACTGACGCCCATACGAACAAGTCGCAAGCGAGTGAAGAGAACTTGCGGCTTTACTGGCAGAAAGGAAGCAGTGTACATTTTCGTGCAAGAGCAGAAATAAAAGTTCCATGTTGAGGTACGCTGGAATCATTGTCGCGAGCTCGTAAAGGGCTCACTTTCGTCGTCGCACATGGCGACATGGCAAATGGTAACCTGGTAACGAGCGAAAATGGCCTCTTACTTATCTCGTTATGAGGGAATTGTCTTAGGTGAGTATTGACTAGTACGTTCCATAATGAGATCACTTCGCTTTCTTTGCGTTCGCTGTTCTCGAGTTCGATGGTATCAACTAATGTTTTGGGAAGTGTCACTGAAATAGAACGAATTGTTTACTTTTGAAACAAGGATTTGCTAAAACAGATCACAGGCTTTCATGGATACTCCATTCATGTGTTATATGTAGTGTGGATAAGCCATTTTTTTTTGCTGGGTTTGGTCGTCCTAGGCGGCACTTCTGCCCTTTTTGGTGCTGCAATCTGTCCTTTAATGCTGCTGCAAAATTTTTCAAACTTGGAAAAAAATTTTTTTGAATGCGTTTACTATCAAAAATGATGAAACGAAAGCTTCCGTATGATTCACAAAAATTCCTGTAATAAAAAACTAATCGGGGTAAGATTGCAAAACATCAAGTTCAACTTTGCCACTTTCACTGGCATGCAATGTGGAGGAGGAGCTTACATGAGGAGCTTCCTTGCCGAGCTTACACCGGTATGTGTTCCTCGATCTTCAGTGGAGTAATTGTAACAGCTTCTCCAAATTAAAGAGGAAGCTTTAGCTCTGTTCCAACTCCGACGCGGCCTATTCAAATACATGCAAAACGCAAAAACGTTTTCCTGAGATAACCCCTGGACAGATTTTAATGAAGTTTGTTGCATTTGAGAGAGAAAGTTAAATTCTAGTGACTGTTGCAAGCGCAATTCCGATTTAGGGATTGAATTTTAATAAAACGATTTTTAAATATTCGGCCGTTTGAAAAAAATAGAAGCACGAAGTTTACAAATTCATAGCTCTGCATGAAGAACAGATATCGCAGTTCTGTAAACCGCATCCATTAGTTCATTCAAAGAGGACAAATTCTAAACGTCATTTTATATCTCATATTAATTTGTTACGTTGTTTACAAGGGTTCTGCAAAAGCTGTATTTCCATCTTACCAAATTTTTTTTATACTCATGTGTAACATATCAATGTTGTCCGCTTTAGATGTAGTATTAGATGCAATTGACAGAATTGTATTATCCTTTTTTGTTGTTGGGTTACGGAGTTATAAAGGAAGCTTTAGTTAAGAGGCAGCTTTAGCTCGGGTGCTCCTATGTAAATACATGTAAAAGGAGAATTCGTTTTTCTCGACAATCACTGCACCAAATTTAACGAAGTTTGTTGCATTTAAAAGGCAAACTTAAAGTGTAGTGACTGTTCGTTTCGAATTTATGAGTTAGGTCGTAAATTTTTATTAAAAATTAGCGAAAATTAGAAATTTTCGAGAAACGATACTATCATGTTCACAATTAACTCCGAAACTGTTCTGTGAATTTTTACGTAACTGTTCTGTGAATTGTCAGATACAATTCTGTGAATTGCATCTGATAGTACATCTAAAGCGGACAAAATTTATGTTACACATGAATATGGAAGAATTTAGTATTATGGAAATACAGCTTTTGCAGAACCCTTCTAAACAACGTAACAAATTCACATAACATGTAAAATGACATATCGAATTTCTCCGCTTTTAATGATGTAATGGATGCCGTTGACACAACCGCGATATCTGTTCTTAATGCAGAGCTATGAATTTGTAAACTTCGTGCTTTTTTTTCAAACTGTCAAATATTTGAAAATCGTTTTAAGAAAATTCAAGCCCTAAATCGAAATTCAACTTCCAACATTCACTAGAACATCACTTTCTCTCTCAAATGCAATACATTTCATTAAAATCGGTCCAAGCGTTATCTCAGAAAAGCTTTTTTTTGCGTTTTATATGTATTTGAATAGGCTGTGTCGGAGTTGGGCCCGAGCTAATGCTTCCTCTTAAAGGGACCCTGAAACGATTTTGACGATTTTCTACAAACGTACTGAGTCGTTAGAGTAGGTGCTTCTGATCATTAATTGACACATCTAGGTGCTCCGCGTAAAGCGTGTAATTTATTATAAAATTCTTAAATTGCACTTCGCTGCCGATCGCCGCACACTGCTCGGCGGAATTTTAAGCCGCCCCTACGCATATGACAAAATCACCCATATGACGTCAGTGGGGCGAGCTATCCGATTGGCTGACCAGGGCGCGTGATCGATAATCTTCGTAATAGTTGGAATGTTAGTTCATTTGTTTCTGTATAAAGAAAGCAACATAAAGAAAATGCACAAGATCAACTTTTCAGTACACTTAAGCACTTCCGGCACACAGCAAGTGTCGTCTGCTTGTGTTACAACGTACTCCATTTTGACGAGAGCTCCGCGGTCAGAGTCGGTCTCAGTCTTTTCGCGAGCACTTTGATTCGACTTTGTTGCCTTGCAGACTGCAAACGTAGCGACAGGCAATATGTCAAGCTGCGACATCGTGTGCCTCTGCAAGGTAACATACGAGCGAACTGGCTGCTGCGCATCGGACTGACGCTATCCGATCGGCGCCAGGATTTGCGCGTTTGTAGTGGTCCCTTTACACTGGAAGATTACTAACGCATTAGTGTTTCGCGAGTCCGGTATTAGGGAAACGCAAGAGCAAGTTGGATAGGGTCTGGCCGCTTGACGGTACCGTAACGGGATGAGCCATGAGATGAGCAGAGGCGCAAATCTAAATGGTCTGCACGGTGCAGCCACCTGGTGGCACAGAGCTGAACCATACACAGTAGCTGTAACGAAGTGTATTCTTCTTTGCTGCTGGTGTGTATTTTTCGCAGGAGTGTAATTATAAACACGTTGTTCTTATAATTGTTTAAAATGTTTCACTCTTGGTTAGAGTAATATTAGCGCTTTGTTTGGCTTGTTAAGCGCTGCGCCAACAAGTGGCTGGAGCGTGCAGACCGATCCGGTCGCTCACGTACGTCCACGCTAAAGTTCCTTCATCAGCTTGAGTTTATGCCTCCAGTCATTTGCCGAAATGACCAGCTTGCCTGTGGTTACCGGAATACCAGACACGTTCGGCACTAGGACAGAATGCTCGCAACGCACGCTGCTTCGATAGCTCTCGCTTGGGGTCGACGACCAAGCGGCTAGAGGAGAGGTTTCGCGCGGGCGGGGGCGGGCTCCAAAACAAGCGGAAGTGGACGATGTGACGTCGCATCGTGACGCACAACCAGTGAAGGCGGAGCTAAGCCCCGATCGCTCGGCGAACGAGTTGAGTAGGAAAAGCATGGCTAGGGAGGAGGGTAACTGCTAATCGCTTGTAGCTCCATTAATACGTAACGCTTCACTTAAATAGTGGTGCGAATATTCTACTTAAGTTGTACCCTACGCGTCTACAAAATTTGTCCGAACCGTTTCAGGGGCCCTTTAAAGGGAGTGACAACGAGCCAGAACGTGTTGTAAGGCGTTGATGGAAATGAAATGACCATGGTTTATAGTGATAGAATCGAGCACGCTGTTCACGGTTCCCTCCAAAGGAGCAAGCGAAGGAGCACTTTAACGAGATCAGGGAGGCAGAAGTAAGCGCAACCGATGAGGCCACCGTACATGCTGTGAAATCAAAAGCAAGCCTCGGAATTTGCTCAAACTGCTCTTACACACACGGAAAAGCAAAGTGCCCTGCGCAAGGCAAGTGCTGTAACAAGTGTGGCGGCCGAAACCACTTCGCGCGGGCGTGTCGCCAACCAGAAGCGAGACCGAGGGACCAAGCATGTAAGAAACAACAGGTCGAAATGGCAGAGGACGAGGGCTGTTTTCTGCAAACCCTCGAAGTCAATGCAATTGATGGCCACGACCGCTGGTCCGCGACTGTCGACATCGCAGGTTCCGCCACACGCTGCAAAATTGATACCGGAGCCAACTGTGGGTCATGCCCGAAGTGACACTCAGAAACTTAACTACGAAGCCAGCGCAAGACTGCTGCTCTACGCTGCGGTCGTTTTTCGGGCACATAGAAAAGGCGACGAAGATCGAGCTTCAGGTCACCAGTACAACGCAGTCTACCACGGCGCTATTCTTTATCGTGAAACAAGCGGTTCCTGTTACATTGAGTGGCAAGGTGGCTGAACGCTTAGGGCTGATTGGCCGCATAAACACCCTAGACGCCTTGGAAACTAACAGAATAGTGGAAAGATTTCGAGATGTTTTCCAGGGGCTGGGAGAAATCAAAGACGTAGCCTACCACATGGAGCTGAAACCTGAAGCTCGAGGCGTCATCAAGCCAGCGCGACGAATCGCCATCGCCCTTCAGGAGCGCGTCCGAGCTGAGCTGGACCGGATGGAGCGCGACGGCGTCGTTGTTAAGGTTACCGAACCTGGTCTGGTCACATGGTTGTGGTAGTAAAGAAAGAAAAAGTACGCATATGCTTGGACCCATCCGACTTGAATAAGGCGCTTCTAAGAGAGCACTACCACATGCCGACGTTAGAAGATATCCTACCGCGGCTGCATGGAGCGAAATTCTTTTCTACTCTGGATGCATCGTCAGGATTCTGGCAGATCAAGTTGGACGAGCCGAGCTCCTGCTTATGCACTATGAGCACGCCCTACGGGCGATACAGATTCCTGCGCATGCCGTTCGGCAATGCTTCCGCGCCGGAAATTTTTCAGCGGGTGATGCACCAGGTACTAGAGGGCTTGAGGGGCGTTGACGTCGCTGTGGACGACATATTGGTTTGGGGACAGTCACCAGAGCAACACGACAGAAATTTAGTAGCTTTGCTGTCCCGGTGTAGACAACACAACCTGAAGCTCAATAAGAACAAGTGCAATTTCCTCCAGCCCAGAGTCCGCTACATGGGCCATATTCTGATTCCAGAGGGGCTGTGCCTGGATCCGAGCAGAGTGGAAGAGATCGTGCAAGTCCCGCCACCACAAAACCGTAAGCAACTGCAAGTTTTCCTCGGCATGATCAACTACGTGGCTCGGTTTGTCCCTAACATATCCACGTTGTCAGCGCCGCTTCGCGAGTTGTTAAAAAAGGACGTCGCGTGGGTCTGGACAGACCAGCAAGAAAACAGCTTTCGTCAACTTCGAGCGACCCTCACGAAAACGCCAGTCCTTGCCTATTTTAACCAAGAAAAACCATTGACCTTGTCAGTAGACGCCAGTCAGCATGGCGTAGGAGCCGTTCTTCTACAGGATGGGCAGCCAGTTGCCTACTCATCCCGTTCGCTAACGGAAGCACAGCAGCGCTACGCGCAGATCGAAAAGGAAACACTAGCAATTGTTCATGGTTGCACAAAATTTCAAGATTGTATCTTCGGGCAGTCAGAGGTTACCGTCGAGTCGGATCACAGACCTCTGGAATCTATATTCAAAAAGCCACTTTGTGAATGCCCGCTACGATTGCAGCGCATGAGGCTTTTCTTTCTCGACCTAGTCGCGGTGATATAAGCAGAAGTCGGCAGAACAGACATGACTGGTCTATCTAGGGATGTACGTGCAAGTGTCATGGTCATTTCATTAAAAAAATACGTAGCATACCAGTCATAAGGCAGAACGAATTAATGTTTCTAGTAAATTCAAAACTGTACTGTCTCAGGATCAGGTGAGAGCTGTGCACACTGACAATGAACCGGCCACTACTACAGCTGTCGAAGAACTTACAGAAGTTTGCGAAGAGCTAAAGTAATTGTTAATAATTATGCCTAAAATATATGGGTGTAAAATCAGGAAGTCGCAACGAATAACACCAGAATAGCGCCTCAGAAAAAAATGCCTGCACCCACGTCACAGAATGATAAATGTTGTGGTCGCGCAACATTCTTCTTCCTAGATTTATGCGACAATCTAGCAGCCCAGCAAACGACCGGCGCGGGTTGCGCCTGCTGCCACGCCGTGTACCAACGCACCGGCTGCGCGTTCGCGCTCAGCCACTGGGAGCCAGGGGACGGCGAGCCCGTGCACAAAGCATGCGAGACCCTAGTTTCCGGGTCTCCCGCGTTCATCGAGGTTTGAACACAGCACAATCGTTACAATCAAACTAAGCATGATTAGAAAAAAAGGCTAAACTGTCGTCAGTCACTCAACCCAAAGTAGCAGAAATAGATGCAGAAACAGGAGGAAGGCAAAGCCAATAAAGGGGGGAAGGGGCATGATCGCAAGGTGCTGCCTCAGGACATCGAGACAACAAAAGGGCGCGGGTGCCCTTTGAGGCCGGAAAACCATGACGAGCCGAAGTAAACGCAAAGGACCACCACCCGTCAAAGAGGGCAACGAGCGCACTCCCTCCGAATTCACGATGCCCTGTCAGAACAGGGCCAATAAATAGGGCAGCCCGCTAACACAGTCCGTAGGTCCGTAGGTCGAGCCAGTGAACAGCACTCACTTTCGCCTTTAAGCTGCGCCAAAATGCTGAATTACTTACCGCTTGGCGAGTCACAGGATGATTTGACGTCGTCCATTGCTCGAGATGCGATTTTACCAAATATAGAAGTCCATCTACGAGCGATTTGAACCAGCCTTCGGGATAGTGCTGCAAATTTCAGACAGAAAAAGACATGCAAGAGAGCTGGATTCACTGCACTCAAGTTCATCTCAGAGAAGACTGTCTGTTGTGACAATTCATCTATTTTATATTGACCAGTTGCCTTCACCCAAAAAAGATCACGTTCTCGTGACGCCTGCGGCAAAAAAGACGTTCCACGTCCGCCGCCAAGGTCTGTGAGTTGTGGCGCTGGCTAACACTCCCAGGGTTCTACTAGGACACATAAATACCCAAAAAAGTGGATGGGGAAACAGCGCCGCGGTAGCTCAATTGGTAGAGCATCGCACGCGAAATGCGAAGGTTGTGGGTTCGGTTCCCACCTGCGGTAAGTTGTTCTTTCATCCACTTTAATTTCCATTACATTATAGTTTCTTTATTTCATTTATTAAGCGCAAGTAATTTCCCCTCTGTTGTCCTTGGTGTCAATGTTTGTTGGCTTCTTATGATAAAGCCAGATAGAATCACACATACCGCATGCGAAAAGGAGATAAAAAAAATTCATTGATTGCATCGCGGGTGTGGTATACCGCATTCCCCTCGGTTGTGGACGGTCCTACATTGGTCAAACAAGTAGATGCATAAGTGACCGGCTATGAGAACACAATAAAAAAGTAAACAACGTGACCGCTGATGGCTTTCTTGCCATCCATTGCCAGAGATTCAAATGCAAACCCAGATTTCAAGAGGCAAACATCATGAATAGAAGCAGGTGTGAGATAACACGCTTGATAATAGAAGCTAGACACATATCAACATTCGGTGACGCATGCGTCAGTAAACCTTCCATTTCATTATCGTCAAAAGAGCTCGATTATCTGTGTTCGCTTTGAACGTGTACATGCCTGTGAACATGTGAGACTAAAAAGTGCTTGCATGTAGTTCCCTGTTTGTTTTTTGGTCGTGTGTCCATTTTTACCGAAAATTTTACACGTGTTGTATGACATTTCGAGGGTGTATATATAGTGTATATATACCGACAATAACTGGAACTAAATCTATCATTCAAAGTGAGCGCTGTGTGCGTCAGTTGTGCCGTTTTGTTGTCCTTGTTTAGCTTGTGCTACAACAAAATGTGATATCTTGATAATGTCATTCTCGAGCCAGGCTCTGCCCCACTATTGATGCGCCATGGTGCCGCCGTGACTTAGGTTTCGTGCTACTTAGCCTGAGGGTACGGGATCAAATGTAGGCCGCGATGGCTGCATTTAGATGGGGGCAAAATGCACGAAGTCCCGAAGGCTGTGCAACGGGCGCACATTAAGGAAACCCATTAGGCAACATTCACCTGGAGTTTCTCATTACGCCATGCCTCATATTTCTATCGTATATATATATATATATATATATATATATATATATATATATATATATATATATATATATATATATATATATATATATATATATATATATATATTCACACGTGGACTTGTTTATCTTGTACGGGTGAGCGCTTTTCCCTTACAAAAATTTTATAGAAAGTCCATAGACAGTCTATCGACATTTGTCTATTAAGTCTATAGACAGTCTACAGACATTTCTTTAGACTAGTCTGTAGTCTGTCTATAGATCAATGAAAATTAACGTTTGTATAGACAAATGCTCGCAAAATGTTTATAGACAAAAGTGTATAGGTTTATACAGTTCTATTTTTGTAGACTGAAGTCTATAGAATGTCTATAAACAAATGTCTATAGATAGTATATAGACATTCTATAGACTTCAGTCTACAAAAACATAACTTTATGATCCTATACACTTTTTCTATGATATTCTGCAGACATTTGTCAACAAACATGAATTTTCATTAATATATAGGCAGTTTATCGACACATACATTTTATAGACAAGTCTACAAAGAGTGCATTAGGCCATAAGTCCATAGCTATCTGCTATCTACAAGTTAGCTTACATTTTTGTTTACATGTGGTAGCAAAACTTTTTTTAATGTATTTATGTATGTGCACCTGTTGCTTTTCATCTGCACTTATGCATTAACGTTAGTAGATTAATAATGCTCCTGAACCAGCTGTACTTTCATATATGTTGCTTAAACAGAAAGAATTGAGTGCTGAATCATGCAGTGCAAAAGAGAAAACAAATGCACCGGCAATGAATTAAATGTTTTCATTGGACGATATAATAGATGAATTTCTTAAAATACATGTCTTGTGCTTTTATTGAAAGACACTAAATATTTACACTACTTTCCCTTGGAAAGCATGGTCGCCAGGCTGGCCTTGAACTTTGTGTCATTAGACCCAAAGGTGATGCAGGTGTATGCTGCAAATAAGTAGGCGCAGCAATATGAGAGAAAAATAACAAGTGTGTATTCTTTGTATGTTCTTTAAGCAGCTTAATATATTTGCTCAAACCATATAAGTCAATACTTCATGCAGTTTAACTATGACTAATGGCTACTTGTCAATTCAAATCAGTACCATTATACAATGTTTTATTTTATGGTATGGTGAACTATTAAACAGTCACAACTGCTGCTCATGCCAGCAACAGATGAATACAGCATGTTCCCTTTTATGACAAGTTCATATATGATGCAATAATGTACGTATCCCAAATGATCTCTATATTTATTGATGAAACTTTACCCAGTTGGACTGTCTGTACATTTTTTTGGCTGGTAGTTAAGTATGCCCGTGCAGAGGGATATGCTCAGAAGACGTGACTGGAGTATTCACAGTATCATGCCAAAGATTGTAATTTATTTTGCTTAATTTACATTTAAATGTCTTTCTCCTACTCTTAAATGAATGGTTCATTGGCTATAACTTCAACAGAAGGCAGATGGATTGATTGTATCGATATGGTCACTCAGTTACTTACAGGTAAAGAGGCCTCTTGGACATGCTAACAGGTTTCCAAGTTAGGTATACCACATGAACACCCGAAATACCACGCGAGCACTTTGTGTCATGGCACGACAGACATGCACCTCCTAGGAAACAGAACTGATACTATAGTTAGAATGAATTCTATTACAGTAAATTATTTAAGGTGCTTCTAAAGAGGAAAATGTCTTCTAGGCTTTCGAGGTTCAGGACTTTTAGTTAAAGCAAAAGAAAGATAAATTCAGTAAGAAATGCCATGTCAGTATGGTTGACTCATTTTTTTTTTCAATAGATGGGCAAATTTCTCCGAACTTTTTATGAAGTGAGACGTTCTAAAAATATATTTACCAGAGAGATTCTCTAGAAAATTTGTATGACACAAAACAGGCAGCATACCTATGTGGTCATTTTAAAATTTCGCGATCTTCTTGCAAGCCTTCCCTGGTTGTTTCCATGAAAATTTTCTGGCAATCTATGACGTCCGCAGCTTAAGTGCAATAAAAAAATATTGTGGTTTAATGCTTGCCAAGTAATGCTAGTCCATAATATTTAGATAAAACGAATAACACATCAGTCACTTGACATACCGTATTATATCCAACTGACTTGAATCCCTTGTTTAATAAAACCTTCATCAGTGGTGTGAAAATAAGCAGCGGCAGCGCATAAAACTGGCGTAGGTGGATACCAGATGGCGCTGCTCCATCAGGAAGCGGAAGTGCGTTTTCTTTAGAGCCAAATCCAATAAGGCCGCTTGCCACCGGTAGCGTACGCTGATACGCGCCGTACTCGCCCTGCCGGCTATGTGGCATACCAGCGTAGCTGGTATGCCACATAGAACTCACCAGCTACGCTGGTGCGTTCTAACTGCTAGGAGACCAAAGAGCCTGTACTGACGCCCATACGAACAAGTCGCAAGCGAGTGAAGAGAACTTGCGGCTTTACTGGCAGAAAGGAAGCAGTGTACATTTTCGTGCAAGAGCAGAAATAAAAGTTCCATGTCGAGGTACGCTGGAATCATTGACGCGAGCTCGTAAAGGGCTCACTTTCGTCGTCGCACATGGCGACATGGAAAATGGTAACCTGGTAACGAGCGAAAATGGCCTCTTACTTATGTCGTTATGAGGGAATTGTCTTAGGTGAGTATTGACTAGTACGTTCCATAATGAGATCACTTCGCTTTCTTTGCGTTCGCTGTTCTCGAGTTCGATGGTATCAACTAATGTTTTGGCAAGTGTCACTGAAATAGAACGAATTGTTTACTTTTGAAACAAGGATTTGCTAAAACAGATCACAGGCTTTCATGGATACTCCATTCATGTGTTATATGTAGTGTGGATAAGCCATTTTTTTTTTGCTGGGTTTGGTCGTCCTAGGCGGCACTTCTGCCCTTTTTGCTGCTGCAATCTGTCCTTTAATGCTGCTGCAAAATTTTTCAAACTTGGAAAAAAATTTTTTTGAATGCGTTTACTATCAAAAATGATGAAACGAAAGCTTCCGTATGATTCACAAAAATTCCTGTAATAAAAAACTAATCGGGGTAAGATTGCAAAACATCAAGTTCAACTTTGCCACTTTCACTGGCATGCAATGTGGAGGAGGAGCTTACATGAGGAGCTTCCTTGACGAGCTTACACCGGTATGTGTTCCTCGATCTTCAGTGGAGTAATTGTAACAGCTTCTCCAAATTTAAGAGGAAGCTTTAGCTCGGTTCCAACTCCGACGCGGCCTATTCAAATACATGCAAAACGCAAAAACGTTTTCCTGAGATAACCCCTGGGCAGATTTTAATGAAGTTTGTTGCATTTGAGAGAGAAAGTTAAATTCTAGTGACTGTTGCAAGCGCAATTCCGATTTAGGGATTGAATTTTAATAAAACGATTTTTAAATATTCGGCTGTTTGCAAAAAATAGAAGCACGAAGTTTACAAATTCATAGCTCTGCATGAAGAACAGATATCGCAGTTCTGTAAACCGCATCCATTAGTTCATTCAAAGAGGACAAATTCTAAACGTCATTTTATATCTCATATTAATTTGTTACGTTGTTTACAAGGGTTCTGCAAAAGCTGTATTTCCATGTTACCAAATTTTTTTTATACTCATGTGTAACATATCAATGTTGTCCGCTTTAGATGTAGTATTAGATGCAATTGACAGAATTGTATTATCCTTTTTTGTTGTTGGGTTACGGAGTTATAAAGGAAGCTTTAGTTAAGAGGCAGCTTTAGCTCGGGTGCTCCTATGTAAATACATGTAAAAGGAGAATTCGTTTTTCTCGACAACCACTGCACCAAATTTAACGAAATTTGTTGCATTTAAAAGGCAAACTTAAAGTGTAGTGACTGTTTGTCTCGAATTTATGAGTTAGGTCGTAAATATTTATTAAAAATTAGCGAAAATTAGAAATTTTCGAGAAACGATACTATCATGTTCACAATTAACTCCGAAACTGTTCTGTGAATTTTTACGTAACTGTTCTGTGAATTGTAAGATACAATTCTGTGAATTGCATCTGATAGTACATCTAAAGCGGACAAAATTTATGTTACACATGAATATGGAAGAATTTAGTATTATGGAAATACAGCTTTTGCAGAACCCTTCTAAACAACGTAACAAATTCACATAACATGTAAAATGACATATCGAATTTCTCCGCTTTTAATGATGTAATGGATGCCGTTGACACAACCGCGATATCTGTTCTTAATGCAGAGCTATGAATTTGTAAACTTCGTGCTTTTTTTTCAAACTGTCAAATATTTGAAAATCATTTTAAGAAAATTCAAGCCCTAAATCGAAATTCAACTTCCAACAGTCACTAGAACATCACTTTCTCTCTCAAATGCAATACATTTCATCAAAATCGGTCCAAGCGTTATCTCAGAAAAGCTTTTTTTTGCGTTTTATATGTATTTGAATAGGCTGTGTCGGAGTTGGGCCCGAGCTAATGCTTCCTCTTAAAGGGACCCTGAAACGATTTTGACGATTTTCTACAAACGTACTGAGTCGTTAGAGTAGGTGCTTCTGATAATTAATTGACACATCTAGGTGCTCCGCGTAAAGCGTGTAATTTATTATAAAATTCTTAAATTGCACTTCGCTGCCGATCGCCGCACACTGCTCGGCGGAATTTTAAGCCGCCCCTACGCATATGACAAAATCACCCATATGACGTCAGTGGGGCGAGCTATCCGATTGGCTGACCAGGGCGCGTGATCGATAATCTTCGTAATAGTTGGAATGTTAGTTCATTTGTTTCTGTATAAAGAAAGCAACATAAAGAAAATGCACAAGAACAACTTTTCAGTACACTTAAGCACTTCCGGCACACAGCAAGTGTCGTCTGCTTGTGTTACAACGTACTCCATTTTGACGAGAGCTCCGCGGTCAGAGTCGGTCTCAGTCTTTTCGCGAGCACTATGATTCGACTTTGTTGCCTTGCAGACTGCAAACGTAGCGACAGGCAATATGTCAAGCTGCGACATCGTGTGCCTCTGCAAGGCAACATACGAGCGAACTGGCTGCTGCGCATCGGACTGACGCTATCCGATCGGCGCCAGGATTTGCGCGTTTGTAGTGGTCCCTTTACACTGGAAGATTACTAACGCAGTAGTGTTTCGCGAGTCCGGTATTAGGGAAACGCAAGAGCAAGGGGATAGGGTCTGGCCGCTTGACGGTACCGTAACGGGATGAGCCATGAGATGAGCAGAGGCGCAAATCTAAATGGTCTGCACGGTGCAGCCACCTGGTGGCACAGAGCTGAACCATACACAGTAGCTGTAACGAAGTGTATTCTTCTTTGCTGCTGGTGTGTATTTTTCGCAGGAGTGTAATTATAAACACGTTGTTCTTATAATTGTTTAAAATGTTTCACTCTTGGTTAGAGTAATATTAGCGCTTTGTTTGGCTTGTTAAGCGCTGCGCCAACAAGTGGCTGGAGCGTGCAGACCGATCCGGTCGCTCACGTACGTCCACGCTAAAGTTCCTTCATCAGCTTGAGTTTATGCCTCCAGTCATTTGCCGAAATGACCAGCTTGCCTGTGGTTACCGGAATACCAGACACGTTCGGCGCTAGGACAGAATGCTCGCAACGCACGCTGCTTCGATAGCTCTCGCTTGGGGTCGACGGCCAAGCGGCTAGAGGAGAGGTTTCGCGCGGGCGGGGGCGGGCTCCAAAACAAGCGGAAGTGGACGATGTGACGTCGCATCGTGACGCACAACCAGTGAAGGCGGAGCTTAGCCCCGATCGCTCGGCGAACGAGTTGAGGAGGAAAAGCATGGCTAGGGAGGAGGGTAACTGCTAATCGCTTGTAGCTCCATTAATACGTAACGCTTCACTTAAGTTGTGGTGCGAATATTCTAGTTAAGTTGTACCCTACGCGTCTACAAAATTTGTCCGAACCGTTTCAGGGGCCCTTTAAAGGGAGTGACAACGAGCCAGAACGTGTTGTAAGGCGTTGATGGAAATGAAATGACCATGGTTTATAGTGATAGAATCGAGCACGCTGTTCACGGTTCCCTCCAAAGGAGCAAGCGAAGGAGCACTTTAACGAGATCAGGGAGGCAGAATTAAGCGCAACCGATGAGGCCACCGTACATGCTGTGAAATCAAAAGCAAGCCTCGGAATTTGCTCAAACTGCTCTTACACACACGGAAAAGCAAAGTGCCCTGCGCAAGGCAAGTGCTGTAACAAGTGTGGCGGCCGAAACCACTTCGCGCGGGCGTGTCGCCAACCAGAAGCGAGACCGAGGGGCCAAGCATGTAAGAAACAACAGGTCGAAATGGCAGAGGACGAGGGCTGTTTTCTGCAAACCCTCGAAGTCAATGCAATTGATGGCCACGACCGCTGGTCCGCGACTGTCGACATCGCAGGTTCCGCCACACGCTGCAAAATTGATACCGGAGCCAACTGTTACGTCATGCCCGAAGTGACACTCAGAAACTTAACTACGAAGCCAGCGCAAGACTGCTGCTCTACGCTGCGGTCGTTTTTCGGGCACCTAGAAAAGGCGACGAAGATCGAGCTTCAGGTCGCCAGTACAACGCAGTCTACCACGGCGCTATTCTTTATCGTGAAACAAGCGGTTCCTGTTACATTGAGTGGCAAGGTGGCTGAACGCTTAGGGCTGATTGGCCGCATAAACACCCTAGACGCCTTGGAAACTAACAGAATAGTGGAAAGATTTCGAGATGTTTTCCCGGAGCTGGGAGAAATCAAAGACGTAGCCTACCACATGGAGCTGAAACCTGAAGCTCGAGGCGTCATCAAGCCAGCGCGACGAATCGCCATCGCCCTTCAGGAGCGCGTCCGAGCTGAGCTGCACCGGATGGAGCGCGACGGCGTCGTTGCTAAGGTAACCGAACCGACTTCCTGGTCTGGTCACATGGTTGTGGTAGTAAAGAAAGAAAAAGTACACATATGCTTGGACCCATCCGACTTGAATAAGGCACTTTTAAGAGAGCACTACCACATGCCGACGTTAGAAGATATCCTACCGCGGCTGCATGGAGCGAAATTCTTTTCTACTCTGGAGGCATCGTCAGGATTCTGGTAGATCAAGTTGGACGAGCCGAGCTCCCGCTTATGCACTATGAGCATGCGCTGCGGGCGATACAGATTCCTGCGCATGCCGTTCGGCATCGCTTCCGCGCCGGAAATTTTTCAGCGGGTGATGCACCAGGTACTAGAGGGCTTCAGGGGCGTTGACGTCGCTGTGGACGACATATTGGTTTGGGGGCAGTCACCAGAGCAACATGACAGAAATTTAGTAGCTTTGCTGTCCCGGTGTAGATAACACAACCTGAAGCTCAATAAGAACAAGTGCAATTTCCTCCAGCCCAGAGTCCGCTACATGGGCCATATTCTGATTCCAGAGGGGCTGTGCCTGGATCCGAGCAGAGTGGAAGAGATCGTGCATGTCCCGCCACCACAAAACCGTAAGCAACTGCAAGTTTTCCTCGGCATGATCAACTACGTGGCTCGGTTTGTCCCTAACATATCCACGTTGTCAGCGCCGCTTCGCGAGTTGTTAAAAAAGGGCGTCCGTGGGTCTGGACAGACCAGCAAGAAAACAGCTTTCGTCAACTTCGAGCGACCTTCACAAAAACGCCAGTCCTTGCCTATTTTAACCAAGAAAAACCATTGACCTTGTCAGTAGACGCCAGTCAGCATGGCGTAGGAGCCGTTCTTCTACAGGATGGGCAGCCAGTTGCCTACTCATCCCGTTCGCTAACGGAAGCACAGCAGCGCTACGCGCAGATCGAAAAGGAAACACTAGCAATTGTTCATGGTTGCACAAAATTTCAAGATTGTATCTTCGGGCAGTCAGAGGTTACCGTCGAGTCGGATCACAGACCTCTGGAATCTATATTCAAAAAGCCACTTTGTGAATGCCCGCTACGATTGCAGCGCATGAGGCTTTTCTTTCTCGACCTAGTCGCGGTGATATAAGCAGAAGTCGGCAGAACAGACATGACTGGTCTATCTAGGGATGTACGTGCAAGTGTCATGGTCATTTCATTAAAAAAATACGTAGCATACCAGTCATAAGGCAGAACGAATTAATGTTTCTAGTAAATTCAAAACTGTACTGTCTCAGGATCAGGTGAGAGCTGTGCACACTGACAATGAACCGGCCACTACTACAGCTGTCGAAGAACTTACAGAAGTTTGCGAAGAGCTAAAGTAATTGTTAATAATTATGCCTAAAATATATGGGTGTAAAATCAGGAAGTCGCAACGAATAACACCAGAATAGCGCCTCAGAAAAAAATGCCTGCACCCACGTCACAGAATGATAAATGTTGTGGTCGCGCAACATTCTTCTTCCTAGATTTATGCGACAATCTAGCAGCCCAGCAAACGACCGGCGCGGGTTGCGCCTGCTGCCACGCCGTGTACCAACGCACCGGCTGCGCGTTCGCGCTCAGCCACTGGGAGCCAGGGGACGGCGAGCCCGTGCACAAAGCATGCGAGACCCTAGTTTCCGGGTCTCCCGCGTTCATCGAGGTTTGAACACAGCACAATCGTTACAATCAAACTAAGCATGATTAGAAAAAAAGGCTAAACTGTCGTCAGTCACTTAACCCAAAGTAGCAGAAATAGATGCAGAAACAGGAGGAAGGCAAAGCCAATAAAGGGGGGAAGGGGCATGATCGCAAGGTGCTGCCTCAGGACATCGAGACAACAAAAGGGCGCGGGTGCCCTTTGAGGCCGGAAAACCATGACGAGCCGAAGTAAACGCAAAGGACCACCACCCGTCAAAGAGGGCAACGAGCGCACTCCCTCCGAATTCACGATGCCCTGTCAGAACAGGGCCAATAAATAGGGCAGCCCGCTAACACAGTCCGTAGGTCCGTAGGTCGAGCCAGTGAACAGCACTCACTTTCGCCTTTAAGCTGCGCCAAAATGCTGAATTACTTACCGCTTGGCGAGTCACAGGATGATTTGACGTCGTCCATTGCTCGAGATGCGATTTTACCAAATATAGAAGTCCATCTACGAGCGATTTGAACCAGCCTTCGGGATAGTGCTGCAAATTTCAGACAGAAAAAGACATGCAAGAGAGCTGGATTCACTGCACTCAAGTTCATCTCAGAGAAGACTGTCTGTTGTGACAATTCATCTATTTTATATTGACCAGTTGCCTTCACCCAAAAAAGATCACGTTCTCGTGACGCCTGCGGCAAAAAAGACGTTCCACGTCCGCCGCCAAGGTCTGTGAGTTGTGGCGCTGGCTAACACTCCCAGGGTTCTACTAGGACACATAAATACCCAAAAAAGTGGATGGGGAAACAGCGCCGCGGTAGCTCAATTGGTAGAGCATCGCACGCGAAATGCGAAGGTTGTGGGTTCGGTTCCCACCTGCGGTAAGTTGTTCTTTCATCCACTTTAATTTCCATTACATCATAGTTTCTTTATTTCATTTATTAAGCGCAAGTAATTTCCCCTCTGTTGTCCTTGGTGTCAATGTTTGTTGGCTTCTTATGATAAAGCCAGATAGAATCACACATACCGCATGCGAAAAGGAGATAAAAAAAATTCATTGATTGCATCGCGGGTGTGGTATACCGCATTCCCCTCGGTTGTGGACGGTCCTACATTGGTCAAACAAGTAGATGCATAAGTGACCGGCTATGAGAACACAATAAAAAAGTAAACAACGTGACCGCTGATGGCTTTCTTGCCATCCATTGCCAGAGATTCAAATGCAAACCCAGATTTCAAGAGGCAAACATCATGAATAGAAGCAGGTGTGAGATAACACGCTTGATAATAGAAGCTAGACACATATCAACATTCGGTGACGCATGCGTCAGTAAACCTTCCATTTCATTATCGTCAAAAGAGCTCGATTATCTGTGTTCGCTTTGAACGTGTACATGCCTGTGAACATGTGAGACTAAAAAGTGCTTGCATGTAGTTCCCTGTTTGTTTTTTGGTCGTGTGTCCATTTTTACCGAAAATTTTACACGTGTTGTATGACATTTCGAGGGTGTATATATAGTGTATATATACCGACAATAACTGGAACTAAATCTATCATTCAAAGTGAGCGCTGTGTGCGTCAGTTGTGCCGTTTTGTTGTCCTTGTTTAGCTTGTGCTACAACAAAATGTGATATCTTGATAATGTCATTCTCGAGCCAGGCTCTGCCCCACTATTGATGCGCCATGGTGCCGCCGTGACTTAGGTTTCGTGCTACTTAGCCTGAGGGTACGGGATCAAATGTAGGCCGCGATGGCTGCATTTAGATGGGGGCAAAATGCACGAAGTCCCGAAGGCTGTGCAACGGGCGCACATTAAGGAAACCCATTAGGCAACATTCACCTGGAGTTTCTCATTACGCCATGCCTCATATTTCTATCGTATATATATATATATATATATATATATATATATATATATATATATATATATATATATATATATATTCACACGTGGACTTGTTTATCTTGTACGGGTGAGCGCTTTTCCCTTACAAAAATTTTATAGAAAGTCCATAGACAGTCTATCGACATTTGTCTATTAAGTCTATAGACAGTCTACAGACATTTCTTTAGACTAGTCTGTAGTCTGTCTATAGATCAATGAAAATTAACGTTTGTATAGACAAATGCTCGCAAAATGTTTATAGACAAAAGTGTATAGGTTTATACAGTTCTATTTTTGTAGACTGAAGTCTATAGAATGTCTATAAACAAATGTCTATAGATAGTATATAGACATTCTATAGACTTCAGTCTACAAAAACATAACTTTATGATCCTATACACTTTTTCTATGATATTCTGCAGACATTTGTCAACAAACATGAATTTTCATTAATATATAGGCAGTTTATCGACACATACATTTTATAGACAAGTCTACAAAGAGTGCATTAGGCCATAAGTCCATAGCTATCTGCTATCTACAAGTTAGCTTACATTTTTGTTTACATGTGGTAGCAAAACTTTTTTTAATGTATTTATGTATGTGCACCTGTTGCTTTTCATCTGCACTTATGCATTAACGTTAGTAGATTAATAATGCTCCTGAACCAGCTGTACTTTCATATATGTTGCTTAAACAGAAAGAATTGAGTGCTGAATCATGCAGTGCAAAAGAGAAAACAAATGCACCGGCAATGAATTAAATGTTTTCATTGGACGATATAATAGATGAATTTCTTAAAATACATGTCTTGTGCTTTTATTGAAAGACACTAAATATTTACACTACTTTCCCTTGGAAAGCATGGTCGCCAGGCTGGCCTTGAACTTTGTGTCATTAGACCCAAAGGTGATGCAGGTGTATGCTGCAAATAAGTAGGCGCAGCAATATGAGAGAAAAATAACAAGTGTGTATTCTTTGTATGTTCTTTAAGCAGCTTAATATATTTGCTCAAACCATATAAGTCAATACTTCATGCAGTTTAACTATGACTAATGGCTACTTGTCAATTCAAATCATTACCATTATACAATGTTTTATTTTATGGTATGGTGAACTATTAAACAGTCACAACTGCTGCTCATGCCAGCAACAGATGAATACAGCATGTTCCCTTTTATGACAAGTTCATATATGATGCAATAATGTACGTATCCCAAATGATCTCTATATTTATTGATGAAACTTTACCCAGTTGGACTGTCTGTACATTTTTTTGGCTGGTAGTTAAGTATGCCCGTGCAGAGGGATATGCTCAGAAGACGTGACTGGAGTATTCACAGTATCATGCCAAAGATTGTAATTTATTTTGCTTAATTTACATTTAAATGTCTTTCTCCTACTCTTAAATGAATGGTTCATTGGCTATAACTTCAACAGAAGGCAGATGGATTGATTGTATCGATATGGTCACTCAGTTACTTACAGGTAAAGAGGCCTCTTGGACATGCTAACAGGTTTCCAAGTTAGGTATACCACATGAACACCCGAAATACCACGCGAGCACTTTGTGTCATGGCACGACAGACATGCACCTCCTAGGAAACAGAACTGATACTATAGTTAGAATGAATTCTATTACAGTAAATTATTTAAGGTGCTTCTAAAGAGGAAAATGTCTTCTAGGCTTTCGAGGTTCAGGACTTTTAGTTAAAGCAAAAGAAAGATAAATTCAGTAAGAAATGCCATGTCAGTATGGTTGACTCATTTTTTTTTTCAATAGATGGGCAAATTTCTCCGAACTTTTTATGAAGTGAGACGTTCTAAAAATATATTTACCAGAGAGATTCTCTAGAAAATTTGTATGACACAAAACAGGCAGCATACCTATGTGGTCATTTTAAAATTTCGCGATCTTCTTGCAAGCCTTCCCTGGTTGTTTCCATGAAAATTTTCTGGCAATCTATGACGTCCGCAGCTTAAGTGCAATAAAAAAATATTGTGGTTTAATGCTTGCCAAGTAATGCTAGTCCATAATATTTAGATAAAACGAATAACACATCAGTCACTTGACATACCGTATTATATCCAACTGACTTGAATCCCTTGTTTAATAAAACCTTCATCAGTGGTGTGAAAATAAGCAGCGGCAGCGCATAAAACTGGCGTAGGTGGATACCAGATGGCGCTGCTCCATCAGGAAGCGGAAGTGCGTTTTCTTTAGAGCCAAATCCAATAAGGCCGCTTGCCACCGGTAGCGTACGCTGATACGCGCCGTACTCGCCCTGCCGGCTATGTGGCATACCAGCGTAGCTGGTATGCCACATAGAACTCACCAGCTACGCTGGTGCGTTCTAACTGCTAGGAGACCAAAGAGCCTGTACTGACGCCCATACGAACAAGTCGCAAGCGAGTGAAGAGAACTTGCGGCTTTACTGGCAGAAAGGAAGCAGTGTACATTTTCGTGCAAGAGCAGAAATAAAAGTTCCATGTCGAGGTACGCTGGAATCATTGACGCGAGCTCGTAAAGGGCTCACTTTCGTCGTCGCACATGGCGACATGGAAAATGGTAACCTGGTAACGAGCGAAAATGGCCTCTTACTTATGTCGTTATGAGGGAATTGTCTTAGGTGAGTATTGACTAGTACGTTCCATAATGAGATCACTTCGCTTTCTTTGCGTTCGCTGTTCTCGAGTTCGATGGTATCAACTAATGTTTTGGCAAGTGTCACTGAAATAGAACGAATTGTTTACTTTTGAAACAAGGATTTGCTAAAACAGATCACAGGCTTTCATGGATACTCCATTCATGTGTTATATGTAGTGTGGATAAGCCATTTTTTTTTTGCTGGGTTTGGTCGTCCTAGGCGGCACTTCTGCCCTTTTTGCTGCTGCAATCTGTCCTTTAATGCTGCTGCAAAATTTTTCAAACTTGGAAAAAAATTTTTTTGAATGCGTTTACTATCAAAAATGATGAAACGAAAGCTTCCGTATGATTCACAAAAATTCCTGTAATAAAAAACTAATCGGGGTAAGATTGCAAAACATCAAGTTCAACTTTGCCACTTTCACTGGCATGCAATGTGGAGGAGGAGCTTACATGAGGAGCTTCCTTGACGAGCTTACACCGGTATGTGTTCCTCGATCTTCAGTGGAGTAATTGTAACAGCTTCTCCAAATTTAAGAGGAAGCTTTAGCTCGGTTCCAACTCCGACGCGGCCTATTCAAATACATGCAAAACGCAAAAACGTTTTCCTGAGATAACCCCTGGGCAGATTTTAATGAAGTTTGTTGCATTTGAGAGAGAAAGTTAAATTCTAGTGACTGTTGCAAGCGCAATTCCGATTTAGGGATTGAATTTTAATAAAACGATTTTTAAATATTCGGCTGTTTGCAAAAAATAGAAGCACGAAGTTTACAAATTCATAGCTCTGCATGAAGAACAGATATCGCAGTTCTGTAAACCGCATCCATTAGTTCATTCAAAGAGGACAAATTCTAAACGTCATTTTATATCTCATATTAATTTGTTACGTTGTTTACAAGGGTTCTGCAAAAGCTGTATTTCCATGTTACCAAATTTTTTTTATACTCATGTGTAACATATCAATGTTGTCCGCTTTAGATGTAGTATTAGATGCAATTGACAGAATTGTATTATCCTTTTTTGTTGTTGGGTTACGGAGTTATAAAGGAAGCTTTAGTTAAGAGGCAGCTTTAGCTCGGGTGCTCCTATGTAAATACATGTAAAAGGAGAATTCGTTTTTCTCGACAACCACTGCACCAAATTTAACGAAATTTGTTGCATTTAAAAGGCAAACTTAAAGTGTAGTGACTGTTTGTCTCGAATTTATGAGTTAGGTCGTAAATATTTATTAAAAATTAGCGAAAATTAGAAATTTTCGAGAAACGATACTATCATGTTCACAATTAACTCCGAAACTGTTCTGTGAATTTTTACGTAACTGTTCTGTGAATTGTAAGATACAATTCTGTGAATTGCATCTGATAGTACATCTAAAGCGGACAAAATTTATGTTACACATGAATATGGAAGAATTTAGTATTATGGAAATACAGCTTTTGCAGAACCCTTCTAAACAACGTAACAAATTCACATAACATGTAAAATGACATATCGAATTTCTCCGCTTTTAATGATGTAATGGATGCCGTTGACACAACCGCGATATCTGTTCTTAATGCAGAGCTATGAATTTGTAAACTTCGTGCTTTTTTTTCAAACTGTCAAATATTTGAAAATCATTTTAAGAAAATTCAAGCCCTAAATCGAAATTCAACTTCCAACAGTCACTAGAACATCACTTTCTCTCTCAAATGCAATACATTTCATCAAAATCGGTCCAAGCGTTATCTCAGAAAAGCTTTTTTTTGCGTTTTATATGTATTTGAATAGGCTGTGTCGGAGTTGGGCCCGAGCTAATGCTTCCTCTTAAAGGGACCCTGAAACGATTTTGACGATTTTCTACAAACGTACTGAGTCGTTAGAGTAGGTGCTTCTGATAATTAATTGACACATCTAGGTGCTCCGCGTAAAGCGTGTAATTTATTATAAAATTCTTAAATTGCACTTCGCTGCCGATCGCCGCACACTGCTCGGCGGAATTTTAAGCCGCCCCTACGCATATGACAAAATCACCCATATGACGTCAGTGGGGCGAGCTATCCGATTGGCTGACCAGGGCGCGTGATCGATAATCTTCGTAATAGTTGGAATGTTAGTTCATTTGTTTCTGTATAAAGAAAGCAACATAAAGAAAATGCACAAGAACAACTTTTCAGTACACTTAAGCACTTCCGGCACACAGCAAGTGTCGTCTGCTTGTGTTACAACGTACTCCATTTTGACGAGAGCTCCGCGGTCAGAGTCGGTCTCAGTCTTTTCGCGAGCACTATGATTCGACTTTGTTGCCTTGCAGACTGCAAACGTAGCGACAGGCAATATGTCAAGCTGCGACATCGTGTGCCTCTGCAAGGCAACATACGAGCGAACTGGCTGCTGCGCATCGGACTGACGCTATCCGATCGGCGCCAGGATTTGCGCGTTTGTAGTGGTCCCTTTACACTGGAAGATTACTAACGCAGTAGTGTTTCGCGAGTCCGGTATTAGGGAAACGCAAGAGCAAGGGGATAGGGTCTGGCCGCTTGACGGTACCGTAACGGGATGAGCCATGAGATGAGCAGAGGCGCAAATCTAAATGGTCTGCACGGTGCAGCCACCTGGTGGCACAGAGCTGAACCATACACAGTAGCTGTAACGAAGTGTATTCTTCTTTGCTGCTGGTGTGTATTTTTCGCAGGAGTGTAATTATAAACACGTTGTTCTTATAATTGTTTAAAATGTTTCACTCTTGGTTAGAGTAATATTAGCGCTTTGTTTGGCTTGTTAAGCGCTGCGCCAACAAGTGGCTGGAGCGTGCAGACCGATCCGGTCGCTCACGTACGTCCACGCTAAAGTTCCTTCATCAGCTTGAGTTTATGCCTCCAGTCATTTGCCGAAATGACCAGCTTGCCTGTGGTTACCGGAATACCAGACACGTTCGGCGCTAGGACAGAATGCTCGCAACGCACGCTGCTTCGATAGCTCTCGCTTGGGGTCGACGGCCAAGCGGCTAGAGGAGAGGTTTCGCGCGGGCGGGGGCGGGCTCCAAAACAAGCGGAAGTGGACGATGTGACGTCGCATCGTGACGCACAACCAGTGAAGGCGGAGCTTAGCCCCGATCGCTCGGCGAACGAGTTGAGGAGGAAAAGCATGGCTAGGGAGGAGGGTAACTGCTAATCGCTTGTAGCTCCATTAATACGTAACGCTTCACTTAAGTTGTGGTGCGAATATTCTAGTTAAGTTGTACCCTACGCGTCTACAAAATTTGTCCGAACCGTTTCAGGGGCCCTTTAAAGGGAGTGACAACGAGCCAGAACGTGTTGTAAGGCGTTGATGGAAATGAAATGACCATGGTTTATAGTGATAGAATCGAGCACGCTGTTCACGGTTCCCTCCAAAGGAGCAAGCGAAGGAGCACTTTAACGAGATCAGGGAGGCAGAAGTAAGCGCAACCGATGAGGCCACCGTACATGCTGTGAAATCAAAAGCAAGCCTCGGAATTTGCTCAAACTGCTCTTACACACACGGAAAAGCAAAGTGCCCTGCGCAAGGCAAGTGCTGTAACAAGTGTGGCGGCCGAAACCACTTCGCGCGGGCGTGTCGCCAACCAGAAGCGAGACCGAGGGGCCAAGCATGTAAGAAACAACAGGTCGAAATGGCAGAGGACGAGGGCTGTTTTCTGCAAACCCTCGAAGTCAATGCAATTGATGGCCACGACCGCTGGTCCGCGACTGTCGACATCGCAGGTTCCGCCACACGCTGCAAAATTGATACCGGAGCCAACTGTTACGTCATGCCCGAAGTGACACTCAGAAACTTAACTACGAAGCCAGCGCAAGACTGCTGCTCTACGCTGCGGTCGTTTTTCGGGCACCTAGAAAAGGCGACGAAGATCGAGCTTCAGGTCGCCAGTACAACGCAGTCTACCACGGCGCTATTCTTTATCGTGAAACAAGCGGTTCCTGTTACATTGAGTGGCAAGGTGGCTGAACGCTTAGGGCTGATTGGCCGCATAAACACCCTAGACGCCTTGGAAACTAACAGAATAGTGGAAAGATTTCGAGATGTTTTCCCGGAGCTGGGAGAAATCAAAGACGTAGCCTACCACATGGAGCTGAAACCTGAAGCTCGAGGCGTCATCAAGCCAGCGCGACGAATCGCCATCGCCCTTCAGGAGCGCGTCCGAGCTGAGCTGCACCGGATGGAGCGCGACGGCGTCGTTGCTAAGGTTACCGAATCTGGTCTGGTCACATGGCTGTGGTAGTAAAGAAAGAAAAAGTACGCATATGCTTGGACCCATCCGACTTGAATAAGGCGCTTCTAAGAGAGCACTACCACATGCCGACGTTAGAAGATATCCCACCGCGGCTGCATGGAGCGAAATTCTTTTCTACTCTGGATGCATCGTCAGGATTCTGGCAGATCAAGTTGGACGAGCCGAGCTCCTGCTTATGCACTATGAGCACGCCCTACGGGCGATACAGATTCCTGCGCATGCCGTTCGGCAATGCTTCCGCGCCGGAAATTTTTCAGCGGGTGATGCACCAGGTACAAGAGGGCTTGAGGGGCGTTGACGTCGCTGTGGACGACATATTGGTTTGGGGACAGTCACCAGAGCAACACGACAGAAATTTAGTAGCTTTGCTGTCCCGGTGTAGACAACACAACCTGAAGCTCAATAAGAACAAGTGCAATTTCCTCCAGCCCAGAGTCCGCTACATGGGCCATATTCTGATTCCAGAGGGGCTGTGCCTGGACCCGAGCAGAGTGGAAGAGATCGTGCAAGTCCCGCCACCACAAAACCGTAAGCAACTGCAAGTTTTCCTCGGCATGATCAACTACGTGGCTCGGTTTGTCCCTAACATATCCACGTTGTCAGCGCCGCTTCGCGAGTTGTTAAAAAAGGACGTCCGTGGGTCTGGACAGACCAGCAAGAAAACAGCTTTCGTCAACTTCGAGCGACCTTCACAAAAACGCCAGTCCTTGCCTATTTTAACCAAGAAAAACCATTGACCTTGTCAGTAGACGCCAGTCAGCATGGCGTAGGAGCCGTTCTTCTACAGGATGGGCAGCCAGTTGCCTACTCATCCCGTTCGCTAACGGAAGCACAGCAGCGCTACGCGCAGATCGAGAAGGAAACACTAGCAATTGTTCATGGTTGCACAAAATTTCAAGATTGTATCTTCGGGCAGTCAGAGGTTACCGTCGAGTCGGATCACAGACCTCTGGAATCTATATTGAAAAAGCCACTTTGTGAATGCCCGCTACGATTGCAGCGCATGAGGCTTTTCTTTCTCGACCTAGTCGCGGTGATATAAGCAGAAGTCGGCAGAACAGACATGACTGGTCTATCTAGGGATGTACGTGCAAGTGTCATGGCCATTTCATTAAAAAATACGAAGCATACCAGTCATAAGGTAGAACGAATTAATGTTTCTAGTAAATTCAAAACTGTACTGTCTCAGGATCAGGTGAGAGCTGTGCACACTGACAATGAACCGGCCACTACTACAGCTGTCGAAGAACTTACAGAAGTTTGCGAAGAGCTAAAGTAATTGTTAATAATTATGCCTAAAATATATGGGTGTAAAATCAGGAAGTCGCAACGAATAAGACCAGAATAGCACCTCAGAAAAAAATGCCTGCACCCACGTCACAGAATGATAAATGTGGTGGTCGCGCAACATTCTTCTTCCTAGATTTATGCGACACTAGCCGCGCACCAAACGACCAGCGCGGGTTGCGCCTGCTGCCACGCCGTGTACCAACGCACCGGCTGCGCGTTCGCGCTCAGCCACTGGGAGCCAGGGGACGGCGAGCCCGTGCACAAAGCATGCGAGACCCTAGTTTCCGGGTCTCCCGCGTTCATCAAGGTTTGAACACAGCACAATCGTTACAATCAAACTAAGCATGATTAGAAAAAAAGGCTAAGCTGTCGTCAGTCACTTAACTCAAAGTAGCAGAAATAGATGCAGAAACAGGAGGAAGGCAAAGCCAATAAAGGGGGGAAGGGGCATGATCGCAAGGTGCTGCCTCAGGACATCGAGACAACAAAAGGGCGCGGGTGCCCTTTGAGGCCGGAAAACCCTGACGAGCCGAAGTAAACGCAAAGGACCACCACCCGTCAAAGAGGGCAACGAGCGCACTCCCTCCGAATTCACGATGCCCTGTCAGAACTGGGCCAATAAATAGGGCAGCCCGCTAACACAGTCCGTAGGTCCGTAGGTCGAGCCAGTGAACAGCACTCACTTTCGCCTTTAAGCTGCGCCAAAATGCTGAATTACTTACCGCTTGGCGAGTCACAGGATGATTTGACGTCGTCCATTGCTCGAGATGCGATTTTACCAAATATAGAAGTCCATCTACGAGCGATTTGAACCAGCCTTCGGGATAGTGCTGCAAATTTCAGACAGAAAAAGACATGCAAGAGAGCTGGATTCACTGCACTCAACTTCATCTCAGAGAAGACTGTCTGTTGTGACAATTCATCTATAACTTTTCAGTGGTACGATTGTTCAAGCGGCGTTTAAGGTTGCGATGATAAATTGAACGACGCGAACCCTTCGAGCTTTAAAGAAGCTGCCTGTGAAACATTCCACGCAGATCAAGGGCATGGCCGAGCCGAAGAACTGTGTTGAGGCTACATACTGCAGGCTAACCGGGGTGCTCTGGAACAGGTATCACAGATCGGGCATTATCAGTGACCACCCCCCCCCCTTCTTCCCCATCTTCAAACAGCAATGCAAGCTGTCCTTACGAAATCCAATGCCCTATTTTATGTCTTGGAAAAAAATGGGAAATTACCTAACAGTGCGTATCAGATCAACATCGCGCCGTCGTTATGTAGTAGGACCTATTCGGGACGAATATTTCAAAACTGGTGCCAGCCTCAACAGTTCTCATAGGTAGAGATGGCACTCCCTGGTTTCAGTTTTGGAAATGCAACATGCGCACCAATGTGAACATGAAGAAAGAGCCTTAATAAGAAGGATGGCACAGTGGCCTAAGTAGGGATAAAGATCAGTGGAGTGGGTCATAAAATAAGTAAACAAAATGGAGAGGAACAGAGAGAGCCCAATGCCACGTCATAGCCAACGACTTGTCGTATGTGCAGTGCAGTTGCCCCGTCCGAAAGTCAGGTACCTGTTGTGGCACTGTCCCTGGCTCGCATTATTACGTGAGAAACTCATGGTAAATGGCATTATCCGACTGGAGGCATAATTACGCAATTTCGCACTTTCGGTGCATTGCTTTGAGCTCGGAGTGATCTTTTTAGTTGCGGTGATGCCGTAACGTAACTTCGATGATGCCTTGTAAAAAAAAATGGCTGTGGCTCAGCTAAGGTTAAGCCCAGGATGCGAAGCATACTAGCCTTTATTTTAGTTGTTGAACCACTGTTTAGCCTGGTGAACTGCTGTTGCTTGACTATATTTGGTTCGGCTAGACGAAGAAACAACTCATGCGTTACTCTGCTTCGCCTTCAAGAGTGGAACGCGACAGCGTTCCCGTCGACCCGCCAAGGGGTGTAAGACAATGGATCACGGCGCAGCGACTACGCGCCCCGCATTGGACGCGGTGAGCGTCGAGCAACGCAGCATTCGGCGCGGCAACGAAATGTGCGCCTGAGCAAGCGACGCACGCCTGAGCCTTAGAAACAGCTCGTTTCTAAGGCAACACCGCATTCACTAGAGGCGCTTTTGTACCGCTTTGAAGCATCGTACTCGTGGCTCAGTGGTAGCGTCTCCGTCTCACACTCCGGAGACCCTGGTTCGATTCCCACCCAGCCCATCTTGCAAGAGTTGAGCCAAAGCCACCTAGAAACAAGCGCAGCTGCTTATATACCGCCGCGACGCCGCGAGCGACGGCGCGAGTTGGAGTCCCGTTTCTCCTCTGTCGTGACGTCACGGTGTCACGTGGTATTGAAGGCGACACCGCCGCGCCTGAGGAGCTGGGTTGAGCTCTAGTAATATGCTTCGCATAAAATAGTGGGTGGATACCAGCGTGCGCGCTCAAAATGAGCTTTGCATTGACGATGTTTTCCCGCGCAGCACATGAGTTGCACTGGTGTTTAAACTCGCTTTTAATTGACTTCGCGCGTGGGAGTGTTTCTAAGGTTTATAAATTGCTCGAAACATTATCGAATTAATGAGCAGAAATCCTCGATATGAGTCGACGGGAACAGTAGTTTTCGCTCAGGTATGCGAAACAAAGCAAGTGGCTCTGGTAATACTATCTGAAGACAATTACTCACAGTTTCGTACCTTTAATTCGAAGGAAATATCGCATCAGGCTGCTTGCTGAATATGGGTGACACTGATGCGTCCTTAATCTGCAGAAGAGAGAGGCCAGCACTGTGCCGACATGTGTCGTGTAATGCTTTGGAGAGCACCATGCACGATGCAGCAATCGTTTATTTTGGCAGATACCAAGATTGTGTTTTTGCACAAGATGAGTATCCGAGGCCCTCTGATTCCTATACGACCTAAGATGTGTAAAAATAAATTTCGCACAAAGCGTCATTGTACTGGCCGGTGGGACAACTAAAATGTGACCTACAACATCCGTTTTGGAAATTTTGGGACAGAACATTTCAAAGAAACGCGCTTACAGATGTACTAAAGCAATGTTTCCACGGAGTAAATAAGAATGTCCCAATTAATGAATAATAGGTGGAACATTTCTAATCAACTATCTTGATAAGGAAAGCGGTAGAGGCTTGTTGGTGCGGCATATATTATATCGTTGTAGTGCAAGCTGAGGAAGGAAAACGGAAAGGCACGTCTGACACACACAGCGCTAACTTTCAACAACAGATTTACTCCTAGTTCTTGTCGCTATATATACACCCACTAAACGTCGACTATATATACAGCCTCGAAACGACTGAGACACACAAAGCCAGATTGAACGAGGAGAAAGGGGGTTAACCGAGGGGCCCGATTCTTATTAGTCATATCATAAGAAGACAACAAACACTGACACCAAGGACAACATAGGGGAAATTACTTGCGCTTAATAAATGAAATAAAGAAACTATAATGTAATGGAAATTAAAGTGGATGAAAAAACAACTTGCCGCAGGTGGGAACCTAACCCACAACCTTCGCATTTCGCGTGCGATGCTCTACCAATTGAGCTACCGCGGCGCTGTTTCCCCATCCACTTTCTTGGATATTTATGCGTCCTAGTAGAACCCTGGGAGTGTTAGCCAGTGCTACCACTCACAGACCTTGGCGGCGGACGTGGAACGTCTTTTTTTGCCGCAGGCTTCACGAGAACGTGATCTTTTTTTGGGTAAAGGCAACTGGTCAATAAACCCACATATGCTACCTGAAGGCATCAATGTAGCCGGATTCGAGACTCTCGTTATGTAATGAACGAGAAGAAAGGGGTTAAACCGAGGGGCCCCATTTTTATTAGTCATATCATAAGAAGCCAACAAATACTGACACCAAGGACAACATAGGGGAAACTACTTGCGCTTAATAAATGAAATAAAGAAACTATAATGTAATGGAAATGTAATGTAATATAATGTAATGTATGTAATGTAATGTATGTATGTAATGTAATGTAATGTATAATGTAATGAATTGCAATGAAATGTAATGTAATATAATGCCTTCAGGTAGCATGTGTGGGTATATTGACCAGTTGCCTTCACCCAAAAAAGATTACGTTCTCGTGACGCCTGCGGCAAAAAAGACGTTCCACGTCCGCCGCCAAGGTCTGTGAGTTGTGGCGCTGGCTAACACTCCCAGGGTTCTACTAGGACACATAAATACCCAAAAAAGTGGATGGGGAAACAGCGCCGCGGTAGCTCAATTGGTAGAGCATCGCACGCGAAATGCGAAGGTTGTGGGTTCGGTTCCCACCTGCGGTAAATTGTTTTTTCATCTACTTTAATTTCCATTACATTATAGTTTCTTTATTTCATTTATTAAGCGCAAGTAATTTCCCCTCTGTTGTCCTTGGTGTCAATGTTTGTTGGCTTCTTATGATAAAGCCAGATAGAATCACACATACCGCATGCGAAAAGGAGATAAAAAAAATTCATTGATTGCATCGCGGATGTGGTATACCGCATTCCCCTCGGTTGTGGACGGTCCTACATTGGTCAAACAAGTAGATGCATAAGTGACCGGCTATGAGAACACAATAAAAAAGTAAACAACGTGACCGCTGATGGCTTTCTTGCCATTCATTGCCAGAGATGCAAATGCAAACCCAGATTTCAAGAGGCAAACATCATGAATAGAAGCAGGTGTGAGATAACGCGCTTGATAATAGAAGCTAGACACATATCAACATTCGGTGACGCATGCGTCAGTGAACCTTCCATTTCATTATCGTCAAAAGAGCTCGATTATCTGTGTTCGCTTTGAACGTGTACATGCCTGTGAACATGTGAGACTAAAAAGTGCTTGCATGTGGTTCCCTATTTGTTTTTTGGGCGTGTGTTCATTTTTACCGAAAATTTTACACGTGTTGTATGACATTTCGAGGGTGTATATATAGTGTATATATACCGACAATAACTGGAACTAAATCTATCATTCAAAGTGAGCGCTGTGTGCGTCAGTTGTGCCTTTTTGTTGTCCTTGTTTAGCTTGTGCTACAACAAAATGTGATATCTTGATAACGTCATTCTCGAGCCAGGCTCTGCCCCACTATTGATGCGCCATGGTGCCGCCGTGACTTAGGTTTCGTGCTACTTAGCCTGAGGGTACGGGATCAAATGTAGGCCGCGATGGCTGGATTTAGATGGGGGCAAAATGCACGAAGTCCCGAAGGCTGTGCAACGGGCGCACATTAAGGAAACCCATTAGGCAACATTCACCTGGAGTTTCTCATTACGCCATGCCTCATATTTCTATCGTATATATATATATATATATATATATATATATATATTCACACGTGGACTTGTTTATCTTGTACGGGTGAGCGCTTTTCCCTTACAAAAATTTTATAGAGAGTCCATAGACTGTCTATAGACATTTCTTTAGACTAGTCTGTAGACTGTCTATAGATCAATGAAAAGTAACGTTTGTATAGACAAATGCTCGCAAAATGTTTATAGACAGAAGTGTATAGGTTTATACAGTTCTATTTTTGTAGACTGAAGTCTATAGAATGTCTATAAACAAATGTCTATAGATAGTCTATAGACATTCTATAGACTTCAGTCTGCAAAAACAGAACTTTATAATCCTATACACTTTTTTCTATGATATTCTGCAGACATTTGTCAACAAACATGAATTTTCATTAATATATGGGCAGTTTATCGACACATACATTTTATAGACAAGTCTACAAAGATTGTATTAGGCCATAAGTCCATAGCTATCTGCTATCTACAAGTTAGCTTACATTTTTGTTTACATGTGGTAGCAAAAATTTTTTAATGTATTTATGTATGTGCACCTGTTGCTTTTCATCTGCACTTATGCATTAACGTTAGTAGATTAATAATGCTCCTGAACCAGCTGTACTTTCATATATGTTGCTTAAACAGAAAGAATTGAGTGCTGAATCATGCAGTGCAAAAAAGAAAACAAATACACCGGCAATGAATTAAATGTTTTCATTGGAAGATATAACAGATGAATTTCTTAAAATACATGTCTTGTGCTTTTATTGAAAGAGACTAAATATTTACACTACTTTCCCTTGGAAAGCATGGTCGCCAGGCTGGCCTTGAACTTTGTGTCATTAGACCCAAAGGTGATGCAGGTGTATGCTGCAAATAAGTAGGCGCAGCAATATGAGACAAAAATAACAAGTGTGTATTCTTTGTATGTTCATTAAGCAGCTTAATATATTTGCTCAAACCATATAAGTCAATACTTCATGCAGTTTAACTATGACTAATGGCTACTTGTCAATTCAAATCAGTACCATTATACAATGTTTTATATTATGGTATGGTGAACTATTAAACAGTCACAACTGCTGCTCATGCCAGCAACAGATGAATACAGTATGTTCCCTTTTATGAAAAGTTCATATATGATGCAATAATGTACGTATCCCCAATGATCTCTATATTTATTGATGAAACTTTACCCAGTTGGACTGTCTACATTTTTTTGGCTGGTAGTTCAGTATGCCCGTGCAGAGGGATATGCTCAGAAGACGTGACTGGAGTATTCACAGTATCATGCCAAAGATTGTAATTTATTTTGCTTAATATACATTTAAATGTCTTTCTCCTACTCTTAAATGAATGGTTCATTGGCTATAACTTCAACAGAAGGCAGATGGATTGTATTGATATGGTCACTCAGTTACTAAGAGGTAATGAGGCCTCTTGGGCATGCTAACAGGTTTCCAAGTTAGGTATACCACATGAGCACCCGAAATACCACGCGAGCACTTTGTGTCATGGCACGACAGACATGCACCTCCTAGGAAACAGAACTGATACTATAGTTAGAATGAATTCTATTACAGTAAATTATTTAAGGTGCTTCTAAAGAGGAAAATGTCTTCTAGGCTTTCGAGGTTCAGGACTTTTAGTTAACGCAAAAGAAAGATAAATTCAGTAAGAAATGCCATGTCAGTATGGTTGACTCATTTCTTTTTCAATAAATGGGCAAATTTCTCCAAACGTTTTATGAAGTGAGACGTTTTAAAAATATATTTACCAGAGAGATTCTCTGGAAAATTTGTATGACACAAAAAAGGCAGCATAACTATGTGGTCATTTTAAAATTTCGCGATCTTTTTGCAAGCCTTTCCTGGTTGTTTTCATGAAAATTTTCTGGCAATCTATGACGTCCGCAGCTTAAGTGCAATAAAAAAATATTGTGGTTTAATGCTTGCCAAGTAATGCTAGTCCATAATATTTAGATAAAACGAATAACACGTCAGTCACTTGACATGCAGTATTATATCCAACTGACTTGAATCCCTTGTTTAATAAAGCTGACAAGTGCTCGGGCAAGTTCGTAATTGATGGCCGCAGAAGTACAGCACGGAAGACAAGGACACAGAGTCACACACATAAAGCAAATGCAACAAGGTGAGGGTGTGATGACCCCAATATGGGGGCAATGGTTCGTGTACTCAAAAGGTTCTGATGGTTCTCTTAGGCGGAGCCTCCGAGAAACCAATTGAGGACAAAGCCGTTCGTTTCGAACACACACACACACGTTTAATGGAACTAAAGAAGGCTTAAAATTAAATAGAAGAAAATACCAAACATAAAAGAAACACTCAAATACGCATCAAGACACACATTTGGGGCTAGTGTGGAGCTAAGTAGTGCGCGAGTCCGGGCTTGCAACGGCGGCAGGGACACACAAAAGTCTCGACGCGGCGACGCGGCGACAAGCTGACGAAAGGAGTGGCGGCGGTCTCACCAAAGGTCGTGGTGTACGTTGGTTGACCGGGCGACCGGGGCTGGCCAGTTCTGGCTCGGAGAGGTAAACCAGGGGGCTTGGTGGCACGAGCAGACGGCGGCGGCGTTCTGGCCGGGCAGCTGGGTGTACAGCTCGGGCCCGTAGCCCGACTGCTCTTGTCCTGCCCACGGGCACAGAAGCTCGAACGCCGGCCTCGGGCAGCAGGCGGCACGATAGACGGAGGAGGCGATCTGGCCGGGCAGCTGGCGTAGAACTCGGGCCCGTAGCCCGACTGTTCTCGTACTGCCCACGGGCGCAGAAGCTCACCGGCCTTGAGGAGCTGGCGGCACGCTCAGGTAGACGGGCGATGCACAGGAACAGGTTGGCAGGAGGCCCCGGTCGGGTGAAGTCCTGGTGGCTCGGGTCCGGAACCCGACGGCCCGTCTTCAACGCCCGCTCCGGTGGTTGACCTCCTCCTGCCGTCGCTTCCTGGGACTCTCCTGGCGTCTCCCCTGCGTCTCCTCTGCGTCTCCTTCCGTGTCCTCCCGTTCTGCCAGCGCACCACGCTTTTTCTTCTGGTCTGGCCGATTTGGCATTCTCGGATTGGCTGCCTGACGCCCCGTGGTCTTTTCTAATTGGTTTGTTTTTCTTTTTGTTGTTTTTCGTGCGCCGCGCGTTCTCGTGCCTGACGCACTTCGGCGTCGTTGTTTTCCTTCTTCCAGCATGGAATCCGCCTCGGCGAGCGTGCACTCAGTGTCGTCTGCTCTTGACTGTCCCAATCACCGCACCATGTCACGCACCACACATCACAGAGGGAAAACTATTGAATGAGTTATTTCTACGGTTCAATAGTAGTTTTCTATATAATTTACTCTCATCACTTTTGCCTCTAGTTAACTTAGTTTACCTCTGACTAAAGACTACATGGCAATATGAATCAGTACCATTATGACGTTTCGTTATATTACAGTATAAGCAGTTAGACAATCGTAATGGTCGCCGGTGCCAGCAACGGTACGTTTCGTTTCAAGACAGGTTCATGTGACACCACAGTGTACTTATAAAAATAAAAAAATGCGAGAATCCTAGACGATTTCTATAATAATAATTGCTGAAACAAAGATATCCGGCTGGACTGTGCACATTTTCCAGGTGTTAATGCAATATGCCCGTGCCGAGCGAACATGCTCAGCATAGTGACTGCAGTTATGAAGAATCACGTTAAGAATTGCACATTATTTCCGCTTAGAACAGTCTGCAATGTCTCTTTTCTCATACTTCGAGATGAATACATTTGTCCACACTTTCAGTAGAATGCAAACGAATGGGGACGTATTGATAAGGTTACTTACCAACTAAAACATGCTACGATCTCTTAGGTGTGTTGATAAGGGTAGAACAAGTGCAACGTCCACTAAATTATTTGAATAATCTGTGCGTTATCTACTAAGAAAACACCATCAAATGGATAATGTGGCTGTTTTCTTTTGTACCCGTTCAAAAATAATTGAGAATGCATTGAAATATTGTTGGTCAATGTTCGGTATTTTATTGAGGGATTATTGAAAGTTTGTTGGAGAATTGTTGGGTTGAGTGTTGAGGGCTCTTGAATATTGGCCACTGAAATTTAATTGGAACACCATTGGGTATCTCAACGTTGAATAATTGTTAAGTTACCATTGAAAGTCCATTGTGCTTAGACGGCCCGTTGTGTTCGTTTTGTTGAATGGTTGTTGGGTTACCATTGATTCTGCGTTGAACGGGGGTTGTGGTTGTTCTGTTGACCTGTTGTTGAGTTAATATTGCCACAGCACTGAAAAGTACATTGACGTCTTTGAGATGGCATTGAGATTTCAGAAGTCACCATTGAAATTTGATTAACGTTTCGTTGGGCTAGTGGATTTTATCCATATATTGAAATTGCTTTGCTGCTCCCACTTGCATGCCCCGGTGCCTGCTCATAACTTTCGCAAACACAAACAAAAGCAAAGGAGAGGCTGATAAATTTGAAGTACCTTTATTTACACTAAAGATGCGTGCACATGAAACATTACAGTATATAAGGCACCACTACATCGAACCTAGAGACATAGGCGAGTACCTACAGCACTGTAGCAGTGTAAATACATCTGCGAAAACCTATACATATGAATTCAATCAAAACGAACATTGTGGTCTTCACTTTCGACTTAAGTCTATGACTAGAAGGCAAAGCGACTCAAAAGGCAGGACTTAAGCATACCCTTGTAACAACCAACTTTGAACACATGAACACGAAGCTGCGAGAGACTGAGCTTATCGCAGGTTTCATGCTCCAAAAGCGGTTGTGGTTGCATATATTTAGATAGGGTGAATCTAGATATTTCTGCTAGATATTTCATCAAGTCTCGTGTTTTGCTTGCGGTAACTAACCAAAATTATTTATATTGGTTGCCAGGAAGCTTAAAAATACTGCCAGTTTTAAACTGTACGAAACCGGCAACGCACACACTGCTGATGCATGCCCCGCAAACACGGCTTTTATCCGAGTATGCTAACACAATTTCAAGATATATACGTAAAGCGTGTCACGAGAATTTCACTAAACATGCGGCGCAGCATTCATCGCGGCCGGATCGAGCGCCACGAAATGAGACGTACCACATTGGCTGCTCAACACACGCAGTCCGCTTAGTGACAGCTCAGTGTCAAGTTAAACCATTGTTTATTTCTTTTTTTACGCACATCAACTATGATGATAAAATCAACAAGCGTGAGCGATCGCTTGCCTTAAAACATTCCGTATGGGCGTCTTGCGCTGGAGTTTGAGGTATAGTAGCGGCGCCTGGTGGCGGCGCGGGAAACGACATCTGGGTCGTACCAGCTTGGGTCGTATTGAGCCCTGGCTGTGGCGAAGCACGTTTCTAGGCCGAGTTTTGCGTCGATTCGCACTTTTTTCTGCCCTGTTGCGAGTGCGAAAAGGCTCGTCACTTCTCACAGACCATGCCAACCACGCTGCGAGCTCGCCGCAGCCTGTAGTTTAACGAAAACGGACTCTCTGTGTGCCGTGGGACGTAATGCTGGGAGCAGAAGGAATCGGTGACGCCGATCCGGAGAGACCTAGCCCAGCCTCGAAAAGGGGTCACTGTCATTACTTCTGCGTCGTGGGCTGCCATGAACAAGAAGGCCTGAATCCCAACATCAAATTCTATCGCGTTCCTTCAAGGCCTCACGAAGTGGAGCGTCGGGCGCGCTGCATAGCTGCAGTTCGTCGCGCTGAGTAAGCGAAAGAAACTTCGCGCCATGCTGACTGCTTCGCCTGTCTTGAAGCTTGCTTGATTATCTGCGTTCTAAATTTCGGTCTTTTGCACCTACAGTCCCGACAGCAGACCGACATAGCAGCATGCAGTCATGGCTGGTAATTTACGATTCGAAACTCGGTCACAGCGACAATTAACAATTCGACCGATGCGAAGTGGTGAAGTGACCAGGTGTGTGCAAATGAGCACAAATGGTCGGGCTGATTCGGTGAAAATTCACTACCACACTACGAGCTGCACAGGTTAGAGAGTTAAATGTGCTCATACTTGACCTCAAGCCAGCATGAGACAGCGCAGCAAGGTAGTATTGATTACAGCAGATCGATGTTCGAGCGCTGTCATTAAAAGCTACATCAAGCGAGCAGCGCACGAGCTCGCGGTGCTGCGCGATTCGCACGTACGTGCGAGCTCACATGCATTGCATGAGCTATTACCAGTTACTAAAAGGGACAGATGACCACTACTACAACGCAGGCATAACTACTTGTTTAGCGGCATGCAGTCAACAAAGATTGCAGGAGGCCCGCCGTTTCGCGGCATGTCGAAAGACCGCTGCCGTTGCGGCGCGTAATCGTGCGCTCGAGCAGTTCGTACTTCGCGGCGCGTACCGTCGTGTGCTCGAGCAGTTCCGTACACATGGTGTCTACTTATCGCTGCTGTGGATTCTTTTATAGCAAGCATTTTCTCGCGTTTGTGCGCCTGAATCTAGCAGCGTGCAAACCTTACCTGAAGTTCCACTTCGTACGCGACTCGCTTCACTTGCGATTGACACCGCGCTAAAACTTCGCCGCTTAATTCTTGAACGGCGTACACGTATTGGGCACTGCATAATTTCTTGCCTTTACGCAGCGTGCCACCCCTGAAAAAATCTTCGGCGCCCGATATTCGCTGCAGGCCGTGATACAACACAACCGAAAGTGGCGGGTTCGTATTGTAAACGTGCTTTCCGAAACAGACGACCGAGCATGGTACGATCCATTTTAGGACAGAGGGCGCTTTTTAGCACATTTTTCGCAGCGCCCCCTGGGCAATGCAAGAGCCCCATAGAAGACGTGAGAACAAGCGCGCGTTATCAAATCATGAAATTGAGAAACCGATACTATGCCCGAGTCGCCTGCGCTACATGCAGCCGGTTCGCGCTACGAAATGCGCTTACCTAATCATGCCCTATTGACGCAAAACATCTTAGCTAAAGCTTACCGTTCAGCGTAGTCGACGTATGATGCCACAAAAAAGACACGCATACACGACACCAATGTTCAGGCAGACACCACACACCGCTTCAAGCGTTTACGTGCCTGGTGCACTCGCGGAGAATTCGAATTGACGCGAACAGACGGCGCACCGCCGCGCATGCGCAGGAGCTCCGCGTGCCGGGAGTGCGCGCTCCGAGGAGTGTAAGCGCCTTTTCCTTTTTCTATTTTTTGTCTGTTTCTCTCTCTGAGAGCCATGCGCGCCGGAACGGGTTGCTTTTCTTTTCCTTTTTTCATCTTTTTTCATGGACGAAGGAAATGCGCTGGCAGGTTGTATTACAAACGCTGCGGGCTATCGTGTGGATGGATGAATGCGCTGGTTGTAAAAGCCGTTACAGGGCCCTTCAGACGCTTGAGACGCATTATCGCCAGCGAAGATGAGTAATACAGCGCATTTGTAGCGTATCTTCCAGCGTACCGCGAAATGCGATGCCCGCACATATATTAGTGCGAATTTTCCGTTTCAATGATAGGTCAGAGCCATCAGTGCAGCATTGAGGTACTCATATGCGTGGCTGCGCAGGAATACCGCCGACGAAATACTGGGTGGGCTCAGAGAATTTGGCACATATTTTAAGTGAAAGAGAAACTTTGATGAGTTTATAGTGCAGGATATCAGTCAACAAAAAGACCGCCTGATGTTAGTGATGCAGCCGAGATATGAAGACAATGTGAAAAGTATCCGATAATCGGACGACACACAGCGCCCACGCCACATGCGCGACATCGGTTCATCGCACACTCACAAAGTCCGCGTTGTCAGCTACAAACATTACGAGTCTCTGCGCTGTTAGCTTGATGCATGTTTGGAATCCACTCGTAGCTGAAGTTGGCGTTAATAACATGTATTATCATAACAGGATCAGCGTTTTGCTTTCTTTTTTCTACTGCCGCAAAAGTTATGCTATGACAACTGTGAAAAACACCCGTGTGCTTAGATTTAGGTGCACGTTAAAGAACCCTAGGTGGTCAAAATTTCCGGAGTCGTCCACTACGGCGTGCCTCATAATCAGAAAGTGGTTTTGGCACGTAAAACCCCAAATATTATTATTATTACGGTTGCTTAGTGGCTTTGTTCCTGTGCTGCTGAGAACGAGGTCGCGGGATCAAATTCAGGTCACGGTGGCCTCAATTCTATGGAGGCGAAATCCAAAGCGGTCGCGTATTTCAATTTCGGTGCACGTTAAAGAACCCCAGGTATTTAAAATTAATCCGGTGTGCCCCACAACGACGTGCCTCATAATCGGATCGTGGTTTTGGCACGGAAAATCCCATAATTTCATTTTAGTTTTTAGAAATTGAGGACCTTGGGGGAGTCCTGTGAAGCACACCTGTTAAGAGATGTATTTTCACGGCTCCTTGGGGGACATGCTAACGGATGCCTACTGTGTAAGGAGATCTAAAGCGGGCCGTATGATAAATAATATATTTTAAACAGGAAGGCGTAAAAAAGCAAGGAATCGCACGTGTCTTAACTTTCTCGCTTTTCATTGGATACTACAACTATCGTGCTGCCATTCAAAACATACAAACTAACAGAAGGATTATAGAGAAGGGTCAGGAAAGTTATATAAAAGAAAAGACCTAGAGAGACAGAATTACCGTACTTTCACTATGCCATAGCTGTCTCTTGTACACAGTGTGTCTGAATGGAAGGGAAAAAAAACAAAGCATAAACCGACAGTTTTGACCGGTACGAAAACGTAAGTGAAACGTTATTTATTATTTTTTAGGACAGTGAAACAAATATTTCTTATTGGTTTTCAGTTCGAGGAAAGGTCGGCAGTCGGAAACAACCGGCGTCAGGCTACGTCAGAATTAGCGCATATATTATTGGGGTCTGCGTACGCCCGTATCTCAGGCAAGGATAGTGCGAGTCATAGGCGGCCAAGCGCTCCACTAATCGAAGCCTGCCGCTCGGTGCAGTAGCAGATCGGCATAGTAGGAAAACCCGGTTTGCGCGCTGGAGAGCTTATTGCTTAATTTTGTTAATTTTGCTTTGTTACCGAAGTTTCATCGTTCGTTTATACCGGTGTCACATGGCCACTTTCGATCGCGATTGAGTTCGACCCGGATGGAAATACTCGACCGCGATTGGCTCCTTTACGTAGATTGAGCAAATAACCCACTTGTGACTGAAAAATTTGGTAAGGATCGAACTCGACTGCAATGAAAAGAGCGCCACGTGACACATCTATTATGTTCATTTAAGTTAGTTTTATCGGAGCAGTGGTCTCGTATTTCAGCTAGTACGCTCGATGACGTGCTGTTTCCAAAATCTTGCTCAGTGCCTTGACTCAAGGTAAGAGCTCAGCTCTTAGGCGCCCGTAACTGCGTTGAGCGTCTGCGTGCCTCAGCGTTGTTGTACCTCGTAATCGAGCGAACGAGTACGGCGAAAGCTGAAAGCGAATGCGGGGCGCTCTGGATGATGAAAAAGCGCTCGAGGAGGAAAGTGGAGGCGGAGGCTGTAATGAAAGCACGAGGCGGAAAGTGGAGGACGAGTGGAGAGGAGACGGCCTGCGCATGCGCTGAGCTGCCGGCGGCCACGTCTTCTTCAGCCGCGTGGGCAATCTCATCTGCGCTTCCGAGGAGGTTCAGGGTGGCATGAGGCAAGGAGGGCTACGCTCGTCTGCGGCGTCAGCTACTGAGGTCAACCTGCTATACCAGCTTGTGTGAGAAGGATCACTGCTCCTGCAAGGTGCGATGGCGAGCATTTACGAGTAGAGCTCGATGTGATACTCCCTAGGGTGTTGTGGCCGCTGACACTAGTGGTACGATTTCGCGCGACGAAGGGCCGCTCTCATTGTTGGTGGAACTAAAGCGAGGGAAGAAAAGCGTAGTGCCACGAAAGACGGGCTGTGCGGCCACGATGGCTACGATATGGCACCAAAGTAGCACGCGTCGTCTATTGCAAACAAAGCGCTGCATGATCTGCATGGCGGCTGCGGTGAATCCCGTCCAGGCGTCACCCACGTACTGCCTTTCGCGATCTCCCGATTAGCGAGTTATTCGCGCCACACTTAGCTCCGTTTGCAATGTGCCGCACGAGGCAGAGTGTCCGTAGCAGCTACCCTACTCACAGCGTGCTTTTCCTAATATAAGCCGGGTGCCTATATAATCAGAATACAAAATATTGACTCGCGAAACGAAAACACGTGTAGATCTGCGCTCAACTTTCCCATTAGGGAGTATAGTAACCGTCGGTGAATTTTTTGTCGATACTTTGCTTCGAATATTTTTGCGTGCCAACCAAAACTGTTATGAACCGTTACGAACGTTTTTTCAGTGGAACGAAACTAAAAAAAAAAAACGAAAACCATTTTGTTCTGACATCCTGCTTGCAGAAAATTAAGGCGCCCGTCTGGAGTGGGTCCGGTAACATGAACGCCTCGTCCTCTGAAAATTGCAGTGCGGTCTCGATGTTTGCCTTCAGGCTGAGGCTCTTGATGACAGACACAAGCTGGCGGTGCGCCGCAGTTTGCGCTGGGCACTGGAGCTGCACGTTTTCGGCGGTTGCGGACGCTGTACTGTCCGGGCTGCCCCCGCCTTTCGCGAAGGACGAATAATCTCGCACGCATCATCTGGAGGCACGATACAAAAGCTGGGTGGTTATGCATAACTCGCTATGAAGCATGCATCTATTTAGTCTGTAGAATTTATGAAACTCCAGGAAAGCAATGTGACATTGTGACGTAGGTTGTTATCTAATGCATCATATACATGTCCGCTTCAAATGCTTCAGATTATGAAGATTGCAGGAATCACATATCTTTGGGGAGCGTTACGGAGCTGTAATATTTGTCAGTGCCACTTGCTTCAAGTTAACAGTCTTCCTCCATTCCTAAAAAAATGACGAGACCTTGGATGAATATTGACACGTGTACATGTTTATCTTTCTCGGGTGACCACTTTTCACCGCTTAACAACCATTATCACGTAGCGTAGGACGCGCCTGCAATAGGACATTTCTGAAATGTTATCGATGGTTTCATCCGCTGTCTGTCACCGAACCTTGTGTAATCTGATTGCATGTATGAGCCACACGAATAGTGTAGAACTTTGTGGAAGACACGCGGGTCCCAGCGATTAGTCTGGAGCATTCGACGATTGATGTATAAAAGCCGACGCTCTTGACCCGTTGATGAGACTTTCTACGATCGCCGACCGTGTTCGCCGCTATCGTTGTGCTATAAGTGTAGCTTGTTTCTGTGGGCAGAGGTTCGCCCAATAAAAGCTAGTTTTGTCTTTCACAGTATTGTTACTGGGTTCTTCAACGTCACCACCACGTGACAATATTATGTTTTCAATAGTGGACAAAATTTAGCGCTCTCTCCTAAGAGAAGAAGAGTTGGTACGATTTGGTTCAGTGGTTCTCTCAGATTATCATCCCTGTATTTCATGAGTACTTACTGAGGGGAAAACAGATGTCACCCGCAGCGAAACGCTTGCTCTAAGATCGCGGGGTCAAGCGTGTTGCGCAAGATGTCGCTCGAAATGCCTGCTCCCACAAGTGGACACCGACGGTTTACTAACTGTTGGTCATTGCCATGCCACACAGACAAAGATATAAAGAACGCGCTGTGTTGTTCGATCAAGTTGGCTCCCCGTCTTCCTATTGTGAAAGAGCCTTAAAGGGCCTCATACAGTGACTACAGCTGCGTTAGCGTTGACCGTGTGCAGTGTGGCAGGTGCCCCCGAATGGCCCTGCTTGAAGGCAAGGCTACAACATGAGCGACCAGATGGCCTATGGAAGAACTTTATGGACAACAGCCGCTGCACTGTCGTTTTAAGGGCGGTTTTATTGAAAGGGTGCCGCGCCACTGATGGTTGCAAGGCACTGTCGTATTGTCTGCAGTTTCGCCGTCTGAATTGTCTGCCGTGGTAAGTGCTTCACAGTTCGCCGAAAGCATTGTTCAAACTGCTGTACACCCTCCACTCTTGGAAGTGAGGTCATTGTAATTAACAGCGTAAAAATATCCTTCATGCATTTTCTCGTATCTAATCTATCTATCTATCTATCTATCTATCTATCTATCTATCTATCTATCTATCTATCTATCTATCTATCTATCTATCTATCTATCTATCTATCTATCTATCTATCTATCTATCTATCTCAACCTTTTATGCGAAGCTGAGGGAAGCGAATTTGGAAAAAAAACGATTGGACCGATTTGTGTCACAAGGTATGTGATAATGGGTATGTGTCGCTCTGCAATGAAGCTCTTTCAAGCCAGCTTGGTTCATTAGGGGCGTGCTTTCTTCGGTGAAAATCTTTCGCACCAACATGAGCCACTGGGGATGTGCCACTGGATATGTACCGCTCTGTAATGAATTTCTTTGATGCAAACGTGGGTCACTAGATATATACCACTGAATAATTGCCGCTCTTCACCCGCCGTTGCGGTCAAGTGACAATGGCGCTGCGCTGCTAAGCTTGAGGCCATGGAATCAAATGCCAGCCGCGTCTGCCGCATTTCAATTTGGGCGAAATGCAAGATCGTCAATGTACCGTACATTGGGTGCCCGTTAAAGAACCGCAGATTGTCAGAAATTAGGCCGGGGTCTCCAACTACGGAGTGCCTCATGATCAGACCGCGCTTTTCGCACGTAAAGTCCAAAAATGTAATTTGTTTTTATATGCCAATCTCTTACGCGAAAAAATAATGAAAAAGTTGTCTGGTGCAGGGCGGTATCGAACCAGCATCATATGTATTCACACACTGATGTCGGACTATGTATTCACACGCGCGCTACATGCGGACTTCCCGGCGGCATTGCTAGATGGCGCAGTGTGTCTAGAGAAAAACGGGAGAGAGGAGCCCGATGGCATAAACGTCTCATTCATGACGCGTTTTGGCAGTGGCAATGCGGTGTTTAATACATTGCTTGACATTAATGTCATGTCGACATTAATCATGAGAAGGATTCTGCCGCAATTTTTCTTTAAAGGGCCTGCTTATGCAGTGCAGTATGTGGAAGGCCAGTGCGTCTTACGGCAGATTATGTTCAGGATTGTTTCTAAACTGTGTTTAGGTATTGCTTGAAAGTGGACTGGCCTTGGGTACTGATGGGCTTTAATTGTGTTATTGAAATGTGATCCGTTATGTATTTTACTGAAAGTGCAATTAGCGCATTTTGATTCCTTCAATAGTAAAGTAGTGATTGTGAAACCGGCACCACAGCCAGAAGTCGATCCCACCACGCCTTCGAGCCGTCTTTGCCCCGGCAGGGAGTACAGTTAGGGATATTCTTCATTCTTTCGAAGAAATGAACGTTATTCAAGTTATAAATACTGCATTCACCATGGATGTTAGAAATGCGCGAGCTGCTTTTTGACATTTGTTGTTGTTTTTGACGTGAGGATATGAAGCATGTAACTTCACATTCAGTGGTCGAATCACTAGGAACCAGGATAAAGAAACGGATAATGATGAGGAGCATAGACGATTAGGAACGTACCGCATTAAGTAAGTAAGATAGCGTGCGCGATAGAAATAGCGCTGTTTGAAACAATAACAAAGAAAAAAAATTACATAAATACAAGGAGAACAATTCAGCAAGGTAAGCCCTTTCACAAAGACTACGCTGTTTTGTGGCCTTCTGCAACGTCGAGTTTTCTATGTAATTATTCAAACAACCATGGTACTGCACATCTGGCCGTAACTGGAGGCCTACGTAGAAGAGCGCACAAGATGTATAATAGTGTTACGGTACATTTGGACAGGACCATGCGCGCAAGAGGGAGACGAAGTGGAAGTGGTAGACTGTCTACTGGAGCTATGAAATTTGTACCAGCCTGGGCGTTTACCACTAACTTTTTCCTATGTAAAAAGTTACACATACGTTTGTGCACCGGATTTCCTCTTCGTAACATTATGTTTATCATCACTCTCTGTCTCTATGAGATGTTTTATTCTCCTTCTATGTTCAAAGTGTTTCAGGGTAAAACTTGAAGAGACATGCGACAAAATCGCTCTACAAAGCTTCAAAAGCAGCAGAGAAAAAATAAGAACGACTCTGAAAGGTGAACTGCAACGAAATTTTCCTTGGGCTCAAGTGGCTGTAAACGCATAGCATATACTATCAATGAACTCTTGGCAAAGTGGCAAGGCTGATCATTTTCCCATTTTCTTATTAGCAGGCATTACATAGCGCCTAAGCAGATGACGCGTGGGCCTTGCTGTGAGTAGTAGTGATACTGATTTGGCTAAAGATTCAGGGCCCGTATCCACAAAACGTCCTTACGCTAAAAGCGTTCATGCCAGCCAATAGTATGTACGACATATTATTAGCGAAGATGATCAGCCAATGAAAAACAGCACTTACAAACGAAAAGCGTTGTGAATTCTGCCCCTCAACCGCACACGACTGCTCATCTTTCAGTTTCGCCTAGGCGCACAGGCGCATCGCTCGCTCAACATTTTCAAATTGATGAGTGTCTCTCTCGGCGTGCTTTCTCATTGTGCACGGGATTTGATCTGTTTCAAGAATGACGACGCGTTGTGTGGCCATCGTATCTCGAACACGTACTCGAACACGAACGATGGCTGTGCAGTAGTACAAAGTGCTGCGTAGAGGAAAGCAGAACACATCTTCCCTGTCCCAGTTTTCGGGGCGCAAGTGTGCACCACGCCGCAGCAGGCAAGTGCGACGTGGAGCAGACAACGCGCACAAAGCATGTAAGCTGCACTTGAGGAAGCTTCGCAGGCTACTGCGCCGGCTTACCCGTGCGAGATCTGCTGGCCAAACGCTTTCTAGAGATTGCTATAAGTACTATAACTACCGTGTTCACGAATGCGTCTTAAGTTAAAGCCCGTGCTTGACTTGGTTTATATGATGCCTGGCATGAACGAGCCGAAGACGCTCATTGCCATTCCTGCGGCGCGTTTACCACAGGCGTCATAAGAATCAAGTCAAGCTAGGGCTCCAAGTTAAGATGGAGTTATGAATACTGCGATTGCGCACAAAAAGTACAAGTAAGTTACATTAAGGGGTGATATGCTTGCGCCATCATTTCCGGTTGTGTACCTTCTTCGAAACGTTTCGCATCTCTACATCGAACGTGTTGAAGTGACGAACGAAAGTCTTTCTGACACAGCGCCAGAAACGTTGTCTGCCAGAACCGCATGCCGCATTTCTCACGAAGGAGAACGCGATGCGGCGGCCTTGGCGTAGATGCGACGGCATACTATACCGGAACGCGATGCCGCCAGAGGCAAAACGGGCGAAACTCTACCACGGCCGGAGTCTGGCCTCGATTTTACGTGCACTTTGTCTCGAGCCTCATCTACTTCTCAACTTTTACTACAGAGGATGATAGTTGCCTTTGAGACTAATCTCCGTGGACTCGGCCTAAGGTAGGTAAGGCTAAAAACGCATGTACAGTCAGGCATATCCAGCGTGCCAGGCAGCGGCCGGCGAAATCGGTACTTCATGCTGGTGACACTAAGTTCGCCACAATTTTGCCCTCTGTGTAATTCAGCGCGTTAAACGTGGCCCGCAGCAGCTGGGCGATCATTTTTGCAGCAGGGAACACCTGCGGGAACAAAAGGCAAACCTGCTGCAGCGATAGCGCGCCAGGTGTTGCTTGTTGCGAAAGGGCATCCAAACGAGGCCACGCCACCGTTGCTCTCGGAAGCCGGCGCGTGGTCTATATCTCTCTCTCCCACCGCCACTGGGCTTAGCTGCTGCTCGCGCCTGTCTGCCTTGGTTTTCCCTGCTGCTTCCTCGGTCTCTCGTCGCGCAGGACGTCGGTGGCTCACGGCGTTGGCACTGGAGGCTGCTGCAGCAGCTCTGCTAATTGCTGGCTCGGGCAGCACATGTCACTATGGTAAGGGGTCGTCCACTCTTAAAGCCCATTCATACTACGAGGTTATCGGCGCGCGGGCGAGCGTCGCTCGACGCAGGGCGCATCGGAGCGCGTTGGCCGCATCCGGTTACGTTGGCTGCGCCAGTGCGTCGAACCATCGGTCAAACTATAGAAGCTGTTGTTCTCGCCAACGTGACGTAACGTGTGCGAATGCTCACGCTATGTGGGACTATGCTTACCCCTTTAGTACGAACACGCCGCAGCGTGGCCGAGCTCGGCGGAACGGCAGCGCACATGACGCGGCGGCGCATCGAACTTAAGCGGTGCAGGCGCAAAGACGAGGCGTTCATTTGAGGGATCGCCAGCCGTTTTTGCGCCGGCGCGAGTAAGAGCAGGCGCGAGAGAGCAAATCTGGGGGCTTTCGCTCCTTGAATATGTGACTCTGCCTAGGCACAACGGAGGAGCTTTTTCATGCGACAGCGTTAAGGAGCTCGTGTCGCATCAAAGCCGGTGTCGGCGTCGGCGGCGTTGGCCGTGAGCGAAAAGTCCCGGAAGGCAATTCATAAACAAAAACAACCTGCAAGATGGGCTGCACGGGAATCGAACCAGGGTCTCCGGAGTGTGAGGCGGAGACGGTACCACTCAGCCAAGAGTTCTGTCGTTCAAAGTTGGACAAAAACGCCTCTAGTGAATGCGGTGTCGCCTTACAAACGTGCAATAGAAAGCTATACTGCTGTGTATATCGGTAATTATGAGCATGTAAATTAGAGAAGTCACAGTTGAACGCGTAGCGAAGTACGTTTCCGCTACATTTCTTCTGCGCTTTCCGCACACGCAAAGCCATCTTGCGGCAAACACACAAGACCCCCTCCTCTCAATGTACGGCGCTGCCCCGACCGGTGGCGCGCCACGCGCGCATTGGGTAAAGCCCCTCAATCTCCCGAAGTAGCGCCATTCACTTCCCTCCTCCTCCGGTCGGCGCGGCCTCGACGGTGGCGCCGCCGGTGGTGGGCCTGCCGTAGCAGACGACGGCTAACACTCTACGGGAGGAAATCCGCAGAAAAGTTCGTTCGAGCCCTGCGGAGCAGTTTTTTCAATCGAGATCTTTCTTCGTCAGTCGGTAACTGGCCTTTAGAATTTCGTGTTGCAATTGCGGAAGAAATAGAGAAAAGGACCATTATTCAAGGCGTATTTAAGGCGTAAAGCGCGCGACGTTGAGAGTGCGTGTTGTTGAAACACGACGCAAGCACGCGGTGTACTCAAGCACGCGCGTAATTACCAAAGTTTCAGGTTTTGACAGCGTGAAAGTATGTGTACGTGGTTTCGTAGGCTCATTTACGTACCTGCTGACCGCACAGAGCCGGAATGGCTGTGTGCAGTCAGCAATGCCTGAAACAGGACCATTTTTTTCATTGCGGGGTGCTTTGGTAATCGTGACGATGTATTGTTTTCTTTTTTTACAAGTACTCCTCCAGGAGGGCACATGTAATGAATGGCTAACGGAGGCCTCTGAAGAGCACGTGATATTACAATAATTCAGGCGTCGCAGGGAGTATTCGCATACAAAATTGGCTGTCCGCGATCTTATACCTCCTTGGCAAGCACAGGCTTCGGCGAGCCCCATCTAGCCCTGGTTCTAGCTTTGGTGTTCCCGTAGCCGCTTTGGTGCCCTGGAGGCTCCGTCAATAATACGAAATAATGACAAGGTGTTACAACTAGTAAATAAAATTTATTGAAGAAATACAATCGCGCCGAGGCGCCAACTGCGCGAGTATTATGAAACGATAACGAGGAATTTACCGGCCCGCGTACGACTCTACGATCAAAGTACACGTTAAACATCCCCAGGCGAGCTAGATAAAGTTATCCAGGGCCATCCACTACGACCTGCATTCTAGCTTTAGTCGCTTCAGAACGTTAAAAGCGTTAATCACCACAAACCGAATCAATACATGCGGGCGTACATTCGAAGCTAAAAGACTGCATCGTAAATCATATTGAGCATTGCAAAAGCGTCGAGAATGTGCAAACTTCTGGTGGAGCTCAAGACACACCCTGAATAATGTCGTTTTTATGTCACAGGCCAGCTGCAGATGCGTGCATTTCACCGCAAGACGAAACTACATGAAACAAAGAGAGCACATTCGAAAAAAAAAGTCATACAACGCGCTAAAAACCACGCAAAACATGAACACACTTTTTCGAAGCGGAAGGCGTGAATTAGGCTCCAAATAAGAGGTTGTGAGTAGCTGTGGCCCTTACTTCACTAAGCCGTGCGTTCTTTGCCCCTTCCTCGAAGTCAGCCCGCCCGATCCGGCTAATGCACACTTCTTTATGCGTTGCACCCGCCGGACGTCAAAGCAAAAAGCTTTTTGCCCTCGCTGTGTCTATTGCGGCAACCGAAGGCGCAGCAGCATGCCATCGCAATTAAGTTCTGGGCCCGACACATTCTATTACGCTAACGCACTCTGTCAGTCCGCCTGTCGTACTTTCGTCGCGCAGGCCCAACAATGGAGGTCGGCGCGCGCTGGAATGAAAAAAAATATACAAAAGCGCGGCGTCTGCTCCGCGCTGGAAAGAAAAAATATACAAAAGCGCGGCGCCTGCTTCCACGTGACACAGATTGGCCAATGGGGGAGCGGAGGAGGCTGGGCGACAGGAGGCGTGGAGGAGAACGGGCCAGGGTGAGCGGGGTGGCGGAAAATCTAATGGCGCTACTTTTGAAAAATTGGGGGGTTTTAGCATTGGGGCTGCGCGGGGACCGGTGCGAGGCGCGTCGCGGCCCCGACTCCCTCTCCCCTGACGACGCTTCGCCGTGCTCCCTCACGGGTTGCAGAATCAAGTGTCCTTCCTTTCTTTAGATCGCTCTCTATCTATCTCTCTGCCCGTGCCGATCACAACGTTTGGCTAGCGTAGATCGTTTCCCCCTCCGAGACACCGAGTTTTTTTATTCGTTCCGCTTGCTCAGGCGCACGTTTCGTTGCCGCGCCTAACGCTGCGTTGCTCGACGCTCACCGCGTGATAGGTGGGCGCAAAGTCCGATGCGGGGCGCCTCGTAAGTGATCGCTGCGCCGTAGTGCATTGTCTTACACCCCTTGGCGGGTCGACGGGAACGCTGTCGCGTTCCACTCTTGAAGGCGAAGCCTAAGCGCCTTCTAACTTTTTTAGCAAGTGTTTATGCGTTTGTCCCCGACACGTGCCGGTATTACAGAGTGGAGTCGAGTTTGTTTACGCTTCGCCGCTGACTGCCCGCGTGGTGAGGCAGTGGGCACGGACGCCCCATTTGGTGATCGCTGTGTCTGGAAGTACGTCAGACAGACTTTCTCACGCCTGCGCCGCTGGAGCTGGGTCATTCATGCCGAATTAAATCTTTCTTACCCCTTACGGCACTCTACATTAAAAAAAAAAAAACATCACTGATTTTTCCGGGGGAGCAGTAGGCGCCGTCGTAGAAGCACGGCCTGCTCTCCTGGTGCAGTATCTTCGCTTTTGGCAGGCTTTTTGTATGCTGCCGTCCGCGACTTTTCAGGAGCATTTTTGAGCGGTTCCCTTTGAATGAAATAAACACGCAGCGCCTTAGCAACCGTGCTTGAATGCCACTACGTGATGTCATGCCGTGAGGAGTTTTGGTTTTGCGTCTCGCCCACCTTAGGTTAGGTTAACGTTAGGATAGGTTAAGTTAGCGTAAAATACGTTAGCACAGCGCGACGTATTCTCATAGCGATTGCAGGGGCGTCGAGAGTCACAGGCGGCATTTCAGCCACTTGCGTTCAAACGTGATGGCTAAGGCGCTCTGACTTCTACATTTCCAATATATGCGGCGCGGCCTTTACTACGGTCCCTACTGCTGCCACGCAAACATTTATGATGTTATTTTGCAGGTACATCGCTGTAAGGCGCGAGAAAGTTATGGTCCGACACGACTGACTCAGCACGAGCACCGCAGACAGCTTGTCCGACAGAGAGGTCGCCAAACGGGGCACCAGTACCCGCTCCTTCACCTATTTCACCGCGCCGGCAGCCATCGTCCGAGTGCCAACTGACACGACCCCACTCCGCAATGACAGCACGCCTAGGGCGAAACGCTTACAACACACGCTAATCGCTCACCCGCACCGGTGCGCACCGGGGCGCCTTGATGCGCACTTTCATCCTCGATCAACCGCGCCGGTGCGCACCGACCGTCCTCGATCACCGGAAGCGCACCCTGTTGGAGCGGTTTTCCGTTGCCCCGTCTCGCACCGAGAAAATCGGCGGTGCGCCGGGGTGCAATCCCTGCAAGCAGTGAGGGACGCGCGACGCGCGCGCGCACTGCCGACTGCAGAACCGCGGACACTCTGGCCCCATAGCTGCGGTTGCAACGGAGTTGACCGAGTTAGCTCGTTAGCTAGTGGAGATGTCGGCAATGAGAAAGGAAGCGCTGCTGGTTGCCGCAATCGATGAGCTTTTTTCAAGTTCGTCTGACAGCGAAGACGACATGCTGATCGACCTCGTCCAAAAACAATGTGGTGAAGAGCTGCCGAAAGTGGACAGGTTCGTCGAACGGGTCGTCAGGAATGGGTTGTCAGGATTAATTATAAAATCCATTGGTGTTTGCTTGCAACCAGGTATGTCGGAGCACGCAGTTTGACAAGGTTCGAGCGCTTGCCGCAGATGCTCAGCACCTGCCAACAATAAAATGTGCGCGCGCGCGCGTTCGCGCACGTTTTGCGCGCCAGGGGCAAAGTAGCGCTGCGTGCAAGCACCCTGCACGGGGTGCAGTTTTGTCCTCGATGTTGACCCTCCGCAGTGCGCTACCACGGCGGTGCAAAGCGCACCATTCTGGTTTCGGGGCAACCCCGGGGCAAGGTGATCGAGGACGCTATAAGAAACCTTCTCTGTAGTGCAAACAAAACAGGAACAAATGCCCCCAGATTTTCTTTCTCGCGTCTGTTCTTACTCGCGCCTGCGCACAAAAGGCTGGCAATCCCTCAAATGAACGTCTCATGGCGCAAAGAGGCTTGGAGGTGGTGCCTCGCGTTGTGTGCTAAAGCACGGCGCGCTTCCGCGCGCAATCCATCGACTTCCTGCTCGACAAAAGACCGAGGAACAAGCAGCTGCCGCCATGGCCGGCAGGCGCGCACAGAAGCCATAGAATAAAGAACCAACTTTGGAGAAGGGAAACTGTACCTTCAGCAGTGGTGCGAAAATAAGCAACGGCAGCGCATAGAACTTACGTAGGTGGATACCAGATGGCGCTGCTCCATCAGGAAGCGGAAGTGCGTTTTCTTTAGAGCCAAATCCAATAAGGCCGCTTCCCACCGGTAGCGTACGCTGATACGCGTCGTACTCGCCCTGCCGGCTATGTGGCATACCAGCGTAGCTGGTATGCCACATAGAACTAACTGCCGGGAGACCAAAGAGCCTGTACTGACGCCCATACGAACAAGTCGCAAGTGAGTGAAGAGAACGTGCGGCTTTACTGGCAGAAAGGAAGCAGTGCACATTTTCGTGCAAGAGCAGAAATAAAAGTTGCATGTCGAGATACGCTGGAATAATTGACGTGAGCTCGTAAAGGGCGCACTTTCGTCGTCGCTCATGGCGACCTCGCACATGGTAACCTGGTAACGAGCGAAAAGCAGCGGCGCAAGCGGATGGGACAGCGTGTCCCACCTGTTTGCGGCGACAATCGCCGTTAAAGATGAGCAACTTGCACTGCGAAGCAATCGGGTGACGCAGGCATCTGCTGCCGCAACCAACACAGCGATGTGGACACCCGGTATTTTAGCGTTAACTCCTTTCCAACCTGCACGTTTCTTTTCTTTCGGGGGTCACTAACGCGTGGCTCGCACTTGGTGCCCCACTTTGTCTCAATATGGACAAATCGATTCCGTGGGCATCACCTTCGACAGCCACTTTGTCGGGCCTTTTCGCCCATGTGGCTATCAACTTCATACACTTCGAACCATGTAAGCACATATGGTGGACTCCGTTCTCAGCAAATCATGGCCAAGGAAGGCCACAAGCAGAATTTGCCCATGGCTGCAGCAGGAAAGAACGAACGGGGCGCACCAATTACGGTGCGTGTATACTAGGAGTCTATGTCACTGTGCGGACTGCAGGAGCAAATGCTTACCACGAGTAACTGCTTACCAACGCAACTGACCAGGGCCCCACATCCGAGAAACGTAACACTGCAACCCCGACCAAGTGGAGCAGCAATACCAGATTCTGCAATCAATCACTTCAGCGTAGCTTGCGCAAAAAACCCAGGCTCTCGAGAAAGAAGAGCAATCATCAACGAGACTAGGAATATGGAAAATGAGAAAGCTTGCATTCAATAACGAAGCCACTCTGCTCTACAAGCACTGAAGGTTGAAAACATAAGAAAAGTAAAATGGTGCATAGCACACGTTGCGTAGGTTAATGCAAGACACATGCCGATGCTGCATCAGCAATTTTAGGAGAGGAATTGCGCATGACAGCATTAACTAGAAGATACTGCTACAGATACGTTATGCTACTAGATAGTGAATGTATTAAGTATGAGCGAAGATTCGGTTGACCTTTATGTTTGGATGAGGATGAATGATCTCTAACGAGAATGGGCAATGAAAAAGCTTGCATTTATAGAAAAAAAATTACACTTGGCACAAATGGAATTGACATGGTCAGAAAGCTGTTTAAGGGCAAACTGACGGAACTCTTTTGGACAGCGTCGTCCGTGCTTGGCCAGAAGCTGCAGGTGCATCTGAACATGAAAATTTTCTAGAAAGTGCTTTTTAAGTTACCTGGATAACTAGGCCAAATGTCCGTGCTGGCGGAATGATGGCTGAAGTTTCTTCAGTCTTGACACAGCCCTCTGCAGACTTGATATCTCATGCAAATTGTTCTGCGTCCGCTTCTTTGTTCGTGGTGTGAAATTCTTGCAAATTCGCGTCCAGCCCCTTCCTGTTGGTGTAGATGGGAGTTGCTGTGATGGCCAAGATGTGCTTGGCACTGACTCTGTTGGGACAGAACAGTGACACATGAGATACAGCCCAGATTAGCTAAACTCATGTAGTGTTTTTTTTATGTTCGAAGCAATTATAGTGAACCATAAATATGAACAAACATTCATATCTGCTGCAAACAAATGACATGTATCTCAAGACTAGCAAGCCAATACAGCATATATCAGGCATATTTATTTCTGAAGCAAGTGTTGTTTACCTTGTAGTAACAGCCAAAGTCCACAAACTGGCCACGTTGTAGCAGGCAGCAAATTCTCTTTAGTGCATGGAGTGTGTTGCTTTATGCTGGTGGCGTCCTCATTACTGCATGCCCGGAACAGAAATTTTGACTGCATCAGAAATTCAAAAAGTACAATTTTGCGATATGAAATGTAAAAAGGTGTGACATATATATTGTAATGATTTGCGGCTACAGAACACACGCAAATGTACACTGTGTGTTCTAGGGTGCTTAAGCAGCATGGTAAATAAATATTGCTACTCTCCGTAAAATTGATGTCTGCCTAACTACAGCGCATTTCAACAGCTTAAGTATTATTAAGATCACAAAGGAAAACATTTGTGCGCTCATTTATACACAAGAAGAGATCACATTGCTGGTTTCACAAGCAAATGCATGAAAGACATGAAGCTATTAGAAATGATCCATTCGTTTTCTGGGCGAACGTAATTAACCGCTTCACTACTGCAAAAATAAATGTCCTTAGGTAAACCAAACTGAACTTCAAGAATATTTGGAACCAACAGGTGCGAAATATGGGCGAATTATCATGCTTGCAATGGTTTAATACATCAAATTCTGTACTTTCACTTCATGGTACCAAAGATTATTCTGTTTTGCGGACGAAAGAAGTTGCCAGCGGACTCGAGAAAAAGTTTATATATGTATATATATAAGGCTACTCAGCCACCCATGGCCACGGCTACAATAAGATGAAAAATGCGAGTTGCGTCCCAATATCGCTCTGTCTTTCTTTCCTGATTGTGTATGTGTAATCCCGGCTTCGTCACTGAATCTTTATTTAGGAAACAGCAACGGAGGCTCCTGACTGCCCATATGTAATACAGGATCTAGTTCGTTAACTTGTCTCCGCCTGTAAGTTATTGCGACGAATATTATGTAATGATTCAAGCAGCGGCGTTAAACGACCCACCGTTATTGCCGTTGTCAGCCGCAGCAGAATCCAGCTCCCGTTTTGATGCAGACGTGGTCCGAATGGCTCACGATCGAAACCTAGCTTTCGGGGTTACATGTCTGCTTGCAAACATGTCACTTCAGCCCAAGTTAAATAACGCGAGACATCTAAGCGCAATGAAATAGTTTTAGCAACAAAGAAGCAACCAGCCTAAATGGACGAACGAATGAATCCGTACCCTTGTGCACTCGAAAATACCGTTAAAATTTTATATCCAACCAGAGGTCACGTGGAAGATCAATGATGCTGAACGCTATCTACGTTTATAATGACACAAAACAATAAACTTACTAATAAAGACTGCAATATCAAATTAGAAATGGAAACTTCGTGCTCTTTTTTCTGTAATAAAAATGCTTCGATAACTGTAGGAGAAACTTTGTAAGATAAATGGATGGATGGATGGATGGATGGATGGATGTTATGAGTGTCCCCTTTGGAACGGGGTGGTGGATTGCGACACCAAGCTCTTGCTATTATATTGCCTAATGTCCTACACAAGTTAAAAAAAGAAAAAAAGAAAGAGAAACACTTCTATGAACTCTCACAACCACATTTTCTGATGCCCTATTGCGAACTTTGCTTTTGCACGTCTCCATTTTTTTCGTTTCCCTACTTTTCTTTCACCAATCTTCCAATGGCCTCTTACTAATCTCTATTGCGGACATGTTTACTTTTCCCCTGCTTTCGCAGAACCCAAGGGCTTCAAGGAGGTCAGTGGTGCCTAAATCGACCGCTAGGTAGATGTCTTCACATTCTAATAAAACATGCTCCATCGTTTGCCTAGTTTTACCGCAGTAAGCACATGCTTCTTCCTTCTTATATCTCGCTTTATAGGTGTGTGTTCTAAGGCATCCCGATCTCTCTTCGAAATGTAATGAGCTTCACTTTGAGTTATCATAAATTGTTTCTTTCCTGATTTCCAGTTTTCCTCTTAAGTAGTTACTCATGGCAGGTTTCTTTTCCATTGCCGCCACCCATGTGATTATTTCAGCCTCTCTGACTTTCTGTTTGACGTTCTTTGTTGCTGTGCTGCTCACCGTACAGGCCGCGTACTAGCTGGTAAGCTTCCTAGTTCTTTCCCTCCACTGTGAATTGATGTTTTTCCTGTACAGATACCTCAACACTCTCCCAGCCGATTTACTTTCTTGTATTCCTCAGTCATTCTTAATAATCAATTTTACTGTGAGCTTCCCTCACTTGAAAACTAGTCCAGCCCATATCACCCTGCACAACTTCATTTGTAGTCTTCCATGAGCGCCCAATGCGAGGCAACTGATTCCTGATTGTACCCCTTATTTCAAAGGAACAACCGCATTTCCAAAGGTAAGTCCTTGAACCATTACACCTTTCCACATACCCCGGAGCACCTCGTACCTATTGTATCCCCATAGCGCCCTGTGCTTCATTATGGCTGCATTTCTCTTCACCTTTAATGTTATTGTTTTTTCCTGTGTTTCTATATATCTACTGCCTTGGTTTATCCATGTACCAAGGTATTTATATTCTCTTACCCGAGGTATTTCCTGGCCCTGTATTGCCACTGTCTGTTCACTGTTTTCATTGAATATCATAATACCTGATTTTCTAACACTAAATTTCAAACCTGAATTCTTGCCTTCCTGTCCACAGATATTATCCAGACGTTGCAAATCACTTTGCTTGTTAGCTATCAACACAATGCCGTCCGCATAAAATAAATCTGGAAGCTACAGCTCTGCTACTGTACCCGTCTGTCTGTATGAGAGATTAAAGCCGATATTACTTCCTTCTAGCGCCCTCTCCATCCTCACCATGTACATCATAAACAGCAGTGGTGATAAAGGGCACCCCTGCCTCAGTTCCTTGTTGATATCAACTTTCTCCTCTCTCCTCCTCCTTTCCTATTCGACGCAAACGCTATCTTATAGGTAAATATCTCCCAAAAGCTGTAGACAATAGTCACCTAAGCCTTCGCTTTCCAGAATATCCCGCAAGATGTTGTGGTCTACGCTGTCATACGCCCCTGTAATGTATAAAAAGGCCACATATAACGGTCTGCTTTCTACTCTTGATATTTCAATACACTGAGTAAGAACAAATAAGTTATCATCCCAACGCCTACCTATTCTGAAGCCATTTTGAAGTTGTCCCAAAATGCCATTATTCCCTGCCCATGCGTGTAGCTTTAATTTGGTTGCCCGCATTGCTAGCCTGTATATTACCGCTGTAATGGTCAACGGTCTATACGAGTGAATTCTTTTTCCCCCTTACTTTTATAAAATTGCACTTATTACGGCGCCTCTAGCGGGAGATATTGGAACTAACGCAGACCTTCCTAAGTGCTTCTACTATGCTGGTTTTATTAGCAGTGGCGCGTGGTCGATTTTTTCGCCCTCTGTGGCGTTTGGTGAACTTGAGAGTGTAGTACCCCTGCAGCAGCTAAGCCCAGTAGCGGTGAAAGAGGGTGACATGTGGGGGGAAAAGCGTGCCGGCTTTCAAGAGAGAGCGTGACGTAGCGTTTAGGGCGATGCCCTCTCCCCTCACGCAACACCTGGTGCGCTAGTGCGGCAGCAGGGGTTGCCTTTCGCCTAATTTCGGCCAACTCTGCTCCTTCGAGGCGCGCTCGTGGTGTGGCGTCGCAGCCAATGAGAGTTTAGAGACCCTTTTGCTGGTACAGACGGCGCCGGCTTTATTGCTGAATGGACCTTTGTATAAATGTATTGGCTAGGGCGAGTCTCCGCGGGGTCCACACTCGTTGCCACTTTTCTATGTTTACCACTCTGCAACCTTGAGCGTCACATCGGCGACGTTTTCCTATGGTTGACTTTCCTGCCTCTATTTATTGACGATGATGAGCAGCTGCGTCACGCTCACTCATTTTATGTGCTTTGCAGCGTCAGTGCTATGTATTCCTGTAGTCCTCCTTTCCTGAGACAAAAACAAAAGTTGGATGTCACAAAAAAGAAGCACCAAACTTACAACCACAATAAATCATACATAAAAGTGATATAACAAAACCTGTGTAACCTGCTCTTCTTTAGACATCGAAGTCGGACAAAAATTCATGTAATACACACTGTTCGCAAATGTTTTCACTATTTTCAGAATATGACTTTCGTAAAACCCTGATCATTATTGGAAGAAGGTTACGTGACCGTTAAGCTCGGATCACTACATTTGTCCATTTAATATGATCTAGAATACGCAGCCAACTGAACAAACATGTTTTTGCTATAGAAGTACGGCTTTGTAAGCTTGTTGCTTTATATTTTTAAACGTAGTGATCTACGGTACTGTTTGCAGGAACTATTAGGCCTCAAATAAAAATTCTCCTACCATAGGTCGATAGAGTTCAGCTTTTTCTCCTAAAAGCAACTGATTTCCTTCCAGAATTATTCAGTTAGACGTCGTCTAGAAAGTACATTCTTCCGTTTCACGTCTGTCTGAATGGCAAAATCGGAGTAGGTCGCAAAAGTCTGTACTTCGCAGCGGTACTTCAAGTTCCAACTGGGTGCTAAACGTCACTTTCCATTACGGGATACTGTGATGTACCTTTCAGCCGCGCTGGAGAACGACTGCATCTGTCTCTTTTATTTCTTTTATCTTTCAGTTCGTGCCACTTGTTCGAATTCAAGCTTTACCTTCACATACTATCTATGCGGCTCTCCAGTATACTGAAGTACGCACAGCATGGCAGCGTTACTGCGGGATATAAAATATTAAGATTTGATGCTCGGCAAAGTCCGTGTGTAACAAGTGCACAATTACGGCCTTTATTCCACGATGGATTTCAGGTGGAGTATTGTATAAAGGTGGGACCCCATAGCTCTCACTGGAGTTGTAAAAGGGGTCCCTAGACTATTTGCTTTTATATAAACATACTGAGTGAATGCAAGAAAAAAAAAAGAAAGCGTTCATTACAGTGTTCAGCAATCGTTTCTATTCTGCAATAATAAAAACTCAGATGGCAAATCATTCAGTCATATTTTATTTAACTATTGATTGTGATGGTTACTCAAGTGAATCGATGCCTATGGTACTAAGGAATTAGTGATTATAATTTCATGTTACGTGCTAGGATTCATTAATGCAGCATTTAAGTCCTCCATTAGGTCGAACTGCGGAAATTCGAGGTACGTTTGAAAGCAGCAGGGAGTGCGCTACGACTTATAGTGCTTTTTATTGAACGGCACTGCCCCAAGAGAAGTGCAATAAGCAAGAGTTGTTTGCCATGGAAGCTAAGCACAAAGCTGGAGATTCTAAGAAAGAGCGCTTTCGAATCATTTCGGGCAAGCTTGATAAAAAACGCGACTGAGCAGGGAGACATTTCATATGCTTGTTTTTCCTGGAAGAAGGGTGACAACAACCAGCACTGTTTTGATTTGGAAAACGACGTTTTTTTTCAATGAAACAGGAAACGTTTGCTTTCAATAAGCGAAGTCTCCTGTAAATTGTTGCGTAAGGAAAACGCATAACATTTCGTTCGTTTTCTTCGTGTGTTGCCAATGCAGTTCAAAGGGGTAGATATTGGCATGGAGTGAAAGCTGGTGTGAGCGCAATTCGCCTGACCCTGGAGTGCGGCGCCGTGGCTTCGCCGGAGTATCATCTTGGCCTTTTGGGAGACAGGCCATAGATCCACCTCCACGACGCCCTGTCTTGTCGGCTGACAACGCTGTGTGCTGCATTAAAGGGCCCCTGAAACGGTTCGGACAAATTTTGTAGACGCGTAGGGTACAGCTTAAGTAGAACATTCGCACCACAATTTAAGTGAAGCGTTACGTATTAATGGAGCTACAAGCGATTAGAAGTTACCCTCCTCCCTAGCCATGCTTTTCCTCCTCAACTCGTTCGCCGAGCGAGCGGGGCTAAGCTCCGCCTTCACTGGTTCAGCGCCACGATGCGACGTCACATCGTCCACTTCCGGTTGTTTTGGAGCCCGCCCCCGCCTGCGCGAGACCTCTCCGCTAGCCGCTTGGCCGTCGACCCCATGCGAGAGCTATCGAAGCAGCGTGCGTTGCGAGCATTCTGTCGTAGCGCCGAACGTGTCTTGTATTCCGGTAACCACAGGCAAGCTGGTCATTTCGGCAAATGACTGTAGGCATAAACTCAAGCTGATGAAGGAACTTTAGCGTAGACGTACGTGAGCGGCCTGATCGGTCTGCACGGTCCATACACTTGTTGGTGCAGAGCTTAACCAGCCAAACAAAGCGCTAATATTGCTCTAACCAAGTGTAAAACATTTTAAACATTTATAAAAACAACGTGTTCATGATTACACTCCTGCGAAAAATACACACCAGCAGCAAAGAAGAATACACTTCGTTGCGGCTACTGTGTATGGTTGAGCTCTGTGCCACCGGGTGGCTGCACCGTGCAGACCATTCGCATTTGCCCTTCTACTCATCTCATGGCTCATCCCGTTACGGCAAAGTCAACCGGCCAGACTCTGTCCCCTTGCGCTTGCGTTTTCCCTAATACCGGACTCGGGAAACGCTATTGCGTTAGTAATCTTCCGGTGTAAAGTGACGGCCACAAACGCGCAAATCCTGGCGCCGATCGGATAGCGGCAGTCCGATGCGCAGCAGCCAGTTCGCTCGTACGCTGCCTTGCAGAGGGACACAATGTCAGAGCTCGACTTATTGCCAGTCGCTACGTTTGCAGACCACAAGGCAACAAAGTCGAATCATAGTGCTCGCGTAAAGACTGAGACCGACTCTGACCGCGGAGCTCTCTTCAAAATGGAGTACGTTGTAACACAAGCAGACGACATACGCTGTGTGCCGGAAGTGCTTAAGTGTACTGAAAAATTATTCTTGTGCATTCTCTTTATGTTACTTTCTTTTCATAAAAACAAATTGACTAACATTCCAACTATTACGAAGATCATTTGTTTATCATAAAATTGGAAAAATTATCGATCACGCGTCCTTGTCAGCCAATCGGATAGCTCGCCCCACTGACGTCGTATGGGTGATTTCGGTCAGATGGGTAGGGGCGGCTTAAAATTCCGCCGAGCAGTGTGCTGCGATCGGCAGCGATGTGCATATTTAAAACCTTATAATAAATTACACGCTTTACGCGGAGCACTTAGATGTGTCAATTAATGATCAGAAGGACCTACTCTAACGACTCAATACGTTTGTAGAAAATCGTCAAAAGCGTTTCAGGGTCCCTTTAAGGCCGAGCCAAAATGCTACATTGAAGGCGTGCCATCTCGAAGCTGCTGCCTTTGGAGGCTACACGCCAGATGAACCATATTGCAATGCAGCAAGAATGCCGAAGGATAGGAATACGTTCCATTCATATCAATTGAATTTGTCAGAGTTTTATCAAAAGTAGCCTACGCCAGTGTGTGCTACTCCTTCAGCGGTGGGACGATGGCGGCTTTTCTAAATACAATATCAATGCTAGTATTTGGATGTGGCCATCCAGGCTATATGCATTCGCGCCTAATTTGTGGCCGCTTAATTTTATCATCGAAATTTGTTACGATGAAAAGAGAGTATAACTCAACGGGTATCATTAGAGAACATTTACAGTTTGAACGAATATTCAAATTTTTTCACTTTGCAGGTAATTGAACAGTGAAAAAAGAAATGATGCATAACGTTTGTAGCTTAGTAACATAAATAAATATAACGTTTCTGTATACAGCATGCGCATGCTTCCGCCAAATAATGTTAAGAGTATTAGTAATAATTTATTTCGAATAGGGAAGCGAGCAGGAAAAGGCTGCGGACATTGCAACTAGCTACCTTAGTTGTCACAAGAGATGTGACTCCTCCCATGGCACAGTAAGTACACTTAATAAGAGGGGTAATATAGAGAAGAAGACCAATGAGATGAATGATATATCACATATCGCAATGACTTATAACATGAACTTGTGACTAGGACTTGCACAATCTGGCCTGCAAATAATTTAAGAACTTTACGTCGGCTGTGTTCACTTCAGACGCTTTAAACGAAGCAATTTGCAGAATTGTATATTTTATGCGGAGTTAGAGTGCCAACGTTCGTAAGCAATTTTCTTTAATTTACCCATTGTCGCCAATTCTTGTCAAATATTGCACTCCCATCTATAGTCTCCTTGCAACATTTGGTACAACTTAGCTTTCTCTCTTAAACAAAATATAAGCTTAATCGATTTCTATTCATCGGTGGTTTTTTGAGAGCGCGTGTTTGTCATGCATATATATATATATGGAAATAGGAGTTAACCAATTGCGAAACCTTGCTCTTAAGAATGGGTGAGAGTATACCCGTTATTGACGTGACCCTGATAAGGTGATATCCCAGTTATCTTCAGGTAGAGCAGTTTTTCGCACTGGTCGACACCAGCATGCAGCCTTCAGCTATATGTTATCTCATTGGGGAAGCTTTCGATATTGCAAGGCACAAAGTCCGCAACAAATTAGTTATTCCAAACAGCTGTTGATGGTGCAGGCTCTGAAGGCTCCCAAAACTTTTAATTCGAAGCTTTCTTTGCCAGTTCGTTTGACTTTTGTACGGCTGCTGCTGCTGCTGCTGCTGTTGCTTCTGTGCTCTCCGGAACGGCACCTCGGGAGATGGTTCAGAGCAAGTATATGCATACCAGGAGCGCGGCAGAGAGAAAAAGTGACTAGAGAAACTTGTTTGGACCTTTCCATTAAGTCACAACAATGTCCTCTCGAGCTGCCTGGGCGTCGTCACCATATCCTCTCGACTGCTGTAATTATCCGTGAGCCCCCTGCAAAAGCATTGCAGAAGCTGCAGCGCTTACCTTTGTACTAACGTGCAACAACCTAGAGGGAAGGACCATAGAATGACAGAGAAGATGTAAACGCAGGAGGCGCTAAAACCGACGCAGTCACGAATAACCGCCTTGGCACTCTTCGTTCAATGTAGCTGGCATGCATGGGGAGAGCGTGGGAGAGGGAAAAGGTGACGTAACAAAACAAGGAAACGCTACTACTAGACATGGCAGCCTGGGAGACAAACTGTACAAATTTATATCAAGACATGGTATGGTACGTTCCTGCAATTTCTGGAAAATAAACACATGCAAGTTTGTCAAGCGTACAACTCTCATATGGCGTGCAGATTCAAAGCCGCATTAAAGTACCGCTAAACTGCATTAAAGCACCGCACTGTCTATACGGCACTATGGAAGCAGCCACCTATCAAATAAACTTTTCTACCCACCGCGGTGGCTTTGCTGCTATGACGTTGCTTGAGGTCACGGGTTCAATCGCGACCACGGCAGCCGCATTTCAACATGGGCAAAATGCAAAAACGCTCTTGTGCTTATGTTTAAGCTCAGGTTAAATTATCCTAGGTGGCCAGAATTAATCCAAAGTCTCCCCTATCGCATGTCTCATAATCAGATTGTGAATTTGGCACGGAGAGTCCCAAAATTTATTGAAAGTTTAGCACTTTTTGGGGCGGGGGCACAATGCGACGCACCGTGTGAGGCAATGCCAGTGCTAACCTTCCCGCAGGCCATGAACAATGGCGCACATCAACGCTTCAAGCAAACGCCTCTCGCTGCGTGTTCTGTGTACAACACAGAGAAACACAAGAGGTACATGGAAGGTAATATTTAGCATCAATTACTACTCTCGTATCGCACTAAATGCTGAAGAACTTAAAACATTCGCCGTCAACATCAGCGCCAGTTATCGTCATTCAAAGAAAACGGCCCAGAAAGCTTCGGTTGCTTTGATTTCCGCAGTGCGTAGGATCTGCACGATTGTTCTCACGTGCGTTTTATGTATAATGCCCAACAGTAATTGTTCAAAAAAATTCAATTTAAAGTGATTCGGGGGTTTTACGTGCCAAGGCAAAGACCTTTAAATTAGGCATGCCATAGTGGGGGTCTATTGCTGAATTTGGAACAGTGGGGATCCTAAACGTGCGTCCTCTGCGTGTAGAGCAGCATTTTTGTCTTCCACCTCTATCGGAATGTGGCTGCCCAGGCCGGCATTGAAACCACGCACTCGTTATCGGAGTGTAACGCCATAGACACTGAGCTGCGAAGAAGGGTGACTTTAAAGAAGGTACGATACGTATTCTCTGGCAGTAGCCACTTACTTGGTCTCCTTACTTTCATATTATTTAAACATTAACGCTACCTCACCTGAGGTCCCTTTTAAAATACAGGAAAACAGACAAACTCTAGATATTTTGTACGCATTTAACCGTATTTAATATGTCATAGAACATTTATCGCCCGGGTAAAACTTCAAGACATTGATCTGCATGTCCTGAAAGTGCTGCCAACCGCATAGTTTCACATCCTAAACAATTTTTGCGAAATCTGGTGCCAGAGTCCGTCGACACTTTGATGTTCATAAAGCAGGAAATCCAATGAGCTGTAACTTACAAATAGCGAATATTTGTGTAAGTGCACAAATAGTTATTGAATGTCGGATCAAAGTGACACGAAAGGCTTTATGGCTAATGTAAAGCCGCCGCTGTCGCGGATGCGCGAAGGCGAGCGCCATATGGCGGTGGTGCAATGGTTAGAGATTAAGATCGTGGTGCGTGCTGGCGTTTTTCTGGTTCTTTTTTCTCTTTTTCCCCGCACTGGCGTCGCCACCGCTGTGGCGGATGCGCGGAGGCGAGCGATACCTGGTGGAGGTGCAAGGAACCCAGAGGTGGTGACTTCTCGCGCCCTCCGCTGTGATGGTTGGCCTATTCGGCAAGAGAATAGCCACGCTGCACCCACGGTCACGAAAACCGGGTGAGGTTCGCAAAGGAAACCTTCGCTTTTAAATGTGTTAACGAACTCTGGTAGTACTTATAGCGGTATGATATCGCTTTCGGCGGCCAAAAGTGGCGCTTTGATTTACCGGAGGAGTAAAGTAACTCATGTGTGCGTTAGCTGCTGCTGCGGGTTAGTAGTACATTGTTCTATATTTACGTTTTCTTGCTGCTGCAACACTTCACTACGGCGCAATTGCGACAGTTTTGTAGCGTCACGGAACAGTGGTAAACTCTCTTGTCTGGAACAGATAAACAGTTTTAACAGTTTTAGTGTACTGAAAGGTGTTGATGGAATCGTGTGTGTTTTTAAAGTAGTTCAATAAATCGTATGCCCTTAGCAGTATCAGGCTTCCACTGCCCCTCAACAGTAGTTCAATCCCTTATAGCGGATGTGGAGGATGGAAACAGCAAGCATATTTGAATTTTCATCACACGTCAGTGATATCGCACCGTAATTTGTGATTGGTTGGAGTAGAAAAGAGCTGGCGTTGTTGCATTGGTACTTCTTGTTTTCCAGTTGGAGCCGAACGAATGTGCTTCGCTCGACGCGTGCGGTATGTAGCAATATCAAATTTAGGTAAGTTATGATTTATTAGTGGCGGGAAACTCGTATCTCTTACCCACCGCAGTAAGGTGCTTAGAAATCTTGCCTGGAAAGCTAACCAAGACGATAATCATCTGAAGAAGAAAACAATGAGCTGGATATACAAGGTCTTGATTACTTCCTACTGGTAGAATTACTGTGTTAGATGATTGACATGTTAGATGTTGATACTTTTATAACTCACAATACCCGCCAATAAATTCAGCATCGTTTGCGAGGCGCATTAGTGATCTGAATTCTGGGGTATTATGTGCGAAAACCACGACTTGATTATCAAGCACGCCGCAGTGGAGGACTCCGAGAATAATTTTGACCACCAGGGCATCTTTAACGCGTCCCCAATGCACTGGACATGGTCGTGTTTACATTTCGCCCCCGTTGTGGCCTCCGCGGCGGAGATTTGAGCCCACGACTTCGTGCTTTGCAGCGCAACACCAAAGCCGTAAAGCCATCACGGCGGGTACGAGGCGCATTAGTAAGTCGCAATGGGCAGATGGCGCCCATAACTGTAATTTCTGCATACCACTCTGAAAGCGTTGTGCGAAGAGTTTGCGTGCGTTGTATTCCTATGAATGTTGCTTTGGCTCTTGCTTATCTTTTTTTTCAGTTTTTATGTGTGTGTGTGTGTGTGTGTGTGTGTGTGTGTGTGTGTGTGTGTGTGTGTGTGTGTGTGTGTGTGTTTGTTTGTGTTTGTGTGAACCACAATTAGCAGATGGAGCAGCCGACAACTATCTCTTTTGCACCTCAGTCAGACATGCACTTTTCTCTCTTGGCAGGTCGCCTCCTTTTAGAGTCGCCAGTAATACTGTGTTGAAGTCGCCTGGTGGCTCGTCTTGGACTACTAAGAAACGAAGCAGCGTTCGCTCCTCTCCTGCGGGAAGCGCGCCAGATTATTTTTAGGGCACCGCGCCTGGCCATTGCAAGTGATTTCATGCATCATTTTTGGTAATAATGCAACGTACTTAGTGAACTCAAACTGCTTCTGTGTGCTGTAAATATGTTGTTTGGTGTTGATCATGTGTGTGTTTTTTTTTAATGGGCGGAAAGGCGTTCCTTGAGCAAGTATTGAATGTGGGACGCAAGGAAAAGGCTCTCAGGGCCCATTAAAGGCATATCTCTGGCCTCGACGAGAAGCTTCGCATGACGCGCACGTATCGAATGATGATATTCAGGCTAGCCCCACATTCTCGTCTTTGGCCGGCTTCTCCTTCTGAGCTTGTTAGTTGCTTGGTTTCAAAGCAAGCTAGTTGCAAGGTAACCTTTAAAAATTCTTTCGTTTTCCGTGTGGAGACATCGATCTGAGCTTGAGGCACGCCGCATGGGAGACTGTAGATAATTTTTGACCACATTGGTGTTTCTGCACGTGCACTTAAATCTAAGTACACAATCTTTATTTTTTTCTGCATTTCGCCCACTTGGAAATGCTATCGCCGCTGCCGGTATCATACCTGCTACCCCCAGCTCAGCAACATAACACTTTAGCCACTGAGCCACCATGGCACGTTGCAGAGCAGCAATGCTGAACACAATTATGTTGAACGCATTTGGGACACGGTGCTTATGATTTCAGGCCCTCATTCCACCAGCTCACTTGCATCATTATTGAGTACTACTTCTAGGAATAACGCAAGAGACCTTTATTCTAGACATGAGGTGGCCTCAGCTTCGCTTCCCTTAACGCTATAATACGGCATTATCCACTGGGAAATGGGTGGAGCAAGGAGGAACGTGGACATGGGTGTCGTGTGGGGAAGCTGTTTAATAAAATGTGAAGAGTGCTAGGGTAGTCGCTCCAGTGGCGGCTCAGTGGTTGTTTTGCCGTGAAAAGGCCTGTTTGCAGGTGGATATGGGCGGCGGAAGGAAAGTTCCTGTTTTTAACGAGGTGCCGCATGGTCATGCCATCTCACATTCTGGAGGTCCACCTTATCATCTCCAACCTCTCGTGCGCGGGTCCACTCCTATGAGGATTTGCCGCCGAACTCTCAGTTCGAAATGGCACGAGTACGCTGCTTACTCAAGTACATTCATAGGGAGAGACTCAAACATGTCAATCCTCACATCTTCAAGGATCTCAACCTCAGCCGATCTCAGAAAATATTCATAAACGTAGCACTTGCCAACACAGCAAGTAAAACTTGAACAGGGCCGCCATTGTGAACGAGAATGGTCGTGACAATGGAACGCAGTCTCCCGACGTGAAAGGAGAGGGAGTGCAGTAAAGTACGTGGAATGCGCGCAACGTGTGGAGGGGATAACTGGAAAGAGCGGCACCTACCCGAGGCCGCCACATAAAAAAGTAGGAGCGCAGGGTTCAATGCCTCTTGTCAAGTCCGAGTCACGCGGAAAAGGACAAAGGGAAGCATGGAGGGGTAGGAGAGAGTGAAATGGTGATTATCGCCGGCGACTCAAAACTGGCTAGGTGTTCAGAAGGAAATATGGAGAGGGTAAAAGGCGATAAAAGGGTGGTAGTAGGGACATTTCCAGGGCCGACACTAATTGGTTCCCACAAGCCGCGAGGAAAAGCAAAGCTCGCGGAAAATGCCCACGAGCGCAACCTTGTCTTAGTAACAGGTGTGCTAAAAGACGTCCTGTACAGGAAAGGGACACGACTAGCCCAGCGCTTGGTGAAGGGAGTGGACGACTTGCGCGAACTATGCCCTCAGGTGCAGATCGTGGTGTGCACGGTGCCGGAGGTGCCTGTACGTGACAGTCACGTACAAAGAGCCGTAATGGTTACTAAATGAGGCGATATGGAAAATGAGCCGAGAGAAAGGTTTTGAGGTCGTCAAAATAAACAAGGAAGTGAGAAGGTGTGGTAGTCTTGAACGACACGGGATCCACTTCAATTAAAGGCTTGGACGAGAAGTGGGCTGGGGAATTGTTGGTCGCGCAGTCGCTTTTTTAGGGGGCCGACGGGAGCTCAGGAGGCCAGAGTAGGTAGTAATGAAGAAGGTACCCTAGGGGAAGATCAAAAGAGCATCGCCGTGAGTAAAAGAAAAACAAGAAAAACAAGAAAGAGAACTCGCCATGCAATAGGCTACATAAACATGATGGGCGACACAAGAAAGGAAAAGTGGGCAGAGATTGAGGAGCTGTTAAATAGAGAACAGATAGTGGTGTGTGCGGTTACAGAAAAGCACTTTAGAGACTCGGATGAGCTGCCAGTGATTGAGAATTACGTTTGGGAAGGGTGAAACAGAACTACGTCGGAAAGAAAGGGGGGGGGAAGTCGGAATGCTATCCACGAGGGAGCTAAACGGAAAAGAGTAAATTAAAAATGTCAAGAGCATCTTTGTTTATCAGATACAATTAGTAGAAGGAAAACTTGGCTGGGCGTAACGTACTTGTGGAACGGAAATACTTCTGCAGAGAAGAATCGAGAGTTAGTGGAATGCCTAAGTGCTGACATTAGGTTTTTCAGGGATGATGCCCCATTTATCTTATTAGGTGACATGAATACCCACATATTGGATCTAGATGGGTACAGCGACAACGACGGCAAGTCAATGCTAGATCTTTGTGATAAACATAACCTCATTATCTTGAATACAGGGCCTAAGTGTGAAGGGCAGATCACGTGGGAAGTGTATAACCGGCAATCGAACATTGATTACTGTTTGATGACAAAAGGAATTCATGATAACATGCAAGATATGATCATTGACGAGGAAGCGTGTAGCAGCAAAGGGAGTGACCATAAACGCATAATTTTAAAGAATGGTTTATGTAGTTGGGAAAGAGAGCAAGGAGTGCCAAATGTCTCCTCCAAGTTTGAACGCTGAACAAATAACAAATATAGTCACAAGAGTCGAGGAAGAATTAGGCAAATGGCCAAGTAAAAAGTTGGAATATAGTGAGCTTCTAAGTGTAATAACGACAGAAATACCGAAAGAGAAACAACATGCTTGTTGGAAATGAAAAAAAGAAACCGAAAAGCTGGTGGAACCGGGCGATACGAGAAGCGATTGCCGAAAGACAGAAAGCATCCCGAGAACCAGTAAATAGGAAATATACTGGGAGAAAAAATATATGGTTCAAATATATCTGCAAGCAAAGATAAAAAGTGAAAGTGAACGTTGGTTGTCAGAAATACGTGAAAAACAGAAGGCCGTGGAATACGTGGAAAACAGAAAACAGAAGGGTATTTTGGAAGCACATAAAATTATTAGGCAGGAACTCAACAACAATACAACAAAATATTATAGAAGATGAAGATGAAATATTACAGAAGAAATGAAGATGGGAAACAAACTGGAAGGGGAAGAGGCATTAAATTACATTCGAAAAATAGAAGCCGAATATTCCCAAGGCAATGACGAGGTTCTATTTGAAGAAAAAAGAGCATAAAAGAGAATGAGACGGAAAAGGAAATGGTGCGGACAAATTTCACCTGGAAGAAAATCGAAGAGAAAATTCCTAAGCGCACAGCCACAGGGCTAAACGAGATTCCGTTAGCCTGATTGCTGAACTATCACCAAGAAGTAAGGAAGCTCTGGTGAAAGCAGTGGAAATAAACTTTAAACGATAGATGAATACCAGACAGTTGGCGACAAAGTTGAATGAATTTCATTTATAAAATTAAGGGAGTGAAAGATAGAATTCACTCGTATAGACCGTTGACCATTACATCGGTAATATAGAGGCTAGCAATGCAGGCAATCAAATTAAAGCTGCAAGCATGGACAGAGCATGGTAAGCATGGTAGCATGGCAAGCATGGTAGAACTTCAGAATGCCTTCACTATAGGAAGGTGATTTGATGATAACTTATTTGGTCTTACTCAGTGTATTTAAATATCAAGAGTAGAAAGCAGGTCGTTACATTTCGCCTTTTTAGACATTACAGGAGCGTATGACAACGTAGAGCTCAGCATTTTGTGGGATATTCTGGAAGGCGGAGGCTTAGGAGACGATTGTCAACAGCTTTTGAGAGAGATTGACCTAGAAAATACCGTTTTCGTTGAATGGGAAGGGGGGAGGAGCGAGGAGAAAGTTTATATCAACAAGGGACTGAGGGATGGGTGCCTTTTATACCCACTGTTGTTTATGATGTGCATGGTGTGGATGGAGGGGGCGCAAGAAGGAAGTAATATCGGGTGTAATCTCTCATACAAAGAGGCGAGTGCTGTAGTAGAGCAACAGCTTCCAGGTTTATTTTATGCGGACGACATTGTGTTGCTAGGTAACAAGCAAAGTGATTTAACGTCTGGCTAATATCTGTGGACAGGAAGGCGAGAATTAAGGTTTGAAATTGAGCGTTTGGAAATCAGGTTCTATGGTATTCAATGAAAACAGCGAACAGACAGTGGCAATACAGGGCCAGGAAATACCTCAGGTAAATGAAGCTGTGCAGGGTGATATGGGCTGGACAAGATTTGGAGTGAGGGAAGCTCACAGTAAAATTGATTATGAAGAATGACTCAGGAATATAGAAGAAAGTAAAAGAACATCAAGCGGAAAATCAGAGAGGCTGAAATAGGCTTATGGGTGGCGGCACTGGAAAAGAAACCTGCCATGACTAACTACTTAAAAGGAAAAGAAAACGAAATTTGAAAAGAAACCATTTATGATAACTCAAAGGGAAGCTGATTACTTTTCGAAGCGATATCAGGATGCCTTAGAACACGCACCTATAAAGCGAGATCTAAGAAGGAAGAAGAAGCATGCGCTTCCTGCGGTAAAGCTAGGGAAAGGATGGAGCATGTTTTATTAGAATGTGAAGCCGTCTGCCCAGCGGTCGATTTAGGCACCACTGGCCCCCTGAAGCCCGTGGGTTCAGCGAAAGCAGTGGAAAAGTAAACATTACTGCAACAGACATTAGTAAGAGGCGATTGGAAGACTGGGGAAAGAAAAGTAGAGAAACGACAGAAACGGAGACGCAAAAACAAAGTTCACAATAGGGGGTCAGGAAATTTGGTTATGGGAATTCATCGTGTTGGTTGTTTTCTTCAACCTAGGTAGGACATGAGGCAGCATAATAGCAAGAGTTTGGTGGCGCAACCGCCCGCCACGTTCCAAAGGGGGCACTCATAACGTCGATCCATCCATTCCAGCCCAGTCGTCGGAGCAGTCGTTGAGATTAGGAGCGTTTGCGGCCACGCCCTCATAACACAGCGTCGCCGCTTTTGGTGACAGACCACCATCACCACAGCTTCCTAGCGTCTCCACGGACGCTCTTCCCACCAGCGCATCCACTGTTTTTCTGCGGCAATGCCGGTAACTTTGGCTAGGCTTAATCGGGCTGTGGGTATATTAATGTGGTTTCGCCTCTCCCATTCCCTCCTCCGAGTGTTAGTCACAATTTCGGCTTGCGTGACTGTCTTCGGCCTCTGAGTTCGAGCGATGGTGGATCTAGCTACCCGACTCTCACTCGAGAATGGAGGCGGCCGGTCAAAGATATAGGCTGTTAGATCTCATAACGGAAAATTACAGCAAGCAACGCGTACTCACGGCTGCTCGACAGCCATGTCTAATGCACCATTGTGTCGTACGTATACGTACGTTTATTCCGCTGTTTTTACATGTGCTCTGTAGCGCATGTAGGAACGGCGGAGGAAACTTAAACGCGTGACCCGAGGGTCAGATGCGTGTGGCTGTCCGGTAGCAGTTATGACGCCCTGATTCCTGTCAACTTTCCTTTCCAGATGTAAGAGGCGAAAAGACTTTCGGCGCGTCAGGCAGAGTGCAGCAGAAAAAATAAGAATAAACAAAAGGAAAACAAAGCATTTAGTGATTTGGTATCCACCCCAGGTACCCGGTGCAGTAGCTGGATATCTTACGGCAACACTAAGAAAACGGCCGACTACTGGCTGTCGCATAATTTTGTTCATTTCGGTTTTTCGAAAAGCCAATTCTTGTGCGGTTGACATACGTTCTATTTTCCACAACACCCTGAACACAAACAGCCACTGCACGTTTCGTTAGAAAAGCGAGCCCTCAGTCGCGTTTTCACTTATTACCATCGAAGTTAGCTACTGTACGTGCATTCACGATCACACCTACGCAGAACTCCATCTATACCGCATTTGCTACTTTACGTATACATATATAGACGACTCAGTATCAAAGGAGGTGCGTGTATATTTTTACTGCGACGTCCTAAAATGCTTTTAGTGCTGGATGAGAGGCTAAAATCGCGATCTTCGTCAGAAAAACGCATTTTCTAATTTTGTTTATTCAGGATTTCCAGACGCCTAAAGAAGTTCGTCACCAAGTTTGGTTGCAACCTGCGTACTTGAAAAGCAGCACATGAAATCTCTTCTCGTGACGCTGACACGCGCTCGCCGTCAAGAGCGCCCAGGAACGCTATGTTCAAGACGCGGCCGGCGAGCGGCTAAGAAACAGAACACAGGGTGAGCGGCCGCACTTGGATGTTTGTTCGCGCGTTTTAACGATGAGAGACCTTCCATCGAAGGCACAGCGGACATAAAGTAAAGACTACAAAAGAAGCGCCCCCGTCTGCGAGGACGGACAAGGGCGCTCGGCTATCCAAACCTGAAAAAAGAAAAAGCGAGGACGGCTTGAAGCCGTTGCCACAGAGAAAGTGAAGATTGAAGAGGAAACTTGAGCCTATGGAGCAGGAAGCTTTGATTATTTATTTTTGGTTCTAAAATAATGTAGCGGGTTGTAAAGCCTTTGAGCGCATTCTTCTGTTTGCACTTTTTGGCCGAACAGAACGAATAGGAAAACTCGTTCTGTAACTGCTTCACCAAAACCTGCTTTCAAAGTAGTTTGTGAGCCAAAATTTTGTGGGGAACAAGATGTGGCGCTGTTTATATTTCAAAAATTTTTATTTACACAGAACATTATTCATGTCTGACACAATGAAAACGAGAGCAATTGAACTTAGTCGTAAAGTGATGACATTGTTAGAGAAATGCAACGAAAAACATGCGATTTGCATCCTGCACTAAAACCACCCTCCGACCCCTAGGAAGTGTCTAACAAGATCAATCAGCGTGCCTACGTTTTTTTATATAATGACAGTTTTCACAAGGTGACATGCTTAATTAGTCACAACAGCCATAAATTATTTTCTGTTTGATCTGTGTTAATGAACTCTAGAATAAGGTTGTTTTAAAGTAGAAGATAGATAAAGATATAACTTTTTATAAATCTCCATGCAACAGCTCAAAAGTTAATTTTCTGCCCCCGTCCTCGCCTAAATATATGAAGAACACAGGGCCGTTAATACGACGCCGTTACTCGCCCTAACGAGTTTCATGTTTTTTTTTTTACTAGTGGTGTGCCTAGCGGTATGATTAAAGCAGTCTCTCAAAGAAGCGTCAAGAAAGAACTGCTTCGAGCGACAATGGAAACGGCACGACAAGGGTTGCTCGCGCCGGTGTTCGAATGAAAACTGAAAGCGACTTGAAGAGCAGTCAGTGGAACTATGCTTTGCGGAGAAGAGTCGCGCTTCTCTCCTTTCGTTAGTTAGCAATTCTCTTAATTTTTTTTTGGACTGGCGAAATGCTACAAGACGGACGGATTTCCACCAATCACTTAATGCATCAGTAGCGATGACTGCAGCGTTGTTATTTGCACTAAGCACGGGTTCTCATAGCATCGTGTCAAGGCGCGCCGAATGAAGTGCACTTTTGTCGCAGTGAAAGCGCGCAATAATGCTACTGCAGCAGATGCGGCAGTTGTGCCAGCAATAACGAGCCCCCCCATCTGCGCGGGCTGCGCCCGAAACAGGGATACGTCACGCGCACAATAAGTGCTTATGCGAGGGAAACATGCATTTAAAATTAAATTATCGCGTCTTACGCGCCAAAACCACTTTCTGATTATGAGGCACGCCGTAGTGGGGCACTCCGGAAATTTCGACCAGCTGGGGTTCTTTAACGTGCACCTAAACCTAAGCACACGGGTGTTTTCGCCTTTCGCCCCCATCGAAATGCGGTCGCCGTGGCCGGAATTGGATCCCGCGACTTCGTGCTTAGCAGCCCAACACCACAGCCCTTGAGCAACCACGGCGGGCAAACATGTATTCAGCTGCTCGGCCTGCTTATACCCAACGAATCCTAACGTGAAGCCGTGAAAAAGCAAGGCGAAACGTTAGACGTACACCCTCAAAAACACTGTCGAATCCCTTTAACGTGCGGGTAAATAAGGTTGGAAGGTGACGTCCGACGTACCCTTTGGTTATGTCCCGCTTTTCAAGTAATCCGTTGAAAGGGCGGAGTTTTCTTATATATCAAAGGCGAATACAAAGAAATTTACAAGAAGATATTTTCGAAACAAAAAAAAAAGAAACGTTTACGCTATATACTCATGTTTTGAACTGAGAACAGTAAGTAATAATCAAAAATAGTGTAGGAACGCGTTCTCCGACCACTTATTTTTGTTGCCACAGCGAAGACAAAAGATTGAGCCACAAACACGTCATAACTTTATCATAAACGAAAATCCACCGTGGCAACACCTTGTAATTCAGGAATGAATTTATGTTAGTATGTTTTTCAGCCACCTCTATATCAGCTCTCCCTCTAGCCAGTTTCAGAAAGATTCATTCGCTCAATTACAGCACAATGCAACGGTGTTACGCTTTAATATTTTGCCCAGAAGCCTTCCCTACACACAGCAGTAGAAAGCCATCTAAAAGGCCAATGCCACTTAATGGCCGAAAATGTGATGAATATTAAAAAATATTTTTTTAGTCACATGATTTCTTGCACACTAGTAAAGGCTTTATTTTTTCATTTGCAATATGCTTGGTACAGCATGTAATTAAAACTGTTATTAGTCGATTTCAGAAGCAGGCCCATGGATGTGCCGTCTTCAAGCTTCTCAAAATGTGCTTTCTTCGTCACAATGTTCAGAGTGAGCTTATACATGGCATTGGCACATGTTTCTACGCCTCATTATTTGTAACCTTGATGTGGATTTTATCTTTGACGCTTTGCCGCTGGTTCACATTCATCGACCTCGCCATCTTCATGACAAGGCGCAGCTCCTTCATATGACTCAATTTCTTTGTGTTGTGGTGCCGGAACTCAAAATTAAATTCAATTATGGCTTTTACGATCCAAAACCACGATCTGATCCTGAGTCACGCCCTAGTGGGGGGCGCCGGAAGTTTGGACCACCTGGGTTCCTTTAACGTGCATCTCAATCTAAGCACACGGGTGTTTTCGCATTTCGACCCCATCGAAATGCGTCCACCGTGGCCGGGATACGATCCCGGCCACGATCCCGCGACTTCGCGCTTAGCAGCTCAACGCAATATATTCACTAAGCAACCACGGCAGGTGGTGTCGGAAATGTCCTCTGCTTTAGTGCGCTATTTCGTTAGAGCGAACATTACCTCATAAGCCGTTACCTTAACACATAGAAACGAAAAAATTATGTTTCTCGGTGTACACTGAACTGTACTTGATAAGTGTTATTGCATGGAAAAGAAAAAAATAATTCGAATCTTCTAACCATTTAGGGAAGATATTTTTTTATTTATTCCATCGCTCTTTTTCTTTACAAAAAGCTGTAAAAGTCAGAAAAAATAAACAAAAATGACCTGAATCATGAAGTTTATACATATGTAACTCAGAAAAGAACGATCATGAAAGCACAGTTATCGAAACGGCGCCTCTAGAAGCGATGAACAAGGCTTAATATAATGTGTTGTACACCGTACTAAAATGTACCAGTAATTTATGAGTAGGACTTCGTAAGATTAACATTGTAAATGTTCACAAAGGCTGTTTGTTAACTTACATATATAGGTTATAAAAGATGGGTATCTATTTCATACTGCAAACTTGTAGATTTTGAAAATTTTCTACATTACACATTTTTACTGTTCAAAATTCTTGTAAGACCTATTATTTCCTGAACCAAAATTCTGCTTCCACTGGATGGAATTTAGGCAGCTTTAGGTAGGTTAACTTTTGCTCGAATTGCTGGAGGTTTTCTTTTACGAGAGGATTTCTGCGTTTAAAAAATTTTTGAAATGGGAAATCGGAGTTGAGCCTCAGTGAAAATGGCCTGTTGAAGCATCGAGCTTCTATCCCGGCACCTCGCGGTCTTCTCGCATTGTTCAGCATCAACTCTGATCATCTGTTTGGATGCGTATGAGGTCCACCGAAAGTTTGCTCTTCGGAGCCGCTCTGGAGAAGCACTGCTCGACTGCTCGTGCTACTATACTTTTTTTGTATATCAGTTCGTGCCAGTTGCTTCATTTCAGTATTTATCTCTGCAGTCTCTCTGCGCGCCGATTTATTGCGGTGAGTGCGAACAGATTAGAGGCGCTAGTGTTGGATAAACATTCACGCATGTAGGTGGGCGATGTGTTGAAGCCGGGATCGCTTTTATTCGTCATTATCACGACTGAGGTGTAAAGGGTTCAGATCCGTGTTTTAGCTGGGTATTGAACATAATTATTTACTCGAAATAGATGTTTACGACAGTGGAGAAGGATTTATGATTATGGAAGGCGCCCCGAATGCGGCATTTAAGCAACTCCAATAGGTGGAACAAAGAAACGCACAGCCCGACGAAGAACTGCTTTGATGGCGTTGACCTGCAATGTTTTTCATTGAACGGCAGTTCAATGTAAAGCATTTGGGGTTACAAACAAAAAGGGATAAGTCATCCCGATAACTCTTGTCGTACCTAGCAAAACGGCAGAAAACACCTCCATAGGCCGCCTACAGGATTCCAAATGCAGATCCCCAAGGATACGGAGCCCAGATCCAGTGGATATGGGAAACAAGGCAAACCCTACCAAAAAGGCAATTCTTTTTCTCTTCTTTATAGCTAATTACTAGTCTCAGCACAGATACAGCGTATCCGCTATTTCTATTTTATTGCTAAGTGTTCCACGCGATTGTTTATTAACATTGCCTTCGTGCACCTTCACGGGCAAATTCAGTGTAGCTTGCCCTAAGATGGCTGGAGAAGTATGTTTCATGGTTTGCTCCCGCCCTCTCCAGAAAATTACTAGAGCATGCACAATTGACGCTGTGCAGCATGGCTGGTTTTCGATGTCATGTAAACGGTGCCAGTAAAAAGAAAGTAATCCATTTAAGAAACGGGCATTAAACCATTGTTTGACAACAATGGCACCATTTGCGAGGCGGCACTGTGTCACGTGGAGAAGAGCAGGTTAAAAGATGCCGTACGTGTTACGCGTTTTCCACTTTTGAAGATAATTCCGAAAGCCGAAATCCAGACGCTGCCTACACTAGCACAAAATGCTTGCAGGGATACAATTGTGACAGTGCACTGTGAACCTCACCTTCTTAGTGCATTGTGCGCTACCTGCCAACAAGTTTGAACCAAATTAACAATTCTATATTTATGACCCTTAGAACAACGTTTGCTGCTGTTGAGAAATTCTCTGACGTATTTTCTTCTTCCTTTCTAACTGCGGGGCAGCTGCCGTTTCAGAAGCAATATTTTTTGCCTTCCAGACGTTGCCATCCCTTAAGAAATTTGGCTGGTAAATAAGGTAACGCTTCAGCAATACTTTTTTTTTCATAGCGAAGATAACAGTGACCGCTACTGTCTTCATTCATTAGGTTTTGTAAACTTTTGCTTAAACAAATCCGCGCCCCAAATCCACGCTGTTCATGTTCGTCGTGTGTTGTCAAGGGAGGTCTAAGGAGCCTGTTACTCGTGGAGTGGAAGATGGCGAGGACGGGGTTCGTGTGCAGTGATGCGCAGTTGCCTTTCTCTAGTACCGCCGCGCACATCCCCCCTCGCGACACGCTGCCGCACCGGTTGACGACGCCGAACTTATGCAAGGACAAGAAGAGCAGTGATATCACGGCGCCACAACTAAAACGAGCTGACTTATATAGAGGCTTGATCGTGCGGTAAGACACATTCCAGACCCGCAAAGACACCGAAGGACAGCAGCGGGTTCTTTTAAAAGCTATTTAGTTTGTCCCCCGACTTCTATCGAACGAGACACTTCGTGCTGAGTCAAGCTAACTTTATGTGCCCGGTTGCGTCAGGATGAAAAGTCTGTATACGCTCTTGCCTGCTACTCTGTCAGCATAGGGAATGTAGCGTCCTCCTTCAGTTCAGTACCAATGTTATTACTTGGATACGGTCATGTGGATTATATTAACAGCAAGTCTACCGGCACCTAGGTTTTACAGCTTAATGAGTTAAGAGAAAAAGAAAGTATAATTGAAACGACTCTTAGGAGCACACTTTCTATTTGGGCCTTCAAACTGTTAAAATTACAGAAAATTTCAAGACATGATTGAAGAAATGAAGCATCAAGTTAAGAAATATGGAAGTCAGAAGCATTAAAGCGATGAAACAAATCTCAAAACTGCATATACAGTGGGACTACAATTATATAGACTGCCAAAATTCGTTACCACACACCCCGTTAAGTCGAATTTTCGGATATCAGAAATTATGTGCGATAATTTGGTTGATTTGCTATAAACCCAATGAAAATGACATATACTTAACCCGAACCACTCATTCTGTGAAGCCTAACGCTTGCTACTCGAGTGAAAATTACAACCGGGTCGTTAGACTTGCACGACGCATCTCGGCTGCCAAAGTGGTCGGGAGAATATCAGCTGCATCAAGATTTACGCCGTTTATATTTTTTTTGAGGGACTACTGGACATTATCATTTTCGGATTATCAGCCTGTTGAGGCAAATCTTGGACCTCCTCAAGAACTGTTTTGACGGTGTCAGCATTGTAGGCTTCCACGCTATCGTCGAGGCTGGCACAACAGTTTATATTCACGGAAAAACCATTTGCTTCTCGTGTACCTAAAAATACACAATGGCCAAGCTGTGTTTCTGTAGAGGTAAATATTGACATCAACCTCCCCGATGAAGTAGAAATCTGAAACGTTGACCCAACAAAAGCAATATTTGAGAGGTCCCAGATGTGCCCAAACAACCTGGCAAGCAGATTAGGACAATGTCCTAACCCAGGCAGACAGATTCACACTTTATGGTGCCGAGGATCCCCCGAATACTCGCACATATTTTAAACACAAGGGCATGATGATGCAAAGTCTTTTAATGAAAAAGGCAAGTGTCAGATGAGTTTGTCTCCCCTCCCTTAGATGGCGGCTAGGAGGAGCCTTTGGGTTCCAGTGGCATCTTCGGCTTGCCTGATGACTTGTAGTTGGGCCTTGCTGTCTCAGCTGAACAGTATGGTCTCCCACTGCTCCGCACTCGTATATGCCCAGATTGTGTGTCTGAGGTCTGCCCGTTGATTACAGTGTTTGCATGTACCGGAATAGAGTTCTCGGTAACAATGATTACAAGCGATCGGGTTTGGGAATGTGGTTGTAGTAGGTGCCATGCTGTCTCCTTCTGCTTAGTTGATGAGGAGTGTGGTGGGGAGCAATACTGCCTTCCTAATCTGCAGTGTTTGGTGATTTAATTGTATTTGACCATGCGGTCTCTCTCTGCACTCGGGCGCCGCGTTGTTCCTGCCGCTGCTCGGCTCGCTAACTCTCGAGCTAGGGTGTGTGCGGTTTCGTTGCCCGGGAGGGAAGAGCGGGCAGGCGTCCATGTGACAAGTCACGCTCCCCGCGAAAGTTAGCCAGGATCAGTTATGAATCGTGGTTTTAGAGTGACTGATTACTTCGCTGGCCGTTGTAGAGGCAATCGCCAGCGCTATATGGCCACTTCCTCTGCGATTTCTGAATTTCCTGTGTTAATGGTGCCGCTGGCAAGCGGGCGACCCGCTTGATTTGCGGTGACTTGCGGTGATTTGCGGTGACGGGGAAAATCGAGGTGAAAATCGAGGTGAAATGTCGGAATTTATGACATCGCACAGAAGTGCGGCACGCAGAGAAGCAACAAAGACACAGCAATTTAGAAATGCATAACTCGATACATTGTGTCGGGGAAACCCAATAGATGTATCTTTTTTACGTTTGAATTTTGATTTTCTTCCTGTTTGGTGAACTATTTTGTTTCATTATTATTTGTGAGCATCAGAATAGTGGATCTTGATTTCTCTTTTACTTCGAAGATCTCTTAACCGGAGCCTAGTGTATTGGGACATGTAATGTAGCCATTATCAGTAATTCCCCCTTTTTTTTTTGCAAATACGAAGGCGAACAAAAAACTAAAGGGCACAAGCGTGTTAGCTGTTTCACTTTGGATCGGATGTCAGAACTATCCTTCCGCCAGCAAAATTACAATAAATTTAGTGGTCATACGCCAAAGGTAATACGAGGACGAGTAGAGGAATACATTAAGCAACTACGAGAGAAATGTCTCGTACACAAAAGATGCCACTCTGAAGTATGCCCTGCAGCGTGCTCGTCGCCACTCGGAAAAGAGTAGCGAGGTCTCGGTGTTTCCTTCAAGACTCAGCCTTCTGAAGATAGAAGCTTTCGGTGCGCAGAGCTAAGCATATTTTAACGCTATAGCGGTAAGGGCCAGGCGTCGCAAACATCCGCTGTCGGCGCCTTGTGCCGGACATCGTTTCGCGAAAAACTATTCCGAACCGCAACCACGCAGACCCTCCGCGTAGCACAGAGGCGTTACTTAACTGAATTACTCCAAGTAAAATGCGCGAGCAAAATCGTAAAGTATGACTTAAACACAACCTACATACTTGATAGCATCGGATTGTAATTTGAATGTACCAGAAAACCTAATTTTGCAACGCGAAAACTCAAACACAAACCCATTTTCCAGATTTTCTTCCGTTCACGGAGCAGCAAGGCCCACTCGGTTCCTAGCAAGAACACCATCCAGATAGCGCTCGCCTACGTGCACCCGCAAGAAAGCTGCGTTTGCCGGGAAGCGTGAGAAGCAGTGAGGGATCTTTGAATGTTATCGCGTTCCACTCTTAAAGGCGAAGCTTAAGCGTCCTCGAAATTTTTAGAATATTGCACGCAGCACTCTCGGGGCAGGTACTGGTTCTCGCCTGTCCTGGTTGATGCTGGCTCGGACAGCACCCACACGGCGTCGACGAGTACAGGGTGCACCGCTCGCTGCAGGCGTTTGCGTCCCCGCATGACGTGGACGTCAGGGTGGACGAGGATGATGTGTGGATGAATCGACTCGCGCCCATAGTACGATGGCACGATGCAGGAGCTTGGCGCTCATGCAACCCGTCCGCTTTAGATGGTCTAAATATTTCAGAACGAAGGCGATGTTGCCGTCGCTTGGAGACACTCAAATAAATTTTCGAATTCCGGCTAATTATATATTTTGTCCTAATTAATTAATCAACTTCTAAAATATCGTAATTAGATAAAAAGTGTCAGTGAGCAAACTGTAGGGCAACATAAAAAAATTCAGAGCCATTCCACTCGGGGAAGGTCGATGACCAGCGGAGAAGTATATATGGTGATAAAAAAAAATACGTTCATAATACATATGTTCACAGGAAATAAAAGACATGTCAGAATCAATTTCCTTGTCTCACGACTTCTTTCTGGTTTTATTAATTTACATACTTAATGCTTTTTTTAATTTTTAACCTACCTTTGTTTGCTTTTTTGGATTGGTCATTTGGTCCCTAAGCTAACTATCGCTTTATGATCGCTATGATATACGGCCACTGGCTCTGCGGCGACGCTGGAAAGGTTCTTGGCTAATGTAACGTCTACAAAAGAATGATGACGCGTGGTTGGCACACTGACGTTTGTGTAACTTTGAATGCCAGACCTTTCCAAGAGAAAAGCCACGAACCATTTTTCGTCTGGCCGAGACGCTTCTATGTTGAAATCGCCCACAATTACGATGGGAGTGGAGTCGGTAGGGGTGATCCAACCGAAGGTGCTTCCGCTTGGCGTTTGCGGCATGATCTTCATTCTTAATACGGCCACCCGCCGTCGCCGCGCACATTACCGCTCCTGTTCATGACGGTGTTCTTGTAGACGTGCTGCTATTCAGCAGTCCTCACAGCACGCGGCTTACCCATTGTACGGGTGGAAGGGAACTGAAATAAGGTTACGTGGTTTGCATATAGAGCCCGTGACATCAAACCGCAATCCGCACTAAACAGTGTCTATTCCGGTTTTACTTTTTTATTAAGATATTTCTACAGCAAAGATGTTTATACAGACCCTGGGCCGTCGTTGTCGGACTTCGCCAAAAGAGGGCTACGTGACCAAGAGGGAGAGGAAAAGAAGAGCTCAACAGGAGGAAATGTGTTATGGTGGCCGCATTTCTCCTAGAAGAATGTAACCTTATGCGGAAATCTTATACAGTTGTCGAAAATAAACCGCGTGGTTCATTTTCGGCGATCGAGCTTTAGCGGCATAGAATTTATCGGCGATTGACTCCACCATGCCGAAAAAAAAACAAAAAGCAAAAAAAAGAAGAAAGCAAATGTTATGCCGGTGGTTTGCGGCCAACGAACAGTGCCCAGCGATTGAAACGCGATACCATAAGAGCGCGTGGCTGCCGGCGCTTCTTGCGCCAGCAAGAAGTGCCGGCAGCCACGTCAGTCGTCAAACCAATCCAACCAATCGCGAAAACGATTGCAGCGCCCGCATCTCCGGTGGTGGACCTTGCGCCTAATATACGGAGCTTAGGATTAGTGGTTCCACACATTTCATCCCATCTACAACTATGGAAGACCACGAGGAGTGTGTATTCCTGAGGAAGAAGCTGCCTACAGCGAGCGTCAGTGAGAGTTGGCTCGTGAACGGGCTCGTCGTCGTAGTGCCGAGCCAAAGATGCGCACCAGAGATGCTGAGTTTAAACGACAGCGGCGGGAGAACCGCCAAAATGAAAGCACTCCTAAAGCATGCTCACCACGTGAAGCACGTAAAATTGAAAATGAGGTGAAAGAATGGTGAAACAAAAGATTTACGATATAGACTGCTTGCGAAGTTTGACTTACATGGTGTAATAGTCGGTGTACCTAACACAGGTTCGCTGTTCGACCATCTTCACGGAGTGGAAGGGTGGTGATTTTTTTTTTTTTTGTATAGCACTCCGTTTTGGCACTTCTCGCGATTAAACGCAGCTGAAGCATAGCCGGCGATACGCTTTTGCTTTATATGCTTTAGCTCTTTTCGCTCTGTGGGGGCCGCCATTCTTTTCGTCTACGCACAAAAACCACCAGAACTTAACGCACAAGCGTAGTGGGCGCCGGTGGACGCGCCACTGGCGAGGGCCTTGCGAAATGCTCTCGGGAAAGGAGGCAGCCGCACGCCGTAGTTTTTTGTGTCGTTGATCGTGCTTTTGTGTCTTTTTCGCGTTTACAGATGAAAATAATCAACACCCTTCGCATGTGTGTGAGGGCCAAAGCTTCAAGGAATGTCGAAGAGGAATTGTTGTATAGTGGGGTGCTCAAAAACCATCACAAAACGTGCCGGCGATACGGTTCTGATCATTCCCTTAGAAGCCTCATCATCTGGAGCAACGGTGGCAATAGATTGCCGCGGTTGGGCGGAAAATTTTCTTGTCCTCAGGTTTTTTTTTGTGTGGGTGCTTGTTTTTTCACTGCATCATATTTACACGGGTAAGCGACGAAGTTGATCACGGCCTGCCCCTGTTTTGTAGGGGTTCGTCCGCAGTGCAGCATGCGGTTTAAAGGCATTTCGCTAAAGTTTTGAGTGTCGCTTGCCGTTTCTACCGTTTGCCGCTTCTTTACTGCGTTGCGTTAGCTAGGCAGCATAACTGCCCGAGTGCATCTTGTTGTATCTTAAAGCTTCTGAAGCTTGCGAGGACTGAACTGGTTCGTTTTACGCGGCGCGGTAAATCATCGCAACAGATTTCACGCACTTCATGTTTTTCATCTATATTATGCGTGGCTTCGCTCATGTTGCACTGTTGCTATAGTTGCTTCATGCAGAACTGTTGTGGATTTTTTAGCGCGAGGTTTTCACCGTGCTTCATTTCAAAAGTAGCATAAATCACGATTTGGTCTCTTCGGAATGATAACGGCCAGCTGCTTCCTAAATAGCTTTATTATTTTCGCCTGAGAACATCTGAGATATTGTGGTTTCTCGTGAAGTCTGTTAAGAAAATAGGTAGTTCAGGGCGAGAATTGCTAACAGTGGCTGGACATGGTATTTCTGTTCCATTTTCGCTGACAAGTTCGCGCCACATTTGTGAAATTTTTATACCTCGATGCTGTCTGAGTTTGTGTTAGAACGTAGTCCCCTTTTGCATGTGCATATTGTGGTCAACTGAATTCTTTCTCCTTATGCTTACGCTGCAAAGGACTAAACCCGGCCTTGCCGCCAGCGTCCATCTACTTTGGCTGGTGCTGCCCTGTCTTTAAATATATCATGTGGCATCTCTGTCTAGTAACATTCCAGAAAAAAAAAACTACTGAAAAGTTTGTCATACTTTAGCTTTGTACGTTTGCTAACAGGTCCCTAAGGGAATTTCAAATTGCGAAAACTGCAATGGGAATGGCAGTTCGACGGCGTATGCAGCATATTGCATCGGCGGTACAGCGCTAAGTCGAGCTCTTATTAACCCGTGCGTTTGGTGACTTGGTTTGCTAGTGTGCGTATTTCCATCAATAAATCCGCAATTACTTTTCCTGAGGCGACTTTGACGGCACTTATTAGGCGATCTCACATGTATTCATCGGCAGAAAGATCACTATCACATATGCAGATATTGCACCGTGCGGATTTGTTCGATATTTATATGTTCACTAACACCGTGTGCCTATTGATGTACAGAAGCAGTGTTACTGTAAGGTTAGAATTAAAAAAAAGAAACGCTCGAGACACCGCATTACTCAGCAAAACCAAGCTGCTAGTTAACATGAGCTCCACTTCGTGTAACTGGGGTTCATTGAAGGGAAAACACGGGAAAGGCAGGAGTTGGAAATTCAAGACGATGAGCAAACCGAGAGCAAGGTATAAGCGGGAGCTAACGTTTAGCCAATTGGATTTGTCTTTTTGAAGGTGACATATGCTTTCATTGGCATAGTATATGCGTATAGGTTCATTGCGTTTGTCTGCGCAACGCACCTGGCACGTATATAGACCGGGTTGTCCCAAACATCGGTGCCATCGTGTTCATGTCCACTTCCATAGATGCTAGCGTATTTCCTGCAGCTGTTACCCCAGAAGAAGCATTCTGGCACCCGAACAAAGGAAAAATCAAAGCCACGAACTTCAGCCATCTTTGATGCCAAGGGTTGTCGTTTGCTACCGCTCCCGAGTGCACTTTTGGAAGCGCCCACTGCGTATATATCAGTGGCTCCTCTATAGGCGCTGCACTACGCGTATGACAGCTCCGATGTAAAACACTCGATACAGAGAAGAGAGAGCGAGAGAGAAACAGCAAAGAGAGGGAAAAGTAGGGAGGTCAACCCGAAGAGCTTCCGGTTTGCTACCCTACACAGGCGGTAAGGGCAAGGGGAATAGAAAAAAGAAAAGAGGAAGGAAGTGATCACTGCGTGTGTGGTGAAGTGCCGTGACACCAAAGTTCCATAGCTGGTGATCTGCGTTGATGACATCTGGGACGGCCAAAAGGCCAGTGGTCGTTGCGCGAATAGGAGGCTGCAGGTGAGCCATGGGGCTTATTCGAGACTTGCAGGCACTGGATTAAGAGCATCCGGCACTTGCACTGCATTTCGTGCTGACAGAATATGCAACTTGCTGAAAAGTACTCGAAGGGCATTTATGAAGGACCGAAGCATCACAACCACTTGCCGGTCTTCTTCGGACAGTATAGCGGGAGTCGGCGCTGTGAACTCTATCGCTGTGCGCTGTATCATTTGACGTGACGGTGGCTTCGGCTGTGGCTTCAACTGTGGCTTCACCTGTGCCATTGGCTGTGGCCCCGGATTTTGCTTCGGCTGTGGCTTCAGCTGTGGCGGTGGCTGTAGCTATGGTAGCGCGGGCCAAGCTTCAGTATTGGCGTTGTCTGTCACGACCTTGTTCCCAGGGTTATGTTCAACTCCACCAGGCCTAGGGAGCAGAGCAGGAGGAGTTGTCGGATGTGGCGCTCCCTTCACAGAGGCATCTGCGTTCTTTCAAGTACGACGGCGTCGGGAGCGTCACTTTCTAGGGGCCGGAACAGCCTGACGAGACGAACGGTCTCTCGCCTTCTGTTTCAAGACCTGACTTTAATTTCTTTTACATTTGGGGCAGCCCTTTGAGGTAGCACCATGCGACCCAATGCTTTAACTGGGGCATTTAAGAACTGTGGCTACGCAGGAGCCTGCAGCGTGGGGCTCTGCGCAGCGCGAGTAAACTCTCGTGTTCTCGTACACAGCGCTCACGTGTCCCAGCCTCATGCAATTGCGGCTTTAGAGTGACCTTCGGATAAAAGGTCGCACGAAGTGTCTAATGTGGCCCACCTTGACATGTAAAGGAAGAGATTCGCCTTTTAAAATTACCTTCACACAGCGGGAGGCGTCAAGTCGAGATACATGAGTTATGCTGAAGCCATCAACGGCTGCCTTCACTAGAATACGAAAGTCAGTGCTGGAGATGGAGATCGACGTCCACGCCGTAGGTGACACCCAGTAGCGGTGTCACTGTCCAGAGAATATACGAGCGGATCTTCATTCCGTGAAGTCCCGTAAGTTTGCTTCAAGTGCTCAGCGCTGTCTCACGTACAACGTCAACAGCAAAGACATTTTTTTCGTGTGTTGACTCTGACGTACGTGACTTGATTTGGTGTCATCGCTTCAAGAAGCACCGAGACAGACTGCCTGTTGAGTCGCCTCAGATTGTCGGTAGCGAGTTCTGGTACAAATAGAATCGTACTTACTGCAGTATTCCGAGTTCGTCCTAGATTCAACGTGCTTGAAGACAGGTAGGCCCTAGTGTTTCTTCGTTTCACCTTGCGGCTCCACACAAGCTGAAAGTTGTCATCGGAGAAGTCCTCACTGCTGAGTGAGTAGACACTGGTATCGTCAAGGTCAGTTTCGCTCTGGAGGCCGGCCCGCTTCCTAGACGCCACCACCACTGAAGTCGCCATCCCCAGCATAGGCGCGGGGACATCAACTTGCATCCGTGTCACAACCCATGGCGGCTCCCCCGAGATATGCACAGAAATCAGGCGAAAATAGCTGAGCTAGAGAAATAGCCTTCATGATCTTGTTCCCTGGTGAAATGGCGCAACCCACTCTGGGGGTTCGGCCGTGAATCGGGCGATGAAGCAACTGCTATTTAGTTTTAAAAAATAAATTACGAAGAAATGAAATTGTACTGAAGGCAGTGGGCAGTGGGCATAGTGCTTGTGAAAGTGAAGACGACGAGAATTGCTCGCTTCCCCGTTTTGCCATAGTGCCGAGCTGTGTAAGCCTACCGCTACAACCTAGAACTAGTGCTGCTAGGCAAACACCCCCGTTGTAACATAAATATTTTGCGAATGGGATGCATGCATTAATAATCCCTCTATGTATTACATTTAAAAAGTCACCTGAGCATAATAAGTATTAAGACAGATTCTAGCATGCAATTCTTTTTGTCTCACGCAGAAAGACACCGAAGGCTTCAAAAACTTTGCTGCGGCTGTAACCTAGTACGGTAGCCCCAAAGGAAATAATTACTGGAACAGTCAAATTCAAGCTAAGCTTTTGAAAGGTTACTTCGAAAAATGGTTTTCTATGAACAAAGAAACGGCGGAACGTCGCAAAGAAGTGTTGCAGAGATTAACTTTCATTGCATATAGGATACAAAGGTGATATAGCCAGACCAGACCTGTGGAGGTAAAAGTTCAGTGGGGGGACTCGTCACCTTACTTCAATCGTTAGTGCAATTTTTCTAGTGGGTCACGATTTTTTTGAGTAATTAATGTAGGAATTTGGGCTAGTTGGTATTGATGCATTTGCTGTGACACAGTTACTAGCGCTCAAAAGTCTAACAGAAAATAAAAGTGGCACAGCTAGCGCTCTGTCGTGTTTTACCGTTCTTTTCCGTTAGTATTTTTAGCTCTCTACGCCACACCATTTGCTGTTCCAAGGAAAATTGAGATGCGTGAAATCACATGCTGACAATGATGATTGCGCGAAGTTGTTTGCAGTAGTATATTTTCTAAATCGCTCTGCAGCGATGAAAGCTGACGTAGGTAAAATAGCGATGATAGGAACATTGTGGCATGCAACTGCGTGTGCATCTGCATATTCGTTTAAGGCTACCCCTTTGTGGCCAGGCAGCCAAGCTAAACGAATGAGACGTAAGTGTCTTGGGAGAAGAGAATATAAAGTTTGTTTCAGGGGCCCTATAACGTAAAGCTATTCCAAGATGTTCTTATTCCAATTCCTGACGTCAAATTTGCGTAACCACCGACGCAAGCATCGGGCGGTCGCCCACAGCATTGTCTGAACGGACCAATCAAACGCTTTCCTCGTTCATAGGAGGTCACTTTTGTTTGCTTGAAAAACGAATAACATTGCCTACACTGAGCGGGTTGTCTTATCTAATTGGCTCATAAACGGCGAGGAGTACGCTCAAGTGGAGAGGGAATAAATGGGGGCGAGCCAGTGCAGTGAACATCGATAACCGGATCAAGAGGGTTGTGCCGGCGTCTGCGATTGGTCCGCTTTCTTTTACTTAGCTTGCGGTGGCTCATCGACAATCGCGGCGGCATGCAATGGAAGCTTATGCATGACGCTAAAACGGATCATCAGCAAAGAAGAGTTTGCAGAACGAGGTCGTAAAAGTGCCGAAAGTGCTCGAAAACTTCCCACGGCCACGCAAAAAGGTTTATTAGACGCAAATACACCCATGCTCTCCGGCAGGTGCGAGAGCCAGTGCCTGAGCTATCGGCGGCAGCCATCTTTTATTCCTTTCGGAACGGGGCAGCCTGCGGCTATTCAGAAAAAAAAGTTTTGTTCGGCATATTAATGCATCTTTAACGCGTACAAGTCACTTTGACGTGGTGAGTTTTCGCGGTTTCGTGACGTCATGTGACAGGCAGGTGAAATGGGTGCAGCCCGAAAAATTTTACCAAAGCCGAGGGCTGACGGCGAAAAGGCGTCGAATAAGAAATAACTATTTTTCTTTTGTTCGGTCAAATCATGCATAATGAGTGTCTACACGTCATATCAGATTGGTAGCTATCGCGGTTTTCGTGACGTCGCGTGACAGACAGGTAAAGGGGGAGTGGTCCAAACAGTTTTTGACCAATTGTGGAGGGCTTATTGCAGAATTGGAATAGAAAAGTTTGGAATAGTTTTACGTTATAGCGCCCCTGGCTCGCAGTCACATCGTGGTCATCTGCGATACAGCTTTCTGTTGCTGAATACGTGTTACATAAAAGTTTTTCCGAGCGTGAGAGAAGCCCGCAAATACACGCAAAACTGCCTTGCGATTGGCCGCTCGAGGCACATTGCGTTTGTTGGAGGGCTTATTTCATGCACGGAAAAACCCTTTTATGTAGCATGCATTGAGCACCATGTGTGTATCGGGAGTTTTTGATGTTATTCTGGAATTTTCTCATTGAAACTTTTGATCTAACTATAATATTTCAGAATCTGCATAGTTAATTAATTCAAACTAATTATGTAATTAAGTGTAATGGAAAAAAATAATCAGAGTATCTTCAAGGGACGACAAACAACATTTCCGTGGTTCGGTCCAGCAATGGGACATTTGTGTATTCTTAAATTTTGGTGCAGGAGAGTTGGGATCGACTGCCTGTATATCACGATGCAGGAACCTTTGTCATCACAACTTTAATGTAGCAATTGTGAGCGATTCCTGTAAGAATTATGGGTCTTACTTTGCCCGCTGTAAGAAACAGCGGGCAAAGTTTCTCTCCCTCTCCTAAGACGACCAACAATCATTGGATTCGATTCAGTGGTCGTCTCATGTTAAAATTCATGCATTTACATGTATCTGCACAGGAGTTCGCCCACAGCAAACGCTTCCTCCTAAGGCTCGGGGTTAACTTCGCAGCGCGAGACATTGAGGGTCCCGACGGAACGCCGATTATTTACGTCGTTGTGATTTCACGAACGCAGATGAAAATACCACGAACGCGTGGTGTTGTTGGACCCCAAATAAGCTCACAGTCTTCCTAATGTAAAATAGCCTTAAAAGGCTTCCTACAGTGAGTCCACCTGCGTAGCGCTGACCGTGATCAGTGTCGTACGTGATCGCCGAGTTGAGCTGCGGGATGGTGCACATGGATGACGGAAGAACAACCACGGGTACAGTCGCGGATTCAAGGGACAATCGAAGAGATACAATATTTTTTTATTCATTACTACTTTAGGTCTTCTGCAGACCCTGTATGGGTCTGCCCGGTCTTACATCATCATAGGCATGTAATAAGATACAACAAGTTCCCAAAAGGACAACAAGAGAACATGAGTTAGATCAGAACACTTTTCAACAACAAGTGCATCAATATCATATTACCTACATGGTTACGCTTCGCGTACACTAGAAGAGAAAATAAAGCATTATAGATCGTATGCTATACATGAGAAAAATGTACAGACGAAAACAATACAGCACTACAAAATACTTTCTGCCGTTTTACAACAGTAAAAGTAGTTATACAGGGTCCATCAGCTGCTCCACTAGAGAACAAAACTGATCTAAATTTGGATTATTTACAGCTTCGCTTGGTAGCGCATTCCAAGCGTTCACAGCGCGAGGGAAGTAGGAAAACTTAAAGGTATTGCAATGCGTATTAGATGACCGGATGCACTTATCGTGGTTTGTCCTACTAGACCGACGGCCAGGCGGATGAATATAGTCGTCTTTCCTGATTTTGATGTGTCCGTTAAAGCGGAGATAAAAAAACTTCATAGATGCAACATGACGCCGCAAGGAAAGAGTTGCCAAATGAGCTTGATTGCGCATGTCCGTTGCACTGTCGTGCCAAGAATACTTTGAATAGATAAACCTAAGAGCCCTATTCTCTAATCTTTCAAGTTTATCGCGAAGGTACTTTTGATGAGGGTCCCACACTATTCTTCCGTATTCTAAGATAGGTCGGACCAGAGTTTTATGGGCAGTTAATTTTACGGCCTGAGGTGCTTTACTCAGTCTTCTGCGTAGAAACCCTAATTGCTTGAATGCCTTGGCGCATGTATCAGTGGTGCGCTTATCCCATTTTAAGTCTTGCAAGAATGTGACAACCAAGTATTTTACTTTGTTGACTTGTGTAATATTCAAGCCTTTAACATTGTACGTAAATGATAAAGGTCGTTTTTTTCTTGGTTAGGCTGATGAACGCTGTTTTAGAGACATTTATTTCCATCCCCCACATATTGCACCATTGGGCAATGTTTTGTAAAGAAGAATTAGGCTTTAGTTGGTCGTCCTTACTGCGAATTGCAGCATAAATGACACAATCATCTGCGAAAAGTCGCAATGTTACACCTGGTTCTGCAGAAGAAGAGATGTCGTCCAAAACTCTATTCAACACTCATTCAAAACTCTATTCACGTTAACTTCGAGGTCGAAGGCTGCTTAGCAATCAGTTTCGTGAATCCAAGCGCCGCACGTCAATGCGAAGTCCTGGATTTAAAGTTAAATCAAGTTAAACTCAAATAATATCAAGGTAAATGATCTTATGGAGCCCACTGTGACTCAGTAAAAGTTCTTGAAACTTGTTAGTTTCAGTCTTTGGCTACTTTAGAATACAATGTAGGCCACTTTTACCGATAAAAGATTAACTAGGCTTGTGGTGACGCCCTCACAATTTATGATGTTCCGGCAAACTGGTGAAGGAACTTGACGGCGGCGACGCCTGCGTCGTTGGTCCTTTTTGGCTTCTGTTTTTAAAGGATGGAGTAGCTTGTGGTAATTCTAGAGGGGTAATTTACAAGATAAATAATGCTTCTCTTTAGTGTTTCTTTAAGCGTGCATTATGGAACTGCTACCTTGTGGGATCGGCAAGGCATTGTCGCAGTGTCAGGAAATTGTCTGCCCTGGTAAACACTTTACAGCTCGCCGAAAGCCTTATTAAACGCACCGTAGACCCTCCGCTCATGTAACGGACATTGTTTGAATTAGTAGCTAAAAAAAAGACGCAGTTCCGCCCGGAAGGCGAAGCACCGATTGCGATATCCTATAAGTAGATAGATGCGCAAAATTAGGATAGTAGCTTTATCGGCCGTATAAACTTGTGAACATTAGTTCACTAACTAAGTTAACAATGACATAATGCGCTGTCTCTGTGTGTTTACTTCTATACGTCCTCGTTCAGTCGCACTTACACCTACTATCATGGATTCAAACGAACTAGCCTGCGAACGTATTTTAACTAAATTAACAAGCACTGTGTCACGCGCGCACAGGTAAACACGAGAACATACCGCTCGATTAGCGCGCAAACTCTCTGTCCAAATGCTGGAGTGAGGAATCACGGCAGCAGCAGCGAGCCAATTGACCTTCGGGCATATCTCGCTTCAGCGAGAACGAAACGTCGAACAGCGCTTACGAAGCTACCGGCACTACGCACACTCTGCAAACATCGCAGATCGCTTTGAAGATGAGGTCCGCGCGGGCGCGCACTTTGGCCACGACGCAGAACACTTTCAAGATACGGCGCCTGCACGGCCGCGCCGTAAGCAGCAGCCGCCGGAGAAAAACGCCCCCCTGGCTCGCATCACCACCGTGCCTCGCGCGCGACAGGAGAGGCCGCGATTCCGACCCGTCTTCCTCGCTCACCCTCGCGAGATTTCCCTTGCACCTACAGCACATTGTGCGCGGCGACTACTTCATCGCCCTTGGACGCTATACGTTGACGGCAACGCGACGGAACGTTTGACGGCTGTGTGAATGAGGTTTAAGTGCACTCAGCTATATATATATATATCTTACTGCTAGAAGGGAAGTGTGGACAGCTTGTACAGAAGGGCACCAATGATAGCACGCCTGACAGTGTCCGGTTATTGCCACAAATGACTATACAATTTACCACTGACACCCATTGCTAGGAACATCCCATGACATGTTAGAAAACGAGGGCGACCAGAATGATGGCGATGATGATAACAGTAATAATAATTAAACATGGCATGTACCCTGTGGGGTTCTCACCCGTGCTCTTGGGACAAAGGAACGACAGCACAGTAGTCCAAACAATCCCTAGGGCATTTATTGCACCTTTCACAGACGAATTCCTGCTAGCCGAGTTGCTATCCACAAAACATGCCGATGGGCGCGCGACAAATCGCGGAAGTCCGACTCACCGCGACCGCATAACGAGCGAATATGTTCGCCCCATGTTGGACACCAACGCCTGGACGTTCGCGCGTACGGTCACGCGAACGGTGGCGCATTCGAACGATCGTGTTCCTCCATTCCGGAGTAGGCCTCACGAGACGGTCTCGCAGAAGCATGGATCGGCGCACGCGCAGAACGTCCATGCCGCTTCCGAACCCGAACCAAAGAGGAAAAGCCTTCTCCTTTCTGCACCCATGTAGCTCCACTGTTAGGTGGCGTTAGCAGAGCCATACTCGCGCCATCGCTCGCAATGCGCTTCAACCAGACCGACTGCCGCTGGCACCAAGCCACGCGGCGAAGCCGTATTACAGGAGATGGAAGCTATGCGGGAAAACAACATATCAGGGGATGTGTGAGAGTCGCGCATCCCCACAACTCATATACCGAACTGGCCAATTGGGTCATTGTACGCGAAAGAGGACCAGGAAGGTGGTTTTCAAAAAAATATATATTAATTTTAGGGGTTTTACGAGCCAAAACCGCGATCTGGCTATCAGACACGCCGTAGTGGGGAGCGCAGGATTAATCTTGACCACTTGGGCTTCTTAACGCGCACCTGATGCATGGTAGCCGAACCTTTTCGCATTACGCTCCCATCGGAATGCGGCAGCCATGGCCGGGATAGAACCAGCGATCTCGAGTTCACCAGCACAACGCCATAGCCATTGGGCTGCCGCGGCGGGTATGTGTTTTCTTAAACCGACGCTGTTTACCTCTAGCCCCTATGTGCATCGCCCGCATGCGTGTCTAAGGGGGAGGGGAGGGGGAGGGAGGGGTCCTGGCTAGCTTACGTCCTTATGGGCGACAGGAATGTGTGCGCCGATCTAGGAGAAAGTGCAATATCAGGCGTGCGTTCGCAGGGGAGGGGGGGCGGGATTACCCTAGCCGGCTTATGTCCCTATCACGGCGCGTGGACAGGAATGCGTGGGCCGATGCCGGAGGAAGTGAAATACCGAATCGGCCCGCGGCTAAGGTCAAGCAGGCTTGAAGCACTGCAGCAGTTTTCAAAAGTAAGTGTAATATCTTCGGTCCAAACAGGACCACATGAATTCGGCGTTGTACGAGAAACTGTATATATATATATATATATATATATACAGTTTCTCGTACAACGCAGAAAGCACCGCAGCAGTTTCCAAAAGTAAGTGTAATATCTTCGGTCCAAACAGGACCACATGAATTCGGCGTTGTACGAGAAACTGTATACATGTATATATATATATATATATATATATATATATATATATATATATATATATATATATATATATATATACAGAGAGAGAGAGAGATTAGAAAGTGCACTTTGTGTAGCAAGTTGGCCTTTATGCGCTGTCTTTGTTTTGAATCCGGTTTGACGTATAATCAAGGGAAAAGAGTGTGGCGACGGCGCCTGTGCACGTGGCCTGCGCTTCTGTGGTTATAACGTCACGCGGGTCGGAGGTGCCGGCGAGGCCGCAGCAGTGGTTGCGGCATATGCATGGGAGGTGCGGTGATCGTGGCGGCCCTTGTTCCTGCGTAGTGTGGTGCCGTATGAAAAAAAATGTATGATTTTATAAAGCATGCAGTCCACGCATGCAGCCAACGTATGCGGCCTACAAAGCTTTGCTGGTAATCCGTTCCCATATGAATGCTGCGGCCCCACGAATTTTCTTTCAGCGCGAACTCTTCTTGACAACGTGTATATGGAATGTCATAATTACTGTTTACTGTCGGAATTAACTTTCTAAATATACATATTAGGTGGTGGTAGTTTACAAGTCGCGCTTTCTGTCGATAAATAAATATTGTTGATAGGTAACTAATTCGTACTTTATTAAAAGATTTACACTTCCTTTTGACACATCGTATTGAGCGAGGATGACAAATATACAGCTCAAAGAAATAGCGCTGTGATCCTCATAACGTCATGGCAGTAATTTCAAAATATTGGTACATTTCAACGCATGGGCAGTTCTTGGGACTGCCCCCGCGGTTCCCTTCTGAGCAGACTTGAACAGGGTGCATCGAAGTCCTCCTCGTTCTGAGTATTGGGCAAGAAGAACATCAAAGCACCTTAAACTTGAACATGCCGACTGCCCTACAGCTGGAGTGAGTAATGCAAGGTGGCAGCTCAAGGATCACTGTGACCACAATACAGTATACCGCGTTGTGGCTGCAGCCATTCCAACTGTGCAAAGAGAGAGAAGGGCGACTCCATGCCAGGGAGTGGGGGGAGCATGTACAAGTAAGCAAGTAAAGACAGTCGCAGGCTGTATGGAACGCAAGCAGCGGAGACCTAATTTCTGCCAACTGCACAGTGGAGACAGCTGCGCTGCTGATAACTGTATAGTGGGCCCATAAGAGAGGAGTAATTGCTATGACTACATCATGAAGGGCTATGTTTGCCATATTCATTGTGCCTCGGTTGAGGTGAGGTGACAACTGGATAAGGTTCCAAATGTGTTTCTCTTCAATGGGTTCGCATTCTTGCGGTACTTTACCCACTTTCCGGACGCTATGTATGTATGTATGTATGTATGTATGTATGTATGTATGTATGTATGTATGTATGTATGTATGTATGTATGTATGTATGTATGTATGTATGTATGTAAGTATGCACGTACGTACGTACGTATGTATGTATGTATGTATGTATGTATGTATGTATGTATGTATGTATGTATGTATGTATGTATGTATGTATGTATGTATGTATCAGGGGCGTAGCCAGGGGGGCTTATAAGGCTTCAGCCCCCCCCCCCGTAATTTTTTCGTGCTGTCCATGCACCGCCTGCCCAAGCAATCCCCGGGGCCGGAAATAATTCTGAATTTTCTCTAGAATGTCCTTTTCACGCTCGAAAAGACATTTCAGCGCGAACCTTGCGAACTCGGGCTGGATTTCGCGGCAGTGCCCATGCACCGGGAGTCACTAACGCAAGCAGCCCCATCCGAGCACAACGTTTCAAGGGCGTTTTGATGGCGAACGGGCTTGCCACAGCATCTTGCGGAGGCCGCGGAATCTACGCAGCGAATGGATGTCAATTCCAAAATTTATGGGTATAAAGTTCTCATAAACTTTTGATGGGAAAGATGCATTGACATTTCCAAAGTTGTGCTTTAGATTTTCAATTGCGGTACTTTGTGGGTTTGATGTTACTATAAATACTGGACGCCAAAGGTGCATTGAATTTTCTAAAGTCTTATATCGGACCATACAAAAAGACAAGCCAAATCAACACATTACCAGACAAGTTGACAAAGCCAGCAGCGAGGTTCGATCAGACGAAGCGTTCTGGTGGTTCGTTTGTGCCGTCATGACACATAAAAAATATCAACGTTCTTTTTCACCTACGCCAAAGCATCCATGTCAAGACACTAAAGTCAGCCAAGGTAACTACGTTCTTATTTATTTTTTCTACTTCGACTTTTATTCGCGAGGACACATGGAGCCTCTTCAATTTTTTTGTCCTCGCTACTATACCCGCGGGCTGCCTCAAGTAGCCAGAGGGCATGCGTTTTTCTCGTGTTGCTACGACCACCACGCGGCGCACTTCGGTGCGCGTTCGCTTTTCTCTGGCTGAGTGGATTTTCACCTGGCAGAGTTTTGGGCACTTTCTGGTTAGCAGACGAGACAAAGAAACCATCGTCGCTCGCCGCCATCACTGTGGGGACTCGACGAATTGCACCGCGTTGGCTTGAGCGCAACCTCTCCGGAAAGTCTTGTCTCGCCAGTGTAGGATACCGAGCAGTATGCGTATGGTTCTCGTGGACCAAGCGTCCCACGTTTTCTTCTATATTCTTTCGGTAGCTACATTAGGTGCCCAAAGCAGGCATTCGGTTGTGGCCAACATACTTAGCGCTTTTTCATTTCGGTCCTCGGGCCCTACAAAGGAAAAAAAGACACTGCTGTACCGCAGCGAATGGTCGTATGGTGAAAGTTCGATTTTGTTACTTCTTCTTTTGCGGACAGTAATGGGCCACGGGACGCTTCAGTTGCCGGATAGTCTTATCATATAGTATTGCAATAGCAATTATATGGACACACCAGGCGCATTCCTGCCGTCGCCCTCATGTTTCCTATGAAGTCCAAGGGCGATAACATCGTGACCACGCGCCGTATGCTGTATGTGCGAGTGAAAGCGTAGGGAGGGGGATGCGGGGCTGGAATGGGTGAGACGACGATGGTGGCTCAGTCTTGTGTGCGCAAAAGAGTAAAGCGGGAAGAAAGCGCGCCGCCTTCCGTCGCGCGCGATACATCGGGGGGAGTGGATGGAATGGGGGGTGGGATCTAGGATTCTGTGAATCTCTGATTGCGCAACATGTTTATTTGCCTGGTTTGACGCATTGTATACTGTGACTTTTTTAGATACGTAGATTTATTGGAGACATACGTATATTTAAATATCTTGTGGCGCGGTTTTGAGTATACGTGCAGTGAACTTTGTTTCCAGTGACACTTTTTGCCTTTTATCAAGCTGTATCTTCGCATTTGTATATTCCATTGTATCTTCGCATTTCTAATGTACGAAGGCGAATAAAATGAAAGTGAGCAAACCCACCCCGCGCAATAATTGTTCGGTCTATTATCTGCTAGGCATGCACGTGACACAGAGGCATCTCTCTATTACAACAGTGACACGCTGGTGTGAGTATCAAGGTTATTTAATGCTCTAATACACTGGTTTGATCATGGTTGCGCGACATAATGGACGCTCTAGAAATTGATGAGTGTGGTGCCCTGAGGTTTGTGACAGCTGAAGGTATTTCCCAAAAAGAAATTAGTCGCCGTATGGCTGCCGTGTACGTTGGACATTGTATTTCATTGGCCACTGTGAAGCGTTCGAGCAAATGGTTCAAAGAACGACGTGAAAGTTGCAAAGACAATCCAAGGCCAGGCCGAAGCCATCGTGCAATAACCCCTAACAAAATTGCAAAGGTTGATGAGCTGATGAGACAAGAACGGAGGATAAGTATCGATGTATCGATGAACTGGCAGAGCGTGTGAACATCAGTCACGGTTAGGTTCACGCCATAATTCATGAACATCTCAGTTATCCGCTCTTGTGTACGCAATGGTTGCCAAAGATTTTGAACTACCAGCAGAATACGGAGAAGTTCAGCGCTGCCTTGACTCATCTGATCCGGTATCACAATGAGGGTGACGACTTCTTGTCTCCAATTGTGATCGGCGACAAACCATGGTGCCACTTCTACGAGCCTGAAACACCACAGCAAAGCTTACAGTGGAAACATTCGAATTCACCACCCTCAAGAAAGGAAAGGCCGTCATTTCCGCCGTGGTGTTGTTGACTTTTTTTTCGATCGTTGGGGCTATTACTGATAGAATTTGCTAAATCTTGAGAAACTATGAATTTGTTTCATTATTGCAAAAGGCCAGATCGGCTGCGTATCACAATCAAAAACAAACTTCGTGGAAAATTGACGAATGTGGTCATCTTGTTCCACGACAATGCCGTGCCCACGTCGCTGATGTGGTTAATACAAAACTGGCAATGTTCAAGAGGGAAACGCTGCAACATCCGCCATACAGCCCAGACCTGTCGCCTTGCGACTTCCACTTTTTGGAGCGTCTGAAAAAACAGCTCAAGGGAACGAGATTCGTGTCGGACGATGACGTGAAAGAGTCAGTTGCAGACTTTTTGAAGCAACAACCAAAGGAATTTAATGAGACGAGAATCACGCGACTCGTTAGACAACGAGACGAATGTCTAAATGATCATGGAGACTACTTTTAAATGCGGTACCCAGTTTGTCATATATTCGCATTGGCTGACTTTCATTCGACTCGCCCTCATTTATTTTGCAGAACTGCTCTTTATACGTGCTCTCTATTGCGGCTATAATTTCGGTGCAATTACGATACACGACTGGTGACAGCTGCTCCTGTGTAATACATTGGAACAAATGACAGCGTCATTGAGATTTTTCACTGGCCGTTGCATATGTACAAGAATCTAAACAAGGTTCTTGAATGACAAAGTTTCATTACAATATTTGTCCTCAGCTTGTTAATTTCATGGCCTTTACATTTTTCATATCAGCTGCGTGTAGTGCCTTGATGGTTTCGAATTGATATAGCTCTAAAGTTCGTGTGATGTTTTATTTACCTATTAAATAGAGAAAGAACAAGGATGCATTGATATCAGTTATTTAGGGCACAATTTTTGGCACATACAAGCATATTGTTTTATGAAAAAATACATATTTTAGTTGCTTTGACAGTGCGTAGCGTTCAAGAATTCGTTTGCAGCATCTTTAGCAATGACAATGCAGTTATTATTCATGTATTTGATCCCCAGACAAATTGTTTGAGAGGAAGCTTTAGCTCGCGCCCAACTACGACGCCGCCTATTCAAATACATGTAAAAAGCAGACGCGCTTTTCTGTGATAACCACCGGATCGCTTTTAATGAAATTTGTTGCATTTGAGAGAGAAAGTTAAATTCTAGTGTCTGTTGGAAGCGGAATTTTGATTTAGGGCCTGAACATTGTTTAAATATTTTGAAAAACTCGAAAGTTAAAAAAAAAAGGTATAGAAGCACGACGTTTACAAACTAATAGCTCTGCATCAAGCACAGATGTCATTGTTCAGTAAACGGCATCTATTATAACAGTCAAAGCGGACGAATTCGGTGTGTCAATTCGTATCTTACGTCAATTGGTTACGTTGTGTACAAGGATTCTGCGAAAGCCGTATTTCCATAATGCTAAATTTCTTGAGAATCACGTGTAACATAGAAATTTTGTCCGCTGTAGATTTACTATTAGGTGCAATTCACAGAATTGTTATATCATTTTTCATTTCTGAGTTACATAGTTTTAGACTTGATAGTTTAGATTTCTGGAAATTTGCGATTTTGGTGAATTTTTAATAAAAAATTGACAACCTAAATGAAAAATTCAAAACCAACAGTCACTATAATTTCAGTTTTTTTTTTAATGCAACAAACCTCGTCAAATTTGGTGCATTGGTTGCCGATAAAAATGAATTCTCCTTCTACATGTATTTAGATACGAGCACCCGAGTTAAAGCTTCCCCTTAAGGAGGACATCGAGTCTCGCTGCATACACACTTCGTACATACCTCGGTTTGACGACAGAAATACGTTTTGTCTCTATATACCAGGCGTTTCAGCAAAGACTTTCCAAATGTTTAAACAACTTGTCTGTGGCCGATAGCACAATTCTAGTCCATGAGCTGGTCTACTCGAAGAGGCGGACATTACTCGGAAAAAAATTAAATGCATAGTCGAACAATTAACAGAAATTCAGTAATTAATTTTCAGCTCATTACCTTTTCGCGCATATTGCAAGTTACATATTCTAGCTGGTGAGACTGCGAGACAAATCCACTTGTAACAAAATCGTGTTGATGACACCATTGACGAGATATGCGCCAACTAACTTGCGGTAAAAATGCATGAACGTTCCACTTTCTTATGAACACCCCGCAGGGGCGTCTGCGCCAACAGCGTTTCGTGCGTTGCAACACCACGTACCCGAGCACACGAGGCTTGGACACTCTCGTGTGTAGCCGTGCGCGGCTTAGCCATGTCCGGGGCAAGGGGGATCCTGGGGCATTAAGCCGATGCCGGGTGTTCGGACCGTTAAGGCCCCCAGGCGGAGGCATCACACCTCTTTGGCCTCTGCATCACGTAGACGGCACCTCCAGCCTGACACACCTGGGGGAAACCAGCAGTCGCCTTTTCCTGTCCCCCTCTTCAATCTTTTTATTTCCTATCTTCTTTCTTTAACTGTCCTATCATCTCTTCTCTTCCGTCACTTCCTAATTTTCCTACGCGGCTTAGGTTAACCTTGTGTATATGCCGTCTTTCGGGTATATTAGGTTATAGGGGCAATGTACGGTTGGCACCTGCAGCCTTACGCGTTAAGTGCTGCAGCATCCGCGAGTTGGGCTCCTTGGTGGGTGGCCGCCATTGCTGCCGAAAGGAAACCGAAGTACTATGGGAACACCCGCATTTCCCCGCATGCTTGAAAGTCACCCTCAGAAGAGGGGACGCGCCGATGACCTAAGCACATGCTTCAACCGAACAAAGGAGACCTATCGGAAATACCATGTTGTTCACAGTCACAACTCTGAAAAACAGGCCAGATTCATTTCACCAATCATAGTTGCAAAATATTTGACCGATGCCTTAGCGTAAGGCTATAAAGTGACGAAAATGGCTAGTGGGACCTTCTTCTTGAGATCCCTCAAGAACACCAGTACGAGAAGCTATATATATGCACTCTTGTGACATTTGGTAGCATACCCGTTTCTATTACACTACACCGATCAATGAATAGCTCACGCGGAGTCGTGTCAGAGGCAGACCTCCAGAATTTCACAGAAGCTGAACTCCTGGAAGGGTGGAAAGATCAAAATGTAACCAATGTAAAGCCTATTATGCTTAGACGGGTCAACAAAGAAATCCCCACCAAACACTTTGTCCTAACATTTGGATCTGCCGGAAACCATTGAAACAAGATACATTAGGCTAAACGTCCAACCATATATCCCCAACCCTAGACAGTGTTTCCAATGCCAAAGGTTTGGCCATGGCTCGCAGAGCTGTCGTGGTCAAATGACTTGTGCAAAGTGTGGAGTCCTGGGCCACCCCTGCGACAACTGTAGTGACACAACTCACTGTGTGAACTGCAGTGGTGACCATCTAGCCTACTCACGCTCAAGCCCGATCTGGCAGAAAGAAAAAGATATAATCACCCTCAAAGTCAAAGTGCATATTTCGTCTAAGGAAGCCCGTAAGGGGTGCTCACCTTTCCACAGCACCCCTTGTGCTTATGCGGCGCTTCGGGGGGCAGCGTCGCAGCGGCCAATGCCAAGTGCCCAGCGAGCAGGTACCTTGGCTCCTGCCCCCAGGGTGGAAGTAAGTAAGCCTACTCCGCCTAACCAGCAAACAGGCTTACCATCAAACAAAAGTTTACCAATCCCGTTTTCATTGAACTTTAGTCACTCTTATGCAGTATTTATTTATCATATAGACATGTAATAAGATGCTCGGACCTGGCAATAGAAACATCGAGCGTAATGTACTAACTGACAAAATGGCCACATCCCTCACATCACTAGCAATTATTCCTACAGCTCTCTTCCTTTCACAGACCTGAAGCCTTTCTTACGTAAGAAACTGCGAAACTACTGGCAACAAATGTGGGACGCAGAAATAAATGATAAACTGCACTGTATAAAGCCGCAGTTAGGTTTTTGGCCCTCCGCCACAAAATCACGGCGAACAGATGTCCGATTCTGTCATCTTAGCATAGGACACACATTTGGCACTCATAATGATCTACTTACTGGAAATGAACCTCCAACCTGCGGCAGATGTGGTGAGAGGCTGATCGTCCTTCACGTATTCCTGGAGTGTGGGGAGGCCGAAGCTGAGAGAAAGAAATATTTCCTCCGGCATACCGTTCTTACATCCCCCTTCACTCGGCTATGTTTCTTGGCCAAGAACCGCTATTTAACACGAAAGCAGTCCTCGGTTTCGTAAATGATGTAATCTTACATTTTATAAGTCCATTAAATTCGTAGAGCATCCTCCTTCCGGAGGATGCCGCTGCGATAATTGTCTTATATAGCACATGCCTCCAGGCCCTTGTGTTTCAAGGGCTCTAAGGAAGCAGTAGTGCTCTAACCAATTTTATAATCTGATATATTTTATACATCGTATCATTTTTTTAAATGCATCTTAATGTTCATCGTACACGTCATATGTCATCGCTATAATTTTATTCTGCAGATTTTACGCACTTTAGCGCGACTATTTTGAAGGCTCTTTTACAGCCACGTCACACCAACTTCATAGAACTCATAACTACATTGCGAACTCATTACCACGGGCATGGCGCCGTTTGGCCATACTTGGCCCTTGCGCCATTAAACAACAAACATTCATTCATTTCTTATGATCACGTGATTTTATGCATTGAAGCAAAAAAGTAACTGGAACACTGATGCACTTCTCCGCGAAGCTCGGGAGTTAATGTCTCGAAACTGGTGTCGTCCTGAGAACTTTTTCCAAATGCGAACTCCCCCGCTATATCTTGTTAATTGAAATATGTGCTATAAGATAATTAATTACATTTTTCAGTTATTTTTGTTAATTAGTCAATTATGCATTTCATTTTTTTCTGCAAGTAATGTCTGCCTCTTCGAGTATACCAGCTCATGGAATAGAATTGTGCTATGTGCTACAGGCAGTGTTCACTGAAAGACCCGGTAGATCAAATGCTAATGCATTACCGTCGACAGTCATCGTTCTTTTGCACCAGAACCTCTATGGGATTGTGAGACATGACGTAGTGTCAGATGTGGCTTAATTGGGCTACCGGAGCTCTTTAATGTGCAACAAATGCATGGTACACAAGCGTTTTCGCAGTTCGTCCCCATCAGGACGCAGCCGCTCCGCACAACACAATATAGCCACTGGGGTAACGTAGCGTGTCCCAAACAAAATAAAATTTGCTAGAAGTAAGACAGTTTCTGGCTTTGTTACCCTCTTCAGTTAATCCTTTCAGGATTTTTGTCATTTTGTTATATAATGAATCTGCACACACTTGGTTAGCATACAAGGATTGTGTAAGCCACTTAGCTGGTAGTTTAATATGACATTTGTATTTTTACACCCGCAAATATAACCACCAAGATAGCGACACACCCAAAGAACTGAGCACACAGGAACCAGCAGCCAGGCAGCCACGCGAAACCCAGGAAAGCAGGGAAAGAAAGATTCGCTAAAAGAAATAATAATACTAAAGAAAAGACAACAATGGGGCCATACCCTCGCGAGCTCGCGCGACAGCCCAATGTAGCAAACCATGCTCGCGCTTTTTGTGGGACATAACAGCCTCATTGAAAGGAATGGCATATGTATAGTCTAGCTATGGGCATCGAAGCACCCAGCGTCATAGGAATCTACCGTCTATCGCCTGACTGAGCGTCCACCTCCTCAGAAGCGTCGGCATCCCACAAGACTGCATTGTTGATTCCTGTCGACTCATATCCAGAAGGGGGCAAAGATGTGATGCTCTACGTTTCCAGCTACATGGCCTTCATAGACGGCCTGACGGAGAACCTTGATCTGATAATTAAGCCGTGGAACAAGGCCGAGGAACTCGCTTGTGACAGTGGCGTGGGCGATTGCAGGCGACCGTTCGCGAGGGCCGACTGTGACCTGCTCGTTGAGAATGGCATCAGGGACTTACTGTCTCTATGCAATACCATGCGCCAGGACTTGGTCCTAGCCGGGAGGCCCAGACGACTAGTAATATACAGGTATAGATCAGTTTTTTTCTTTTGTTTAAGATATTACAGGCATTGCGAACAGCCTCAGTGGAAAGGTTCAAGTAATATGTGTTCATGCTAAGAGAAAAATTGCGTTTCTGGCATGTTTTGTCTAGTTGATTTTTTTTTGTTATAGAGACCTACGAGGAAAGTATGGCTGAAAGTATACCAGTTATGCGGTATGGAGCTCAACAACTAAGATTGTGTAGAATTACAGTTTATCACCTAGCTTACACCCAGCGCCATGTTTCAAATAGAACAATTTTGTAAGTTTGCAATAAGCCCGCACTTCTTGCGGAACGATGATCATTTGGAGTTTTTCAAAAAAGGCTCGAAAACCATGCACACTGTGCAGCTGCTCTGATATTCCTGCAGATCGTCATTTTCAGATGTTGACATTGTTGTTAAACGATTTGGTTCAAGTGCGCCAGACAAACCGCAATTCACCGAACTTCAGGACGTGGTTCTATAGCCTTGCACATAGTGTAAATTTTCTCTACAGATCCAAATATGATTATGCATCTTCCAGCTCCGCTGAAGAACTACTGCACGTGTTTTTATGGTTTCTTATTGTTTATTTAATGTTCACATCATTGCCACTTGTCTGATTGCAACATTCGCCTTCGCAGTGCATCTATGCGCCTGCATGATGCGATTAACTGTACACAGTATGCCATGGTTATTGCTGGATGTTAGGCTTTCAGGCATCTAGGTGGGCGATGTCCTGTAGCCACAATCATTTCTATGATGATAATCAAATCTCAGAAGTCAAATGCTTCAGAGAAATCTTTTATTTATCTATTGTTGCAATTGATCATCTTAATGAACATATCGTCGTGGATAACTTGCGATGATAATTTCATATTACACCGCAGGCGCCATGAATACAGCTTTAAATCCATACAATAGCTCGAGTTTAAGAAACGCAAAATCCATGGATAAAAGCCACCGTTACATACTTGACCTTTTATGCTTGTCACTGAATGGCAGTGCCCGCACAGTTAAGTTGTTGCGGGCAAATGAACGTTGCGCAGAGCACAGGATTCTATGAAAAAAAGTTTTCTTTTTTTTCAGTCCGTTGGAAACTCGTTCATAAGAAGGCAGTACGATAGAACAATCATATTTCTTTCCCGTAATGTAAATGCTTGCAGCTAGTCCCGTTATTTCGGTTTAGAAAGCACAGTTTCCTCAGAATAAAGCAACGGCCGATTACGACAGTTCAACTCTTCAGAAAACTGTTTATTAACGAAACTCGGTTTTAAATCTAGTGCTTATTGTTGTCCCGTGTTATCAACGCAGGTCGGAAGAGCCGATGACGCGTGGTATGGATGCTGGCATAAGCGGGATTTGCCAGACCGTGCATAGGAGCCCAGTGGTTTCTGCCGAGTCCAGTCTCGGCGTCTTGAGCTTCAGGCCGCAGACCCACCCGCGCGAGACGCTGTCGTATGCGTTGTGGACGCTGAACTCCATCGAGGCCGAGAGCAACAGCGACAGGGACGGCGATCCAACTCCAAGCAGACGCTTTTAATGCTCCGCGAGAGGTGAGACAAACTCAAAATAAGCAAAAAAAAAAAATAAAAGAAAACGAAGGAAGCCAACAACGGCTTTTTTAAAAGATATTTAAACTTGTAAGGCTTGTGTCGAACGAGAAACTCTGTATTGAGGCCAGCTTACTCTGGGCGCTACGAACTCGTCAGGATGAGCAGCCTACGTCGGCAAGCACCTGCTGGACCAAGCGCTGTCGTGTTTATTTCGTTTCTGTGTGCGCGTCATATTCGCTTTCATCGTCATCATCATCAGCCTGGTTACGCCCACTGCAGGGCAAATGCCTCTCCGATACTTCTCCAACTACCCAGGTCACGTACTAATTGTGGCCATGCCATCCCTGCAAACTTCTTAATCTCATCCGCCCACCTAACTTTCTGCCGCCCCCTGCTACGCTTCCCTTCCTTTGGAAAACAGTCCGTAACCCTTAATGACCATCGGTTATCTTCACTCCTCATTACATGTCCTGCCCATGCCCCCCCATTTCTTTTTCTTGATTTCAACTAAGATGTCATTAACTCACGTTTGTTCCCTCACCCAATCTGCTCGTTTCTCATCCCTTAACGTTACACCCATCATTCTTCTTTCCATAGCTCGTTGAGGTTCGCTTTAATCTAACTCAAATATGAGCAGTACTACTTCAGCGGAGAAGCTACGGCAGCTTTCTAAAATTCAATGCCATGTATACTTGTAGAGGGTAGGTTTTCAAACAGTAGGTGTACAGAGAAAAGAAAGTACACCAGGTACGAAAAACATATCTAGGCTCCTGCCGTTTTTGCTGATAGGCTAGGGGGCTATAAACGATTATTAGTAGCATAAAGAAATAAAATTGAACGATAATTTCCATAATAAGTAAGATATGGTTAGAAATATTTAATTACCAATTTTAGGGCAGATGTCGTTTTTGGGGAAGTTAAGCTGATTAATAACGAAGCCTCTAGCACCGCTTTCGAAATATGCGACCTCAAAATGTGCTGCGAAATTTGTTGCGTTCCAGTTAATATTTTCCCAAAAGCGTGCCTCTAACCGCTTGAGCCGATCTTGCTCCAATTTCCTAAGTAATATCAGGCGCTCAACAGTCTAAGAGGTTTCAAGCAGTTTGAAGAATTCGTTTTTTTTCTCCCAAACGAGACAAAGACCAATCGAGTAGATCAGAACCGAAAGATGGACGAGTTAGTATGGAACCATGGCTAATTCCGAGCGCAAAGTGCTACAACATAGACAAAGACGCGATACGAGACGAGAGACGGCGTCGTCTAGCAACTGAAATATTTATTCGAAAGGTTAGAAACATTAAAAACGCGATGTGCTATATGTCATCGAAAGGAGCAGGTAAAGAGCTGGAATTTTTTTTGGTGTTACACACTTAAAAATAGCTGCCATGTGTTAACGCACCAGTGTTAAAAGAAGTCTGCCAGTGTTAACGCAACAGTATCATGAAACACTACGGAGGCTTAGTTGCCGCCACTCGGTGCCATAGACCCGGTGTCGCAATTAGAAAGAATTTTTTAGACAGAACCAGTTCCGAGAAGTTACTTTTCAAAGTGTCTGTCGAAATGCATTGGTGTTCGAGTTGCTTTCGTGCTTCAATGGCTCAAACAACGCTTTCTTAAAAAAGTAAGTTGAACGCCATTGCAGTTCGTCAGGCAATTTGAAAATTAATATCCTGGAACTGGTGCTTGTCCAGAGAATTTCTTCCAAGGGGATACACCGGGAGAACTCAGTGGCTATGATTCGTGGATTGAAATATATGGCTTAATGTTTTTTATGAAAGGTTAATTAGCGTAATAACGCTCATTATTCAATTGAGCGCTTTGATTTCTCGCAGAAGTAATGACCCTCTCATGGAGTAATATAGATCAAGGGTTAGAAATATGCTATCTGCCATAGGCAATCTTTAAAAAATTTGACGCGTGCAGCTAAAACACCGTGTATATAGTCGTCCATGCAAATGTATATAAATACATGTGTGTTCTTACCTTTGTTCAAAACTATGTGTCTCCTCTGTGCCGTGTGCTAAACAGCTTCGCTGGTCCTCCACCTTCACAGAGTCTCATGGTTCATGATTTTCTTTTTTGCCCGCGCTTTTTCGGTGGCGCGAAATACGAAAAGTGTCGCGTCAGTACGCGTTCGCATGCCTTGACGACATTGTCTCCAAGATTGATTTGAACGTAATAACCACCTGGAAGCAAAGAGCTGTGGAACTTGGGTTACCGGAACCATGGTAGGCTAAAACTAAACTAGGTTGAAGAACAACCAAAACCCAGCCTTCGAAGCCGCCTTCGAACTAGCTGCTGGTCGAGTCAGCTTTTGAGCGCGGAGTTAATTAAATTGGTTCTGGTACCACTGGTGTCGCGGCGCGCAAGCGTGTAATGACGCGATGTTGTTTTCCCATTTCTCCCGCTACGACTACGAGTAAAAGTGCGGAAAAATTAATTATGCATGATATAGCGAGCTGAAAATCATTAAACGGGATGTCTGAGCAAACAGGTACAGCTCTGCAATTAGACAATATCCATCTGATCGAAAAAAATATTTTCCACTTATCTTTTCTCATTAGTCAGGTAATCTTTATTCGAAAGTTCTTCTGGTGGAGCAAGCGGGCTGATGACCGAATACTTTAGTAATAATGGGATAGTACACTAGTCTTCTTTATTTATCTTTTCGCTTTTATTTTTGTTTTTGTTTGAAGACACCAGCCTCGGTGCTATAGCGGCTACGGTGTTGCGCTACTAAGCACCAGGTCGCGGGATGAAATCGCGGTCGCGGCGGCCGCATTTCGATGGCACCGAAATGCAAAAACGCCTGTGCCCCATCTACTGGGGGCCCGTTAGAGATACCCTGGTGGTCAAAATTCATCCGGAGCCCCCCCCCCCCCCCATGGCATGCCTCATAATCAAATCGGGGTTTTCACGTGTGAAACGCCAGCATTATGTTCAAATGTTTTAAACAGTTTGGCTAACGTTTGATTGCGACGACGTTAGATAGTTTGCATTGGCGTCACTGTGGCCGTAATCTTGGGGTATTAGTAAGTCGAGAAGCTGCGGAAACAAAGAACGTGACAACACGACAGTGCAAAAATTGCTTCTTGCGCCCAGCGACAAATCGACAACAGTGACAATCGGTTGAAAAACGGGCCCCGTCACAAAGCAGGACGATGTAAGCGTGATAATATGGTGCACCGACGTAATCGTGGCTGTCATGCTCGTGTACTAGCACGGTGAGATACCGCGTCATGTGAAAATCATTTACAATATCCAAGTGCTGTAAATATTATCGCAAACAAATGGGTTTTCTCACACACAGGAAAAGAGATTTTGGTTGAACAAAGGGGACAAGGATCGGAAGAAGGCAGCTACTCGGCAGACATGCAGGGTCGTGTTTAAACTGCTTGCTGGCAGAAGCATTGCGCTAAATGCTTCAGCTGTGTGTTGATACTTTCAAAAATTGTGCTTTTCGTGGGTATAGTCAAAATTCATTTGAAGGCGCATTATTTAGTCAGGAAGGATAACGTATGCTTCAATCAGAATGTATCCATACAACTCAGAAAATGCTGCACGGCTAACAGCCTTTATTTGTTGCATTCAGACAAACACGTACAGTAAAGCGTTGCCTCTTGCGTGCTTTTGTTATTCCGTTTTATTTTTAACGCGAAGCTTTCTTCGCCTGCCCTCCCGACTTTCCGGGCGCTGCTTCAGTTGCTGCTGTGGCCTTGCTCGCGCTCGCCCCTGGGTTTCTTGCCACACCACGAGATGGCGCTCGCCTGCGCGCATCCCTGGCAGCACAAGCAGTGGGCTGGCGAATCGGTGGTCGCGCTGTTGCTTATTTAGGGGGCCTGCGGGCACGCAGGAGGCCAGAGCAGATAGTGATGATGAAGGTCCCCTAGGGGAACCTCAGGAGAACGTCGCCGTCGATAGCAAGAAAAGGAGGAAAGCAAAAAAAAAGAGCTCGCCATGCAATAGGCTACATCAACATGCAGGGCGGCAGAAGAAAGGAAACGTGGGCAGAGATTGAGGAGCAGTTAAATAGAGAACAAATAGGGGCGTATGCAATTATAGAAACGCACCTTAGAGACTCAGAAGAGCCGCCAGTTATTGAGAATTATATTTGGGAAGGGTGCAACAGAACTAAGTCGGAAAGAAAGGGAGGGGGAGTCGGAATGCTCATCCGTCAGGGAGCCAAATGGAAAGGAGTAAATTCAAAATGTCAAGAGCATCTCTGGATATCACGTACAATGAGTGGGGAAAAAACTTGGCTGGGCGTTACGTATTTGTGCACCGGAAATAATTGCACAGGGAAGAATAAAGAGTTAGTGGAATGTATAAGCGCAGATACTAAGGGTTTCGGGAATGGTGCTGAAATTGTCCTATTAGGTGACATGAATGCACAAATACAGGATTTAGATGGCTATACCGACAACAACGGGAAGTCAATGCTAGACCTTTGTGAGCAACATAACCTTGTTATCGTGAATGCGGGGCCTAAGTGTGAAGGGCAAATCACGCGGGAAGTGGGAAACTGGCAATCGACCATTTATTACTGTCTGATGACAGAAGGAATTCATGATAACTTGAGAGAAATGGTCATTGATGAGGAAGGGTATAGCAGCATAGGGAGGGACCATAAACGCGTCATTTTCAATATGGGATATGTAGTTGGGAAAGAGAGCAAGGAGCGCAAAATGGCCAGTCCAAATTTGAAGGCTGAACAAATAGCAAAAATGGTCACTAGAGTCGAGGAAGAAATTGGCAAATGGCCAAGTAAAGAGTGGGAATATGGTGAGCTTTTAAGTGTAATAACGACAGAAATACGGAAAGAGAAACAACATGTTCGTTGGAAAGGAACAAAGAAACCGAAAAGCTGGTGGAACAGGGAGATACGAGAAGCGATCACAGAACGACGGAAAGTATCCCGATAGCACAGGCAGACAAAGAAAGCGCAGTTGCCGCAGGATGAAGTAACCAGTAAATGGGAAATATACCGGGAGAAAAAGTCTATGGTTGAAATACTGGTGCAAGCAAAATTAAAAGGTGAAAGTGAACGTTGGTTGTCAGAAATACATGAGAATGAGGAGACCGCACCGAGAATATTATGGAACCACATAAAATTATTAGGCAGTAAGTCAATAACAATACATATCCTATACGAAGATGAAAACAGACTGGAAGGAGAAGCGGCAATAAATTACATCCGAAAAATAACAGCCGAATCTTTCCAAGGCAATGACGAGGTTGTATTCGAAGAAAAAAAGAGCATGCAGGAGACCCAGGTTGAAAGAAGCTGCTACTGACAAATTTCAACTGGAATAAAGTCGAAGAGAAAATTATTAAGCGCACAGCCACAGGGCTAGACGAGGTTCCCGTCAGGCTGATTAATGAACTAGGGCCAAAAAGTAAGGAAGCTCTGGTGAAAGCCACGGAAAAAACTTTAGAAGATAGATCAATACCGGACAGTTGGCGACAAAGTAGAATGAATTTAATTTATAAATGAAAGGGGAGAGAAAGATAGAATTCACTCGTTTAGACCGTTGACCATTACATCGGTAATATACAGGCTAGCAATGCAGGCAATCAAACTAAAGCTTCAAACATCGGCAGAGAATTATGGCATTTTGGCAGAACTTCAGAATGGCTACAGAATAGGTAGGCGTTTAGATGATAACTCATCTGTTCTTACTCAGTTTATTGATATATCAAAAGTAGAAAGCAGACTGTTATATGTAGCCTTTTTAGGCATTACAGGAGCCTATAACGTAGACCGCAAAATTTTGTGGGATATTCTGGAAGGGGAAGGCTTAGTTGACGATTGTCTACAGCTTTTGAGAGAGATTTACGTAGAAAATACTGTTTGCGGGGAATGGAAAGGGATGAGGAGCGAGGAGCAAGCTGATATCAACAAGAGGCTGAGGCAGGGGTAGCCGTTATCCCCACTGCTTTTTATGATGTACCTGGTGAGGATGGAGAGGGCGCTAGAGGTAAGTAATATTGGGTTTAATCTCTCATGAAAACAGTAGGGTACAGTAGTAGAGCAGAAGCTTCCCGGTTTATTATATGCGGGCGACATTGTGTTGCTAGCTAACAAGTAAAGTAATTTACAACGTCTAGCGAATATCTGTGGACAGAAAGGCAACAAGTTAGATTTGAAATTTAGTGTTAGAAAATAAGGTGTTATGGTATTCAATGAAAACAGTGAACAGACAGTGGCGATACAGGGCCAGGAAATACCTTTGGTAACACAATATAAATACCATGGTACATGGATTAGCGTAGGCAGTAGATATGTGGATTCACAGGAAAAAAACAATAACAGTGTAGGGGAAGAGAATTGCAGCCATAATGAAGCACAGAACGCTATGGTGATACAATAGGTACGAGGTGCTCCGATGTATGTGGAAAGGTGTAATGGTTTCAAGGCTTACTTTTGGGAGTGCGGCTGTTTGATTTACATCAGGGGTACAATCAGGACTCGATGGCAACCAAAAATCAGTGGGACGCCTCGCTCTGGGGGTTCACGGGAAGACTACAAATGAAGCTGTGCAGGGTGATAAGGGCTGGACTAGTTTTGAAGTGAGGGAAGCTCGCAGTAAGATTGAGTATGAAGAACGACTGAGGAGTATGGAAGAAAGTAAATTGGCTAGGAGAGTGTTGAGGTATCTCTACAAGAAAACCATTGATTCAAAGTGGAGGAAAAGAACAAGGAAGCTTACCGGCAAGTATGCGGCCTGCAAGGTGGACAATACAGCAACAAAGAACTTCGAGTATAAAGTCAGAAAGCTGAAATAATCTCAGCGGCGGCGGGAATGGAAAAGAAACATGCCAAACTTAATTGGAAAAAATAAATTAGGAAAAAAATATGATAACTCCAAGGGGAGCTCATCACTTTACGAAGCGAGATCGGGATGCCTCAGAACACGCACCTATAAAGCGAGATACAAAAAGGAAGAAGAAGCATGTGCTTACTGCGGTAAAGCTAGGGAAGCTATCGAGCATGCTTTAATAGAATGTGAAGACGTCTGCCCAGCGGTCGATTTAGACACCACTGGCCTCCTTGAAGCCCTTGAGTTCAGCGAGACCACGGGGAAAGTAAACATGTGCGCAATAGAGATTAGTGAGATGCGATTGGAAGATTGGTGGCAGAAAAGTAGGAAAACGACAATAAACGGAGACGTACAAAAGCAAAGTTCGCAATAGGGGATCAGAAAATTTGGTTGTGGGAGTTCATAGTGTTTTTTTTTGTTTATCCTAGGTGGCACATTAGGCAGTATAATAGCAAGCGCTTGTTGGCGCAACCACCCACACCATTCCAAAGGGACGTTCATAACATCCATCCATCCATCGATCCATCCATCCAACCCTAGAAGAAGAACGACAAACAAAGTCAAGCGGAAAGTCAGAGAGGCTGAAATAATCTCATGGGTGGCGGTAATGGAAAAGAAACCTGCGATGGGTAACTACTTAAAAGGAAAAAACGAAATCAGGAAAGAAACAACTGATGATAACTCAAAGGGGAGCCCATTACTTTTTGAAGCGAGATCAGGATGCCTTAGAACACGCACATATAAAGCTAGATAGAAGAAGGAAGAAGACGCATGTGCTTGCTGCGGTAAAGCTAGGGAAACAATGGAGCATGTTTTATTAGAATGCGAAGCCGTCTGCCCAGCGGTCGATTTATGCACCACTTTCCTCCTTGAAGCCCTTGGGTTCCGCGAGCGCAGAGGAAGACTGAACTTGTCCGCAATAGCGATTAGTAAGAGGCGATTGGAGGATTGGTGGAAGAAAAGCATGGAAACGACAAAGAACAAGGACCTACAAAAGCAAAGTTCGCAATAGGGGATCTGAGAATTTGGTAGTGGGAGTTGATAGTATTTTTTTTTCTTTTTTAACCTCCGTAGGACATTAGGCAGTATAATAGCAAGAGCTTGGTGGCGCAACTCACCGCCCCGTTCCAAAGCGGCGCTCATACGGCGTGCGTCTAAATGTCGTACAAAAATCCCTCACGTGACCTGATCCTAGGTGCCTAGGGACCCGATCATTTAGGGACTTTTGAGAAGGCGCCATGGTGGCGCCAAGTGATGCCGTGACGCCATGTGGCGCGTTGTATGATCCCTGGGGAGTCTCCGCAGTGGGTTTAGTATTTGTCGGCGAAAAGTGCAGTAGTTGTGTTTGGTCTCGGTGGGCTCTGGTGGTCCGAGACCCGCATTTCTCAAGAATTCAGTGGTGCTGACGATCGAAATATTCAAGTGGCGTAGCGCCTCGGCAATGCAATTTGCGAAACGGCGCTGTGCAGCAGCGTCGCTGTGTTCGCCCTTTTCGGCAGCTTCATCACATCGCACATGCACCTTTACTTGACGGGCGTCGTAGGCGGAGGTATTGTACGTGTTCCTCGCCGCGACTTACGTTGCGTAAGTAATATAGCGCTTAAGGTGGTGTTTGCTCACAACTGTTCACGCACCCTTGAAATGGGGCAACGCATGTTTTCAATCGTGTTCAGCGCTAGTGCGCTATCCGTGACTTCATGTATTTTTATCGGGGACTTTACGACAATTATCGCGTAGTTCTCTGAACCTAACGGTCCTTTAGTGACATCGCATGGTCTGCCCGAAGTCCACGAACTAATATGCATAGCTGATGTTTAAGATTTTCGGTACTAAGGGCGCGATGAACAGTGATACGGAGCTTGATACCGCGCCCTGCGATGTTCAGCTGCATCTCTGCCCGCTTTTCACGCTCTTAGTTATAGCAGTGGGACGCAGTGTTCTGGGCAAAGTTCGGACGAACGAATATATATATATATATATATATATATATATATATATATATATATATATATATATATATATATATATATATATATATATATATATATATATATATATATATATGTTTGCACATACATGCGTCCGCAATAAATTCACCGCGACACATTTGTGTAATGCGATGAAGCAAACAGTGTGTTGCGTGCGATGACGGGTGGCAGCCCTCGTTCCAGCTTTGATGTCCGCGTTAAGATATTGCCCCGCCCGTTTCACTATAATCTCCGGTGCTCTCGAGCTCTCTATTTGCCGGTATTTTTATTTTCACATGCTGAATGGTCCCACCGCAATACATATATGTAGTGAGGTGAAGCTTATTAAAGTTAAATTAAATTATGGGGTTTTACGTGCCAAAACCACTTTTTGATGATGAGGCACGCCGTAGTGGAGGACTCCGGAAATTTTGACCACCTGGGGTTCTTTAACGTGCGCCTAAATCTAAGCACACGAGTGTTTTCGCATTTCGCCCCCATCGAAATGCGGCCGCCGTGGCCGGGCTTCGATCCCGCAACCTCGTGCATTATTAAAGTTGCCAAATGCTTTGACAGTGTCAGACCTAACAGCTTTGGAATGACATGGCCAATACAACAGCCCAGACCTTCACTTTAAAAATTTTTGTTAGGACTGTCAAACTAATCTTACAGCACAGAAAAAGAATGTAAACACTTCAAGAGTTGATTAACAAGTAATACTGGAAAGCACAAGTCTAGTGGTTAAGGGTGTGGTAAAGTGCCCAACCGTCACACCTTAAATGCTCAAAAATTTCTAGCATATTGATGCAGGTTGATCAGACTTACTGCGATATTGGTTGCTTTAAAATGAAAATAATAGTATTGGATAAGAGGATGCAAGCGACTCGTATGCTGCTTGGTTATGCAAACCACATGTGTCCCAGAAATACACTAATAGGGTTCTTCTTTACACATGCTGCTTGCGTCCACTAATCTAAAGCTCTCTAATGTGAGCAGTATAAAGAGAGGCTATAAAAATAGGGCTTTGAACTTCACAACTCCAATTTTGTTTCTACTATACTCATACAACCTAAACACTACGCTGTCGTGACAGCATCTGCCTAGCTCTATGCCACATTTTGCGACAAAAGCAGTGATCACTCAGTTAGAGTTGCCTGTCCCAATATTACTCGCAAGAATTCCTTAAACAGTTCATTTTTTAGGCACGAAGCATGTCATGCCCAACTAAAAATTTAACCAAGCAATAAGCTACTAGAAGTAGCTAAAAATCGCCAGTCTTCTGAAGTCAGCTTAATTTGCCGCTCCAGAAATTGGCTGTTATAGAATTAGGGCAAGGAAAGAACAGCTTGAATAAACATATATCTCATCGGAAAGTTGTGGTGGCGTGCGGCAGGCTAACACACTGAAAGGAAGCCGTATTGGCATTGGTCTACCTCTGTCCCAAAACCAGGCACCGTAGCCGAGGCGACTTGGCTTTGGCATCTTCAAATTTGCTTTCCCGAGCACGGAATAGTCAGCCGAGTTGAGCTCAATGCACATCACCCACATTGGGAATGCATTGGGGATGCAGGCCAAGAGGATGCCACCTTGACGAAGCAGACACCACAGACCTCAAATTAACAAGTGACACCAACTATCCCAACTGCAACACCCTCCATTAAAGTCAGAAGGCCAATGCACTTACCTAGCATGGGCAACTGGGGCCTTCATCTAGAGTGTCAGTGCGACTCTGCCACTAGAGGCAGCAACCATTATCTGATATAACACTTGATGTAGGGGTGAAAATGTGCCACATTTACGAAATCAGGGTTTCAGGCTGGGACCATTTCCGTGATACACTCGAGTCTACAGAATGTGAAGGTGTTGAAGAATCCCTAGCAACACGCATCCTTTACACACTGCAAAGAGCGACATACGAACTAGAGCTTACTGGGGCAACATCCAGTCCTGACAAGCACCTGCTGCAACTTTGGCGTGAGCAAGCTAAGCTGCATACTGCATACTGGAATTGTGGCTGCACGCAACAAACCCCAATCATTGTTCTGCACAAGACTGAGCAGGCAACATATCATCCTAAGAAACTTGCCATAGACTAGTGGATGGACCACTGCGCGTCATTTGAAGATATAGGTCTCAGCAACCTGTGACACATTCTCGGCTATAACAGGATGAACCAAATGCTGTAATACTATTGAAAACCCGCTGCTCGATCTTCAGTGCATATCTGAGAAATTTGAGGAACAAGCTGCAGATGCTTTCCCCGACCACCTCACAGTGACTGACCATCACCAGAGTTGTACGCACCTTAATGACCACTTGCCAAGAAAGCAATGGAAAACCTCTTTACATTGGCAAAACGTGTTGGTGCTATCGAGCATGTAAACACTTAAAGCTCACGTAGAAAGGATGGAGTCATCTTGCAGATGTTGAGGAATCTTGCCGAAACGAGGACGCAAGCACTATTGCTTGTAATCAATGAAATCTGGAATATTGGAATTTCCCACAGAGTGGAAACACTTGGTCATGGTGCCACTACCGAAACCAGGCAAGAAACCTGACACCATAGCCAATCTTTGATAAGACTCACATTGACAGTGTTCAAATTGACTGAAGGAATGTGCCTCGCATCTGGGAAAGACAAGACTATTTCCACCTGTGATTAGGTGCCATCTGCTTCAATAATCTTCTTCTAGTGCTTGGCTTCTCAGATATACTGGATGGGGCTGTTGGTGTCTTGTTTTCCTCAAGCACAGCGCGAGACCTAGCAATGGGTAGCCCAAATATAGATTTAAGAAAACCAAAAACAAATTCAGCAGTAAGCTAAAGGGTTGTTTTGGCGGAGACCAGTAGCCAAGTCCAGATATGAAACAGGAGAGAGAAAAGTCTAGTCTTTCCACTTCAACACTGGGAGGCACAACTCTCACAAAGAAATACGACTCATACTTAATTTACTTCTTTAAAGGAGATTACTGACCTGCAGTGGCAAGCGTTCACTTAAACAAACACAGCATGAAGCAAGCTTCCTGTGCATACTTCCCCAGCTACTGCATCATTGCTTCACATTACGAGTGAAACTGCAATTATCTTTGTCACAACTTGCCCAATTTTGTGTTTTGCAGTAGGATGTTCGCAGTGCTATTAAGGCACTTAAATACTAATGCATAGCTAGTAGCAGAGAAAAAGAATAAAAGTAAGAAAGCAGTGGCTTTCTGTGCATAAGCTGTATACACCTGGTGCTCTTATGATCATTTTTCCCTATCTACTAAACCATTCTAAACAAGACAAGCTTATACACAATTAATGTGCAAATTCCAGACCACACATAAACCAGAGGTATCCTTGGTAAGCAAAGTATAGTTATTTGGCGACATTTTCTGCAGCCCTGCTATGGGCTTTCTTTCCTTTCTTTTCAGCTGTGCAGTTTCATTAAGAAGCCACAAGACAGTTTGACAATTTTAATAATTGAAAGACTTAGCGAAACTTTTTTTCGGTTGTTTTTTCTTAGGTTCAGACTCTGCACATTGCATTTTAAGGCGTGTTTTCAGTCTTTCTTGCTTTTCTTTAATTGGTAGGGCAAGTTAACATTTTTTTTCACCATGTCAAGTATCGGGTGCCATAGTGTTCTTGGATGGTCTTGCCTTTTCATTCTGTACAATATGATGTCGGTTTTTTGTGTCCAAGGTCGTTTTACATTTGAGTGTGATTGCAGCATTTTTCTAAGTTTCGCCTCTGTTACCCAAGCTTGAAAGTTTGCTACCCACTGTTGGTTGCATGACACATGAGACATTTTTTTTTTCAATGAAAGGAAGTCTGTCACGTATCCTGTGCACTGGCTGTCTTTGTCTTTTTCAATTACAATTTGTTACCTATATTTGCTCTTTTGTTGCATTTCAGATTAGGAATGGCTATCATAGTTGACATCATTTAAACATACTGCACACAATCTGGATATGTACTTGCAATATATGGCCACCATAAATACAATAAATAGAAGTTAATTCAAGACTAGTGCCTTGGCATGGTGGTGCCGCCATGAATTATGGCTATAAGGTACCAGCGCTGCAGGTAGCACTGCTTGTGCAGAATATAGTTCCTCTACTACTTTCAAACATTGTTTTTATCTGCATTTGTGTAGCTCCAGTACCTGTGAACAACACACATCTGGTGGAAGAGTGGCTTGCACCTGCCGTTGGGCCTAATGAATAGCCAAATTTCTGCTAGTTTTCATGTTATTAGCATATTAGTAAAGGCAGTAGTTTTTATAGTAGCTCGTTTGCCCTGTGTAGAAGCCGCTGCAGGGTGCCAGGATCTCGTACATATATTCAGCTTTGCAGGGGTCACAGCATCTGGCACATACTTTGTCACAGGCCATGTCTTCGGGGCAAGTTGAGTTTACTCAGTGGCCTTCTACATTTTGTGTGACATGTGGTTATAGCGACCCTTGCTTTATGCACTTCTTGCCCGGCAGCAGTCTTTTGCTTTTGAAATGATCAGGATAGCTTTCAGGAAGCTGGACAGGAATAACACTGAAAAACCAGCAGATGTTAATTGTCGCACTTTGCGAAGCTTCATATGGCATGACGAGGGCGTAAATAAATTAGGGTATTCCTCAAGGCCTTGTAGCACGTGTCATGAGAAGCGGCTACTGCTTCCCATCTCCTCGAAGCTCGACGGATTGGTTTCAGAAAAGCCCTACGGCGTGGCCACTGCAAGTAATTTGAAGCGTATTTTTTGTATTCATGCAACGCACCAGTTAATTCATGCTTTTCTATGTTGTGTGACTACAGGTTTTCGTGTCTCGCGCGTGTTTCTTTCAAAATTAAGCCATTCCTTGAGCACTTACTCAATGTGGGACGCAAGGAAAGTAATCCTATAGGTACACTGAACGCCCAATAGGTGGCGCGCACATGCTTTGGGTAATAGTACGAGTACAGGTTAGCCACTGTTGTGATAGCAGGCCATTAACGCTTATGCACTATTCTGGACCAAACTTCTCGTTGAGAGCGTGTTTGTAGGTCGCGTTATCAACAATCTTTACATATGCGATTGCAGTGTCATGCAACCTCGTCGCTACAGCAAGATATGCGGTGTGGTACTTTGCAACAGCACACACAACAATTATCTATAGAAAAAGCTTTCTTGCTTCGCAAAAGCGCACAGGCAGAGGGCACGTCACCCGCCTTGTCAGAAAGAAAAAAAAAAGAAATGAACCGCCAATCCCGGCTGCTATCCAATACTGCGCCTCGCATGCTTTGGGAAGTGCTCGATTGTAGAAGTATGTGCGATATGTGTTATGGATAGCACTCCCCTTACCGCTGTCGGGCACACCAACCGGCACTTCGAGCTCCACTTCCTCAACGAGGAGTCTCCAATGTTGTGATAGGTCCGGCATTCTATAGTTCTGTGTAGGGGCAGCAAAGTAAAACAAAAAGAAAGCTGTTTTCCTTGTGGCCGTTGACTAGCAAACGGCTATAATATACCCGCTGGGCCTTCTCTTCAGTTTATATATTCTAATAAGGACGCCAAAGAGCCATCATACGCGGTGTGAACTAAAGTGTCGTAGAAGATGCTGGAAATTCGAAGGAAAAATGAGCGGCGGCTACGTTTTTTTTATTTATGATACTGTTGGCCTTATGGCTGTTACAGAGTGGTATATAAAGCATCACAAATACAAAATTGGGTGTTACAACAATAATAAGTTGTCATACATACAAAGAGGGTGTTACCACAGTAAGCTACATCAATTGTCAGTCAGAGAAAGGGGGTAAAAGTCGTAATTTGAACAGTGGTTAAAAATACAAACTTGATGTCACAACAGTGTATTAAATTATGGGGTTTTACGTGCCAAAACCACTTCCTGATTATGAGGCACGCCGTAGTGGAGGACTCCGGAAATTTTGCCCACCTGGGGTTATTTAACGTGCACCTAAATCTAAGTACACGGGTGTTTTCGCACTTCGCCGCCATCGAAATGCGGCCGCCGTGGCCGGGATTCCATCCCGCGACCTCGTGCTCAGCAGCCCAACACCATAGCCGCTGAACAACTACGGCGGCTACAACAGTGAATTACATGATCGAAGTGTCAGTCATAGGAAACAGACAGAATTTGTACAGTAGTATAACGCTCCGGCAATTCATTTCAAAATTACATCACTAACGTGACATTGATAGAAAATAGATAAACTAATCATTTTATCAGTAAGATAACGATTTGGCAATCACTCTTCTCAGTCATGAAAAACACGTACTCGATTCATAAAACAGACGACATGTGGTATGTCTACAAGTTTATTATATATATATATATATATATATATATATATATATATATATATATCCGTGAGAATAAGTACACGGACCACAGGGTCGCCGAACAAGACTGAACTTCATAATTAACACGCATAAGCCGGAACTGACGAGTGCACTAGAAAATTTGTAATGCCAAGTTTCGACTGCAATCTTTTATTTCTAGTTGCGTTCAGAGATAGAGGAGAACATGAGTTTTATCGCGCCATCCCTGGTCCGTATACTTTTCCTCACGGCTGCACGAGAATGGAAGCAAACATGAAATTTCAGGTTTGTAATGACGTCATTATGCATTTTTCGAAGGTTTCAGCTGAGGTGCACTACATAACCGATGATGTTCTTATAGTTTGCACCAAATGACTGTCACACGAGTTCGCTGCATGATCTGAGAAATGATCTCGGCAACAAATCATAGATCCAAAGAAATTGGGCAAACGTTCGGTGTTTTGCTATTGCTTCCTTTTTTATCGACATTTCGGCATGCGCTGCGTGAGAAGTGTACACGCAGCGATGTCCCAAGGGCGAAGGCGGTGCTCGATGCTTGTCGAGGAAAGGATGGTGATGAAAGGCGTGTGCGCAGGGAAGTAGGACACTTACCAAGCAGCATTCAAAGATTCCGTACCTCTTGTGCCACAGTGGTGCATACCCATGCAGTGCTAGACGACTGACCAAGAAAAGGCACACCCACAGTGGCACATACCTAATGAGGAAATCAAAGAAAAAAACATAAATAATCAAGGATTCCATCAAATATACATAACCGTCCTATTAACTGATCAACTGATCCGGGTGTTTTGGAGATGGCTGTTGGCCAACATTACAAATACCTGCAGGTTTTGTGTACGAAGGTATTTTCTTTTTTTTGTTACGCAGAACAAAGGCGCGCATTTGGTAAGTGTACGGCTATATCAGATCGTTCATTGGTACTTTCATTCGACCCACATGTAACCCTTCTGTATGTATATATCCACAAGTATGTCCACGGTGATAGATACCGCCCCAACAGCACCAGTCAGCCATGCCAAATGTGGGAAAGTATAGGGAAGGAAAGCTTCGCTTTAAAGAAATCTTAAAATGAAAAAAAAATACAAAGCGCCTGATACGCTTTTGTGCTTCTTAACGTTCCCGTATTTTGCTGGCGGTTTAACACATTTCACTTTTATATCGTTTCATGTCATCGTAACGTCATTCTCGATCCATTTTTCTCTGCCAAGCGGAACGTGGGAGCTCGCAGTGAGATGGAAAATAGATTCGAGCGGTTTGGCTGCCTTCAGTGACTTTCCGAAATGTCAGCGTGGGCAGGCCACACAAAAATTTCCAGAAGAGAAAGGACCCCCAATGCAAGGTGCGAAAATAAAAGGTGACCTCTAGCGAGCGGGCTTACGAACGACTATTATCAATCTACCTCCTGTATGCTCACCCCATATTGGAATTTGGGTGTGTGTTGTACTCTGGAGCTGCCGCATATACATTTCGACCCCTCGTTCGCCTGCAGAGGCAGGCATTGCAACCATGATTAGAGCTACCTAAATTTGTACGAAATAAAGTTTTACGTCAGGAAGCTAGGGTCCCTTCTCTTGTTACGCGTTTTTCATTCTTAGCTGTAGAATCGTTTTTAATTCTACATATCGTATCCCGTATAAGGCGTTCACGCACAGTTTTTGCCTCCCAGCCGGGTTTGCAGTTTGGCTTGTACTGGCCGGCCACGATTCCACATAACTCAGATTATTTTTATGCAAACTCTCCTAGGTCAGGTAAACGTCCAGATTTGTAGGTGATTCCTGTTTGTTATTAAATCATTTTTTTCGTAAACGATATTTTTATAAAAAAATTAACCGATGATTACGATACTCCCTAATGTTAAATTTCAGTGCATCTCTATACGCGTTTTCAATTCGCGATATATTGGCTGGTGCGGACAATCTGCCTCATGCGGCACATTGCAAACGGCACGAAATGTGGCGCAGCTGCCTCGCTAATCGGGAGTTCGCGAGATTCAGCGCGCAGATGGCGCGTGGGCGATATTCACAGCAGCCACCGCAGACAGACCTTCGCTCATACAGTGCTTCTTTTTGATACATGGTATCGGTCGAGGTGCTCGCCGCATGCCATTCGTGAACAAACGACGGTGCGCTACTCGGGCGCCATTTCGTAGCGGTCGTTGCGGCACAAGTCTTGCGCGGCACTACGCTTTTCTTCTCATGCTTTCGCCATACCCTCCTGCTCCCCTTTGCGCCTCATGGTTACGCTACACCCTCCTCCTCCTCTTTCCTCCTCGCACTCTCTTCGATATCGCCGTCTTTCATCCCCCACGGCACTCCGCGTTCGCTCGTTCATCTTTCGCTATGTTCGCTCAGTTACGCCGAGAGAGGACGCCTAGGCACAATGCCGACGCAAAACGCGGGATCGGGCGCGTATGAGCTGCGCTCTAAAATGCAAAGGCCCTATCGCTCCGCATGCTAAACTCTATCCTAAATGGTTACTCTTTGTACGCACCGATCAACACAGTTATTGCTAATGACGGTTCCCAAAATGAAGACAGTGTGGAATTCGGATATTATTTCCTATTCTTTCCTTTCAGACTTCGTTCCCATGTTTCTAGCAGAATTTTTAGCAGCAATTCTAGCCATCCGTAAGCTAAGTACATCAACATGTTCCACAGTGGTCGTGACGGATTTACTGTCTCTCTGCTCAGCCCTGTCTGCTTCTGATGAGTCCCAGGTTTTGCGAGCTTTCAAATCGTAAGTGTTGTTTAGCTTTGATTAGATTAGTTTCGGTAGCATGGCATAAGGGCCTATTTCTAAATGAAATGGCAGATTCGTTGCCGAAAGCGTCCCTGAATTACCCGGTCATTCAAATCCTACCGGCATCAGCTTTCATTATACGGGCTAAACATGGGATACAAATCAGGCTGCGTGAATTTCACACCAAATCTTTAAGAAACTCCTCAGATTCCCAGCACTTCTAGCATTATTGGAATAGTAAAGTCTGTCAAACGCAAGCACTTGAAGTCGCAATCATTAGACTACGCTGCTGAATTCTGTTTCTAAATTTTTACCTACACAGAGCTGGTGTGGTTCCCTCACCGAACTGTCCCTCCTGCGGGGAACATGAAGGAATATGTCATTGTCTCATCGATTGCCAAATATATTCCGATTTGCGAAAAAGAACGTTAGAAACACCATTCCGCTTTCTTAGACTAGACATAAATGTTCAATATTCACTATTATTGGGGGCCTCGACCCTTGGGCACAGAGACAGGTTGGCGATGCCATCCAGGATTTTATTGCAGGGTCAGAGAGATTTCCACTATCAAATCAAAAATTAGGGTTTCATTATCTTTCTACAAAATCGGTTTCGATAAGCTGTGTTGTCTTCGTATACTCCTTCGTTCTATTAAAATCAAAAGCTAGAATCTACCTTTTAAGTCCTCTACACCTATTCACAAATTTTGGTTACATTAGTTAATATTTCTGTCTTCTTATTGTTACACCGAACTACCTGGTTCTTGGCTAATGCCTCAGAGTGGGCATGTGCCACTCACATCTAGCCTCGACATCTACCATTATGGACGGTGTCCGTGGTTGCCCCGCCAGCGAAGGTCACTCGGGGCCGGAATTTCTTGGGAGCGACCCTTGCGTGAACTGAGCGGCCACTGCGCCCGGTTGTGATGGATGACTCAATCAACGGGAGAATCTCCCCGGTGCACTCGTATTCTCGGCGCATTCTTTCGCACCGCTTTTTCTCGCAGCCATTTGCGGCGGTTTCTGTTTGTGCGCCGCTATCTTGAGCGATATCTCAATGGTAGCGGCACGAACACTGAAATAAAAAAAAGTGAACAACTCTCGCGTTTCGTCGTATTTCAGAATTTCCATTCTTCAGAAAACGCGCAACTTTTCATTCGTAAAGAACCAAATTCATTTACCGCTATACCTTCGGCCTCTTTTTCGGAAATGTTGCACCCCACCCCTCCCTCTACCCCAACCCTACCGTGGGTAACGCTGTTCGCCCTGTAATAGAGTTTGGAAACGGGGATATATCGCTTCGGAGTCCATTGAAAAAACACGGAGAATTTCGACGAACGCTTTCTACTAAGCGGGGCACGCCTCGAAGGTCTCCAGATTTTAGCACGCTTGTATTGTTTAGTGCCATGAAATAAGAAACCATATTTTTAGAAATTTAAACTCCCACTTCGGTTCCGGAACCTTCGACGCACTTCTGGTGCCCATCATCGGCTACTTCTGTGTCAAGCATCGCCATGCGTGTTTATAGGACGGGAGCCTGCGGCTGTCGCTGTAAACGAGTTTCATAGCCCGAGCACTCGCTCAAGTCCGCTAATATTAAAAAAAAAGCGAGGCATTCCGCGTGGATCCTCCAGGGTTTACCCGACCAGGACTGGGGCAGCAGTCTCGCAGAATACCTCACACTTAAAAAAAAAGAAAAGAATTACGCGTGTGATGGTGGGAATAAACCACGGTGCCCCTGCACAGAATTCTGGCCGATGCTCTCACCACGAGGCCACGATCGCACGTATTCTTCCGCCGTGCCAACGCCAACTAGCTTTTTGAGATGATCGCTGCATGGCTCGCATCGCATTGCACGGGTGGGCGAGAGCACATGCGCGCACGCGCCAGCGTTTGCTTAACTCCGATGACACAAGGAATAAGACAGCGAAACTCGCAGCATCTAATTAACTGTTTCCCGAAAGCATCGCTTGGCGCAGAATCCAAGAACTGCGTTGTACCTGCATAATTTTTTTTCTTCATCACAATGAAACGCTAATACTTAGCATATTAGTTAGGGGATGTGCGTACGTGCGCTATCGAAGAAGACAGTACAAAAAAGATAGCACAGGCAGTTAAAGATTCTTTTGCTTTGAGTCGAAGTGGCTTTTATGAGCACGCACAAAGCAACTATGGAATAATGAAAAGGCGCAATATTCAACATAATTGGAAAGAATACACTGTGAGCCTCCTAACAAGCACTTTTTCTTTTAAATCCTTAACAAACTGGTTATAAAGCGGTGTCGTTTCTGCTTCACAACGCGAGCGCAGCGAACTATAAGCACGAACAACCTGACGCATAACATGGTAGATAGGACCATTACCGAGTGGCGTAACTTGAAGGATTAACAACTTCGCTAAATAACGGTAATAACATTGATGTTATTTTTTCATTTCAAGAGGTCCACTGAACTTTTCGATCATCCTTTACTGCTTGAAGAGGAGGTTTGGTCTAAAAAAGGCAGGGCATTTGTCGGGCGAAGAAACGAATACTTACTTTTACAAAGTCAAGGTTAGTCAATTAAAATGCAAATTGCCACGAGTTCCCGACGACGTCAGGAATAACGCAATGTTTTGTTTTGGGCCTCTCGCTGCAAATTCCTTATGGATTCGTCTTCTTCTGCGCGGTTATTTGCAAGCGATTGTGTCTTATAAAGGGTCGCTCGGTTAAACCAGGAGTCGCATGATAAGGTGTCCCTGAAAGCCTGGCTAGCGTCACTATTACAACTTGCAGCAATATTTTTAGGGAACTTAATGATGCATTTTGTAGTAAGTCGGATCACACCGAGAATTTTACCACGTGTTCCTTAATTTAGTAGACTGCATTGGCTTGCAGGGCGATGTAGACAAAGTTTGTTAACCGGTGTGAAAATTGGCACTAAAGTTGAAAAACACGCATCCATGTTCGTGTTCCTTGAAACATACCCTTCCGCTCTTGTAGTCGTCGATGTCTTTAGCGAGCCTGTGGAAGTATCAGTGCCTTCGTCAGGTTCTGCAGTTGACGAGCTGCGGCCCTTCAGGTCTTCTACACGTCATCCTTTCCTTTGTGTCTGCTCAGGGCGTAACGGGGGGACGCTTTTTTGGGGGGAGAAGGCAATTATCTCGGCATGGGAACGCATGCCTGAATGTTTCTCAAACTTGACAGGTCGATCATAACACCTTCTCGAAATGCGGTCGCCGTGGCCGGGATTCAATTCCGCGACCTTGTGCTTAGCAGTCCAACGCCTTGTGCTTAGCAGCCAGACCATAACCACAAAGCAACCACGGCGGGAAGCACGTTGTTCTTGTGAGTCGTTTAATTTAACCCCACTTGTGTTGTGCCATACCACGTGCCTATCATCGAGGCGACGGGAGCTCCCACTTCTCCACGACGAATCTAGAATTCGACGCGAGTGACTTTAGCACCTACCAAACTGGTTCCTGTCGACGAGGGCTCGCCAAAGGGACTAAAAAGGAGAAGCGGCGCATTGTGAACAATAAGAGTCGCTTCCAGCTGCCCAGCCGGTTTGATACGTTCTTGCAGCTACATGTACGCGATCATCCACTGTCAGTAAATATTGTATAAAGTTTTTCGTTTCTTCTTCGTCTGCGGAAAGAGTCCGTCTTTCGTCCTCCACCCCAAAATTCACAACAGTGGTGGCAGCGTTGGGATTTGAAGCCAGATAACGCCCGCTACACCGCTCAACGTCCGCCACGAGGACACCCCGCGTCAGCTACTTTGGAGGGGTGAGTGCCCGACATTCGCCTTTCGCATTACCAGACCTTTGTCGCGCTCGTAAATGCTAAGGACAATTGCTCAAGTATTCTGAAGGGGTTGTAGTGGTTTTCTCTTAGTTATCTTCAGACCTTGCATAGATTTCCGGCTTCGGAAGCAAAGCTAATTTAGAGGCAATACCGGCGGCGTGCCATCAGATTACGAAGGAGAAGCTCAAGATACAGGACCTTCTTGATGTTTGTCAGGAAATGGGCCTTTCGGTTGCCGCGGCAAGGCGAAAGAAAACCATTCTGGACGTTATGAGGGCACAATAGGTAATTGAGGAGGAAGTCGAACAGCTTTGGGGAGGAATTCTTGAAAGGAGAAGCGAGAAAAAAAATGCGGGCGGAGTAGCAGAAAAGGCGCGAAGAGCGAGATCATGCTCTAAATATGAGAGAAGTGGACATAGAGCAAATTCGAATCAGCTAGGCGCGCTCAAGTCCCCTTTCCGGTGGAGATGATACGCCTAAACTGAGAATATAGGATCTGATGCTACCGTACAGGATGGGCGGTGATATCGCACTTGTTCTTGTTGTGCCGATTTTAAGAAAGGCGACAAGCTTAACATAACAAATTATAGGCCCGTGTCGATTATATCTACTTGTTCGAAACTTATAGAACACGTCATAGCTGGATATACAAGGTCTTGTTTGTCTAATAATAAAGATTTGTCTCCTTACCAACACGGATTTAACACGGGAAGATCTACTACGACCTAGTTACTCACCACTGTACCTGACTTTATAATGACATTGGACCACTCGGGGCAAATAGATGCATTCTTTATAGACTTTAGCAAGGCGTTTGACATGCTGTCGCATAGGAAACTAATACATAAGCTGAAATTAACCGGTCTTCCTTGCTACTTAGTGAAATTGGTTGAAGCGTGCTTGCATAGCAGAAAACAATTTGTTGTAGTGGATAAGTGTGCGTCTGATATGCTCCCTGTTTCTTCTGGTGTGCCCCAGGGCAGTGTACTCGGACCCTTGCTTTTCTTGGTTTATGTAAATGATCTCATTGAATTTTGTCTGATACAGTGTGCATAAAACTTTTTGCTGATGACTATACTATATCCAAGGAGATATTGTGTGAGAGTGATCACATTGTATCGCAGGGCTAATTGTTCCAGATTGAGCAGTGGTGTCGAATTTGGCATATAGGAATTAACGTGCAAAAACAGTCTTATTAACAGTTACACGTAAGTTGCATCCTAGTTCTTATCCCTATACTCTTTGTAACCAAGAAATAGCAAAGGTCACAAGCTATAAGTATTTAGGCGTTACACTTACTTCTAAATTATCCTGGTCAGGTCACGTTTCAGATATATGCACATCAGCATTTAAGAAGTTGTGTTTCCTAAGAAGGAAACTAAACAAAGCTCCAGCAAAGTCAAAGTTAGTAGCGTGCAATACTTACATAAGGGCGACATTAGAACATGCTTCCGTAATTTGGCATCTCGAAATTAAGCAGGATATATACAAACTTGAGGTGTTGCAAAGAAAAGCAATCAGATTCATTTTTGTTATATATGAAAGGTGTGACTTTTCTACTAAACTTATGCAAGAACACGGGATTACAACATTACAGGTGCGTCAAAAATGTGCTCGGATAGTGTTCTTCCATAACATGTTGAAAGGCAAATTTCACCATGTCCATACCTTATTAGGTAAAACCCTTAGACTCGACACAATCATGATCATGCACTGAAACCGATATTTGCTAAAACCAAATCATTTACACAGTTTCTTTCCCCAGACAATTCCTGACTGGAACGCTCTTCCTAAAACCATTTTTGAGGAGGCTGATTTTCATATGGCACTAGCAAAATTGTTGTTTTAGTTTTCTTTTTGCTTGTTACCAGGTACGTATTATAGGTGTAGTGATGTAACCCTGTTTGATTGCTAATGGCGTTAGTCATTTGTAATCCCGATTAATACTAATTATGTTTTCATTTCCCACTCCTGCTTGGGCCTGTCATGACCTGCAGTATTGTGAACTAAATAATAAAATAAATAACTTTCTAACCTATGTGTGAAACGATAGGGCTGGACGAAAGCCTTTGGTCGCGAAAACTTCTTTCAGTTGTCCCAGGAGAAGCCGTGGAAGTTTTCGCACGCTTGTCTAAAGAAGACAGCGAGAACTATGGAAAGGGAAAAGCCGCGCTTCTTCACAAATACCGCCTCTCTGTCGAGGCATTTCGACAGCGGTTTAGACAGACAGAAAGGAGCAGTGAGTGGCACACTCAGTTCGCGTACAAGTTAACATCTAACTTAAAGGAGTGGCTTAAAAGTGCAGAAGTGTATGGCAACCATGACGAGGTGCTTGAATGCATAGCAGTAGGGCAGTCTTATCAAATTCTTCCAGGAGAAGTTAGACTTTGGCTGCAGGACAGGCTCCCAGGGGTAGACCTACAGAAGGCAGCGCAGCTCGCGGAGGAATATTACACGCGCCGAAAAACCGATTCAGGAAGATAGGCTCGAAAAGAAGGACTATTCTGTAAAGCGGTTTTCCCCTTGCAACGCAGTTTCGCCCAATAAGAAATCATCCACGAGCGACGAGTTCAGCAAGGGAGTATCGACGAAGGCAGAGGTGGCGAGGGAAGGGCTAGCAGAGACAGTCGAGTCGGCTGGGGCCGCTAAATCTAAGGCGGACATAGAGCGCGCGATCGAGGCCCGGAGACCAATTATCTGCGTCCGTTGCAACAAGGAAGCCCATAATTCCTCAAATTGCAAGGAGCAAATCGCGTTCGCCAGCATTAGCCATTCAGACGGAAATCTGAGGCTGCTCGAGCCATATATGCAGGAGGTCGTGGTAAACGGGGAAAATGTGCAGGGCACTTCGCAATTCCGCCGCCACCATGTAAGTCACTCATCCGTCCTGCGTTTCTCCCTGGCACTATACAGGGGAATGCGCCTGCATCAGACAAGTCGCAGAAGAGCAGAACGCATTCTTGACAGTTGCCAGGGTAAACCTCGAGGGCGCTTTTCGAAGGTTGCAAATGGAGGCAGCCGTGAGTCCATGTTTACCCGAACACTTCTCATGTCTTTTTCCGAAAAAATCGGAGCACCTTTTAGAAAAGCAGGGCCGGACGTTTTCTACCAGTCTCGCTTGCGTGGCATTAACGCTATCGCGGTCACGCGCCCTTTGAGTGGGAAAGGTGGCAGCAGTACGAGCACCATGCTTATCCGCTGCCTACTTCTTACGCAGATCGCCTTCCTCGCTTGTTGCCACTTCGAATGTGCTGCGGTCATCTCTCCTGGCGTCACAGCTCTCGTGCACTCACCGCCATTGTCAACCTCCCTGGTTGATTCCGCTGGCTGCTGTACGAAGTGTCAAGTCTCCCTTGCGGATGACTGTCTCGATCTGCAGGCCACCACGCGTGCCCGCAACCCGGGCATAGCTGGCACACTGAACCGAACATTCACAATCAAGCCCAGTCCCATGACGTCAACGATCTTTGCCTATAAATTCCCAGCCGGATCCTTCCTTCCTTCAGTGGGCATGCAAGGTGGCAGCAGTACAAGCACCATGCTTACCCGCTGCTTATTTCTTACGCAGGCATGTTACTTTTAGAATGTCTTCTGTATTCGCTCTGATGATCGATTGTATACTGCTGCTCCCTTGCGCACACCATTCTCGTAGATGCTTTGCTTATATTTCTTTGTACTCGCAGCTCGCTATTTGTGTTAGTAGATTGCTACAGAGTGGTAATGTTGAAAGCAACCCTGGTCCTCGCTCCCCAAAAAATCAGAGCCTGTCGCAAGGTTTTGCCGATCAACCATCAGTGTCTGAAATGCTCGCTGAGCTCTTGAATGGACAGAAAAGATTAACAGAGGATATCGCCGAAATTTAAAAAAATCAAGAATATGTTAATACACGTCTTGAGACTATCGAATCATGTCTGACCGCTCTGGAGTACTCGTCACATAAGCCTGCCGTCGAAAGCGGCAGTCTTAACAGTGAACTTGAACGTCTAACAAACGAAATTCACAGCCTTTAAAGTAAAAATGATGAATTAGAAAACGGTGCTCGTAAGAACAATTTCATCTTATACGGTCTGCCAGAATCCACCGATGAATACAATGAACCCCTGTCCTCAGACATTGCAAAATGGTTTGAAGATAAACTTAAATGAATGTGGGAACGTGAACCACAACGAGACAGCCAACTCGGCCGCGCGAGGACTAACCAACCGCGCAGCTGCAAGCACGGCCTACTCGGAGTGTTGGTCGCGGTGCAGTGCCAAGGACAAGATGACCACCTTCAAAGAAATAGTGAAGTGGTACAGACTGATCAGACAGACTATGCCGCCACCTCACCCGGGGCTTACCCGGAAGGAGGCAGTGTTATACAGTTACAGACGGGGTCCCTGCTTACCCCGGTGCTAGCTAAGCACGTGTGTCCGACCATGTACGCGAGTGACGTGTGTAGACTGTGCGCGAAGGAGAGAGCCACCGCGGCCCACATCCTTTGGGACTGTAGCGTAAATCCGCGATAAGCCAGCGAGAAGACGACGATGCCGCCGCAGCTAGAGGCTGCAACAAGGAGCTATGATCAAGAGACACAGCTCGAGGCCGTCCAGCAAGTCTCGGCAGCTCTAGAGGCAGCGACTGTGCGAAACCGAGGAGAAGGGGGGCAGCACCCCCAGGAAGGAGGCGGCGGTCCTCTCTGACCCGCGGAAGTAGCAAGGGACCAAGACCTCGAGGAGCACAACGCACGAGACTGACGTAGTGGGCGCGTCGCGGTAAAGGCTTGTCCTCCCTGCGTGGAGGGAGCCTAACCGATTCGGCAGGCATTTTCAATAAAGTTCTTCTCTCTGTTTCTCTCTCTCTCTCTCTCTCTCTTAAAATGAGCTGTCCTCAAATAGAAAGATACCATTGTCTTGGACGGCCTTTACGTGACCCGTCCGCGACCAGTGATTATGAAACTTCTGGACTACCGGTAGAAGGTTTCGGTGTTAAAAAGTGGTCACAAGGTCAAGGAAACCGATTACCGTATTTCAGAAGATCTTTCACTACGTGTCCGAAGTATCCGCTAAATACTTTGGGAAGCGTCTCAGAGTTTTAGGAACAGCGGGTGGATGGTCCGCATACGGTTTGACCGTATACTTATCAATAAAGTTCACTACAACTGGAACAGCGCTTCTAATAAATTAGAGAAAGTACCTCGTAACACACCACTAAATAGTGAGCAAAACGTGAACAAGGTGAAAGCAGGAGCCAACTTTTTGACAAGTGGACTTGTCTTTTTCAAGGCGACGTATGCTTTCCTCCCCACAGTATATATGGCGATATATACACATGTATACTGTGGCGAGGAAAGCATGCGTCACCTTGAAGAAGACAAGTCCACTTGTCGAAACGTTGGCTCCTGCGTTCATCTTGTTCACGTTTTGCTCATCGTCTTGAATTTAAATCTCCCGCATTCCCCATGCTTTCCTTAGACCACAAAATAGTGTCACACCTGGCTCTCCGCCTTGACTACTTCGTCGCTAAACCAATGACTTCCGTAACTCTCTAGTAACTGCTCATTCCCCCCTTATTATAGACATTACGGAAACATGGCTACATGACGCATACACTACTCCGAAGTTGCGTTAAATGGATACACGTTGGTAAGAGTTCACAGACCAAATGGTAGAGGCGGCGGTGTCGCCCTCTGTATACAATCCCACCTGAAGTTTTTATTCTCAAAAGGTCATGTGAAATTGAATTGCTTTTGCGCACGATTCACTTGAAAAGGTCATCCGCACTAATTGGACTGTTTTACCGGCCTTCCGGCTCTTGTGATGATCAGTTAGGTTTTCTTAGCAACATTTGGCATGATTTGAAGTCGTCAAATATAATAATTATGGGAGATTTTAATGCACCAGGCATTCACTGGCCCTCTATCACCATTACCGGCTATGACGTGTCTCTCTCAAGAAAATTAAAGCGCCTTTCCCTATCACTCGGTCTTCAACAGATTGTCCACGAGAACACCAGGGAAACGGCTGTCATACATGTAGTTTTTCTTAGCTCAAGTCTTTTCGAAAGCGCCTTCCACTGCTGCGTTACTGACGGGACTTCTGACCACAAAGCCGTACTGTTCTCAGTTCGCTGTATTGCTCCCGAACCGTGGATTGAGTACTGCACTTTTTGTGATTTTATCCGCGCCAATGATGATGCAATTACCGACACACTTGGCTAATCGTTTGAGAAGTTTCATGAATTATCTATGAACAGTGATGTTGATGTTGCCGTAGGGATTTTTGAGCATATTGTTGAAACATGTATTAACCAGTTTGTTCCCTTGAAAACAACAAAAAAGAAAAATATAAATTCACCGTGGATGACAAGAGAACTACTGCATTTATCGCGTCGTGTTTCGAGATTGCGCAAGTCTAGAGGAAATGGTAATCCTGTCAAAATTGCAGAGTTCAGTGATGCCAAGGCGGAGCTTCGCGAGAAACTGACCTCTGCCGAGAATTTCTTCCATGCAGTTACTTTGCCAAAATTAATTAAAACAAACCCTCGTATGTTCTGGAAATCGATAGTGCCAAGTAACAGTACAACTAACAGTTTAGTTGTTAATGACGTTGCTGTTTCAGATACATTCACGATTGTTTCCGCTTTTAACACCTATTTTCATTCCGTGTTCACACAGGTTAACGCTTCACTTCCACCTTTCAGCTGCGACTCATACCCTCCTATTGAAGACATCGTCACCTCTAGTTCAGATGTTCTGAACATGATCCTCCCTTTAGATGCTAAAAAGAACTGCGGCCAAAATGACATACGCAATTCCTTCCTCGTTTGCTACTCACTTTGGACAAGCAGATACCTCTCCGTTAAATTCCGTAAATCATTATCCACCGTCACTGTTCCCCAATCCTGGAAGCTTGCTAAGGTCATTCTGATATACAAATCCGCTAACGCTCAACTTCTGCAGAACAACAGACCCATTTCCTTAAATTCCCATTTATGCAAGTTACTTGAACATATACTTTTTAACCAACCCACGGAATTTCTTGAAATCCACAATATCCTATCCAATTACCAGCATGGTTTCTGTCGCGGATACAGCACTACTACCCAACTAATCGGATTCACGCACGATATTTGTCAATCATTAGATTTAGGCGGTCAGATTGACAGCATTTTTGTTGACTTATCCAAAGCTTTCGACACCGTCGCACAACCAAAACTCCTCTACAAGCTTAACTCCATTCTAAATAATCCTTCTCTGGTTGGTTGGATACAAATCTTCCCAACCCAGCGTTCTCAGTCTGTGCACTTTAACTCCACTATTTTCTCTCCATCTCCAGTTAGTGTTTCATACGCCGTCCCACATGTTCCGTTTTAGGCCCGGTTCTCTTCTTACTATGTATTAATCACTTGCCGCATTGCGTGTCCGTTAATATTCGTCTTTACGCTGATGATTGCGTCCTCTATCATAATATTGACACACCAATGGATCATGATTTCCTTAATGACTCCATTGCAAACTTTTGCAGGTGGTGCAAGGAATGGCAAGTGAACATTAATTTCTCCAAAACTATTTCCATTTCCTTTTCCAGACGCCCATCTCCATCACTTTTCATGTACACTTTCCATGGTCAAGATTTAAAAAGAGTACCGAATTTAAATATCTTGGTCTTCATTTCTCTCATGACATGTCATGGTCGAAACACATTCATATCATATGTAACAAAGCTTTTAGACGTCTCGGTTACCTCCATGATTCATTGCGTAATGCTCCAAAGGATGCCAAGCTGCTGACGTATAAAACACTTATCCGCCCCATTCTTGATTATGGCTGCATCATATGGAATCCTCATAAAAAATCGGATATTAAAAAATTAGAATCAGTCCAAAACAAAATCAGTGCGCTTCATTTTTCGCAACTATAACCGAGATTTCCCCCCTTCCTTCCATTATACAGCTACAGGTCTTACAGTTCTTTCATCTCGCCGCCGCTTAGAATGCATAAAATTTTTACACACGCTGGTTCACTCTGAGCGCCTTGTTACACTAAATAATTTTTTGAATTTTAGTCCACCTTCTATCACAAGGAGTTCTCATAAACTCAACCTCACCCCTTTCTTTTGCCGAATAGAGATGTTCAAGCAAAGCTTCTTTCCATTGGCCATTGAACTCTGGAATTCACTACCTGGAAGCATCCGCTCTTTATCTATGCAAGAATTTTTGAAAACCATTGCATTTACTTGATATACAAATATTTCGTGCCTGTATTTTGTTTACGCGCTTTCTTTTTTTTCTTCACTCCCTCACTGCCCGCTCCTGCAATAGCCTCATCGAGGCTGCATTATGTGTAAACAAATAAATAAATAAATAAATAAATAAATAAATAAAACGTGAAAGCTCATCTTCAAAAGAAGAAACTGACAATGGGGCGTGCTCACAGCGGCAGTCTAGGCCTGGAGATACGGCTGATGAAAAGCAGAGGACTCAGACTTGTGACGGATCAATTAGTGGATCAGTGACAGTGAGTGAAGAGCCTTTCCAGACTCGGGAGAAAGGCGCGCCTACGGCTTAAGTGTAAGGTTCACTCCTTAGTCCCGCATCCTTTTGCTGGGAGCAGCTTAGTAGGGTTGAAATAGAGACGCTTATCGCGGCACAGAAAAGTGACCCTTGGCTAACTGTGCTGCAGGCTAATATAAATGAAGGACGGGCCCGAAAGAACATCTCGTTGTACACTAGGTCAGGTCGCAAGTACCGGAAATATGCAGATTCCAAGGGTCCGACATACAACCAAGTACTCGTGCCAGAAAAGTACCGACCACAGCTTTTAGAGTTAGCGCATGGGTATGCTTAGGCGGGTCACTTTGGTATCAAGAAGACAAAGGCTAGGCTAGCGCAAGATTTCTATTGTTCAGGATGCTGGAAAGAGGTTGAAACACTTCTTCGGTCATGCGACTAATGTCAACAAGTTGTTAAATTCAATCACAAGTGACAGAATTTCACTCTGACCGAGACAGGGCAAAATATAAGCTTTTTTCGATGGCCTTAGCTGGTGCCTCGCCTGCCCGAATGACTGTTAGGAATTGCTTTGCAATCTATTCGTTAGCTGCTAATTGTCTTTGAATGTGCCTTCTTTGAGAGCACTATTTGTGGAGGTCTGTATCCCGGGCTACTTATAGGGTGCGTGTTTCATGTTTAGTGCAATAACCGTAATGGTGCTGTTGAGAGCACAAAGGTGGTTAGAGCGTTTGTTTTCATGGAGTTTGGTCTGACGTAGTGGAGAGAATTGGGAGGGTGCTCATTTTCACCGAAATGGTTGGCGTTGATGTTCGGTCACTCCGTGAGCTTTGTCAGATCCGAGCAAAGGAAAGACCAGGGGATGTAAGGGCGGCAAAGCCATTTTCTTAACCCCTTCATGTATTACCTGGCGGTGGGGTGCTGCTGTGCCATAACACGTACCTATCATCGGGGCGACGGGAGCTGCCATACTACGTGCAGCCCGTGCATATCAGCGAGGCGGCAGGAGCTCCCACTTCTCCGCGACGAATCAAGAATTCGACGCGGGTGACGTCGGCGCCTGTCAAACTGGTTACTGCCGGCGAGGGGTCGCCAAAGGGACTAAAAGGGAGAACCAGCCCATTGTGAGCAGAGAGAGTCGCTTTCAGCCGCCCAGCCAGTCCGTTCTGATGCTCTCTTGCAGGTACATGTACGCTATCATCCACTGTGTGTAAATATTCTATAAAGTTTTTCGTTTCCTCGTCGTCTTTCGTCCTCCATCCTGAAGTCACAACACTTGCCACCATAAATTCGCGCCAGCTAGCCCGATCGAGTGGTCTGTCAAACAAATAGACAATTCGCAAGCTAACGACAAAGTTAACTAGATAGGAAAGAACAATCATTTTATTATTTACTTATCAGACATTTCCTGATGTTGGCAGTCACTGTGCTGCGGACCATACGTTATCATTTACACACCACTATCTCAGTGAGGATATTTCAATCGTATGTGTTATAATGGGACACGTGTGCACGTGGCGTATCACGCCTGTTGCAAATTTAAATCGCCCGGAGAATAATAATTAGAGTTAACTAATAGTCGACAGAACCTAGTCTCTTGCTACTCTTCTATGCCACGCTTACATCAGGTTTCCACATTGTCACAAAGAGAAACTAGCCCTGATTGCCGTGTCTCAGCTTGAAAAGCGGGCGCGGTAGAAGAAGAAACGTGTGGGTGTATTCAAAAGCAAGAAAAAATGTTTATGCCTGTACGCGTCAAGTTTTACATTTTCTTTAGTTCTGGATTAATTATACCCCATTATTCAGCGGACAGATTCGAGGCGAATTATGTTATCAACGCTTACTTTTCATTAGTGCCCGCGATTATGCCACGAAGTGCAGAATCAAAGCAGCGAAATTCAGGCAGAAATAAAAAAAACACGGCTTTATTCCTGCGCAGGAAATGGGCTGCCGGAGTTCTTCGTGACTAAAGACTAGCGCGGAGGGCCTCGTGAGAGATAATAACCGGGACGACGGGGGCTTTTGATTTCGTGTGTTTGCTTTATCATTATTAAATTGAGAAATGGGCCGGGGGGGGGGGGGTTGTTAGGTATATTTTTCTCCGCCGTTATGAAGCCTCCCGGGAAACATCTCCGGTAGAGAACTGGTGCTCGCAAATTGGAGCGAGATAAGCGGGCTGCTCCGTGTGACAGTCATTAACAAAATAAAATAAAAGAAGAGCAAATGCTGAAATTACTGCACAGCACCAGTTGTTCCTTATTTCCCGGAAGGGTAAATTATTAATTTTAAGGTATAATGTTTCCGGAGACACGGCTATCTTAAATCACGGCTTATTATTTTGTGTACCTCCTTTTCTGTTTTACTTGCAAGCGTAAGTGGCCAGACCTCCCAATCAGTGGTGTTTGTCTGAGGCCGCGAAGCCTTCTATACGGCACCAAAGTTATTCTACCACTTTAGTTGCTCGTACTTTGTCTTGCAATCTTTAAAATGTTATTCCTCGGAATTTTCAGAATGACCACAAACAAATGTTCTTAAACGAAACCCCGACAGCGGATGCCTTTTGTGTTAAATCTTCTCATACTGAAATATTACAAGTGCGAAACAATAACAAAAGAGTGGCCCACGCAAGAGGCCGCGTTTCTACCAGAAAACTTGCCTGTGGGCATAGCGGTTTGCTTAGACGCCGCGTTGCTCGCTGTGCATGTTCGTGGAGTCTCTTCTTTGCGTGTGTAGCAATGGCGCTTTTCTTGTGGCACAATAGGCGTCGCACCGATCAATGTAGCGTCCGCGACCGCCTTCGCGTGCTTTCAGTTTGTGATTGGACACCTTGTTGCTCGCTATGCATGTTCGCGGCGTCCATACGTTTGCGTGTAACCTGCGCTCACGAAGTGAAGCGTCACTGTAATTTTTTTTCTTTTGTCTTACGTTCGAACGTGCACGGAGCCCATTTGTATAGCTGAGTTCGTGCATATAGAGCATGTAACGAGGTACATCGCCCATTTCGCTTCATACACCAAAAAATATCTGTTAAATAACACAACAAAGAGGAAGATTTTCTATTTTGGGTACAGAAATGTTCTTGAAGTAAAAATAACAGAACTTTCTTTCTTTAGAAGACTAGCTTCTTCAGTTAGCGCTATATATGCACTTTTTCTTGAATTTAACAGAAACTGTTTACGCGAGAAACATGGTTGTTATTAAATTTAACAGAAATGCCGGATGCTGAGGATACCTTAATAATATCATTTATTTTTAGGGTCTCTTTACCTTAATGAACTATTTCACGAACACATCTGTACAAGACGTGATTCGATACAGGACTATCGGAACAGGACATGTGTTCGCAGACATGAGGGCAGTCGGTAAAGAGATGCTTTGGAACGATACGTTATGGTATACGGTCCGCAGCGAAGTTCAGATCAATCTTGGCTACCTGGGGCTCTTTACTCTGCACGCCTCCATTAGAATACGTGCGGCCTATGCAGCCAGGATTCGATCTCGAGTCCTTGAGTTCAGAATCCGAATGCTACAGCTACTAAGCCACCGAGCTACTAAGCAACCGAGAGTTGACGCGTAAAGTGTTTGCACATACGCGCCATTTCCCAAGCTTCAAAAACCGCACTGCATAGAACATACGTGAGCAAGCCGTCCGCATATCTACCGCTGCTGTGGCTGAGTGGTTAGAGCGCTCGACTGCTGAGCCCGAGGAAGCGGGTTCGATTGCGGTCGAGTCGGCCGTGCTTCCATGGAGGCGAAATGCAAGGCGCCCGGGTGCCCTTTAAAGAACACCAGGTGGCCGAAATCTCCGGAGACCTCCATTATACGGTCTCCCTCACAGCCAATGTCGCGTCTCGGTGTTAAACCATATATATATATATATATACCAGCACTAAACAAAACCATCCACTTCCGACCATGCAATGTCGGCTCCTGAGCACGTAGGCACAGTGCAAATGTGGAAGTTGTCTCGCCCGCGACGCAACTCATGTCCAATGGAGCTGCGGCGACCATGAAACCACATGCGCCACGCTGTAGAAAGTGGGCTCAAATAGACAGGCCTTCGCCTATGGCCCCCTAGGTGTGAGGGCCTGTATCGAGGGCTCCTTTATATTCGTTTTACTAGGGGACCGTCGCCTGTGTAATTCACAGGAGGTAACAATTTTCGAAGAATAAACATTGATTTGATTTGAAGAACTCAACGGCATTGGCCTTGAAAGCAGATGATATGTTGCCGGATGCGACTGTCCCATTATCCGACATATCCGAAACGTACCCGTTACCATACGTAGCCGACATATCCGACGTATAAGAAGTGGTTCAGGAGTGTTGTGGCGGCAGTGCTCCGATTCGTAAGGGTGCTCCTACTCATGCTGATGCTCTCACTGATACTCGTGCTAACAGATGTAAACTCTCATTTAAACTAGTAAATAAATCTTTCTCGTTTCTCTTGGACGTCGCCCCGGACCTCTAGATCGCCCGGCACCTGGCACCTCAACAGCCACGGAACCGTAATGACCGCTTGGACACAGAGTCGCAATAACTCACAGCGACGGGATTCGCTACCCTGGGTCCGAACATATCCTTACTTCGTATAGCTGTCTAATAATTAGAAATCGCATCATATTCTTCGATTTCTGGGCAAAATTGTAACTTGTTTTGTTTGAGCTGTGTTCTCGCCCCTCAACTTGCGTTGAAGCGAGAGGCAGCATGAAGGCGATTTGCTTGCTGCTGCGGCCCCTTTCCTCACGCTAACGTTTTGAAAGCAAGTTTTCTAAACGGCGCAGACACGCGAAAGATACGTCGCGTTCTCGTGATCCGTGTGCGCATGCGTTACTTGCGAGAGAAAAAGGCTGGGACTGCGCGACCCAGAATGAGAATTAACAAAAGCACACGAAAGTAAGAACGGTGGAGGATACTGCCGGGGAAAGGCGGGCGCATTTTCGCCTTTCTCCTTAACCGAGCTGCACTACGCGACCGCAAAAAGATACTCCGGCATAAGCTCCCCCTCCGTTCGTCTTTCTTAGCGGTCACAGCACCGCGCTCGGCTCGTGATTGGAAAGTCCGTAGTTGGAATGCGTTTTAGATCAGCTTTTACAGCGAAGCTGCATATGGCTAGCCGATTCGTCCGTCCGTCCGTCTGTCGGTCGCCTGCGCGCCCGAAACTCATCTGGCAGAACGCCATACGCATGTGCGAAATAAAAAATGGGGAAAGAGAGGTGCGCCATTAGCCAACGCCACCTGGATAGCAAAAGCCTGTTTACTCCGATCAATGACGTCACGCTACCTGCCCGAAATTTCCATTGACAAAACACGCGTGATGAAAACAGTGACGTCAAAATCACTGTTGCCAACTCGGGAGCATCCCCATAAGATTCTATGCCAGCCGGCCAGGTAACATAACGTCATGAACTGGAGTGAAAAGGCCTTGTGCTGTCCAGGTGGTGTTGGATTAGTTGCGCAAGTAGTGAAGTCGTTGCTCTCCGTCGCAGCCGAGCGTGCCCACAGCAGTTTCTCTCCGGCTCGAAATAGGTTGCCCGCGTGTCATACGTACTCCTGAGGAGCAGGTAGCTTTCGATCAGCAACGCCACGAGCAGAGCCGGGAACGAGCTCCTCTACGCCGTGCCGACGCTGCAGCCCAGGCACAAGAACAGGCTCGTGCAGCCGAGCGTAAGCAGCAACTGCGTGCCGAGGATCCGGCAGCCTATATACCAAGCCTTCGTTTAATGAACCATCGGGATTAACCAAATAATAAACACCGGGGCCGCCCGTTTCAGCTTCGCGGGTTAACAATATGTACGGAGTGCTTGGGCGGTGACGTTTTACTTCTTTCGTCTTCTGTTTTATTCTGCTTTATAACATTTTCCCCTATCACTCTTGCAGCAGTTTTTTGCCTATTGTCCACCACCAGGCCTTACACGTAGGGTTCCTGTTAAGGGTGGCGAAGTGACCCAGCGCGGAGCGCAGGGGTGGGGGCTTAGGTAGATGCCGCTTTAGCTGCCGCATACCAATGAATATTCACACCTCGTTACTGTGAATTTTCTCATTTAGTATGCTGCTCCGTAACGGACCGCTGTGATCCCGTATAAACAGAAGTTCAGCTATCTGCTACACAAAAATTAACGTCACATATAGGGGGTGATCTTTACTGGATTTGGTGTTGCGCTACTAAGCACGAGGTCGCGAGATGAAGTCTTGACCACGGTGGCCGCATTTTGATGATACCGAAATGCAAAAACGACCATGTACCGTGCACTGGGTGCATGTTAAAGAGCCAGACGTGGTCGAAATTGATCCGGAGTCTCCCACTATTGCGTGCCTGATAATCATATTGTGGTCTTGGCAGCTAAAACACCAGCAGTAAAAAAAAAGTTAAGTTTTGCGGCTATCTTTAAAAGCGCCTGTGAAAGATATCATAATTCTTATCCGTTATCTGGATTAGTCGAAGAGACAGATATTACTGTCACGAGAAATTGAAACACATATTGAACTAAGTAATGAAGATTCAATACCTTACGGCACATATTGCAATTTCCGTAATTGTATAGCTGTTAAGATTGCAAGGCGTATTCAATTGTAATTAATTTCCAGAATGGCACCAATTTGCAGGTATACGCCATAAACTCCCCGTAATATGGCCTTGTTGTCCCACTTACTTTTTTTAACTTAATGCTATTTTATGCATTGAAGCAAAAGAGCAATTGCAACGCCCATGTATTTCGTGCCACACTATGGGAAATACTATCACGAAACTGGTGTCGTACGTTGACAATAAAATCGTCAACATATGTAAAAATACTTGAAAGATTAAAACATTCGAGGTTGTTCAGTAAGCATCTGTCTAGCTTAGCGAAATCATATCAATAAGGATCGGTGCCATGCAGGATCCGACACAAGCGCCTTGTTTTTGAATGTACAGTGCGGTCCCCAGTTAAAGGGGTCATTCAAGCGTGTGCCTCTCACTTTGCTGGCACCCTAGCCGCAACTGGCTGCGGAAGCAGTGTCAGTACACTGCACACGTGTCTTGAAAGGAGTCTGTGCTACCAACCACAAGTTATCTGCTGCAAATCCAGAAGATTGTACTACGATTACAAAACCCGTTCGACTGATGTTTTGCTGAATCGCTTGCGGCGCTAAAAGCTGAAAACGCCCCACGAATGGAATTGCTGGGCACTCAAAAATACAGCTCTAATGGCAGGCCAACAGAACAAATTTCGCCGCTTTGCCAACAATAATGATTTCATTTCTGGTTTTAATGGATATGACGTCAGGCGATTTTTGTTCCGCCGGAAGTGTTCCCTCGTCACAGAGGTGGCTCTAAGCCCCATAAACAGACGATGAATCGCCATGTTTTGAACGTATGGACTTCTATGGAAGCTTCGCTACCAGGTGTACTTACCTTGACAGCACTCCAGAAACTCGAGTCATGTCCCCTGAACTGCAGCTCCTGCTAGAAGGAAAGAAATTCGCTCGCACCCATCCGCACGCATCGGGTGCATACACCTTAGTTTTAGCACCAGTTAATCAGGCACTTTGACGCACTTTTAAAGCGATGGAACGAGGGGGCATTTGAATGTAGTACTGCAGCGGTAAGGATAACATTAGCCTTCCTAGTATAACCCTGGGTGTGTTATCCAGCGCCACCACTCGCAGACCTTGGTGGCGGATGTGGAACATCCTTTCTGCCGCTGGCGCCCTTCTCGAATCCGGCAACATTGATGCCTTCAGGTAGCGTGCGTGGGTTTATTGACCGGTTGCCTTCACCCAAAAAGATCACGTTCTCGTGATGCCTGCGGCAGAAAGGATGTTCCACATCCACCGCCAATGTCTGTGAGTGGTGGCGCTGGCTAACACACCCAGTGTTATATTGGTAGAGCATCGCACGCGAAATGCGAAGGTTGTGGGGTTGTTCCCCACCTGCGTTCATTTCCATTAATTTATCGTTTCTTTATTTCATTTATTAGGAACAAGTAATTTCCCCTGTGTTATCCTTGATGTCAGTGTTTGCTGGTTTCTTATCATATTAGCCTTCACAGTCACTTAATATATGGGTGCACGTTAAAGAACCACAGGTAATCCAAATTTCCGAAGTCCCGCACTACTGCGTGCCTCATAATGATAGCGTGGTTTTGGCACGTAAAACCTTATAATTAAAAAAAAACAAAGAACCCGTATTCTTTTTTTCCACTAATGTGCATCCCATGGCTGTCGCAATTAAAGTTTTCGAATAGTTTAGACATGTCCGATACATTGTTTTAAAGCTTGATTATACAAGACATACATACTCTGCCGGGACATACATGGTAACATTTTCTGTGAGATTTTCTGAATCCTTAAAGGGCTAATACTCAAGTTTGCGCGAGCCTACCTGACCCTTCTCTAGATCGCGCCGACGGAGCCGTTGTCGCTCTTTAGCACTTTCGCAGCAGCCCTAACAGTCGGATCGGTGACCCCTAATCCGCAGTTCCCACTAAGTTGCGACCACGGCAGGCTGAGGCCACTGGGACAGAACGAGTCCTTAACTGAACGCATTTATTCACCTTGGTTATACACAGCAACAACGGCAGCGACAGCTGACACAAAGAAGACCACAGCTGCGAAGCGTTCCGCCCGCGGCTGAGGCGAAAACCGCAAAATGGGGAAAATACATAAAAGGATGATAATGGCTCAGCTCACCTAACATGGATCCGCGCTCACGCCGTGGGATGGTCAGTCGCTCGCAGAGGTCGGGCGCTGCAGGGGACGGCGGTGGGCGCGGCTGAGTTGCGTCCATGCTCTTCGGCCGAAAGCCCCCATCTCAATGACCTCGGCTATGTGCAGCTTATTTGAACCAATGCCAGGTGCTAGCATCTGCTGTCGGCTAGAAGGCATAAAAAAATGTCCGTTGAGTATGATGCTCCTTAATCCGAAATTTCAGCACAGCTCTATACGTGTGTTCATTTCGCGATATGTTGCGGCAAATAATTTGAGACCTAAATCATCGCACCGACTTTCAGCGTTTTCGTCGAGGGGGAGGGGCAGTTTGGCAGCGCTAGCATGATGAGCGGCATTGGAGCGAGCTGTGGAAGAAAACGACGACGAAGGAGCGAGCAGTGGGCACTAGCGCGACGGGCAGAAAGGGAACGCTGGCATGATGAGCGGTATCGGAGCGAACTGCCCGCATTTCCTTTCTTGAAAACGCTGCGGTCGTTACTTTCCTGTCGGGAAATCTATATTTCATGCTGATAACGCGCATGACGTTCGTTACTGGAAAGTACCGGGTCCGCCGCGTTAAAGAAAGGAAATGCGGACAAGACAAATGGTGATTAACGTTGTGTGGCAAATATACACCCCAAAGGGTGCAACTGTTTTTAGAGTGTATCGTTGTGTGGCAAATATACACCCGAAAGGGTGCACATTTGTTTGTGTATACGAGACATCAGACCAGCTACACTGTGCCCCCAGAGCAGATCGCTGGCAAGATAAAGCACGTGTGACCGCGTGCGGCCGACGTACAACGCCCGTCTCTCCCCTCCCCCGATTACATGAGCGCGACGAATGGCGCACTTCCTTCACTCCTTTCCTCCATTGAGCACGTGAGATTGAGCCGCCATCGTCGGCTCACCGTCGCACGCTTTCAGTCGCACACAGCGTACGGCTCGCGAGGCCGATGTTATCAGCAGACAAACCAGGTGCGTCCGTATCGCGAACAAAACTTGTAGCAGCTGCTAGAGGAGGTCAACACAGCAGCGCGTCTCCGCCTACATTCCTCCTCCGCGACGCTTCCCCTCGTTTCTCCTTGGCTACACGCGCAACGTCAGCTAGATTTTCCTAGGCGACGTTGATTTGCCTCGCGCGCGCTCTGCCAACACTTTCTAGAGAACTTAAGGCCTTCTGGCCGTACTCTCTCCCCTAGAGCCACGTCACCCAAAAGGGGCCAACGTAGAAGTTCCGTGCAGCATGCTACGAAGCTACGAGCAACGCACCTGTGTTGAAAATGAGACGCGAAAGACCCAGTGGGCGACGATGGCGATAACAATTCGATTAGTTCCGGGAACCCTGCGGCTCCTTGGATAGCTTCGGGGTTAGAAAAGCCCTGGCACGCTGCGACATGCTTCCGAGCGCGCTTTTTTTCTGGACGTGAATCGTGCATGTATTCTCTTCGCTTGTGCTACGATAGCGGTTGTGTGTCCGGCAAGCCTTCATTGCCACGGAATGTGTTTTACGTTCATGCCAGGATATGCCTAATCAGTCCTGCGTGTCCAATTACTGGAGCAATTACAAATCGGGGCCGAAAAAATCATGCGTTCATGTTTCCGCAAGATCAATCACAGAATATTGGGTGCCAATGCTAAAAGAAAGAAGAGAAAAGCTGGAATTCTGCGAAATAAGGTAGCTCTTTCTTTGTGAATAGTTGCACGAATGTTTTGTATCTACATTGCTAAACTCATTTGAGGTGTTGTAAATATGTGGACTGCGGTACTGTATGTAATATTGCCTCGAAAGCGAAATTATTTGTTTAGAGCCTGACCTAGATAGGAATAAATACATGTGTTCCGAATGTGAAGAAGGACTTGTCAGTGAAGTTGTCATGAGATATGTGTTATGGTGCAGTGCTAATATTTTGTTGAATAACTTTTGTAGTCGCATGAACGGCAAGCTCTTTGACACCGATGATAAATCAAGGCAAACAAGCTACTCTGAAGAAGAGGGCAGCACTGACTTTTCAACCTAAGCCATGCTCCCTGTCATCATTTACCCGAAATTCGTACTCGGTCCTAAGGTTGAACCATTTCATTTTTTATGGACGGGCTTTTAGTAATGCAGCGCGAAAATAGTTTTGCATTAATAACATAATCTTGGAACACCCTCTGTTCTCTGCGGGCCATCTGCTCAACTATGTCTAAAAAACAGTAACTGCGCTCTGGTTTGCCGCGATCCCTTTATTCAACCCTTATCCCCGAGCACGCCGCCAGCCTCTTCTCCGTGACGTCACTCGCCGAGCGTTCAGGCCTTGTCTTTTCTATGTGGTGTTGGCTCAGCGCACTGCATCGTACCTTTCCCAGCCTGCAATTATCTTCCCCTCCAGGCGCCTTCCTCATCCACTTCCTTCGCGGCTTCAAACAAACATTCGCCGATCACGCCAGCTGACCACTTACGCTTGCGCGTAAAAAAGTTCAAAAAAAGAGCAGGGAGACTTTCCTGACACAAAAAAATATTTAAGGTCATTAGGCGCACTCTAAAAACAAGGAGAGTTCCGGGCACTCTCTTTGAGGGAGTAACTGCTTGTCCCTTATTTCACTCACTTCTCAAGAGTAGATCGACCCTCTTTGAGAGAGAGTAGGGCAACTCCTCCTGACAGAGTTGTGTTACTCCACCGCAAGGGAGTGCTAGTACTCTTCCGCAGAGTGCTAATACTCTCCCCACAGGGAGTGCTAGTACTCTTCCACAGAGTGCCAATACTCTTCCCACAGGGGTAATAGTACTCCCGCGGATGGAGTGCTTCCACTTCTAGAAACCGAGTACTTCTACTCCAAGGCGAGTGTTTCTAATCCCCCAAACAGAGTGCTCGTACTCCTTCAAAACAGAGTGCTAGTACTCTTCCCAATAGTGTGAACGCACGATGTAGATCCATGGTCAGATTTGAAGGGATTCGCAATACTTACATGTGTGAAATATTTTTTTCCTTCATAAGCAGCTTTTGAACTTATGCTTGGTGAATGGGATGTAATCTGTAGTCGCTGAGTTATTCACATGAAACACTTTCTCTCTTAAAAGGTAGAAATCTTTATTGATCAGTCACAAGACAAACTGAATAATAATTTGAGAAACATACTGACAAACACAACATCAGATTACAATGATGCCCATCAAATTTAGAACACATTTTTAATAAAACATAAGTATGTTCTGTGAAGTTTCATCAGTATTACGGCGTATAAATATCTTTTAATTTCAATTGGTTCCTTCTTTTCAAAAATAAAGTATACATTGAAAGTTAAACAGAACAAACGTGCAAACTCACAAAGTATTGACACTGTGATCGAAGAGAAATGTACGCCACATTACTGGCCAGCAAACGCATTTCTGGCACAAAACGCGCGCACTTACATGGCAGAGGTTAGCAGATGAGCTGCTATGCATGGGGCTGGTAATGTAGATAAATTGTGCAAGAAACTTTTTTTTTGTGCCGTAT